>NC_142987.1:6156585-6781585 GCF_061535395.1 Colias eurytheme | reverse complement strand
GATTATGGTAATGATAGTTGAGCATACTTTGGCATTCATCTCTTGTTCTTCACCTTTAGGATTATAGTGTGGTGAAAGTAAAATTTCAATGGTTGTATTATCCCAGAATACGTGATCGAATTAGATCGAATATGATACATAACCTTTTCTTATTCTGAAATTGTATTTAGATCAAAAAAATGTATTCAACGATTTGTTAACACTACCTTAATAATTATAAGATTATGCTAGTATAATTTGACAAATACGAATAATGTTATCACTAATTTGACTAGTTATTTAAATTTTTAAACAATATCTTATATCTATCACTATAAAAAATCAATAAATGCATTGCATAATGCTATGTAAAGCAATAAAAATATTTACATGTATCAAAAGATATATTCATTATTTCGCAAACTAAAAATACAACTTTCATTTTAATTAATAATTTATTCAAACAAAATAGCTAGATTATTGTGTAATTAATGGCTTGCAATCAATGTCCATAAATTATTAGCTCAAAGTTCGAGGTAATAAAGATAAATAATTAATACAGTAGTTGTCCAATTGACCGTAGCGTATGTTTATGCGTAATGCAATACGTCGGAACTTATATCATATTATTATGATAAATGATGCATTCAATAATTATACATTGTTTCTATGGACATTCTTCTTTACACCTTATAAAATTTAGTAATTCGCTAAATGCTATGTTTGATTCCAAATATTTGCTGTTTATTTGCTAATTTTATCGAACTTTTTGTAATATGTATTAAGTTTTAAATTCATAAAACGCAACACCTGTAAAAACAGTGAGTACCTATTAAAAATCTAAGAAATAATAAATTAAATTTCTGTTTGTATTTTCCATACTTAATTGAAAAAAAAAAAAAAAAAGAGGATCATCATATAAATATTTTTTATAATTGTTTTTTTTTCAGGTTGGAATGGCTAAGGCTGAATTGAAACTGTCGTCTCTAGGATTTTGGCGCGGTTATTCGAGCGCCAACCGCGCTGGTACCTATGCAGAAATATTGTCTATTGCACCAATCTTTGATGCTATGATGAATGAAAAATTGGTAATTAAAACTTATTTTACTTTTATTCTTAACATTTTAAAGTCAAACCCAAAAGGTCAAAATTTCAACTCACAATTAAAATTTGATTTTTCCTCTAGGTATCTCAATTGATTTAATTATATTTTTTTATTATATTTTTCTAAATGCACCATCTATTAGATAAAACTTAATGGACTATTATCTAAAGTGAATCTGTATTTTATTTTATGCATGACACTGGTTTTATAAAAAAAAGCTACGTCTTTTCGCGCCACTACTTTCAATTGTTTTTTTTTTATTAATATCATTGTATGTTTCTTAACTATGTATTTTGTATATTTTTATTTATTAAAAATTTAAAAGGGGGATTTGTTAAAACAAATAATATTTTGTTTATTATTAAAATAAATAATTACAGGTAAATACCACGATATCTCTCAAAGACCTAGCCCAGGCAAGCGCTCACAGCGTATCTCGTCTCACAGCCTCCGCTCAATGGGATTTAAACAGGAATCGTGATCATGGAATCCCATCTTACTTGAGAGTTTTAAGGATGTGTGAACCAATGGTCACTGTAAAATCGTATGGAGACTTTGAAAAACTGGGCTTCAGTAGATCGCAGCAGGAAATGATGGCTGATATGTATAGGTGAGGATTTAATAATTCTTTATAGAATTTGTCTCGTATACTATACATTCATAAGTTTGAACAGACAATAACGAATTAAAACTACAGTTTACATAAATTCCTTTTTTCATATTTTTCTGTCCGTCTAAAATTGTTTTACACATAGCTACAATATAAGATTGTTGAACTTTTGACTAGATTTCCAGACTGAGTTTTATTCTAATTATCTCCATCTCTACTTCTCTTTGTAACTCACTCTACTCTACTCTAGCTCTCTCTAGCTTAAATTAATTTTTCTTATTTAACTTATACTCACTAAAACCTTTCCTTTCAGAAATGCTGAAGATGTCGAATTATTAGTGGGTGGAGCTATGGAGAAACCCGCGACTGGAGCCGTCATTGGTTCTACTTTAGCGTGTGTGCTCGCTATGCAATTCGCTAACTTGAAGAAAAGTGATAGGTGAGATGTTATAAATTAATTAATTAATATTTTGTAATGTGAACAGCAATGACTACTAAGAAATATTTAAAAACATATAAATAGCAATAACATTTGTAAGTTTAACCAAATTCTTTTTGTCAGGTCCTTAGTTTTATATTTTGTATTAGATGCTTGATGAAAAGCCACTGTAAATTAAAAATCAAATATTAATATATCTAGAGAAATCATAGTCGATTTCATTACGTTTTATATCAAAACATTCACAATTGTTTAATCAATTACTTCTGTATCCAATGAAATAATTAAAACAAAATTGAGAAAACATAATTTATTTTCAGATTCTGGTACGAAAACGACATTCCACCGTCGTCCTTCTCGCCGGAACAGTTAGGAGCTATCAGGAAGGTCTCTCTGGCGGGATTACTCTGTGCCAACGATGAGCTGCTCAAAGGCATACAACCTAAGGCATTTGTCAAGGAGGATCCTTACTTGTGAGTTGTTATTACTAAAATATTGTTTAAAAAAATATCGACTTCTATGTGCTTTTTATAGGATGCACTGTAGAAGCAGTTTTATATGCTTCTACATCTACGATTTTTATCAGCTATTATTTAATTTTATTTTTTCACTTTTTACTGGAAAAATATGCGTTCTGTGTTCGTATTATAGTGTAACCTAACTATAAATAAAAGTTCTTAATAATTGAAATGAAGATAGAAACATTTTTCAACAATTTAAATTCATTTCTCCTAAAACTATTAAAGTTATATTTTTGTTCTATTGTTATTACTCTAACCATCTCCTCATTTTTGAAGTGAAACTTCTTTATCGGGGTTGGAAAAAAATTTAGTGTAACATTTTTTCGTTACGCTTGACATTTTTCGGTTACGCGCCATCTTTTTCTTATCCCTACCACGCGTGATTCGACGTATTTCTGTAAATTTGCATAGGTATAGTAAATTATTTTTTGAAAAATAAGGTCATCGAGAAATTTCTTACGTGTGTACACTCACAAATTTTTTTACTTTGATTTACGATTTTTTTTACATTTTTTTCCTTGTTTTTACCCAGGAACGCAGGCCAGCACTGTTCCCAGCACAACCAGCTAGAATTATCCGCGTGGAAGGACGACAGCGGTGCGAGAGCCGCGGAACGACTGTCACAGGATATGTTATCAGCGGCTTTAGAGAAGGCTAAGCAAGAGATGGCTGATAGGAAGAAGTTGGAGTATATGCTTTGGGAGTCGCGTGAGTGAATTGTTCTGGAAATATAAGTTTGAGAAAAGGAAAAAACACAAAATTATATGCGAAAAAAAATGAATTTTTTTTAATACATAAAATGCAGACTTTACATAGGCTTATCTGTCTTTTACAATATAATTTTTAGCCTTTTCGAGTTTTCTTATTTGGTACAAGAACTAAGTAGATAACAAAAAAATTATCTTTATTTAGAATAGTATATCAATCTTATATTTTTATTTTCTATGAATGAAAGAAAACAACTACAGATAGCTTTTTAAAACTCTAAAAATTAAAAAAAATACACAAGGACCCTACAATTGTACAGATAGCGATGTTTGAAAATAATATTAATTTTAATTATTTAATTATATTTTATTTCAGAGGGTGGAGCCGACCCCAAGTCGCCAGTGGGAACAGCTGCATCTTTCTCTAAAGCAAACAAATATGCTCTGAAACTTGCCAATACTTCGCTCTTCTTTGAGTTTGCTACTAACGAACTTCTTAATTCTATTAATGGGTGAGTAAAAGAAATAAATCTCAATTGTTATTTTATTTATCTGTTTAAATAAGAGATATACGCATTGTGGTTTATTAATATCTAAGAATATGACGTATGTAAATTGTGTTGTAAAACTCGTTTAAATAAATCACTTTATTATACAATATAGTACTTGCAAATTACACTATATCCTGTTAATATTGTTTTATTTAATTATCAGAAATGATAAACGTGCACATATAGAATTATTTAATGTCATAAACGTTCAAGTTAATATTAGCTCTATACATTATTTCTCGCTGATAAAAAATTATTTTATTCGAAACTTTACATAGGTAGGTACCTATATATTAATTCATTACAAAATTATATAACATCTTTTACACTGCAGTACACTTAAAGGTTTATTTATTTATTTTTCGTTAATTAAAAATACGACTGTAGAGTAGCAAGATACATTACAACAATTTCCTAAAAGATGGTGCAGTAGTTGTTATTACATGCGTTTAATAATAAGTGTGAAAAATTTAACACACCAAAATATCACTATTTCTAAAAAAAATCTGTTTCAGTCGCCGTCGCAAGCGTCAAATCTTCGACGACTCCATAGGTTTCGGGTCATCCAACGAATTCGTTGATTCCCTACAATCTGTAGATGTCAGTAGTCTTCTTAACCAAGATCAATTGGGACCTGTAATAGAACCTCAATGTGATGATGCTGGCTCCTGTGACGCTAATAGTCCGTTCCGAACATATACGGGTTATTGTAATAACTTACGGAACCCCAATTTGGGCAAAAGTTTGACTACATTCGCGAGACTTCTGCCGCCCGTGTATGAAGATGGTAAGTTTTTTTTTAATATGTTAAACTAATGGAGACTAGGCATGTAAGTAGAGTCGATAATTTATATAGTTTATTATTTTGCAATACACTATGAACCTAAGTAACATAAATCTTTTAAAAACAACAAAGTATTAACACGTCTCTAATTATTCTTATTGTCTGACAATTACAAAATTGTTCCTTCTATCTGATATTAATAAATAGTTTCCACGTATTTGTTTAAAATTGCTCATGCGTTCAAACTATTTATTTCAAGTACTTTTATCGAAAATTGTCTTTATTTAAATGAATTTTGTTATTTTCCCAGGTGTCAGTCGTCCCAGAATCAACGCTGTAACAGGAACACCATTACCTTCACCTCGTATTGTATCAACTGTGATACATCCTGATATCTCCAATTTGCATACAAGATACACGCTAATGGTCATGCAGTTTGCTCAGTTCCTTGACCACGAACTTACTATGACTCCCATTCATAAAGGTAACTTTATACTTTATGGCATCTAACTATTTTTGATGTAGAATAAAGGTCACCAACTAATGCCTATAAATAATTTTCATTAAGAACAAAAGCTCTACCAATTTAAATAATTCAGCTCTAAGTATTTAAGTCCGTTAAAAAATATTAAATTGCTAAATAGTATGTAAGTCCCTATATTTCTTAAAAAAAACTCGCCACCAGAACTAAAACTTGATCTCTATATAATATGTATTATCATAGAACAAAACAAGACTTCGATCAATCAGCTCTATCATGTATTTAACTCGACGACGCGGTTGGCGCAGTGGTAAAGTAATTGCCTACTGAGCCGACGGTCCCGGGTTCGATCCCCGGTCAGGGCAAATATTTGTGTGATGAACTCAATTATTTGTTCTTGGGTCTGGGTGTTATTATCTATATATATGTATTTATTAAATATTATATTTATCGTCGCCTAGTACCCACAACACAAGCCTTAATTGAGCTTACTGTGGGACTAGGTCGATTTGTGTAATAATGTCCTATAATATTTATTTATTTATTTATTTATTTAAGTCCGTTAGAAATATTCATTGGACACTTACCAACAGAACTTAAACTTCATTTGTATGTGTCATAGAATGAACTTGGTAAACGACCAAAAATATCTGATTTCCCAAAAAATCTGTCAAAAATTAACTGCCCTATCTTTTCTTACTTCCTCGTATAATTCAACCTTAACTATACTCTTATTTTCCAGGTTTCCACGAATCAATCCCAGACTGTCGTTCCTGCGACTCACCCCGTACAGTACATCCAGAATGCAACCCCTTCCCAGTACCGCGGGGTGATCATTACTACCCCGAAGTTAATATTACCTCAGGGGAGAGATTATGCTTCCCCTTCATGAGGAGTTTACCTGGACAGCAACAACTTGGTAAGAATAATATGCCACGTTCTCGTGGCATATCGTCGTCGCTCTCGTTCTCGACTTAGCCTATATACGTCATTTATATAGAGTCACACTTTGATATTGAGAAATTATCTTGTTCGAAAAAGAATGAAAGAGAATCTGGGATTTTCTCTGTATGAAATATTATTGTCTATGATTACTTTACTATAATAACTAAGTGTGAAAATGATTTTTAATTACACTGATTTCAGAATGTATTGAACTATCTTATTTATATTTGCTTGTATATTGAATGTTGGAAAAAAATCCCCTCATATCTTGACAATGATCTTTCTTAGACGAACATGCACTGGCACTTATCCAATACTTATGATACTTCTTTTACCATATTCCAGGACCCCGTGAACAAGTGAACCAAAACACAGCGTTTATAGACGCATCAGTGGTATACGGAGAGAACCCTTGTATTGTACGCAAGTTACGTGGTTTCAATGGCCGTCTCAACGCAACGGCTAGCCCGTTAAATGGCAAGGACTTATTGCCACGAACTGACAACCATCCGGAGTGTAAAGCGGCTAGTGGCTTCTGTTTTATTGCTGGTGAGTAAAATATATGAAATAATTTGTTTGGATGGTAAAAAAAAATATCTTATAAAGTTCGCGTTTTAAGAAAATGTTATATTTTGAGTTAAAGATTATTAATTTTCACCGCAAATTATAACATATTTGGGCAATTACTAAGTTGTTTAAATTCATGACCCATGTGTCATTGAAATAAATATTGAATAAAAACATTTCGTCGTAGTAGAATAGTAAAACAAATAGCACCGAACAGAATGTTTTGGGCGTCTCTCCCATCTATTTCTATACATAATCTCTCGCTCTTTTTCTAATATAATTTATTAACTCCCTTCCAGGTGACGGTCGAGCGTCCGAACAGCCCGGTCTCACAGCGCTCCATACAATATTCCTCCGCGAACACAACCGTATAGTCGAAGGCCTCAGAGGAGTCAACCCGCATTGGGACGCAGATCTCTTGTTCGAACATACTCGTAGGATATTGGCTGCGGAATTCACACATATTATATATAATGAATTCTTGCCGAGATTGCTGTCTTGGAATGCTGTGAACTTGTATGGACTGAAACTGTTGCCATCTGGTGAGTCAATTGATAACTAGATAATAGATCGCGTAATTTTCTTCTGTTTTTCTTTGTTACGTTTGAATTATCATAATAATAAGCCACTTTCTTTAGACTCATGCAATGGGAATGAATATATAAAAAGTAAATAATCCATTTAAAGTTACGAAATGCTGCAATTTTAAAGTCTGTATTTTCTGCGTTTATTAGAAGACTTTGCCTCATATTATATGACTTCCATTTGAATAAAGCAAACAGACAAAGAAAAAGCTCCAATAAACAAAACTTTTTAATTTATTTATTTAAGACCGTTAATAAATGGTGTCAAAATATATAAGGAAATCACCTCTTATCGATACAATATTATGACAGGTTACTACAAGGAATATTCCCCAACCTGCAACCCATCCATAGTGACCGAATTCGCAGCAGCTTCCTTCAGATTCGGTCACTCGTTGCTCCGACCGCACCTTCCCAGATTATCTCCCACTTACCAACCCGTGGACCCGCCCATCCTACTGCGTGATGGTTTCTTCAGGACTGATATGTTTATGAACGTAAGTTAAAATAATTATTTTAAAGTTTGCTGCAAGCTAGTTATTGGTTCATTGAGACTATTAGAAATTTTGTTAGCCTTTTGGGTAATTCAAAAAGAACTGTCCGATCAAAGAGAAAATTAGCAGCTAAAACATAAAAAAGTTTAGCATACCTATTGTAGAAAATATAATTATGTTATTTTATTTAACGCAAAGCCAATATTTTCCTTCTGACTATTAACACAAAAAATACCAATTTGATTCTGATCTAAACCTCATGATCAACATAACATCCTATTTCACAAATAATACTCGCCCGCAAATAAAACAGAACCCAAAGCCACGCTAATCACAAATCATTTACAGAATTTCATGTACGACAGCTATTAGAATTCCCTTTTCTAACATTTTTTTTCTCCCAGCATCCACCAATGGTAGATGAGTTGATCCGTGGTCTAGTCTCAACACCAATGGAAACGCTCGACCAGTTCATCACAGGAGAAGTCACTAACCATTTGTTCGAAGACAGGAAAATTCCTTTCTCTGGTATCGATTTAGTTGCTCTGAATATCCAAAGAGCTAGAGACCATGGAATACCGAGTTATAATAACTATAGAGCATTATGTAACTTGAAGAGAGCTACTACCTTTGAAGATTTGTCCAGGGAAATTCCGGATGAAGTTATTGCCAGGTAATAAGGATTTAGATGTTTATTTTTTTATTAATAGAATGTGGAAGGAAAAGATGTTCATATATTTTATTCCCATTTTTGCTTATAACAAGCTACAAGATTATTAGTTGTTTAGGATGATAGATCGTTGTCTGTGACGTCCGCGTCGCTACGTTCAACTGCTGCTTTATGATCGAATTTTTTAATTTTTTTCTATGATTCGACTTCAAAAGTCTTAGTTACTAATATTACAAATTATTTTATTTTTCTCAAACCACTCGAAATGTTAATATGGCAAGTTATTCAAATGTTTTAATATTACCTTTTTTTGTAGGTTCAAACGCATATACCCCACGGTGGACGACATTGACCTATTCCCTGGCGGTATGAGCGAGCGGCCACTACAGGGCGGGCTCGTGGGACCGACCTTTGCCTGTATTATCGCTATACAGTTCAGGCAGTTGAGGAAGTGCGATAGATTCTGGTATGTTTTTAGAAAATTATTACATAATTTCATAAAATATTCCCGTATATCCCCAGTATTCCCGAAAATAGTTACATGCATATTAAAAAAAGACATAATATGTATTTTCGTTATATTCCGACAGCTGAGAAAGTGCGACCGCCTTATATTATATGCGCCGCTTATACCTAAATTGAACAATTTTTAGGGGGAAAAAGAACACGAAAAGACTATAAATTTCTTTATTAAATTGATTGTGTAGAAATTGCACTAAGGTCATTGAGTAATCTACTGCAAATCATTAAAAATATCTCGTACGAGAGATTTTTTTATTGTTATATAAAGATATTATAATTTAGCGTATCCTATGTCAGTGTGAAATGTAACCTAAATTTCCCTTTTTTACAACAACTTTTTAAAAATTTTCTTCATTTTATAGGTTCGAAAACGACAATCCAGCGGCTCGATTCACTGAACAACAATTGGCTGAGATCAAGAAGACAACGCTGTCCAAGATCCTTTGTGAAAACTTCGATATTCTGTCCGACATTCAACGCGCTGCTTTCGACTTACCCAGCAACTTCTTGTATGTTATTTTCTATTAAGGGCACTTATTATAAAAAAAAGTTGGTTGTCTGTAAAGTCGGTTTACTGACGATAGTTGAACGTGACAACGTCCGATTGTGCTTCTTTGTCGCTCGTTCCGCGCTCTCGCTCGCGCTTCAAGCCTTACATGGAACGCCTCAAAGCGAGGTAACGCCGTATGAGTCATGTTTTTTTGTGCGTGCAGCCGGCGCTATCGAATTATAAGACGTTGTCACGTCAAAAACTCTGATAAGTTACATATCCACACATGTGTATATTAAGAACACATGTTTTTGTAGGAATGCCATGGTTACGTGAAAATATTAAGTTTTTATTGCAATATTAAATAAAACCGGCCAAGTGCGAGTCGGGCTCGCGCACAAAGGGTTCCGTAGCAGCAAATATAATAAATTACAGTTAAATCAACCTATCTCAAAAACTATAAGAGATACTTTGATCAAACCAAAAATCGTTGAAAGAGTTAATTAGCATGCATCACCTCTATTTTTTTTAGAATTTTATACCCCGTAGTTATAAAAATAGAGGGGGGGGGACATACTTTTTACGACTTTGAGAGCTGATATCTCAAAAACCGTTCACTTTAAGAAAAATGTTTTTTAGAAAACTTTATATCATTTTAAAAGACCTTTCCATTGATACCCCACACGGGTATGTACATCGAAAAAAAAAATTTCATCCCTCAGTTACATGTATGGGGGGCCCCACCCCCAATTCTTTTTTTTACTATTTAGTGTCATATTTTTGTAGCGGTTCATACAACACATATTCCCATCAAATTTCATCACTGTAGTACTTATAGTTTCCGAGTAAATCGGCTGTGACAGACGGACAGACGGACAGACGGACAGACGGACATGACGAAACTATAAGGGTTCCGTTTTTGCCATTTTGGCTACGGAACCCTAAAAAAGCATTTACACACTTTAGTATACATAAAACACAACCGAACATTTACGCTCAAAATTTGTTACACGCATTTTAAGTACGGACGTTAAGGACGCTGTCACAAATCTGCGTTACTCAAATTTAGGTATCTAACGACGTAACTTTGTTCGCGGCAATATCACGCTCACGTAAACATAGCGCATTCCATTTTATAGACCATCTTCATACTTGATATTATTTTTAATTTTTGATATTATGTATTTTTATTGAAATTGATTCCAGAAGATTACTAGGAACTTTAAAAATTCATTTTGTTACTTTTATTAGTAGGTACGATCCTAATAAGTATGTTAGTATATTCAAACCACTTAAAAAAGTGTGACTATTTTACATCATTATTTCATTGAATAATAATCTATGAATTGTATACAATATCAAAGCTTTTTAAGAAATGTAGAATTATTATCATACATATTATGATGTTACCGGCACTGTATTAAATCCGGCATTGTATACAATTCTTAGTAAATGTATGTTATTCCGAAAAATAGTCGGAATGAAATAAATTATAGGTATTCGTCACATAACACATTACCTAGGATACTCTTAAATCTGAACTTTTCCTACGTAGCAAACACATTTGCAAGTGTGGGTAGTTTTTGGGGTAGCTATTAACAAATATGAGGTCAAAACTAAAATCCAAGATGGCGCCGACGAAAATTTGACTTTTTTTCGTGATGGGTGTCATTTTCATGGTTTTTGGGGTAGCTATTAACGAATATGAGGTTAAAACCAAAATCCAAGATAGCGCCGACGAAAATTTGACTTTTTTCGTGATGGGTGTCATTTTCATGGTTTTTGGGGTAGCTATTAACGAATATGAGGTTAAAACCAAAATCCAAGATGACGCCGACGAAAATTTGACATCTTTTCGTCATAGGTGTAATTTTCTTAATAATAAAGAAGTAAACTAAAATAAAATAACAGATTTTCGTCGGCGCCATCTTGGATTTTATTTTTGACCTCATATTGGTTAATAGCTACCCCAAAAACCATGAAAATGACACCCATGACGAAAAGATGTAAAATTTTCGTCGGCGCCATCTTGGATTTTATTTTTGACCTCATATTGGTTAATAGCTACCCCAAAAACCATGAAAATGACACCCATGACGAAAAGATGTCAAATTTTCACCGGCGCCATCTTGGATTTTAGTTCTGACCTCATATTGCGTAATATCCACCCCAAAAATCATGAAAATGACACCCATCACGGAAAGATGTAAAATTTTCGTCGGCGCCATCTTGGATTTTATTTTTGACCTCATATTGGTTAATAGCTACCCCAAAAACCATGAAAATGACACCCATCACGGAAAGATGTAAAATTTTCGTCGGCGCCATCTTGGATTTTATTTTTGACCTCATATTGTTTAATAGCTACCCCAAAAACCATGAAAATGACACCCATGACGAAAAGATGTAAAATTTTCGTCGGCGCCATCTTGGATTTTAGTTTTGACCTCATATTAGTTAATAGCTACCCCAAAAACCATGAAAATGACACCCATGACGAAAAGATGTCAAATTTTCACCGGCGCCATCTTGGATTTTAGTTCTGACCTCATATTGCGTAATATCCACCCCAAAAACCATGAAAATGACACCCATCACGGAAAGATGTAAAATTTTCGTCGGCGCCATCTTGGATTTTATTTTTGACCTCATATTGGCTAATAGCTACCCCAAAAACCATGAAAATGACACCCATGACGAAAAGATGTAAAATTTTCGTCGGCGCCATCTTGGATTTTAGTTTTGACCTCATATTAGTTAATAGCTACCCCAAAAACCATGAAAATGACACCCATGATGAAAAGATGTAAAATTTTCGTCGGCGCCATCTTGGATTTTATTTTTGACCTCATATTGGTTAATAGCTACCCCAAAAACCATGAAAATGACACCCATGACGAAAAGATGGCAAATTTTCGTCGGCGCCATTTTGGATTTAAGTTTTGTCAAATTGCTTTACCCCACCAATCCGTTCAACAACCCATAAAAAAAGAGGATCTCAGTCAACATAATTTTTAAAACATAATTTTAAATTACAAATAACTGGAATATGAAACTTATACAGTTTACTCTTATAAAGTATCAAATATTTCAAATCACGAAAACGACAGTATACGCACAATAATCTTTTTCTAATTCGTTTTTATTTTTGGGACGAGGAGCGATACACCCGTCCTTCCAAGAGCGCTTCTGAGCGCGGTCTGACGACCCGCGAGAGCAAAATGTATGAAGAAATCGACAAGTATTTTTAATTTAGCTTATAATTCAAATAAAATTTTGATTTAGATACAAAAAAATTATCACAATCTATAAAGGACTATATATCCCTCAATAATTTATAGGTAAGAAGATAGATTAGGCTTTTAATTTTCTTAAAAGTGTACCGGTTTAGACCCCATTTTTTTGCATTTTATGCGATCATTGTGCTGGGAAAATCGTATTTCAGTGACAATTTTGTATGACGTCGTACAATTTTTATAAGATGATCGTATAACTGAATATATTATCTTTAAATTAAGATATTACTTTGTTCTCACGTGTAAGTGCTTTGAGTTAAAATTGTACCGTAAAATAGCGGTTTTTGTTAAAAAACTGTTATAGCACCCTTAACCTAATCTTAACAAAGTTACACAAAGATTTCATTATTTACTTTTCAAAATCAATCAACTATCCTGTACTACTAGTCTTTAAAAACTCAGACCCCGGAATCACAGACACAATAGAAAATCTATTGAGTCGTGGACCGATCGGGCCGTTCGGGGCTCAATGGGTTAATAATATAACCCAATTTCTCAATAATTAAATAATAATTCTACTTCAAATATTTCAGAAACCCCCGCGTATCCTGTGCATCATTACCCAAGCTGGATCTGTCAGCGTGGCGCGAGAACTCGGCGCAAGGCTGTTTAATCGCAGGTCGAGCTGTACCTCTCGGGGATTCTGCTTTCCCCTCACCTTGTACTTCGTGTATTTGTACCGCTGAAGGGGTATGTGCTTATGTTGTAGGGGATAAGGTTCAAAATAACTCTGTCTAGTCGGTAGTCATTTTATTATAAAGTCAAACTCAAAAACTCAAACTCATTTATTTATTGAAGTGAAACTTCTTTATCGGGGTTGGACAAAAATTTAGTGTTACGTTTTTGCGTTACGCCGTACGCCTGACATTTTTGCGTTACGCCGTACGCGTGACATTTTTGCGTTACGCCATACTCGTGACATTTTTAAGGTCATAAAGAAGTTTCACTTCTTACGTGTGTACTCTAGTACACGCATACATTTTTTCAATTAGACTTCTTTTAGAAGCACTTGCGAATCGTCATTACATATGCATTTACCACCGATTCGGAAAGCAGTATCTATGGAGTCGAGTTGTACCCCTGTAACGGTGAATATGCTGTAGGGGATAATGTTCAATATAACTGTCCAAACTTAGATGTTAAATGACTACATTACAATGTCTTTAGTTTGAATTTATTGCAGATACATGAACACAAATGCAATAGGTTTCGAATGCCATAATTGCTGTTATCTACAAATTAATGTCTAATTGATATTGATCATTATATATTTTTTCTTTATGTCATGTCTAGGTCGTTTATTCTTAACTGGCAGCACATTAACAAAATCTATAATTTCGCCATTACTATGTCTATCTAACTCTCAAGTATAATAATTACAATGTAGGTTGTTTCCGATGATGATAATATTATGTCGTATGTATACCTATGCATTTTTTAACTCTATATCCAGCCTGCATATTGCATATTATTTATTACGTACTAGTGGTCCGCCCCGGCTTCGCCCGTGGTACATATTTCGCAATAATATGTAGCCTATGTCCTTTCTCGGGTATCAAAATATCTCCATACCAAATTTCATGCAAATTGGTTTAGTAGTTTAGGCGTGATTGAGTAACAGACGGACAGACAGAGTTACTTTCGCATTTATAATATTAGTATGCATATGCCAATTATAGCCAGCAATTGCTTTCGTTCTGTGTGGACCCGGCTATAAGAAATGTAGAGGTATAGATTGTCTAATCTAAGAATGAACGCCCTTCCACTAAACTTAATTGTTTCAATGTGTGAGGACAAATAATTATTGAACCACTTTTATATGTGTGCGCGCGGCGATTCTACTGCAAACTTTGACTTTCGCGCACTGATTTGTCAACTAATCGGGCGATCAGTTCAGGTGCCTAGCATTGTATGGCGGGGAGAGTGCGCTATGTACGGAATGACACGTCCGTTCTGTCGTGCATCGCGTCATTTATGCACTAGTTGGCCAACTGGTCCTGTCGTTCGGGCATGGACAGGACTGGAGGACTGAACGACCAATGAGGCAGACCAATTTGTGTGTATTGCGTCTATACACGTACTTTGAATGTGAGCGTAAACACAGTGGAGGGGCGTTCATTTTTAGATTAGACAATCTTTAACATACACCATGTTACGTATAGATATTCTATATTATTCTATGTAATAGACATTTCTTATGATAGACGTAAATCATAAGAAATTTCAAAATCATGGAGTAAGGCGATGATTTTGGTATCTTAGAATCAAAGAAGTTTCACTTCTTTCACGTATGCTCGGCACACTTTTTTTATAAATCGTTTTTTTTATTCATATGACTTTTCCCCAGGCGCAATGTGCATCCCTCCGTATAACCGACTGCGCGCAACTGTCCCGCGAGTGGCCGCGCGACGCGATACAGCGAGACGACGTGTGCACCGCGCAGTGCGGGGCCGCGCCACCACGAGCTGCTAGACGACCCACCTTGAGCTTTAACTTTCCTGATCTGACGCCTTTTATAGCTAAGTGAGTGTAGTGTAGAAGTAGGGGAAAATGTAGGGGGGGGAGATTAGTCATTATAGACGGGGGAGGAATGTGTTGAGTAATTGTCGGGTGAGAGGATGTGTGAAGGCGTGTGCACCGCGCAGTTCGGGGCTGTACTGCCAAGAGCGATTAAATGACCAACGTTGAGCTTTAACTTTCCTGATCTGACGCCGTTTATAGCTAAGTGAATGTAGTGACTAGTGATGAGTTATTGTTGGGAGGGGGGAGTAAGATGTTGTAGCGCGGTAATATTATTATATGTTGTATGTCATTACGCCTCCCTCTTACCTACCTGCAATAATTATTGATCCCCCAATTAATTATTATTGTAGGTATGTAAGAGGGGTAAACTTGCGGAGGCGCCACACGCTCAGCGTTTATAGCGAATTTGTATTGTTGTAGGGAGGGATAACGAGTCGTATACCAAGCGAGAAATAAAAATTATAGATGAATAACTGAAAAATATGGACGTGCAGAAAAGGGTCGTTCCTTTTCTTGGATAGCCATAATTTTCATTGTAAATTGTATTACGATACAAAATACTTCAGCTAGTAAATGAATGTATCAACCAAATTTATACTCGTGTTGAGAAATGAACCTGTGTCTCTACATTACGGCCAGGAGTCAGGACATATACTATTGTGAGCCTTAGTGTGGATTTAGTATGCAAATACAATATATTTTTATCATTCACTATTAAATTTAATTTAAGTCCTTTTAATAAACGATATTAAATCTACACTAAGGTATAACTCTATTGTATTAAATTTAATAATAGGCACTCCATGACTGCCTAGTATTAAGAATTCCAATTGGAATTGAACAAAGTATCATCTCATTATCATAATTGTCATTAATAAAGATGGTTAAATGGTTGTTATAAACGTTAATGTATGTACTTAATAAAATATAAATAGATATGGATATATATTTTAAGAAGGTTCTGATAGTCAAAACCTTTTTTTTATTAAGTTTGCCATCCAAAAGTATTTTTCAAAAGACATATAATTTAAATTGCACATAAACAGTAAATTTTGCGTACCACTTTCATTGTTCAAAGTTATAGTGAAATCCATTTTGTCACTTTGCATTGTAATAAAAACAAAGAAATGAATGTTCATTGAAGTCCATTAATGTTATGTGTTGTTATCATAGGTTATCTATTAAAAGTCATTAAAATAAGCACAAACACTACTGACTACACCCATGTATAAAGACCACCAAAAATGTTTTAAAACAATTCCCTTGTAATTTGTTTCATTCTACATATTTAAACTATTTCTTCTTTTTTTTTACGATACTCGAGTTCAAATTAACTTAATTATAATTTAATTATTAGTGATCACAAAAATTATGAATAAGTTGTAACTAAAGAGCCAAAAAGGTAATATTAAAAAGAACCAATTTGTAAGAGCATTTCAGCCATTGTAAGCTTTAATTGAAAACATAACACCTCAAAGGAACTATAGCTACCAGCCCATGTTACCATTTATTGTACAACCAGTGAAAGAATAATGGTAGGTTTTAGAATAAAAACATTTTCACTGCCTAGTTAAGATTGTATAAATTATTTTTGTAATATAATGGCGTACTATTTGTGTTTAGTATTAAGTTAATGTAATTTTAGTTTTATAATAAAAACATAAGTAAAATATCTGACTGTTTTATTTCTTTACTACCTCTATTTTAACATGCTGGGGAGAAGAATTGTAAGTAAAAATCAAAAACATGTATTTAAAAACACTTTATTTCGTTTCATAATATTATCAAGTCTATTAAGTTTCTTTTTTACAATAAATATAGTTCATTGAGTATAAAAGTGATGTTGCATAAAATAAAGTAACAACACAAACACAATTTCATATTGTTAAGAGTCTCGATTGTCAACCCGCACTAATGTTTTTAGCACTTAACTTGGTGACAAATGTCTACATTCGCCAAAATCAAACGTTCCGATCCGATTGCACAATTACTGCTCCTCGTCACTCTGAAAATAAGTTTAAGTAATTAATAAATAGCGAAATGTAGTTTGGCTTTGGAATACCTGAAATAAATTATTAGGTAAGTGCACTACTGAGGCTAAGTTGGTTTATTTTTCGTATGTTTATGAGACAGTAATGAGTTTGAAATTATAATGTGAACCGCCTACCGCTATCTGATATAATTAATAGGGATTGAAACAATAACCGACAACCATCAAGTATGAACATTGAACATAAAGAAAGTAGGAAATGACACTGAAGAATGGACAGAACAATGCAATTATACAAAGTAAGGCAATAATCACTTGAAAAATAAAATCACACAACATACTAGCCAAGTTAAAAGGCCCATCTAGGATCACCGGTAGGAATACAGTAGTATTATCTTACTTTCTAATGATAAAAAAATGTTGTATATTCATTTTTTTTATCATTAGAAAATAAGGCAATAACCACAAAAGAAGATACATACATCCGAGCTGTGTCAGTTGGCGGCGACCTCCTTGAAGCCATTGGCTAGCGGCGCGGGCTCGTTGGTGCGGCGCCACAGCCCGTAGGCGCGGCCCGGCACGGCCTGCCACAGCCGCACCGTGCCGTCCTCCGACCCCGTCGCGTACAGCTCGCCGTCCGGCGACCACCGCACGCAGTGCACCGGCCCGAAGTGACCTTTGTTCGACTCTGTACCAAACGTAGTATGAAGCGCATCACACACGGTGAAGATACTATAATATTTTATGTTATTTTACGAAATTTTGTGTCAGTGTTTCGGGTCATTTGTAACAGGATGGCGGTTCTACAGGGGTCTTAGTACGCAATGACAAAAAGAAAAATGATGGTCAGAACGCTGATAACGGATACCTTAAGATACTGTAATATTTTATATTAGAGAATCTTAACAAAAAATATTATAGTATCTTCACCGTGTGTGATGCGCTTTAGCATGTACGAATACGGTATAAGTACCCTATTAAATTTTTTAGCGCGGGAGCTTGAATTTCAAAGATACACTTTCATGATGTCAAGTTATTTGTTTACAAAAAAAATCAGCTGATCTATTGGTTGGATTTTTAATACTTTTTTAGTTTATTAATTGAAAGCTCGTATCAAAGACGTTAAGCAAATATTTCGTAAGTATCACCTGTTAAGAAAATTGCGCGGATGGAGGATTATGAAATGGCACAATAATTATAATTAATACAGGGAATTTTAATTTAAAAATGCATAAAATCTATATGAAATAAAAAAAAACATTACCACGCAATAACATATATGTAACTACTCTGATTATAATACGGTTGAATTTCGACCACAGGACGACCACTTGTAAAGATAGTAGATAGACAAATCTATATATCAAAACATGAATATAAGTGTATTTGTACATTTGTCTAATTAAAATAATGAATTGGTTTTCCATGGAAAACTTTGTAAACAACAAGTCTGTTATGATAGTGTAAACATGTTTTTTTTTAATGTAAATATTACAACAGTCCAAACTTTGAACAATTACGGAAATAGATCAATTCCTCAATCTCGTCAACAAAATTCCCTTATAATTTAAATCGAAATAAAATAGTAAGAATATACACGCATTTGTATGTCTATATCCAATTTGAAGATATTTTAATGGAATTCTACTCCTACACCTAGTAGCGCGTATGAAGAACACTTTTTAATCTTATTTATGTTTAGAATTTTAAACCTTCATATGGTTATTAATTAATTATTAAACCTCCTAAGCTAATTATGTGTAAAAAGGCATTGCCATTTTTAAGATACGGCTCACCACTAAGATACTGAATGGACACAATTAAACACACATTTTTTTCATCAGCAAAATAAAATAATTTATGCGGTAGTTTTGGCATTCAATGAAAAATACTCCATTGACACTACTAACTATAACAAAATTCTTGATTTATTAGAAGAAATTTGCGAACCGTTATATACTGCTTGCAACTTAGCGCATTATTTTTCAGTAGATTACGGTAGATTACAGATTCTTCATTTATAAGTGATGTAAATAATACAAATTTCTTTTATTTATAAGATTTCTTACCAAGCTCAGTTCCAGTATTATAGTCAAATTTGTAAACTTTGAGATCTTCCCCTCCACAGACGAAAGTAGCTCTACTTGGCGCCAACGAGGCAGAGTAACATTTCGTGGGCACGGGGAATTCGCGCATCTTTCGCATCGTATCCGAGGAATAGAATGATACGTTGGTACCTTGAAATTAGAACATAAGAAAATTATTATTTAATGATACAGGCAACTTCGTCTGTTCTGAAAAGGAATATTTTGGCAATATTATACATCGCTACTCTGTTCCTATTTTTCAATCCTTGGTTAAACCTTATCCGTTCAATATAATATTACACAACAATATAAAAATGTCACCTGTAAACTGCCATATTACGGGTAAGCCACACATTTTTGAAATGGTTGTACAATATAATATTCAAAGAACAATTTTTAACTGAGGATTGAAAAATCGGCCCTTAGAGTGATTAAATAATACAACACATACATTTCCTATTGTATAGCCTCCTCAATAAATAGTGCACTAACAAATATAATAATAATTAATAATAAAAATAAAAGAAACCATCATAAATAGGAACAAAACTGCAGAATTTCCGGAACTTTTGCCATAGATGGCAATGGCATTTTATAGGTGGGCATATATAAGGAAATAAAATAAATATTCTAAATTAGGTAAAAACAATTACATACCATGTGCCACTGTCAAGACTGCTCCATCACGGGACAACTCTAAACTGTTTGGAGTTGTAGGAAACTCCACTTTTTGTACTTCCTGTAAAATATAAATAATAATTATAGTAACTGGCCTTCATTATCATGAGGAAATTCATAACTTTCATGTCAACAACAATTTCACAAATATCGTTTGTGATTAAAGATCTACTTTTACTTAAAAGATTTTATACTAAATTAAAAGAAAAGTACACAACAATAAATCGTGCATATTTTACTTTATTAATAATTAATGACAACAAAATGATAGATTTGCTAGAGATGGTAAAAATTGCTAAAATCGGTAAATTGCTAAATATATATATATGAAATCAACAAATTTGAATAAATAACGATAAACAATCTACTTACCTGACCACTGTTGCGGTCCCAAACACGCATAGTCAAATCATCGCTCACACTGACAATTCTCGAATTGTGCAAGAAAACAGCATGCCTGATACTGTTTGAATGTGCGCTGATTTTTTCAATGGCTGAAAGTATTAATTAAAAACATATTATTTAATATAAGTACATATATGTGTATCTCATAAACATAAATAACTTGATAACTGTTTATATTCAACATGTATGTTGAATTACATGTTTACAAATGCAATGATAATATTAATAATCTATTTAGATAGATATGAATTATGCATACATTGTCATTAATTGTTTTATATACTGTATCTTTTGCAACTCTTAATAATAATATACTCCTAGTATTATAAGACATACAGAGATTTTTACAATCCTTGATATATATGATTCAATAAAACTGTACAAGTTTCACACTACCAAAACTGGTTTAAAATATTTTCAAGTACAATTTTAAAAATTATTTAACTGAAAAGAACATGGTTTAATGAAATAAATGTGTTATTATAATAATTATTGAAGTGAAACTTCTTTATCGGGGGTGGACAAAAATTTAGTGTAACATTTTTGCGTTACGCCGTACGCGTGACATTTTTGCGTTACGCCGTACGCGTGACATTTTTGCGTTACGCCATACTCGTGAAATTTTTAAGGTCATAAAGAAGTTTCACTTCTTACGTGTGTACTCTAGTACACGCATACATTTTTTTTTAATAGGTAATATACACATTTTTTAAACATTTTTTTAACAAAAAACAACAATTACAATTATCCTTTTTTTACCGAACAACTGAATGATCATGCAAATAATAAACAAAAACATATTCTGCATATTTTTTCAATCTTTTGATAACATTTCCTTAAAAAAACTATCTATTAAAAATGCAAGAATCACAATAATTTACCTTCCCTTGCATTCAACAATTTACTGTTCATTACTACATTCTACTTTTCTTATTGGATTACATTATACAATCTCTTATAAAACAAATCTTACCACCAGCGTCAGGCTTATTGAGATCATAAACTCTTATAAGTTTCTCGTTGCTTGCTGTAAGCAACATTGTATCGTCAGCATTAAAGTTGACACTCTTCACTATGTGTTCATGATCAAATGTATGCATGACATCTCCATAGCGAGCATCCCATAGTTTTGCTAAAACATAAATTTAAAATCAGTATAAAAACAATTTGTAATTATCAGCCAGTATGGATTTTTATATGTTTCCTAATTGCTAAAACCGTATTTAGAAACAAATTTACCATCAGGCTTGCTATACTGTACATTGCAAGTATTTCTATATAGTGTTTCTCTTGATTATTAAATATAACTATAGAAATAGAAATCATTTAAGTCATGGCATTTTTTTATGTAACATAATGTACCTCTGATTGAATATGTTATTGGGTTTATTTAATTAGAATTGTTAATTTTTTTTCATGTACCTGAAAAATCTGCTGCTCCACTAGCAGCCAAGTTTGCATTTTGAGTTAAGGCCACACCCCACACAGCACCTTTATGACCCTCAAATGTTCCAATCCAGTCACCTGTTTCACCTTGCCTTAACATGGGTTTGCCATCTATGAACAAATACATTACAAATGCATTATTCATACACAATAATCTTGTCAATCATTGTATTTATAGCCTTTAATCAGAACTTATAATGGTCTTATACATATTCATATCAATTTAGAAACAAACATATACTTAGACATCATTAGATGAACTTTGTTCATAAGCTCTAAACAGAATCTGACTACTCATATGTTTAAATATATTTTATCATCAGCTGAATAAAAACAGAATAAAAGAATAACCCTCACTGTGGATTTAAGTTTTGTAAGAAGCAAGGACTCATGACACATTTTCCTTATGCTATTGTTAAATGAAAGTTATTTCATGCTTGCAAAAACTATACAAGAATCATTAATGTCAAGTGCTTTAAAAAACCTTCAAAGTCCAACAACAAGGTGACCTAGCTTATGTGAGTGAAATGTCAACACAAAGTACAGGAAAGCAACAATTAGTTGACCCTACAACAATTACGAAATGGCCTATAGGTTGAAACTTGTTATCGTATCACAGATGTAAATAAAGAGCACAACTTGTGATCAAGGCAAACAGGCGCCGCCAGGAAACTTGAACGGAACTTCAAGGTGTTTCCTGCATGTCCGGAAAGAGAAGGTCAAACTATGCATAGAATGAATTGTTGCGGACATAACATACAATCTAATAAGAAAAAATAAAAAGCACCTTTCCAATTATCGATAACTAACATCTGTCAGAATAAAGTGCACAAATGTATAATAAGATCACAAGCAGGTCTTCCACCTACATCTGGGCCAAGGCAAAAGGCCACCCCGAATGTATGCAAGTATGAAAACTCCTAACTTACCTTTGCAAGCCGAAATCAAATAGTATCCGTCTTTTGTAACGTCACTAAAATCCAAATGCACGACTGGTCTGGTATGGCCACCACATGTGAGAGGAACTTGTTTTAATGTTGTCATTTTGTTAAAAAAAATTGTTTGTTGTACTTTTTGAAAAAATAAAAACTAAGTATATAATCTTTGTAAAATTAACCTAATGAGTCTGATCGTACTGGATGTTGACAATCGACTGACGCTTGACGGGCTGACTGTTGACGCTGTCGCATGTCGGTAATTGTTGTTTTTATAAATTCTCCAAACACTAGACAAAGGGTCAGTGTCACACAGACTTGTCATTTACACATTTTAAGTAAGGTGCACACTTTACCAAGATGTGTTTACTAAAATCTAATTAATTTTATGCGAATTTTATGTAGCTTAGCTTTTTATCTCAGGTGTTAATCCTTTGTTTTGAGAAATTCGAAATACAAATATGTATCTAATAAGAAGGGAAAATAAAATCGTCTGTGATTAATAAATCTTTCATTATTATCTCTCGACTTTGCCGAACTTGAAAAAGCTAAAAATAGCTATTTACCTTTTCGAAAAATACATCTAGATTTGTAAGCTTTTAAAAATTTATTGTTGATTTAAGATGATGCTTTTACACTTGTTTTACACATTCGTATAATATACGAGTATCGTCGCGAACCATTATTAAAACATTTCTGTCTTCTCTTTGATAACGTCCGAAAAACCGCTCCTATCATGATTTTACATATATAATGCGAATCTCAAGTAGAATAGCAATTAAAGTCCGGTCGCGGAGCAGAAAGAATTTCGTACAATGACCTCTTTACCTACTGACAGTGGTCACAAACATTTTTGAATGAAGTGCAGTTTACATGAAATATTTGGAGGAGAAAATGTTTTTTACTAATTTATTAAATAAATGTCCTTTAATCATTTACAATACTTATTAGTTAGTTACATTTTAACTTTTTCAATAATCACGATATATTATATAAAAAAAGTGTGCGTGTACACACATAAGAAGTGAAACTTCTTAATGACCTTATTTTTCAAAAAATAATTTACTATGTAGGTACAATATTACAGAAATACGTACGTCTAACACGCGATTTCGACTAAGGCGGATTTTGATTGGACATAAAGAGTTTGAGGTTTATTCTTATAAATGTTGAATTCACAAAATCATAATTGAACACCTGACACCAATCAAGCAAACACAAACCTTACGCTCTCAGGTTAAAGGTTTACAATCCCTAAGGACGGCGGTCATTGCACCTGTGCGAGCAAGACACATTATTTTTACAAGGGAGTGACAGTGACAGGTAATAACAGGTTAATGTACGAAATTCTTCCTGCTCCGCGACCGGACTTTACCTATAATATATTTACTTGCTCTGCACGAATGTGTACAAATGCTTAATGCTCCATGAACGTTTCGTTAGATTTTCGTATGACGTGTCCCCGAGATTAATGACGTTGACAGTTTGACATTATACATTCCAAATTGTTTTGGTAAAATTTACAACCCTTCGCCGACAAAATATAAAGAATGGATTTTTTCAAATCTATACCAACTCATATTGATTATGTTGGCCAAGCAAAGGCTGAAAAACTCTACCGCGCTATAATTACATTATTTAGCATCGTAGGTTTCATTTGGGGTTACATTGTTCAACAATTCTCACAGTCGGTGTACATTCTCGGTGCTGGATTTATTTTAGCTGCAATTCTCACTGTGCCACCGTGGCCGATGTACCGAAGAAACCCTTTGAACTGGCAGAATCCAAGAAGTACCGAAGAAAAACCAACAGGGAAAAAAGGAAAGAAGTAATACGTGTCGTTTGTGGTCGTGGCTAAGTGTTTTAATAAAATGTAAAATAATAAAGAATTAAGCTTACTCTTTCTTTCATTTTCCATAAAAATTTGTGCATATAGAGCTATTTATTCTAAAAACCTTTAAGAAAAGTAGTTGATTATTGGTAGGTAGGTACCAACACTGTTTTGAAATACCAAAAATAATTATGTATTTGGATTTGGATAGAAGAGCTCTCATTAAGTTGCTTGGATATTAACACATTCACTGCAGAGATTTAAATAAATAAAGTATATAATCATTCTGCAGCAGCTTAATATATTTTGTTTGTTTATACATACATGTTGAAAGTGAATAATCATTAAGCATTTGATTTATCAATAGATATTAGCATTGAGGAACATATAATCAACAACATATTTTAAGCTAATTCATCAAAAATTTTGCACATTCTTCAAATTAAAAATGACTCAATGTTACAAAAGTATATAGTGCATGTCCTTAGAATAAGTTTATGCTGTTCGTTCATAAAGATATACTTATAGATTATATAATTTCTGAATTCTATATATTTGTTATTACAAATAAAACCACAAACTGTAATAAAATATTTTATTTTTTGAAAAACAAAATAATTTCTATTCAATCTCAATGTCCATTTAACACTACAGCGCACGCGCCCTTTTTTTTTACATGGTTGCTCGCGTGCTCTACCATAGTAGAAAACTGTATTTGAAATATTTAAAAAATGGGTGGTCCTAAAATGATAATACTCAGTAATATTAAACTTTTAATTATTGTAACAAATAATTATAGAAAAAAATAAAATTTTAATAGCATATAATTAAAATTAGGATCAAATTATGAGATCAAGAAAATAATCAACATTTTTGGCAAGTTTGAGATCAGCTCAAAAAAAAACAACTTCTAATAAGCGATGACCGATTTATTGGCCATCATCCTGACATTCAATACAGAGCACAACTTGGTGATCAGGACAAATCCATCTGGTACATCGCTTACACCATTTTTTCGAGCTCGGGAGCACAGGCAAAATTTGCCTACTCTTCCCATTTTTTGAGGATCATGACGTATTGGTACCTCATCTACGTGACCCAAAAGCTATTTAATTTTATTTTTTAATTGGCGGGGAAGGTCTGTCAATCTGTGACTGTCAATCTTCTTGCCATGAGGAGTTTCACCAGCTCGTACGTAAGATCGTAAAGAAAATTACGTCTCACAATTCTTTCTTGGCCTTTGTTTAGTTGGTGGATTATCAAGGCATTTATGAATCGGATGTTTTGAGATCTTGCCCGGGTTGCTGAAGGACATGTTTTACTCCAGCGTGTTCCATTTCGAGATACATAAATGTCATCACGTGTATTGTTTTGGACAAGTTCAGAAAGAGGCGTGTCATCTTCAGATGATGATGTTTGAGTTTCACTTACAGCTTCCTGCATCTGATCTCTATCTTCCTGTTCCATTGGTTGTACATATACTTCCCCATCGTCCGAGTCACTTTGGATCACTTCCTCGTCCTCTAATTCTTCGTTCAGCCATTGGGTCACGCGCGCCTCCAATACGGGGTCCATTTTTTCGCTAAAGCAAAGAAATATTAATTATTAAATACATCATAACACACGAAATAGTAATGCAACTGTATAAAGTTAAATTTTAAAATTTAAATCATTCAATGTCTATTGATAATAATTATAAAAACCCAAAAAAGAAAGTTTTACTTACCTTTAGTTTTATTACACCAATACTCGCATGTACTACTATAGTAGAAGCTGAACTTTGACACGTCATAACAGGAACATGCGCTTACGTTGCAAATATGCACCATACTAATCCGTTTGGCAATTTTGTCGACTAAAGGCTGGTTCACACTTTGATTAGTGCGAGTGCAGGTGATGAGTGCGAGTGCAGGTGTGTAGTGCGAGTAGTGTCCAATTGACTGCGAGTGCAGGTGATTAGTGCGAGTGCAGGTGTGTAGTGCGAGTAGTGTCCAATTGACTGCGAGTGCAGGTGATTAGTGCGAGTGCAGGCACGCTGCGAGTGAGGGGGAAGGGAGGGCGCGCGGGACGTGGCTACTCGCAGTCCACTCGCAAAAAAATAGAACACGCTTCTATTCACTTTACTACACAGCCTACTAAACACTCGCACTCGCAGTCGCTGTCCACACGTAGTACTACTCATCACCTGCACTCGCACTAATCAAAGTGTGAACCAGCCATTAGCTTATCTGGGAGCGATGGGGGTTAGGTGTAAGAATGAATGAATGGCGGTAAAATAAGTAAGTGCGTTCTACTATAGTAGAACGCGCGTGCACTGTAGTGTTAATAAGTAATAAAAATAATATAGCGTTTGTGTTGCAATATGCTAAATATTCAGTTATCATTAAATAAAATTATAAGATCTCTTTTCAAATGCAAGTAACAAAAAAAGGATACTTTTATGAATAATCTCCTACTATTCTATAAAACATTTTACTTCAATTCAATAATTGCTTTAAGACAAATATTTACAAAGGTTTCTCCTAATCTTATTTCAAAAGTAAAAACAAATACCACAGGAGTACTACATAGCTAGTTACGCATCCACCCCAACCCTCTGTGTTAGGTTGAGCAATAGCTTTCCGCTGGCCTCAGCAAGACCACCGGAGAGTTCTTGCAATTTAACATAAGCATAGCAGTTATTGAAAAACATTTGTTTCGTAATAAGGTATCGATTGTATCATTGCATGTAATTCTGGCATTAACATTTGTGACTCCAAATCGTCCACTTGTTATAGTTAATAATTAAATAAGTTTAATTTTAATTTTATTTTATTTTTTAAAAAAGTCAAATCGCTCCCGCAAAGTTTAACTGGCGCAGCCGGTAGGATAGCCACATAAGGTCTGCATGTCTAGAGGTCTTCAAAATTAGCCCTAGAACATTGCTATAAAGGCCGTGCTATCCTAAAAGAACCGAAAAATAAATTTGTTAAACGACCACGACGAGGAATAATGGGATCGACGATCGGTTGGTGAGTAAAACTTTTTGCCATCCTTTCTGATATATTCCCATATCCTTTTCACGAGAGTGTAATTTTGACTTTTAACTATTTTTAACTGTTATTTTGGGATTGAACGTCTCGCATTATAACGGATCTGGTTTTAATATGAAATTCTATTAAATCAGTAATTAGTTATAACTTATACATAAGAAATATCGTATTAAATTCTAAGAATTGTCTTGCATAAAACTCTGCACAGACTAATTAACTATAGAGTGTAACTTAATTAAAAGTTTTAAATTAGGAAATTAAATGATTTTTGCATAAAGAAATATTAATATTAATTGATTTAATTGATCTCAAAATCGATCGTAATTCAATTAATAATTTTTATATTTTATATGTGATTTTATACTTTACTTCAAGTTTTAATTTTTATAGTAATTGATAACATATATTTTTTTTTATTGTGCTATATTTTAAGAATTTTTATTATATTGTGTTTTAAATTGATTTCTGTGTGTGTGTGATTTTTATAATTCGAAATTATTGTAATTGGTTAAAGACTTCAGAACTTTAATTACTCTGTACTTATTTAACATGGAAAGCGTAAACGTAATAACAATTCCGAGTGATATGTTAAAGCTTATTCCTCTTTTTGGTGGAGACAAAAGAATTTTGAATCTATTCTTTCGAAAATGTGAATATATAATTAATAAATTTAGAGGGCATGAAGAGCAGAATATTTACGTTTTACATGCAATAACTAGTAGATTAATAGGCGATGCCGCCGCGTTATTATCCGAGCGCGAAGATATTAACACTTGGCCCGCGCTAAAAGAATTGCTGAAACAACATTTTGGTGATCCGCGAACTGAGGATTGCATAAAAATCTCTCTCGAGTCCTGTAAAATAAAATCCGGGGAAAGTTATCTTGAATTTTGTAATAGGATACAGAATATTAGATCGTTACTAATATCGAAGGTTAATTTATCGGTAGATACGGAAATTAAACGCGCGAAAATTGCGATTTATAATCATACAGCCCTGAACGTTTTCTTGTATAATTTGCCCGAAAATATGGTGCGAATTGTTAGACTAAAATCGCCTAATACATTAGAACAGGCTCTAGAAATTGTGTTAGAAGAAGTTAATTTTCACGAACAATATCAGTCGCGCAATCGTACCCATAATAATACAACGGTGCCCCAATTTTTACAAAATCCTCAACAAAGATTTAATTTTGGGACACCAAATGTACCTCAAAAATTTGGTTTTAAATTCACACCCCAAGAACCTTTTAATAAAAATCCACAATTTGGTTATAAGCCACCGTTTAATAAAAACCCACAGTTCGGGTATAGGCCTTCATTCAATCAAAATCCACAATTTGGTTATAGACCAACATTAAATCAAAATCCACAATTTGGTTATAGGCCAACATTTAATCAAAACCCGCAATTTGGTTATAGGCCTCCTGAAACTTTTGGTATGACGCCACAGAATTTCGGTCAAAAACCTCCTCAAAATAACCGCTTTGAGTCTACTGACGTTTCCATGAGGACGGCACCCCCTCGACCACAAAATATAACTCAGCCAGGTTTTAGAGTGAATGAAACCGACTTACATAACGACAATTCACTATATGACAATTATTACTATGACTATAATCCTTACGACTATACGAATTACTATGGCTGTAATCCTTACGACTATACGAATTACGAATACGATGAGAATAAGATTTATACACCCACTGACGATACTCAAGACATTAATGTGCTTCCGTCTGATGAAGAAAATCTTCAAACGAAAGGCCTCTATAAAGAAAAAATCATAGAATTAAATTGCGATCCAAATCTGAAATTGCCACACATTTATATTCCTGAAATTAATTCCAAATTTATGATTGATACAGGGAGTACGCGATCATTTATCAGCCCCCGAATTGCGTATCAATATTTTCCAAATTTTATAAAATATGAACCCTTTAAGGTTATAAGCACCCATGCATCCAGTCAACATGATGAAGTTATAGAAATTCCGCTTTTTCCAACGTTAAATACCCCTGACCACCATAAATTTCATTTGTATGACGTAGACGAGCGCTATGACGGACTTATTGGTAACGACTTACTAAAAAAATTAGACGCAATAATTGACCTGAAACATTTGCTACTAAGAACCAAGAACACAGACATCCCCATCATTAATAATAACTTAGATTATATTATCCACTTGCCACCCCGATGTGAACAGAAGGTAAAAATTCCTACCGACCTTCACTCAGGTGTTGCAGTAATCGACTTTAAAGAATTTAAACCCGGAGTAAGAATGCCTTCAGCACTAGTCAACTGTATTAATGGCTATGCCACAACAATAATCCAGAATAGCGTAGAATCACCCATTACTCTAAAAATTAGCAAACCATTCAAAACATCGGACCCAGATTGTAACTTTGTACACGACGACAAACTCAACGACAATGACAACGACGAATTACTCAAAAATAACTTATCAAAGCTGAGACTTGACCACACTAGCGAAATAGAGCGTAATAAGATATTCGCATTATGTCACGAATATAGAGACATATTTTATTGCGAACATATCCCATTAAGTTTTACAAATGAAGTTAAACATAAAATCAATACCAAAAACGAAGACCCGATTTTTGTTAGACCGTATAGACAGGCTCCTGCGCAAGCAGATGAAATTAATAGACAAGTCGAAAAATTACTTCAAGACAATGTTATACGAGAATCACATTCCCCGTGGAATGCTCCTGTTCATTTAGTTCCAAAGAAGCGCGATGCTTCCGGATTAGTGAAATGGCGTATGGTAGTTGATTATCGAAGGCTTAATGACGTGACTGTTGACGACCGTTATCCACTTCCTAATATTACTGACTTACTGGACAAACTTGGTAAGAGCCTCTACTTCACTACACTTGATTTAGCAAGTGGTTATCATCAGATTGAGGTAGACGAGCGAGACATTAAGAAAACAGCCTTCAGCACTCAGTATGGACACTATGAATTCCTTAGAATGCCATTTGGCCTAAAAACAGCTCCTGCTACATTCCAGAGAGCAATGGACAATATATTAAGAGGACTACAGGGAATACATTGCATGGTCTACTTGGATGACGTAATTGTATTCTCCTCTAGCCTAGATGAACACATATTAAAATTAAGAACCATTTTTGACCGACTCAGACAGACAAACTTAAAGGTACAACTAGACAAATCTGAATTTTTACGAAAAGAAGTAATTTACCTCGGACATACTATTACTAAAGACGGACTGAAACCTAACGACGATAAAATAACTGCAGTACTTAATTACCCGATTCCCAAAACAACTACTGAGATCAAATCTTTTCTTGGTCTTATCGGATACTATAGACGGTTTATTAAAGATTTTGCACATGTAACGAAGCCTTTAACATCTTGCCTGAAAAAACGAAATAAAATCATTTTAGATAAAAATTACATAGATGCATTCAATAGATGTAAGGAACTCCTAACGAATGCACCACTTTTGCAATACCCAGACTTTGAAAAACCTTTTATCTTAACGACTGATGCATCTAATGTTGCGTTGGGCGCGGTATTATCACAGGGCCCCATTGGAGGCGATAAACCCGTTGCATATGCAAGCCGCACCTTAAGTGACACTGAATCACGCTATAGCACCATAGAACGCGAGTGCCTAGCCATTGTTTGGGCTATTAAACATTTTAGGCCTTATCTTTATGGTAAGAAATTTATGATATATACTGATCACAAACCTTTAGCATGGCTTAACTCTCAAAAGGATACAAGTAGTAAACTGACTCGTTGGCGACTTCGACTACAAGACTATGACTATGAAATAGTTTATAAGAAAGGGAAGCAAAATTTAAACGCAGACGCTTTGTCTAGAATTAGGGTTAACGCTACGCATTCCGATAACGAAATCGAATCTATGGTTATTAATATAGGCGATAGAGACAATAGGCCAAGAACGCATAACGACTCTAGTACAATTTCTATATCAGAACGCGATTCTAGTGAAACGATATCTATTTCCGATCCTGAAACTCTATCGGCGCTGATTTCTCCTAGAAGGTCACCATTTGTGACGTCGAAATCGGATACAGTCCATTCATCTAATATTGTAGAATCGTCCGGTACACCTATACTCCATAAAGCTAAGGTTATAGGACAAGGTTCAAGGAACGTTATACCGATAGAGATTGGTAAAAGGAAGACTAAGGTCCCTATTAAAAATAAAAATAAATTAAGACTATAGTGACGCAATGAGATACGATTAACTTACAGCTAAACTTGGAAACGATCAAACTATCATTAGAAATAAAATTACCTTAATATCTAGAATGCTCGATAGTTTTATCAATTCTACTGAAGTCTTAAATCAAAATTCTAATATATTAGATAAGCGTTTAAAAATTGTAGAATCTATGATTTAGGAATTAGCATCCAAGGATAATCATTGGGTTTATACTACTTATGTTATAAACCTTTTAAATTTATTTGTTAGTAATTTTCGTTCTATTTTTATAAAATTAGGAGAAATAGAGACTGCTCTAGCATTTAGTAAAGTATCCATATTACATCAAAGTATTATTAATTCTACTGAGTTGTTGCAACATTTAATTCTTATATCTCAAACTGAAAATTTAGTGTTTAAAGCGAGTGAGGCAAATTTAGTAAAACTAGAAGAAACTATTAATGTTAAATCGTATATTAAACAAAACCAGATTACGTTCATAATGGAGGTTCCAATTACAGATAATTATACTTATAACTATTACAAATTATACTCTATACCTATGTACCGTGAATCCGATAGTAATACCGTTTCCATTTTTCCTAAATATCCTTACCTGTTGGCAAAGGGGATGAAATACTTACCGGTCGTAAAACCGTGCCGATCGCTCGCTGCTGGAGAACAATTTCTATGCGATGAACAAAATCAAACGCCATATCCTGAAACTACTTGCATAGAACAACTGCTTAAATTTGAAGGAAACCCAATGCACTGCGAACAACAGCTAATCAATATAGAGAATGTGAGAATTCAAAGAATCACACCTATAAGTTGGATACTTTTCTCAAAATACAGAAATACTCTGACTCAAATTTGCAATGGTGATGTCAGCAAATATCCTGTCGTGGGCACATACATAATGACCATCGACGAACCATGTAGCATCGAGATCCAGAATATAACGATTCGCCCTCACCAAGTAATCACTGAGAATGATCCTGTAGAACCAACAAAAATTATAGTTTTGCCGCAATTACCTGTGAATAGAACTCCAATATTATCCAGTACACGTGTACTCAATATGCGAGGCATCAACTTGGACGAAGTTAAATATATGTCAACGATATTAAAGCAATCAGTGTTCAGTGATAGTGAAATGGTTAACAGTGAAAGAAATTTTAGATTCAGTGCTACTTTAGGCTATACGTCTCTATTTTTAATCTTTGTACTTGTAATTCTATTTTTACTTTACTTACTTCGTTATAAGATATTAAATGTAACATGTCTGCGAAATCATCGGATAGTTATTAAAAATGAACAAACCGATAATTTCGCACTTAAGGAGGGAGGAGTTACGCATCCACCCCAACCCTCTGTGTTAGGTTGAGCAATAGCTTTCCGCTGGCCTCAGCAAGACCACCGGAGAGTTCTTGCAATTTAACATAAGCATAGCAGTTATTGAAAAACATTTGTTTCGTAATAAGGTATCGATTGTATCATTGCATGTAATTCTGGCATTAACATTTGTGACTCCAAATCGTCCACTTGTTATAGTTAATAATTAAATAAGTTTAATTTTAATTTTATTTTATTTTTTAAAAAAGTCAAATCGCTCCCGCAAAGTTTAACTAGCTACCTTAAAATTGTACAGGCCGGTAACTGATAAAGTGACTATCAATCATTACTAAAACTGAGTTTTTCTCTGAGTCGTGTAAACATACTATAAAATCTATTTTCACTGCACACATCACAACTGTCAGGTGAAGCTTCCTTATCACCTACATTTTCATCAGTACTTTGAGATTTTTCTTCAGGAGTACTGCTTTCTTTATTATTTTTATTTTCACTAGTAATCTCAGCTTTAGATTCTTTAGTATCTGCTTCTTTCGTTTCTGAAAGCAGCTCTTTTTCTTTTTCTTTCTCCTCTCTAGTTTCATCTATTTCTTCATGGTCACATAATTGTTGTAAGGTGATAATAGCAAACATAAAAGCAACTCCATAATTCACAATGGTTAATGAGAATGGTCCAAGAGCTATAATAAATACTGCCATAGTGAATAATAAGGAACAGACTGCATCATAGTACCTCCTGCAAGAAAGTTATTTTATTATCAAATAATACTATTTGTATAATGTATAATAGATTTGTATAATGAATAAAAATATGTTCAATATGCTTACAAGTTTTTCCTAGGACCATCCATCTGCCAAATAATGCCAGAACAAGCTGACATAATCATACCAGTGTGGTAAGATGTGTCAGGTTTTAAAATCATGCTATACCTGAAATAAAACGAAAACAATAAATTATCTAGGCATTATAGCATAGCATTTAACTTAACAAACTATTTCTATTAATTGTACAAATTTATGCATTTTTTTTAATTTCTTAGAGCATTAAATATATTGGTAAAAGTAAAATTACGTACTTAAAATTCCTTGCCCAAGTCAACAAGGCTGGTATATTCACGATAGTCACACACATCCAGAGGAAGAATAACATCATATGGAAGTTTATATTATTGAGATCATTATCTGTATCAAAATTACTGTCAGAATTTTTGTTATCTTCCCCTTTAGAATTTTTATTATCTTTACATTCATCTATTTTCTGAACCAATGCCATTGAGTTATCGTTATTTACGTCACCTGCATCTTTTTCAAGTAAACTTTTTTTAACATCATCTATTTCTTTTTGTTTCTGTTCTGTTTCAGATTGAACTTCTTTTTTCTCTGTAGATTTCTCTTTGACATCATCTTTTTGTTTCTTTTTGAAGATTCTACATATTCTGCTTGCGATTTTAGCCATTAGTTTGTATACATAATCCTCGAGATATTCTTCATACATTTTGGACAGCTGCAAAAATTTGTAAGATCATAAATTTTAAAGTGTAACTCTCAGAAAAAGTATACCTACAGTTGAATACATACATATTTTAAAGAGTTACATAATAAAAATAATAATATTTATTTAATTAAAGTAGTGTGGATAGTTTTCGCCGATGCTCTTTTTCAATGCATAGAATGTTCAGGTCTTAGTAGCTGTAAACGTGTACCCATTGGAAGCAAAAAAATACTTTTCACCACTACCGTACTTGTTAACACGAAAAAAGAACTAAAAATAAAAAAAAGACGGGTTGCACTCCGGGAGTGCCGGCAGAAGTGAAAACTTGATTATTAACGTTGAGCATGTTTGATATCCATCCGTCTTACGCTTTTTCGACCAGGCTACGTGTCCTGACGCGAGTTTAAGATTTTATACCCAACGCCGCTAAAGAAGTTTTCACTTCAAAAAAATGTTTAAAAGTTTGAATTCAATGATAACATACCATAAAGGCATAGAACGCAGCGCCCGCAGCCAACGCAGCGGCACCGCACGACAACGGCACTGCGCATATTAACGCCGCGCTTACTACTAGCGGCACTTTTTGTAAGCCCGACGCCATTTTTTCCGCCAATCCATTACCACCGCGCCATACTATCCTGAAAATTATAAAGAATGTTTACGCTTGAAACGAAATTACATATTTTTTTTAAAGATATTATTGGATGAATAATTTATTTAGGATTTAGTTTATAAATGTCAATTCTGTAAATACGTTACATTGCTACTCGTCTAAAAGTTACAAAGTATGTGAAACTTGATTCTAAGAGAATGTCGAAACTCGTAATACAAAGCCAAAATAATATCATGATGATCTGTACGTTTTTAATTTAGATAACAAACTACAATTGAATGGTAAGTATTTATTTTTCTATTATTCATCTATGTTTCAACAATCAATATTAAAATTTCAGCATAATTCATGCAAATAAAAATAAAAGCTTACTTAAAAAGCAACCGATGGGCCAATTGTGATGAAAATACCATAACAGCCACGGTAGCAGCTGCGGCAACATTCAATATTCCGAGCGCTGTCATGTACGCTGGCAACGCTAGGAGAGATCGCGTGAAGTATTGGATCTCCATATTGTTCCAACTGGCGTTCTCTAGAATTATTGATAGTAGTGGCACCGACCTAAAAGGTAGGTATATAAAGAAGTTTCCTTGTTAAAAATGTCTATTTTTTGTCTTTTGTCAACTACTAGTAACTAGTTGCTTGCAACGGTTTCGCCCGGGGTGACTTGAGATAAAAATCCCTATATACATATATGTATCTTCCTAATTGTAAAATAAATTATACAATCCGTGCAGAAGTTTTTGTGTTTTCGTAACCAAATATAAAAAAAATGAAAATATTAATAGCTTACAAAGTATATAATATCGATTTTTTTATCAAATAATGGACAAGCAATATCTCATCTTGTCTGTCATATTATATTGATATGAAGTACCATCTTCTCGTACATATTTCAATTTTGCAGTGAGATAACTAAATATATCACATATCGCATTATTTTCCTATCATAATGCAGATAATATATGAAAGTTGTTATACCAATACACGCAAATGAAATTCCTCAGAAAAGGTCGAAATTTCTTATAATGAAAATGTTGATGGTCCTTTGGGTAGAGTTTTGACCAATTTTGAACTAATAATAAAAAAAACTTACATCAATCCCATAGTAGCCAATCTAGCGAACACCAGCGCATAATATGGTTTCACCCCTTCACTCATCAACGCATTGTGTATGGAAATACAAGACCCCTTTTCCTTTAAGTTGGTTAAAATGCTTCTAGCTGCTAATAGTATAATAGCAGCTACATAGGGAACTAGTACGGGCGTGTAGTTACGAGCCAATTGCGCTAATCTGTAGTACCATGATGCTGATATACTGAAAATTTGAATATATTTACAAGAATATATTAAATAAAGGAGTTATACAACTTCCGGATATTATGTACTGTTTAGGATATGTTTCTTTTAAGGACGCATAAACAGGTGGTTTCACCCTTTAGTCCTATTTGTGGAATTTATCTGGAGATCAATCTCCAGAGTCTATGTTGTCTTCATAATTATTTAATATTATAGAATTACGAGCGTAATTTGGAATAAGTAATTTCTAATACGATGTACCACGTCATTTGTATTTAAATCTTGCAAAATTTTGGCAAAATACCAACATGAATAATACACAGTGGAAATATCCTTATCCGATCATATAGATAGTTGAATATGAAATTTATATTTACTTTATAAAATACTAGCTTTCCACCCGCGGCTTCTCCCGCGCAGTCAAAAAAAAACCCGTATAGTTCCCGTTTCTGTGGGATTTCCGGGATAAAACCTATCCTATGTCCCGGGGTAAAAAGTAGCCTATGTCCTTTCTCGGGTATCAAAATATCTCTATACCAAATTTCAATTTCATGCAAATTGGTTCAGTAGTTAAGGCGTGATTGAGTAACAGACAGACAGACAGTTACTTTCGCATTTATAATATTAAGTATCGATTGAAATAATGCAATAAATTTTAAGCAAATATATTTTAGGTATAATACCTTATTGTGAAAGTACACTTTGGATCCAACAATAGTGTAATTTTAACAGCTTCCGATGTAGGAGACTCAGAAGAAATATTCGGATTGCTTTTGAAGAGCCTTAATTTCATTGGTGAACGTTTTAAATGGCTGCAATAGAAAAATATTTATAGTTCAGAAAAATAATGAAGTAATAAAACAATCATTTTTTTTAAATGATGTGTCTTGGTACTTGCATCATCAAATTATTTCAAAGAAATACATAACCGTAGATTGAATATTTTGTTTGTTTAAACTTCTATTTAATAACTTACGTGAAATAATGATAATATTCATGATTCTTCGCCCACGGCACATGAGCCTCAGCAGAAACATGGTATTGACTCGCTTGACAACTAGCCGTTGGTTCTACATACAATAAATACGCTTGGTGTATCATATTGAAGTCCTTTAATATAATCTCATAATATAAAACATTAGCTTCTGTTTCTTCTTTTATCACGTGTTTACTGAACGATAAAACTGAGGGTAGATTGACATTTATCTGTCTTGATGCGTAATCGTTTATGTCAACGTTGAGCGTTATCTGTAAGCGAATTTATTATCAATATAACTGTCAATTATCTTGTTATTTACATTTGATGCAAATTCTTTTGTTATCTATAGTCGTAACTGGTACCGGTTCAAGTTAGTGAGGTGTAGTAAAAGTATGTTAATCATTCCGTTTATCTATTTGAATTGCAAATTTCGGTCACACTTTCTTTAGGTTTTGCATAAACAATGGAGCCATGTTCCATTTTTTAACATATTTTCTGATATATTTTATGATAGATTATAACAAAACGATATTAGCACAATGACAAATTCCTGTTGGTTAATATTGTTTGCATACCATGGTTCATTTTCTACAGTCACTTTACAAAAATAACTTTATATTTTCCCTTACAATTAAAAACCACACTACATTATATTACATATTATTATCTCATATTTTTTTTAATTTTAAAGCTCTTGCTTGCTATGCTTGGTACTGGTCGCTTGGAAGAAATTGCTGTTTAGCAATAAAGCCGCCAATTGCTTCTGTTATCCTTGTATTGTAATATTAAAAATTTGTGTGCAATAAAGAATATATAACTATAACTATAACTCTTATACATATACCGGTTTCTTAGTAGGCGATACTTTGACGATCACGTGGGTCCATTCAGGATGTACATCAAGTACATTGTGCAAATTAATTGTTGCAAGTTTTCTTCTACCAAAGTCAGTTGCTGCGCCGCTCCAACGACTGAGTTCGGTTAGAGATGTCGCTGTTTTACTGTAATTACGGAATTTGAACCTTATTCCTATATGGTTAAAGTTGATTTCCCAAAATTATTAATAATTGTTATGTTAACTTTAGGAATTTGAACCTTTTTAATCTTTTTGGTAGAATTGGGGTTTCTTCTACATTATGTTTTATCAAATATAATGAAACAAAAATTGATAAGTATGATGTACCGCGAAAATAGAACGCAATCAGATTCAGATTAATAATGTTATCGTAAATGGAAACTATTTAAATAGCGGTTGAATGCGGTAAGTGAACTCAATAAAAAGTAAACAGCCACTATATGGTGATTATGTTAATAAGCATAACTGGCAATACTGATAACATGAAAATGAGTTTATCGTCTATGCTTTGCGAATTATAATCATAGAGTATAGTAACATTATAGAAAATTAAAATACTTACCAATACCTATACGTGCTATGAACATCCTTAGCGTTGCATCCGAAAAGCCAATCTTTATCATCCACGTTCACTGCTTCGACTGCAACGAATCGATTCTGTGGTAACGTCACTAGACGTATCATCAAATATGTTGTTCTGAAAAAAAAGTGCACTTTATTATTTTTATAATAAGTAGAATTGTTTATTCTGAAAATTTTTATTCAACTGTGATGGAGATCATTGGTTTTCGACTAAAATGTTTTTTTAATCTTTTAAACATGTGACTCAAAGATTTTACTAAATAATAAAAAATCAAATAGTTTTAGTAGAGTAGAAAAATCGAATACACAGTTTTAAATTTTCGGTTTATAAAGGTCTGATCAAATTGGGAATAACAAAGGTACCTACAGTCGGTGAATAAACATTTAAATCATCCGTTTTTTAAATATAACAACACGATCATTAAGTACCTACCTGAAATAAAATCAGGTCAGTAATGTTATCTCTAATTTCCAGTTTATTTTATCAATCAAGTTAATTTTAGGAACTATTTCGATATATATACCTTTACTATGTTCCTACTGCAAGTAAATAAATCCATTGATAACGCTATCAGTGGATGAGAAATTTCGAGTTTACTTTAGATACGACCAAAATATATTAAGTACATATCAATAAACATCTATCCGATTAGGTCCGGTAGAAAAGTATCTTGTATACAATTCAGTTCCTTTTATGTGCATAAATTAAACATCATCCAAATCAGTCCTGTAGTGTTTGCGTGATTGAGAACCAAACGTACATACAATATCCAAAAAACTTATATCATTCATATTTTTTTATCTTTCGTATTAAGTATATTTATGCTCTTTCTTCTAGACTCTAACTTACGTCTACTTGTCTGGTAGACATCACTATGTAGCGATAAGACCACAATTTGTTTTAATTCATAAAAATATTCAGTTTCACAGTTTAGTTATAGAGCAATAAAGTATAAAAAAAATATTATTTGTAGCTTTTTTATTTTAATTTATTTGCAAAACATCTATAAACACCTGTATGAATGTGTGTACATATTACGTGGACGTTTTTATGTGAAGGATTACGCAAATATGTACCTAAAATAACAATTAATGGTCATTCGTAGGGCAGCTGGAGATGTGCCAGCATGTTTGAATAGACGTCATATTTGAACGTCATCGGTATTTGGGTACTAATTTCAACTATTTCCTAACTTTATTTCCTTTCTGCTCTTAAAATGAGTTAGTATAAATGCTAACAAACTTATAAAATTTTGTAAGGTCAAATGCATCGAAGATAAAAATAGCCGTTCGTTCACTTGCTTTGTAGCTATTTTAAATAATGTCTACTATTGCTTGTAGTTTTGTAAACTGGAATTCAATATTTCTAATGTCGAATAGGATAAAACATTCTATTTGATTAATTGTTCGAACTTCTTAGTTACGATTAAGTACCTAAGTCGATCATATTTTAAGATTCCCCCATCGACACGATTTTCCTGTAGCATAATCGAACTTGCTAAAACGGAAAAGAACCTATTGAATCTGCTCAAACAAGTAGGTAACTATGTACATTATTTTTAAAACACCAGAAAAAATACTTTTTAGATTATCTACAGGTACTTCAAAGAGGATTTCTAAGAAAGGAGATAATTCAAATTGCATTCTTATCAATTCTCCTTACTGTCATCAGTCATGTACTGAAGATACACGTAGATATGATACACAATAGCATATATTTTATTACCTGTCAATCTCAGGTCTCGATATCTGATACACTCTCCTATTATCTTCATACCAGAACGCATCAACGTTCATGTTTACGTTTGCGCGCGAAATTCTCGGATTCAATGTCATTGATCGATTCGCCTGCAATGTGAAAGTGATGATAAAATATTTTTATGTCGCGCAAAATAAACATTTTTACGCTTTAATTAAACAGATTTATATATATTAAGTTATTTTGACTTTGGACTTTAACTTAATGGTACTAAAAGGGCATACAAGGTACCAACTATAAATTTCATAAGGCATGACTCAATTCAATTCTTGTCCTTACTCTGTAGTTTTGTACTGAATTTATATTCTAGAGTTGTAATGAGCCTTCGATCTTATATAGACTTTTAGAATTAATTATCAAAATATATCAAAGTATAGCCACAGTAATTTAGTTTTTAGGTTTTGTGGCTTTAAAATTTCTTGTGGCGCTATAAACTTATAAAGTGTACACCCACTTTAATCGTCTGTATTCTGTTAAGTGCCTGAGAGTTCTTTGAACTCATGAATTCGTGATTTATTCGCGTTGAATACGGATATCATAAAGGGATGATGTTTCATAATGAAATGAAATGCATTTCTTTTAAAATAGATAATTACCTGAAAATATTGGCGTAATTTCGTTTTAATAAGTTCGCTACTATCAGTGATTTGATCAGTCCTTGGGTCTACGATATCAAATAGATAACGGTTTATTGTCAACACTAACTGCTTGCACCACACCATGCTCACGTGATCTGGAGATACCCACACTCCGGGAATTGCTGTGGTCTAAAAATAAAATATAAATTAATACTTGACATTCTTATGAGCAGTTGCCGTAAAAATTAAACCTCTTATAACCTTGCAGTTTATTTATGAGCAGTCTGCTTTCGATTCGCTACCGTTTATTTCAAAAGTAAACGAAAAAATAACTCTATATGTATAAACATTTAAAAAATTATGTAGACCCACAGTCAAACAAAGAAATATATACACTTGAGTAGGTACATCTATTATTTTTTGGTTTCTTACTAATTTTTGAAATTTAATAAGTACATAGTTTGAATAATTAGAACATTCTTGTACTAAAAAATGTTTTTACTAGTTAAGTAATTTATAAATAATTAATTAACACATTGTATTATTACTTCTCATGTTCCTTAGTTCACATAGGTCAACCACATTTGTACTTACATAAAGTGAATCATTTTGAATGGAAATAACACTCAATATATGTATATTATATGCTATGTATGTATGCTTAAAATTGACCATTATTAATTTTATGAAGTCACTATTTTTTCATTAGCTTTTAATGCAAAAAAAATGCAATTACAATTTATTCATAATTTCGTAAATATTAAACAAAGTAAAAAAAAAATGTTTACTGAATTAAGGTAAAAATGTGGGTTTAATAAACCAAATAGAATAAATGATTTGGATGTATGTCAATACTACAAAGTATTATATGGGGCGAAAATCATATTAATATATGTTTACAGTTAAAATTAAAATTTATTAATAAATAAAAAAAATTAATAATTTTTATTTAATATGATTTTCTTAAGATTAACTGATAAAAACTAGATTGGGGCCTTTATTATATAATCTATATGTATAAAACAATAAATTCCCAACATCATGTTTTAATTATCTATATGATCACTTTGAGTCATACTAACTAGTTCCATTTTTTTAATATATGTATATATAAAAAGCTACTTACCACAGCATTAACATAACTATTGTTAGATGAAGTCAAGCCAGCAGGCACCAACAGATCCCTTGGACCACTTCCAAGGCTTATAAGGAACTTCTTCTCGCTTACATATTTAAATGGTTTCACATATGCATTCCATTCCAATTCTATTAGTTTGTAATAGTCATTCATTGCTGTGTCAAAATTTACAATTGGCGCTTCTAAAGGTGTAGCTAATGTTATAGCAATATTTGTTGTATTTATAGTACTTGGATATGTTAATAATCTCTTTGCAATAAGTCCTCCCTAAAAATGAAACTATACTAATCATTGTGAGTAATTATATTACTAATTTCATATGATATGTATAATGTCTATTGTTGTTGTATTCAAGAAATACATTCAAATCACAATATAGAAAAATTGTTTGCAACTTACCATAGAATGGCCAATTAGAATTACAGAAGAAGGTATTAATTTAGTATATTTATGATTTTTATATAAACTGAGTATTTTTGATACACAAGCTGCGGCAAATTGAGTTTGACTCTGTAGTACACCTCCATAAAGGCCAGAAAGCTCTTCATTGTAACTAACTGAAAAAAGATCACTTTTAAGAATTTTTTCTTTTAATATTAATACATAGATTTTAAGAGAGAACAACAAGCAGTGTTAACTTACTGGTGAAGTAATCAAAATGATTTTCATATCCTTTGGACAGCGCTTTTCTTAATGCTACAGATGCTAAAGATCGAGCTTGCATATGGCTCCCAGAATTTCCAGGCAAGAAAAGGACTGGTATACCATCAAACCTAAATGTAGATAATTAATAACACTTATTTTAGGTATAATCAGTTCCATAAAAATTCTTAATATTACATTTTTATTTACTTACCACATCTTTCGCGCTTTTTCTGTAAACCTTCCTTCGCTATATGCATATAGTCCATATTGAGGGAAATTTTTATTTTCATCAAGTGATATGCGCTAAAATAAAAACAATTGTTTCTACTTACTTATTCATGATCTTTTACCAAATGGCTGATTAATGTTAATATATTTAAAATAAATTAAATCATCACAACCAGCTCTCTTCACTTACCACAAATTGAGGATATTCAAACATATATGTCATGACACAATAATTATTTTTATCACTGAAGTTCATGTTTAATATTCCCAAGAAATATAATAAAAGAAAAAGACATGATACAATTTGAAATGTACTGGCGGTAACCCACTTAATAAAATTCATTTTTGAAATACGTATAAAATTACGTTGGACATAAAAATAATACATACAAGTACGAAGTCAGTACGTTTAATTTACTCCTTCATTACAAAGTTCTTACAGACTACTACAATACATCTAATTCAACAAAGCACCCGAGTCATCTATTTCCGTAAATAATATAAATATTTTGATTCTTCTCATATAAACTCCACACGATTGAAGTTATTCAAGGCTAATGCCAGTATATATACTATATTACTTGCTCTGTGGTATATATTATATTACTCTATGGCTAATGCATTGTAAGAAAATGATTTGAAATTTGAAATAATGGGGATGGCAAGATAAAACTAATCTCAGATGGCGCTGCGTACGGTTGTTCTTAATGGCGTCAGTTTGACAATCTTGAAGCGTGTAAACAAAGCAAAAAAAACACATTCTGGGGAGACTACTGTCGATTATTCGACAACATGGATGCGAAACTGTATGCTACTTGGAGCGTGCTTGAACTCAAAGCTGAGTTAAAGAGAAGAGGGGCCTCTGTAAAAGGAAGAAAAGCTGATTTAGTGGAAAGGTAGGACTCCTACAGAAAATTCTGTATGTTTGTTTTTGCATATGTCTAGGCCAACTTGGACCTTTGAAATCAATTCTCTTACAATGTTTGAACAATTAATATCATAACTGAGTAACTTATTATTCAATAGTTTGTAAATTTATTATGTTTTTCCTCATTTTTCTATGGTAGCAAAGAATACAGTTGTGTAACTAATCTTAAGTATTTAAGTTAGAATTATTGAGGCTAAAGTAATTCAGGATTATATTTATACATACTAAGGCTATGGCTTATGGCTTTTTTAACTTTCAGGGCTATAGAGTGATGTTTAATAGTTTTTTTTTTCCAGGTTGGAGCTGTATGACAAAAACTTTAACTTTAATACACCACAACTCTCTCCAAATGCAATGGAACCCTCTATTGTACTTCCACCACTGGAGATGTACCATGACATAAATAGTAACTCTTTGTTACCACCAATTGAAAGACAATTTATTAGATATTATTTTGAAAGGTAAATCTATAATTAATGGTTTTAATTTATTGTGATGATTGTTGCTATTTTACAAGAATACTAAAGTTTTCTGTAATTTTGCAGATTTAACAAAAAAACCGATGCGTCAGAGAAATTATATGAAGCCAGATTCCTCTTATTGATAAGATCTGCATTTGTCGGTGGATACTTCTATATAAAAGGATTTGTCCAGAAGACAATGAAAAAACTTTCTTATCAAGTTGACATCAAGATAGATGACCAGGGTGGTATTGAGGAATGTCATTGTGAATGTCCTGCCGGAGCAGGTACTGAAGCACACTGCAAACATGTTGGTGTGGTATTATTTGCTATACTGCATATGCGCAAAGATAAAATAATATTAATAACAGAGTCACAAACGCAGCAACTCCAAACGTTCCACAGACCAAAAAGAATATTTACAGGAACTCCAGTTAAGGCTCAAAATCTTGTGAAACGAAGATACAACAAAAATGTTATTTTTGAGGCATATCCTATGAATTCTATAGATAAAATAGCCTATAATAACAGAATTCGAAACCTTGTTCTGAATTTGAACTCTAACATGCCAATGAAACAACTGTATGGACCTGCTAACCCCATTGCGGTTATACAAGATCATGATTATTTAAAAGATACTTCAGATGTGATGCTTTTGAAAAGCCTAAATTTATTAGAAATTACTGCAGATCAAATAAGAGAAATAGAAAACGAAACAAGAAATCAAAATTCTAACTGTCTTTGGTATGAATATCGTAGTTGTAGGATAACAGCCAGTGTTTTTCATACTGTTTGTAATCTAAGAGCACAATCTTTAGAATCATTTGCAAAACAGTTACTCAAACAAAAAAAATTTTCATCCCGAGCCACAGCGCATGGTCTAATAAATGAACCAAATGCACTGAAGAAATATTCAGAAACATATGGGCTGGTTCCTGTGCAGTGTGGCATGTTTATATCAAAAGATAGGCCCTACCTAAGTGCCTCACCAGATGCCTTACTTGGCGAAGATACTGTTTTGGAAATAAAATGCCCATATGTAAGCAGAAACAGGCTTATTAGTCCTGAAACTGTACCATACATTCAGACTCAAAATGGAGAACTGTTATTAAAAAAAACCTGTCCATATTATTTTCAAGTACAAGGACAAATGTATTGCAGTGGCAGAAAATTCTGCAATTTTATTATATATACTTTTAAAGACATGAAAGTAATTTATATTGAAAAAGATGAGGTATTCCTAAAAGACATGTTACTAAAATTAGATTATTTTTTCAATAACTATGTGAAGCCTGAAATCATAAATAAATATTTATATAAAGATTATTATAATAAAATAAAAACAGCTAAAATTTATTTATGAGTTTTATTTTATTTTACAATGCACTCTCGGAAATTACACAACATTAAACATATAAAAAATATTTTCGAAGCTAACGGCACATAGTAAGCATTAAGGTCATTTTTTAATATCTTATATGTCTTGGTTAATCCAATTAAGCGCTCTATATGTACACGTTGTGAGGCTATTTTCCTGTCATGTAAAAGAGCAAGACCTGGCAATTGAGCTTTCCCACGTAAGAAACTAGGTATATTTATACCAATATTTTTGGATGCAAATAGGTCCTGAACATTAAAGCCTCGGTCTGCCATTATACTATCTCCTTCATCGCACAATTTCAACAGCTTGCTTCTCTCAATCATTTGCCGATCACTAATTGAGCCACCAAAGCCCTCAGAACAATAGGATAACAATCCTCCAGGGGTAGAGCCCACTAAAAACTTTATTGTATTTTTATTTTTATAATTGCTAAAAGTAATTTGCTGTGATTTTGGGTCACTTGGTTTTGTGATGGGTATCTCTGTGCAGTCTATAATCACCCTTGTTGGCATTTTGTTTTCTTTATACTCTGCTGGCATGTAAAAATGAACAAGGTCTCTTTGAGGCCAAATGTCTATCATTGACCATAAGTCATTGACGAAGTTCACCCACGTGATGAAAATGTTTGAAACTTGTGTCTTACTGATACCAAACATTTTCGAAAGTTCAAGATCAGTACTTGCTCTTCGAAGTTTTATCAGCATCATAAGAAACTGATCTTCAGTTGAAACTCCACTTACCCCACTCCACCTGTATTTAAGATGATTTGCCATTGGCAGTAATGTTGATAGAACAAATTGAAATCTTTCATAATTTTCTAAGCCAGTGTAAAACTTTACTGACTCTTCATCGCTTAGTAAAATATCTGCTGAAAAAAGAGACAGCATTGTGGCAGTCTGAGTTAGACCGGACTCTCAGTGGAGTTTCGTTTGCAAAAATCGCGGACCTAAATCTGACTTCTGATATATATTGTATAGATCCCAGACATCCTATAGACAGATGTTGCTAACCAGTTTTGTGGTCCCCCTGCCCGCACCCCGGTAATTAAATATGGCATACAAAGAAGAAAATAAAAATTTCCAAAACATGCCGTGTAGGGTATCAAATGAAAGAGCTTATTGAGTAGATCACGAATATATAGCATACTATATACATTTCTTACACTTTCTCTAAGATTTTTTAGAAAATTTACGAAAATGGTCCATTTTTGAGTTAACTTTAAACCACTATAGATTGAAAACTCATGAATATATTTTTTAAATTATTATTTTAAATAATTAACAATAGTCCATTGTTTACGATTCAATATTTCGTACAGTGAAATAGTTGCATGGGGGAGTGGGGGGAGCATTCAAAGATGGCGAGTATATTTTCAAGTTCATATAGTATATAGTTATTTTCATCAAATCCACCACATAGCTCACTTATATTATATTACGAACTATTGAATCATAAACAATGGACTATTGTTAATTATTTAAAATAATAATTTAAAAAATATATTCATGAGTTTTCAATCTATAGTGGTTTAAAGTTAACTCAAAAATGGACCATTTTCGTAAATTTTCTAAAAAATCTTAGAGAAAGTGTAAGAAATGTATATAGTATGCTATATATTCGTGATCTACTCAATAAGCTCTTTCATTTGATACCCTACACGGCATGTTTTGGAAATTTTTATTTTTTTCTTTGTATGCCATATTTAATTACCGGGGTGCGGGCAGGGGGACCACAAAACTGGTTGGCAACATCTGTCTATAGGATGTCTGGGATCTATACAATATATATCAGAAGTCAGATTTAGGTCCGCGATTTTTGCAAACGAACATCTCCTTGGAGCCTGCTCTAAGTAGCAACTGATGATTGTTTATTTTGATTAAAATTGTCACCACAATCAACAGGTGGATCAAGGGAAGAAATTTCTAACTCTCTTTGATATTCCATTATATATTGTGGATCTTGAGAAGTCGATGGCTGTGGGCCTGTAGATGTTGAAGGCTGTGGGTCACTTGAAGTAGATGGATGTTCACTTGATTGCTGTTGAACAAGATCCTTTTGAAGGTTCCTTTTTGCATGTCTTTCGTCTCTTGCACAAGCACTGGCTGATATTTTTTTTTGGTTCCATGAAAAGAGACTCGGTACTGCATCTTTCTTTAAAAACTTGTGTGCACAAGGCAAACCTAAAAACAAGATGAATAATTATTATGTTTTCTTTGACATTATGTAATGTTATTAATTTAGGTTTACAGAGGCTATCTTGAATGAAAGAACTATTGTAGAGCCATTTTAATAGGCAACATTTGACAGTTCAACAAAATTCAACAACGTAACCTAGTAACCACGACATAGAATAACATGATATTTCATTTTGTTAGAACTGCACATTTGTTTAACTTTTTTCAATTACGATTACATATTTATAATAATAATGACCGATAGAAGTAATTTTAGGACTTGATTTTACTGATAAACCATTCTAAACATAATGAACAATTTCTGATTTAAAGAACTGACGTCGCTACAATTTTGTGTCAATAAACCTTTTTTCTTTTTAAATACCAGAGACGTTACTCTAAAAATCGAAATCTGACATCTAGAATCGAATGCATTGATTACTTGGGAATAAAAATTATCATAAATTATTGACATGTGTTTCAAGTTCGATTGACAAATGTTTCAAGTCCGTATCGATTAATTCACTTTAATCGATGTTTTTAAGCAGGTTACCACCCTATGAAGATAAAATTGATAGACGTCAAATGTTGCCTATTAAATTGGCTCTACTATAACGTTTATAACACTCACCTGTAGTCACACTTAATGATTGATAGTCATTTTCATGAAAATGATCTCGACATAACCTCGTCGTTTTTTTAGGCTCAAAGTTTTTAATCCTTACGGCAGCTATCCACTTTCTTCTTATAGTAGGATTTATTGGGAATTTGTGAATGCCAACGTTTTTACACCCAATTACACAACATTTAGTCATTTTGATGATATTTGTGAAGAAATTCTTTATGATGCTATACAATTTGACAGATACTTTGGAACAATCGTATACAGCGCCACTTTGACAGTTGTCTTCCCCATTGAAATAACATTTGACAATCAGCTGTACGTCAAAATATGAGGCTGCTTTGACAAATGACAATTGATGTGACATGCAACTAGCTGTTTTCCAATTACAGAGCATAAGAGCGTTTTCACATTATCCGATCCGATATCGGATATCGGAAGCCGATAGCCGATATCCGATATCGGAGGGAAGTAAAATGTATGAAATATGTGCCTGTCTTTCACATTGTCCGGTCCGATATCGGATATCGGAGCCGACACCGATATTCCCAGTGGCTATCGGACGATAATGTTCAGTGTTGCCAACTCAATTTTCGAAAAGGCAGTATACCAACAGCAAAAAAGGTGCTCAATCTTTAAAAAAATTCTTTGCTTTTAACCTAAAACCCTTTCTATTAAAAGAAACCTTTTTTTATTAAGAAAACACACATTTAAGTATTTATAGGCATTTAAAATACGATTTATACGGCAGGTATTTTTATTTGCCGTATTAAAATATACGGCAATTGGCTGAACTGAAGTAAACAAAAATATATTGCGTTCTTAAATTCAAATATTCGAAAACATTAGTGTCTATCATCTTTATTTTATCTCATTCTGCCTCGCTCCTCCTCCTACTGGGATGTTGGTTGTGCTGTTTATTGTATTGTTGTCATTGTGTGCTATGTTTTTAACCGACTTCAAAAAAAGGAGGAGATTTCACACCGATTTTATTTTTATTTTGAATTTACAACAAAGAATACAAAGTTTGAAAACTCTTATTTCTAAAATAATTGTTTATGACAATAAAATAATTTATGTATCTTTACTTACAGGAAATTAAAACAATTATTATATTACAAATATATTTGAACGAGTGACAATATTATTTTAGGATATTACAGTGTAATAAGAAAAAGAAAAGAAAATGTGAACAAAGATTGTATCACTCAATAAATTTATCATAGGTACTACATGAACTTTTATAAATGTATGTAGTGAAAAAATGACTAAATGACTAGTACGTCTTGCTAAAAATACATTTAATAGATTTTGAAAGGTATTTACTAATATGTATTACCATAGACAAATATAAATTATATTCGTCCATGGTATTACTAAAACTATTAACTAATACTAGGTTGTAGTAGGTATTGATATAAATTTATTTAATTTAAATTGTGTTAACATAAGTAAGTATATTATGTTATACAAATGACCGATATCAAAACTATTTAGTAAATAGCACATCTAAATAAACATTTTACTTTTCTTTTTTGAAGTTGTTTTTCTTTATCGTAGTTATTTTTAATGTACATGTACAACTATGATTTACATTTGATTTTTTTTAATTACACCTTTTTTTATCAACTGGCAATTTAGTTTAGTTTTCTCTAAAAATTTCTGGCAACACTCATGATGATATCGGAACGATTTTATCGGACAATGTGAAAGGGCAAATTGTATCCGATATCGGATATCGGCTATCGGCGTCCGATATCCGATATCGGATCGGATAATGTGAAAACGCTCTAAGAGCGAGCGCTCACGAGCAACTTTGTCTCCGCAACAATTTTGTCTCCGCAACTATTTTGTCTCTCCAGCCATGGGCTAGTATGAAAGTGCGCGTACGTAGCGACGCAACTCCCGGGAGACTTTTTTGTCCGCGGGTTCGGAGACAAGCCCGCGACGCAACTGTCGCCCTATCTATTGGTTTCAATGCAAGTGCGCGCACGGCGACAAAAATGTTGCCTGTCGGCGGCCGCCGGCCAGTTGCCGCGTAACCGGCGTAGCGATAATACGTATTTATGTCAACGTATTTATTCTCGTACACAGTAGTTTTAACCGACTTCAAAAAAAAGGAGGAGGTTATCAATTCGGCCGGTATATTTTTTGTATGTATGTATACCAATTACTCCAAGGTTTCTGAACCGGTTTATGTGATTCTTTTTTTTTTTTTTGATGCGGAATGGTGTGGAATTGGTCCCATAAATTTTATTCGGATAAGCCCAGTAGTTTTTATTTTATGAGCATTTTTGTCTGGTCTCGATGACTTAATTGAAATGTAGCAAGTAACTTTGATTCATTTCCAGGTAACCGATTGAGCTGAAATTTTGTATACACATGTAAATTGGATAACGATGAAACATTATTATGACATAGAGCTGATTTGATGATGGAGTCGGAAGGTGGTCATAGGAACTTAGTAATATATTGACTCAACTTTATCGAGTTTGGGCTCGTTTGATTCGTGTTGAAAAATACACTAAAAAGTATTAAATAAAAACTAATTTACTTTTTACAATTACGATTACATATCTACAGGGTGTACCAAAAAGTAGTGATGAACGGAAGCTGAGAGGTAGAGGACCTAGAGGGGTATCCGAATCACCCCCATGTATGTTATGCGATTTTTCGTATTTTCGGAGTTATGACGATTTTTTCAATTTTTCACCGATCGCCGAGTACGATGATATTTTCACTCATGCTGACGTCAATGATTGCGGAAGATGCTTGATTTTTTTTGTGTGCTAAGCTGAAAGATAGGCCAATTCAGTATGGTAACATTTACTATCGTTAGATCTTTGAATGGAATAAAAAAAATAATTAAATGGCAAGAAAGATAAAATTACCCAGTATGTTCACCACTTCAAGGGCCCGTAAAAAAATAAAATCACATAAAAAAATTTTTCCGTTTGACTTTTAAAAACTTGCTCTATCTATCAGATAGCTACCCTGAAAATTTCATTTTTTTATTCAGAAGGCTTCAATCGAAAAATTTAAATCTAAATGTGGTAAGTGCAAAAATTGAATTAACATGATGATCATTAAAACCAATAAATAGGTGTTTAATTACCAGAAATTTTTAAAATAACCCCGCTGTTGCTCAATGCAAGTGCGACATCACCGTAAAAAGTTGTCTTTTAAATGTCTGAATGCCCTTTTATCATTTTTAATGGTTTCTTCTGTTACTATGAATTTCCGGGTTATTTCGTCTAAATTGTGGCATTCTGGTACACCCTGTATACTAATATTATAAAGAGGAAAGGTTTGTAGGTATGTATGGTTTTCAGTTTTCACGCATAAACTACTGAACCGATTACAATGAAATTTAGCACACATATAGAGAGTAACTTGGATTAACACATAGGATAGGTTTTATCCCGGAAATCTCACGGGAATGGGAACTATGCGGGACAAGACCACAGACCACAACCGTCTCTTCGAAAACCATGTTGATAAATGCAGAAAATTTTAAAGAAAAAGTTGCGTTGCTGTCGCTTTCGTGAGCGCATCGTTCAAAACTTTGCGAGGAGACAGCGACAGAGACAAAATAGTTGCCGGGCAACTAAGTTGCTCGTGGGCGCTCGCTCTAATGCGACTCAGTGGCGCACAATGCCGAATTATGCTGATGGAACGTGAAACGCACCAGCAGGACGTTGCCACAGAATACATAATAGTAGCTAAACGCTACAGAACGGACACTCTCCGCCTCCCGCCAAAATTAAACTTACCTCACCCCCGCGCGATCAGACATAAAATGGGCCATATTTTTCTGCAAGGTCGATACGCAACGAAGATTGACAACATTAATCAAATTGACTTAAAGTAATTTTATTATTTTGGATTTGTGATTATCGTTTTTCGTAGAAAATGGTTAGATATTGTGCTGTTTACGGATGTATTTCATCAGAAAAACGCGAATTTTTTTTTACGCTAGTCACAAATGTGCCAACCATAAAGCGTTAACACACACATTTGCAGTCTCTACAGTGTGACTGTCAAAACGATCATTTTGTATGGAGCACAGAGCAAGTAATATAGTAGTATGGAGTGTCCGGGGTGTGACGTTGCGCTAAGTTGAAAGTTCAGTGTTGAAAAAAAAATATTCATAGAGTTAGCAATAACCAACTCATTAATGTGTAAATAAAGTGGTATAAATAATAATTGGTTGAAAAATATTTACGGTTATTTTAAGTAATTTGGATTTTGATTATTTCATTAACATTTTTTTCAATGTTTGTACCTTCATCCATACTTATATTTATTTTTTTAACACAATTTGAATTAACTTCGATTATTTCGAAAAAACTACAATGAAACGAAAGCTTTAAATTTTTTCCAACAATTAATAATTAGGTACTAACGATAAATCTTGCATATTGCACCCGTGCGAAGCCGGGGCGGGTCGCTAGTTAAAACATAAAGTAAACGAATGTCACTACTCACTAGCCAATCCCCGTTTTCAAATTACAGCACTAGAGCGCATTATGCGGCATAATGCTTAACGTTGAATGTTCCAACTACAGCAACGCTTCGCACAATCGAGCACTAGAAAAAGTAATGCGCGTGAATTGATGCGTGCAATCGATTTATCGTTAGGGCGTATTCAGAAAGAAAGCTTGAAACTTATAAGCGCTTATCGGCGCTTGTCATGTTCATATATTTTCCTGCGCGGGTTACCAGCACTGACAGGAAAATATATCAACATGACAAGCGCCGATAAGCGCTTATAAGTTTCAAGCTTTCTTTCTGAATACGCCCTTAGTAATTTTAATTGTTGGAAAAAAATTTAAAGCTTTCGTTTCATTGTAGTTTTTTCGAAATAATCAAAGTTAATTCAAATTGTGTTATAAAAATAAATATAAGTATGGATGAAGGTACAAACATTGAAAAAAATGTTAATGAAAAAATCAAAATCCAAATTACTTAAAATAACCGTAAATATTTTTCAACCAATTATTATGTATACCACTTTTTTTACACATTAATGAGGTTATTGCTAAGGGCGTATTCAGAAAGAAAGCTTGAAACTTATAAGCGCTTATCGGCGCTTATAAGCGCTGGTAACCCGCGCAGGAAAATATATTATGAACATGCGCTTATAATAGGAATGGGTCGTCGACGCATTTTTCATCAACGAGACTAGACCGTTAAATGTCGTTCATCAACTAGTCGATCAACTAGTTAAAATCTTCGACTAGTCGATGTGTAAACTGAAACGAATTGACACGGTCGACCGACGCGCGACGGTATTGGTAATCGAACGTTCGTTACCTTGAACTGAGGTCTACACTCTACATGTAAAATTCCACATTCTTACCACGAAGTTATTACGAATTATAGATTTTCAAAGAATTCAATGTCAGGGTTGTCTCTAGTAAAGAAAACGTCAGAGCTGTTTTTTAACAATTATATATTTATCACCTATCTATTACCAAGTTTTTGTTTATGTTTTAACTTGTCGTTGTCGTTAGTTATAGTCGATATTTTAACATTATTCAATATATTATTATAAGTAAGTAGGTAATCCTTATGATATGTAATAAATTAACTGAATAAAAAAATATCTTAGATTTTTAAGACAATTCAATAATATCAAATTAATACAAATTAATCTCCTTTTTTTTCAATATTTCGAGCATTGATCATAGTAATCTCATTAAAAGTCAAACGGAATTAACGGTAAAAATATTGAACTATCAACTCGCGACGCGTCGCGTCGCAAGTTGGTAGTTGATACAAACGTGTCGACTGACGAGCCGTCTACGACGAGTCGTTTAGCCGTCTACGGTGGACTATTATACGGCCACGTCGAAGAGTTAACCGTCGCGGACGCGTTGACGATCGTTTCGACTCTTTTGTTTAGTCGTTGAATTCAACTAGTCCGTTGATGAACGATGGACTAGTCGAATCGTTGAGTGTACATAGACGGTTAATTTAACTAGTCCGTTGATTCAACGCCCATGCCTAGCTTATAAGCGCTGATCGGCGCCGACAAGTTCCAACAAGTTTCAACAAACATGCTCTGTAATTGGAAAACGGGAAATATGTTTCAGGAGGTGGGCACACTTGAAAATGACACTCAATGACAATGACACTTGTATATTGTGGCTACTGGCTTGACAATTGACATTCAATATTTTATTTAAAAATAAAACGCACGTTGAAATTTCTATATAATATTTATTAGCGGTGAAAAAATTAAGTTGTTTCTTGCATCTACAACGAAATAATACACAAAGAAAAGCATTTCAGTAAACAACACAGCTGTTACCGAATATAACACACATAAAAATTGTACTTTCTTCGATTGTTTACCATGGGTGCTTTAAGTGTTATCATACAGTTCATTATTGTTTTTCCATTGGCATTCGTATGCCTTAGAGCATTATATCTTATCAGTTCGATATACTCTCGTCGCGTCGGATTACATATTCACAACAGATCATTTCGAACGATTTTGTGCATTGGATCAGGTGGGCACACTACGGAGATGTTATCGCTCGTTGCAAGGATGAAATTATACTTATATACTCCACGTCTCTACGTTATGGCTGACTCCGACGAGAGGAGTGAAGTAAAAGTTCGTGAAATAGAAAGTCAGTATACTGACTACAAAATCGCCAAAATTCCTAGAAGTAGAAATGTAAATCAATCATTTATATCATCGGTATTTACTACTATATATGCTACTCTAAGCGCCATACCAATAGTCTATAAATTTAAACCAGATTTAATTTTCTGTAATGGTCCTGGCACCTGTATTCCTCTCTGTATGGTTGCATTTATCATGAGATGTCTTTATCTGGTAGATTGCAGGATTATCTTCATTGAAAGCCTATGTAGAGTGCATAGTTTATCACTTACTGGAAAGATATTACAATATATTGCAGATATTTTTGTAGTACAGTGGTTACAATTACACAAAGATTGTATAAGAAGTTCATACTATGGAAGATTAACTTAAATTACTGTCGCTATGATTTAAAAGAAAGCCTCAAATATAAAGTAAGTGTTATGTATTGCATGACTCATAATGCAAAGCATTTGAGTGCTCTATTATTGAAAAACTGTCACTGCACTGGTAAAAAATAATTCAAGATGGTACATGAAAAAAATGTAGAAATAGAAATAAAATCCAATCATTCAATTTTTTTAACCTAGCTTGCATAAATTTTAATAAGTGTAGTAATTTTTTGAAGTGGAACTTCTTAAGACATTGAGAGTAAAATTTTAAGGTAGTATGGCTATACTGTCACATCATGAAGTATGGTGAAGATTTTGGTATCTTTGAATCATGCCAAAGAAGTTTCACTTCGGACACATGTGCTCAGCACACACACTATTTTAATTAGGACTAGTGGTCCGCCCTGGCTTCGCCCGTGGTACATATTTACCATTTCTCTACATAAGAACCATCTTTGTACTTCAAGGAATATAATATAAAAAGAATTATCGAAATCGGCCCACCCGTTCACGCGTGATGCCATGACAACGCGAAATGGGTTTCATGTTTATATATATAGATATAGATTACTATGATAGACAAGTATTAAAATAACTTCATTAAGCATTGTTGAATAGTTGTTTTTTATTAATAAATTAGAAAAATTTAAATTATTTCCTTTTTATCAATGATTGAGCATTATGAGCCATGCATTTTCTAATTCTTTATTTTTTCATGCATATGAAAATTAGTATAAGCATGTATTAACTTAATTATTAGGTACAATAATTATTCATGTATGTAAAGTGATCTCAGTTATACTTAGAACTATGATTATTGTGATGTATGTTATATTTAAAATGTATGGGATTTTGAAATAAAACCAGTAAAATTTTATAAATATAGATGTATTCTTCATTCCATGGAAGTCACATCAATCAGATCAACATTATTCTATGTACAATAATAATAATTATAATGTTCTTGTAATAAATTTCCAACAATGTAAATTGTAAATGCTTCAGTCTTCACAACATTTAAGTTGATTTTTAACCTCTTAACAATAATTGCCAATGATCCTATGAATGTTTACTACATTATCAGCAGAAACAAAACAAATGCTATTGTGTATCAACTTTATCAAACTTTATTACAGTTTTGTCGCATTAACAAAAACAATTATAAATAGGAACCAAGAAAAAGTAGGAAGATCAAGGATGTGAAAAAAAAATCAATATAATAATATTTAAAGACAAAGATTTAAAACATTTAAAACTTAAATAACTAAGTATTTATGTTAAAAGTCGAACACTGAAAATAATATTCGAGATAATAAAATAAATAATGTATGTTTTAGATTTAAAACACATTCCATAATTTTAAGTGCCATTTGTATGAACCTTCATTAAATCATTATTTGAAATAACAGTGTTTTTCTTTAATTATTAGGATTTTTTCCATTAACATTCTTCCACTGACTTGTTTACATTTATATTGCTATTAGAATCTCTTACTACCACACTACTGTACAAACCTTATTATTATAAGTCAACTCTTATAGGCTCATAACAATTATATGCTTTGTATATTAAAGTTTAGGCATTTTAATCACAGATGCAAGCCAATAATCACTTTTGAAATTCATTAACAAGATTTTAAGTATTCGTTATTGATAATACTTATGTAAAGCAACATTAAGTAAAATAGTTATTATAATAACTTATGCATAATATTAGGCACAGTATCTTACAAACAATTATCAATTTTAAATTCATGTAAATAAGTTCATATTTCTTACTCTAATTTACAATGTTTAAATTATAACATCATAACAACTGCCCAACAATATATATTTTAGGCACATTAGAGAATACTATCAATAAGGTTGACTATCTTTAAAAACATAAGTACAAAGAAAAAAAATTAAGTAGGTATTTTCTAAGGCAAAATTCATATGTATACTCTTCAAGGCTTGCTATCGTCAATAGAATTTGTTTGGTTGCTAGTTTCTTGTTTTGCGATTACATTCTTATCAATATGATATTTCTCATCATCTATAAGATACATTGCCTCATCATAAGTGGGTGGTGGAAGCTCTGAGCACGAAGGTTTGCTTGTGGCAGCATTAGCTATTAATGCATCATATGAAGGTGGCAAGGTCGCACTTGAAGCTGTCCGAGGCACTTGACCACTATAAGCCTGCTCTGCTTGTACAGTTGCCATGTCCTATAGAAAATACATTTAAATTAGTTTTGTCCTTTCTCTTTACATTTTTTTTATATATAGAATTTTTAAATAAAAATTACACCATAAAATTGTCAGTATGTTTCAATAATTTGCAATTGTATAAATAAATAACATTACCATTACCAGCCAACCAATACCATACAGACATATTAGGTAAAAGGAAGTTCCTTTGACATTGAAACACAACTTTTTATCTTGATAAGTAATTATACATATGTGTGTGACATATTCAATGCACTGGTATTGGTAGCTTCTATTTACTGAATTAGTAAAAACATTTGTGAATGATAATACTTTTGGGTTAAGGTTAACACATATTTGTTCAGACAAAATATAGGTACAAGAGATTATAGCATCGCGAGAATGTAGAATAACAGTACCGAATACGAACTTTCTATTGATGCCATTAATTCACACATAAAATTCACACAGTAATCTATGAATATGTACAACTTACTCTTATTATTGCACGCTGATGTAGGAGCATCTGAATTACACTCTTTCTTCGCAAATATAACATGCTTTTCACTGCAACCATCATTCCTGAACAAATAAATATGGGTCCAACGAGCCACATGTGTCCTAAATTACTTAAAATATAGCCATCAGCATCACCAAGAGCAAGGACAGTTATAACTGTACCCACTGAAAATAAAACCATCGAAAGAACGAAATAGGAATAGCTGGTGCAGTCACATCTACCAAATCGCTGATCTTCATCTAAATCGAAATCACGATGCCGTAACCGATGTAAACGTTGTCGAATAAATGGGCTATCAAATACTGTCGCCATTTTTAGTATATAATTCAAAATATCCCGTTGAACCTTATTTTAATTTTTAAGCATTATTTTTTTTCAAGACAACATAATATCACCAAGATCAAACGAAAACACTTTTTATATTACACAGTACAGCAATCACTATGAATAGATGTTTTATTTTTTTTATGCAAACTGCAGATTGCAGAAGCTTGTTTTGTTGCCTGTTTATAATCGGACGAGTGTTACTATTTTACGGATACATTAAATATACAAATTACAAATATGTACAAACAATGGAGCGGAGCCGGGCTGGCTCTTACGTAGTATTTGTATTCTCTTTGCTGGGCTATATAAGAAAATTTTAGAACCTAAACTTTAATAGTAAAGTACCATACTTTTTACCTAAGTTTTTATCATTCTGATTTCTGTCACAGACATCCAAATAATATAATTACTATATTACTTGATCTGTGTAATATAATGTTCATACATATTACATCTGTGCCTTTGTAAAAGAAAGTCGTGTTAGTTACTCCACATAAAACTCAAGAACGACTGCACCGATTTAGCTGAAAATTGGCAGGGAGGTAGTTTAGAGCCAGGAGAAGGACATAGGATACTAAATTAGTACCACGGGCGAAGCCGGGGCGGAACACTAGTAATTTATATATACTCTGTGTTTATGTCAAACATTTTAAATACGTCAATTGTCAAAACAAGACATTTCTGTCTTCTGATTTCATATTATTTTCAATTTCCAATAGGGCTCACTGCTCAGAGCAATAAATTATTCCTCTGAGGCTCACTGCGTAGAATATGATGACGTAAAATGTTTTATTGATAATATTGTTTCTGATTTTTATAGCTTTTGTGCTCTAAACACAATTTAATTTGAATGAGAAACATAAACCTGCCTATCTTCATTTTAATTTAGTTATTTTTCCTTTCTAAATTTAAAGTGGATCGAAATGACTCGCATATTGTGTATTTTATTTTTCGTATTATGTGTTGATAAAGGTATGTTTATAGCACTTTAATACTCCAATCGAGCTAATATTATAGTTATTTATGTTATTAAACTTGAATCCTTGATCAAGAGTTCCTAATCATACTAATTCTCGTGATATTATGCACCGATTGCAAAATTATATTCTTCAAACTAAAAATTAATATTTGTTATTATTGTTTTGGTACATATATCTTACATTTCAGTCTTCAATTTATATGATTTTTTCTTCTTTACAGTGTGTTTAGCTTTGAAATTATTAGTTTCAAATGATGGGCCAGCTGTTCGAGGATCTAACATAACGTTTACGGCTACGGTTCTTGGTTATTCAGGAGAAAATCTTCAATTTGATTTTTCGGATGATGTACAGCCACAACATAGGGCTCAAGTAAGATTCTAATGTAGTTAGAGTTTATAACATTAGAGATACATAATTGTGGAAAAATACAATATTATTTTAATTTTTTAAACATACAAGGAATAATACCTAATAAAATAATAAGTGTGACAACTATAATGAATATAAATAGGTAACTTATGTAAATGAGATTAGTTGGTTCTATAATAAATTAGTTTTGACAACATTTGACTTGTAGTTATTGTAGTTTATTGAATAGTAGGTATATAAAGTAGGTATTTAGTTATTAAATAAACTGCATTATTTTTGAGGTGAATAATTTTTAATAAAATAAGCAGTTCTTTTGTTTCCCTGTTTACAATGAGTGATAGTAATGTATGTATGATGAATTATATATATATTTCACTTTAAAAGTGTAAAATATTATAAGTAATTGTCGGTCTTCAATAAGGTTATCAGTATTGAAATTTCCTTTATAACATCAATGTAATAGAATATTAATATCCACATTTGCATTTGTGCTTTTAATTAAAGTATGATAAACTCAATATGATATGGTATCTGTACTGGTTCCTGACAATGTTAAAATAGTTTCAGAGATTATTAAGTATTAATAAATTGCAGGGGTTCTATATATATGTAGATGTGGACAATAAACACTCAATTTTAAGTGGAGCTTACAATTTTATAATGATAAAAATTGCACCCTTTATTATAAAGACATATGAAACAACAAACCACTCATAGATGCAAATATTCAACTCAGGCATTAATAATTATTCATTTTTTATTATTTGACTCAACATTTTAAATTTTAATATATATTTCTTGTGTTCATAGTTTGTCGCAAAATCAAATGTGTCAAAATGGACTGTTGAATACCCACGCGATTTGTATGAAGCTGGTGAACACACAGTCACAGTTAACCTTATGAAAACTTTTTTTGGTATGTGGATCTTGACAGCTACGGCAACCACAACATTCCAAATTACAGGTAAGACTATTAAGATCTTATTGTAGTATAGGTTCCCTGTTGTGCCGTTACTCAGACTTGAAATTCATTCTAAACGTATGTTGTTTAATTATACCTGCTTTTTAATCTTGGCTTCTATGAAAAATCTCTGAATATGTAGTTATTTTCGATCTGACCTTGTAATTGTGTCTCCACAATCTTTTCTGTTAAACATGCTAACTACTAATAGACTTAACTATATTATTCAATATCAATGCAGTAATCTGAAGAAATTGTTTATAAGTAAAATAGAAATGTAAAAAATACATGCAATAATTATATACATTGATTGAGTTAAATTAAGTGTAATTACACTTTCAATTATTACCTAATATTTCAGATTCATTGAATGGAAACCTGTATCTACAGCAGAACAATTTAATTAGAGACAACAAGTTTGTTGCCTCCAACAACTCAGTGCATCATTTCGTGCAACTACCGGATAATGAGATGCAATTTTTAAAGAAAAACGCGTCTACAATTATCACCTATTGGTTCATAGATTGTATGTTTATAGATCAAACAACAGACTTCTCTTTAAACTATACCTATCAAGATGTGATGACTGATCATTACATTGATGTGTTGGTTGTGGCTAACAATCAACCGTTGCCTCCGATAACAACAACCACAACAACAACCACAACAACAACAACAACAACAACAACCACAACAACGACAACAACAACACCCAAACCAACAACAGTTCCAAGTTTAGATACAACAGTTGTACCATTAAGCAATAACAGTGATAATGTAACTCATAAAATATCAAAGCGAGGTGTACCAATGAATGCAAAACGAAAACATGCAATAAAGGATTTCATATGCCACAACTCAAGCATAGTGCCGATCGGCGATACCTACACATATGGACATTATCAGGAAACAATTAGCATAAGAGGTATGTAGTTAGCAAATTTCATAGAACTTACTTAGACCTTATGAAATGGGACATATCACCTAACAGTAATTTATTTTAAGGAAATTTGTCTAGTGTAGTGTTCTTGTGTTATAAACCTTTTAACTATCCACATTTCTCGACTTTGATATGTACATTTAACTGGTATTCTTACTCGTCAAATATAGCAACTTCAATCCAATTAACAACTTATTATTTCACTATTTCAGAGTCAATTTCAACAGTGAACATAACTGGTTTGAACTGGTTGCAACACGGCGATCTTCTAAACCTACAAGTGAAATACACTGGGTCACCGCCGTTCGATTATTGTGCTATATACAAGCTCGGACAATACAATGTTACAGGGAATGAGACGTGTTCTATGAAGTCTAGAACCACTACTAATATTTTCCCTTTGGTACACTATTTTTCTGATAGCGAACAGCACACTGTTGTTGTTGTTATTGAGAATGAAGTTGGGAAAAGTGTGTCGAGGGCTACAATCAATATCTATAAAGGTATTTATTATACACTAGCGGTCCGCCCCGGCTTCGCCCGTGGTACATATTTCGCAATAAAAAGTAGCCTATGTCCTTTCTCGGGTATCAAAATATCTCCATACCAAATTTCATGCAAATTGGTTCAGTAGTTTAGGCGTGATTGAGTAACAGACAGAGTTACTTTCGCATTTATAATATTAGTATGGAAGTATGGATAAGTACCTAATTAGTATTACAAAGATTACATGGTTTTATTATTGGAGTTAACCGTTTAACTGCACTCATTGCAATGAACCATATTGGACAAAACTGTATTGATAAACGAAAAATAGAAAGTTAAATTGATATTTGATATAATTTTTAATTGTTATTCAGCAATTGCTACGTAATAAGTCAATTTATCTTGCTTGTACATATTATTATTTTTGTATGTACTTATGTTCATAGTTACAAACCAATTTATAGAGAATAGTTGATTCTCTAGGTTTTTCTTATTCCTCAAAAGACACGTTATTAACAATTCTGTTTTTTTTTAATTTCAGCATCTGTCCACGCGCAGTTGTCAGTCATCGTAGTTCCGGTGGCGTTCTCTCTAGTTGCCGTAATATTAGTGGTGTTTGGTGTTGCCTACTATCAGCATAGATCAAGGTATTTATAGATATATTATACACTAGCGGTCCGCCCCGGCTTCGCCCGTGGTACATGTTTACGTTTTCTCTACATAAGAACCATCCTCGTACTTCAAGGAATATAATAAAAAAAGAATTATCGAAATCGGTTCAGCTGTTCTCGAGTTATGCGCTTACCAACACATTTTGCGATTCATTTTTATGTATAAGACTAGCGGTCCGCCCCCGGCTTCGCCCGCTTTGTATGAAACCAAATAAATTATATGCAAAAACCTTCCTCTTCATAACTCTATCTATTAAAAAGAGCGCATCAAAATCCGTCGCGTAGTTTTAAAGATTTAAGCATAAGTACATAGGGATATAAGGATAGAGAAAGCGACTTTGTTTTATACTGATGATTAATTATTTTTGTTGTATAGAAGTAAATATGGATCATTTGTTAATAGAGTCATCAATTTATAAAGTCTGGGTGTAGAGAATGGGGAAAGTTTTCAATAGATGGTGTTGTTAACATTTTATTTATTTATAATAGGCATGACGAAAGATTTTGAAATCCTCTTCCATAATGTGTGTATACGTTTACTATACAAGAAAAACCCTATATTTCGGTAATATACTTAAATTTAACGAAGATAAAAGCCATTTTTTTAAAAAATATTTATTAACTGTGCCAAAACAGCTCGCAGGTGTCATGGCGTAGGCGTGACGTCAAACTTTGGTAAATACGTAATTATTTGTACGCATTGCGAAGAAAATTAAAAAAGTCTTTATTTAATATGTGTTATAGAAACGAATTTCAAAGTTTATGAGTGGTGTCCAGTATTGCAGTATGAATCCACATAAAAATAATGCTCAAAAATGTGTGAGTAATTATTTCAAGCGAGAAATAATAAGAAATGATTGTATAAAGTTGGTGCGGAGAACCCCGAACCACGTATTCGTGAATTCGCAATTGTATTTCTGTTCTGAGTCGATAAAGCATACGTGAAACAATAGAAAATAAATAAAAATGCGTATTCTCAACATATTCATAACAACAAAACACATCTGACGCGAGTTGTTTACTTAAGCGTGACGTCACGCGTGTTTTAGTCAAAATGGCTAACTGCAGAATTTCAATGTTTTATTTTATTGATAATCTCATTAATCTTAATGGTTTTAAAATTTCTAAGTCACTATATTGAATTTATTTATTGTACATTTTCCCTTAAAAACACTAATACGATCATTTATGGATACTGTCGTCAAGCCTTAGTTGTTAAGAACTTGCAACATTATTTTTTAGAATTCATAGTTTCAATATGATACAATGTGTCTGTCGCTAGTTAACAATAACTTTTAAGTGCATATACGTTTAGCCAAATCACTGTATATTGTTTCTGATAATAACAATTTTTGAAGAATATCTTACCTTTACCTGAAATCAAACAGTCAAGTGTTGCCACTAAAGTATTGTTTATTCCAATTACAGGCATACAGTAGAAGTAGCTGACTTCGACTTCGGTCAGCAAGTAAATCTAGATTATAAAACATTCGCCGAGCGTCTAAAAGACAGTTTCAGAAATGCCTTCAATTTCAGACATCGAGATGACGTAGATCCACTAACGTCTGATGCTAGATACGACTCGATGTGAGTGTTTTGTTCCTGTATAAAGATAATATTATTGTTAAAATTTGTATATCCATGTTTTCTGCTCAGTGATTATGATCGAAGAGTATTGAACTGCTATCGCATGGTATCTTCATTAAATAATTATTTTTTATATGGTTATAGAATTTGATGTGTGTATTCATTCATTCCAATATAAATAATTTGTGAACTATGATTTTTAAATGATTATTTACTACTGTAATTATTGTACAAATAATATAAATACATAGCTTTCGTGTTATGTTTATTTACATATTATGTAATTTCAATCGTTTTATTTATTATGTCGTTTTGTGAATTGAACCAAAAATAAGGAGTTTTGTAGTTATCAAGGAAGGGTGGAAGGCTTATCAATTATGTATATTCGGACGCTATGAATAGAATTAATACAATTACTAACATACAACCTACTTAGTTAGATGATAGAATACACTTTTATACTATTATATTCTCATCCATTTAATGCAATAAAAATCGATTTTATGTTATATGTATATGTATATCATCAAATTTATAAAGCATCGAAAGTGTCTTCGTTATAATGTATCAAATGCAGTTTAAAGGAGTAATAAGCTTTATATCAGACTGATTGATGTTTGCATCATAGAAATGTGCATTTTATCCATTTATTTTGTAAGGCATGTCGCGTTTCACTTTTACAGATCTTTATTTTTATGTTTATGAACAGTAGGAGCGTAATATGGTCTATTAAAATGTCCCGATTTGTGGTATTATATTGTTATTGCTTGGTTTAATAATTTATATTATTGATGACTTCGTAATATCGATTTTGTGGTTGAAAATAATAATACTATTTTGTGTGACGATTGTTTATGTCTTCGGTCCAATATTTTGTTTGTGAGTTTGTGGCGATTGTTTATATCTTCTGTCCACTGAAATATTTTGTTAAAATGTAAGATGTATTCGAAAAAGGAACTTACATCTCGATATGCCAAATTTAAGAAAAAATGATAGTCGCTCTCGTAATATAAAAATAAATAATATATTTATCTATTCACATCCCGTTTTTATATTCATTATTTTTGCTTGCAACACTGTACTAAAAGGAATTCCGTAAAATGTTGCCAGATGTATATTATGACATTTAAAAACTAATCGAATATAAAAACGGGGTAAAAAAATTGAAGACGTCGTGAAGTTATATTCGAGTGATATTCCTAAATTAACAAATTTAACCTAGCAATTAGTCTTAGCGTAATTTGGGACGTCACGATAATTTTTTAAAAGTGATCAGTCAAGTTTTGTGATATATTAGTTTTATATTATAGATTTATTTATCTTATAGTGATAGGGTTTGTATTTATTTTAGAAGCAAAATATTGCTAACTAATACTTAATATTACTTAATTCAAATTTCACTTAATAAGATTTATTCCCATTTTAATGCAATATAAACACAGTTCTTTAATTAGATTTTTATAAGACGCACATTTTGATTGTTTCTATATTGTCCAAATTAAACATTGCAGTGTTATGCTTCTAAAATAAATTTATAAAATTGTAGTTACATTAAAGTGTTATTAAAATGTTATGTTTTATTTATGTATTCAGCAGTTTCCTCATCCTTGAGTATAGGATATCCTTTCCCCAAATCTCCTTTATAGATCTGGATTCTGGATCGAGGTTAATTAAGTTCAAGGTTTATTATATTAATCGTAGTAGCAGTTGATAAATACCAATGTTGATACTTGATACCTTCCTGTTCCAAAGTTTTCTTCAACTATCTTCTGTCCAAATCGATAATTTTCCATTTACATGTAACTTCTGTGTAACTTACTGTGAAGCATTAGAACGACCTACCAGCCTCGTAGCTTTCTAGCCCAGTGTCCTGCAAGAAAAGAGCCTATATATCCTAAAATATATAAAATCTCCCAGCGTTGTCCGTATTCATGGAGGAGAGTAGTCAACAAAATTATCGGTTAGCCCACATGCTCGTTTGCTTTCTTTGTTATTATAAAAGTAATGTTATGAGTGGTGGATAATCTAAAAAGATGCGCAGAATCTTTAGGTACAAGTTACAGCTAGCTTACAGTTAGGTACATAAACAGCTTTTCGTCGGCGGTTACAGAGAAATTCCATCTGCAAAAAATGTAGAGACACCAATAGAAAAACACACACCAATTGTTTGTTTTGTAAATGCCTTTTTTTCTATGGCTGTGCAGAGTGCATCTTTAAAAATATGTATTCGCCATTAACAAAAAATTGAAACTATGAAACACTGATTGTATAAAAGCAAACATCATACAAGTAAATCAAGAAATATTATACTTACCTACTGTTTTTGCGCGGAAAATTACATCGAGCGTTCGCGTTGGGAACAAAACATATCGCTCAGAAGGTTTTGAAATTTGAATAAATGACCCCTTTTTTCAGGTGGTCAGTTTGAAGGTGGTCAATATTATTTATTTATTTTTTATTAAGTAGATACTGTATATCTTTTTCACATATAATATGTATTTGGATATTTTAAAACGATGGACTTTCTCTCAATCTAATGACACCAAATTATTGCAATCAAAGTCTAATTTTCCCTAAAAAATGCGCCCTAATTTTACCAACCCTTTAGTAGCCTAATGGCGTAATTGTGGTTCACTTTAAATAAGCTAATGAACACATTTTAATGCGTAACACACTCAAAAGTTTCGACTGTTAAACCGTCCTTCCCCTTCTAATTAAACTGCGAGCGCCGAAAGCCGACTTGGACATTAAAAGTATCCGTTTTTCGCATTTCATTAAAATTTTCAAGTCGCTGAGAGTGGTCTAGGCAGTTTGAGAGGCGTCGGGTTAAATCTCTTATCGTGTAACGAATACATGAGCGTTTTAATGGCTTTAATGAAGTGCTGCATAAGGTCTTTAAATTTTTAATGTAAGCAGCGTTAAATAAACATACCAGCTTTAATTTTACACTAATGAATTTTACATTAATGAATCATTCATCAGACATGTGCAAATAAAGGATAAATTTTTAAGTTTAAAAATTTCATTTCTTCTTTGTAATAATTAGAACATAAACAAGTTAACACAAAGAGAAGGACAAATTATATGAGGCTAAAAGTCAATGTTCAGGATAAGAGTGACCTTCAAATTTATATGGAACATCATTTTGATACGGTATGAGAATGAAAATTTGAAAGGAAGTTGCATTATTTAAAGGATGAAGAATCTGTCTAAATGGAAATGTATATTTCCACGTGGAATGAATAATGAGATCTTTTTTGGAACTGAACATCAAAATCAAATAAGTTATACCAATATACGATGTACGAATGTCAATGTGTTGATTGCTATATTTTATTGTGTCGTTTGTAAGCTTAGTAATTTTATCCTTAAGTTCGTACCTATTTGTAATGTAGGTACATAATTACTAACCTAATATTTTTAGTATAGACAAGTTTTTCATTTTAAGATGTTTTTAAGATTTGTGATTATTTAAATGTGGCTATTGTAGTAAGTCATCTTATCTTGTTTTCGTGTCTCTGCTAATTATTGACTTGATTTATTTTACTACACTATGACCTACCTACATGAATTAAATGTCTGTTTTTATTACATCTTTCTGAGCAGAACACCGAGATCGTCATAATATTTTTCTTCTTCTCAGAAACAATAATAAACACAATAGATAATTTAATAATTGAACAATATTAAAAGGTACCTATCTCATAAATTATTATACCATCCCGTGTCGGCACGGTCGGTCGGTCAATATACGTTGTTATCGGCAACTTGTTATTGTAGGTTATTGAATAATAATTTTGTTTTGACTATATTACCTACTTGATGTAATTTACCAATTAATATAAATTATTTGTAAGCAAAACTTGATATTTCATCGTTAGCCTCGTGACCAGCAAGTTAACAGCTGTTAGTACTATCACAGTATTACCATTATTTCCTACAGTAGTGCGACGAATGTACTTGTGCAGAGAAACGGAGGGGAACTGGCGGGGGTCGGGCGACGCGGGCCGCGTAAAGCAAACACGCTTAGTTTGCTTTACCTAGCGCGAAAGGATGACGCAGTCGTATTTTTTGTGTAATAATTTTATTATACATAGGTACTTACATATTCTAATATGGCGCGCACAAACTGTTCGGTTTACGGATGTAAATCTACATTGAAATCCCAGAAGGAAACAATATTTCAGAAAGATTGTATTAATTGTATCTGTTGAATTAAAATCAAAGCTATGTATATGTTGTCCTCATTATTTTCTAATCAGATTGTACATCCCAATGCGAATGCATTACTTAGTTACATGTTATAATATACAATTAAGAACATCCAAAAATAAAGTGTCCACGTAAATAATATTTATCTGTAATTATATATTTATGAACAAATAATTACATCAGATTTAATAATCGCAATTATTTTGAATGTACATATGAATAAAGATTTCATCATAATATTAATAATCACAATTGTTTTATTTCCCATTTGTTGCAACCCTTTTTTTTTTTTTTTTTTTTAACGTGAGGAAATTCATCATGAATACCGACTGCTTCGGGGGCAGCAGCACGGTTATGTCAGACTCCTACTGACTAAAACCTCACGGTGGCCTACTACCGCGCAAGTAAAGAGGGGATCCCGGGATCTCCGGTAGGAACGCTCACGGTACCCCTCGCGCGCCTGCCATTGGCAATCCACTCGTATGTAGTCGCGACTACCCTACGCGCATGCACGCGCACTGCAACAGACTGCAGCCACAACAGTCTGTCACCCTCCTCGCGTTGCCTATTGAATGTGCGCAGCCCCCGCCGCGCACACTCTGCAACGATAAAGGCAGGAGCTCGTCAGGTCTCCTAAGTGACCCGACGTCCCCTGCGGCGTGCTCTGCGACGCACGGGATTCCTACGCTCCCGGTCGCGCTCAGCACTTTCTTTCTGTGACATCACTGCATCACAGAAAGACAGCACTGCCATCCACGCATCCTCTCTTCCACACATAGCACCAACTACGGTCGGAAGTGAGAGGTCAGATCCAACCATAGCACGCAGTGCATCGCGTTCCGCTATCCACGCCGGACACGACTCCAAGGTGTGCTGAGCCGTATCCTCCTCACAATCACAATGGTGACAGGCAGCATTTGGCTGTTTTCCTATTCGACACAGATACTTACCGAAGCAACCATGCCCCGTCAGAATCTGTGTCGTACGGAAAGAAAGCGAGCCGTGGCGCCTTGTCATCCATTGCCTAAATACAGGCAAAATGGCATGGATAGACACCATGCCATATTGCGCGTTCCCTAGCCGTCTGGCCCATGCCTCCGTGGCCTGTCGTCGGAGTCTGGCCCTACGCCTGTCCATATCTATAGGAGATATGCTCCGATGCAGGCCTACGTCTTCTCGCCAGTGGAACATGGTTGAGAGAATCTCCGCTTCCAAGTCCCAGGGGAGACATCTCGCTAGTAAGCAAGCTGCGTCATAAGAGACTGTACGGTATGCCCGGGCGACTCTGATTGCCATCATCCTTTGAGGCCTACGTAAGAGGCTGATATTTCGGCTCGTCAACGAGTCAGCCCAGACAGGAGCTCCATAAAGAGCCATCGACCGCACAATCCCCTCATACAGCTTGCGACATGATTCATTTGGTCCCTTAATATTGGGCAGTAAACCACTTAGAGCGCCCGCTACTCGAAGAAGTTTGGGCGACAGACATTTGAAATGCGGATAGAAGGTCCATTTGCTATCCAATATGAGTCCCAGATACCTCATTGACGGCTGAATGGCAATGGACACTCCTCCCACATTCAGACAAGACCCAGGTGGAGGAGCTCGTCGTGAACCGCGGAAACATATAGCTTCCGATTTAGATGGGGCAACCTCTAGACCTATTTGACGGATCCGTGCGATTACCTGGGCTGTTCCAGTCTCTGCCAGCAAGGCTGCCTCAGCAAAAGTCTTCGCTCCAGCAGTTATCAAAGTGTCGTCGGCATAACATGTCAACTCGGTACCCTCGACAGTGGCACCTCGCAGCACCCAATCATAACCAATGTTCCACAGGAGTGGTCCCAGAACCGACCCCTGTGGAACACCACATGTGATTTCTCGGCGCTGCCAGCCAAGCCTCCCAGGATATTCAACCCACCTCTCAGATAAGTACGATTCCACGATATGGCACAGGTAAGGAGGCACCCCGTGGAACCGTAATGCTTCCCTGATCGTAGCCCAAGGAAGGGTGTTGAATGCGTTGGCTATATCTAAAGACACCGCGATGACGAACTTGCCACGAGCAACTGCTTGGTCCACTATATTCTTAACACGCAAGATTGCGTGGAGAGTTGAGCGCCGCCTCCTAAAACCAAACTGGCAGTCGGCTAGATCGGGACCAACACCCTCCAAGTGCTGAACCAGCCGACTAGCAATTACTCGCTCGAAAAGCTTGCTTACTTCGTCCAATAGGACTATTGGCCTATATGCCGAAGGAGAGTCCATTGGACGGCCTTCTTTTCGTAACAACACAAGCCTTCCTATCTTCCATTGGCGTGGAAAAGTGCCGTCAAGAAGACATTGGGTAAAGAGTTTTTTCAGTCTTCCACCCAACCAATCCATTGCCATTACCAGCACTCGTCCGGGGACACCGTCAGGACCTGGGGCTGTATTCTTACCCCGAAGTCGCATCAGTGCCGTACTTAACTCTGTTTCCGTAACAGCTGGCACATCAGTAAGATGTTGCTCTGACAACGGCTGTGCCATTATAGGTGGCACAACTGCAGCATTCCCGTTTGGAAACAAGGTCCCCACTACTCTATCCAGGAACCCAGGCTCCAACGTCCTCGTCAATGGTGGACCCCTGGGGCGCAGCTTGCACAGCGCCAATCTGTATGGCCGGCCCCATGGATCCCTAGAGAGAGATGCTAAGAAATCTTCCCGGGCTTTTGCCTTTGCTCTCTCCATGGCTCTCTTCAATTCGTTAATGGCCTCGCGATATTCTGCATAGCGCTGATTCTCCAGCTCTCTATCACGGAAGCGGCGTCGACGTAACCGGCTGTATCGGCGTCTGGCCCTAACGCAGGCGCTACGCAGTGTTGTGAGATTCTCAGACCACCAGTAAACCTGCCTCTTGGGAGGCAGAGATCTGACCCGAGGCATGGCTGCATCACAAACTTGTGAGAGGGCCTGGCGAAACCACTCGGTCTCAGCCTCAACATCAACAGCCTCTATTAGCGGTGACGCCCAAGCCAGAACAATCGCTGCAGCCTGCAATGCTTCGCGATCAAGACGTTTTAATGCCCACCGAGGACCTTCTCCCGAACAGGCAATCCGGCTTAGACCGGTTTGGGGCATTTGAACAACGGAGACGTCAAACCGGATGTATCGGTGGTCAGACAATGTCTCTACGTCCTCAAGCACCCTCCAGCCCTGCACGCTGCTAGCCAACGCGGCTGACGCAAGTGTGATGTCTACGATTGATCCACCTTGTTGACGTACACACGTATTTACGGAGCCCTGATTCATAACTACCAACCCGACAGCTACTATCCACTCATCCAAAAGCGCTCCACGTGCACTAGTTACTGGAGAACCCCATGTTGCAGACTTTGCGTTGAGATCTCCAGCGAGCAATACTCGACGGTAGTTGTTTTGTCTTATAATAGCCTCCAACTCTAGTAGATAGTCCTCGAATTCAGATAGCGGCCTATTGGGAGAGAAATACCCTCCAATGATGAGCGTCTCACCCAGTAAAACCGCAACCCAACCATGACCTTTAATAGTTCTTTCAAGAGGTGGGCTGTCTTCAGGCATTTTCACCACAATGGCTACGAGGCCATCACAATCTCCTAACCAGTCATCCCGATTTGGAATAAAATATGGTTCCGCAACAACTGCAACGTGCACCAACCACTGCGCCATGCTCTGAACCAGGAGGTCCTGAGCTCTCGCACAGTGGTTGATATTCGCTTGCAAACACCGCAGAGCCATCTTAAGTGGGATGTTCTGTTTCCATCTCTGCATCCAGCCGCTGTGGTTGTACCGCAGATACAGCTGAACGATGCCGCTTTTTTTTGGATGCCCCACACGCTCTGCTACCAATGGAATGGTTGGCGGATATGCCAGATGAGGCGCATAGAGTACAGTGTGGCGCTGCCACACAGTCCCTTGCTTTATGCCCCAGTTCACCGCACCGATAGCATTGAGCACCTCGATCGACTTCTGATTTACAGTGGTCTCGGACGTGTCCCACTTCTAGGCATTTGAAACAACGCCTTTTCCTTTGTTCAAGAAGCTGAACCCGGGCCGACACCCAACCAATCAGTAACTTTCCTTCACTTGAAAGTTTTTTGGCCACCGCTATAGGACATCTAACCCATACCGTTCCTGTACCTGACCGACCGCATCGGATGGAACCTATTTTGATCATCTCTGGAGGACAGCTAGCCGTCTTTACAATGGCAGCAGTCACTTCCTCAGAAGTGGTCGAGTCATCCAACCCGGAAATGCGCAGTTCAGCACATTTCATCGGTCGGGTGATCCGCACCTCTGCTTCATTCAATACGTCCTTAAACTTATTGGCCAGTAGGTCGGCCTTCTCCTCGTTAGCCACGCCAGGAATCTCAATAATAGCGGCTCCTGTAGCGGCACGCTTAAAGCGTACAGACTCGATTCCAAGACTAGTTAACTCAATTCTATTTTTCGCTTCAGAAATGATCTGAGCGTATGTCAAACCTCTGTCTACACCCGCGGAAAGCAACGTTAAAACTATGGCTGCAGACCTTGGGGGACGCAGCTTTGCAGCTTTTTGCCGCGTAGACTGTGCGATCGTCTTCTTAACCTGCTGACTTCTCTGGATGGTTTTACCTCCTTTGACAACTGTAGCCCAACTTTCTTTCCTAAGGGTATCAGTAACAGGAACCAAACGATGCTCATCTGCTAAAATAGGTGCTTGAGCCAACGTCCTATTCCCATTGCCTCCTTTCTTCCTCTTTCTCTTCTTTTTAGAATGGGATGTAGATGCTGCACCAGACTCTTGCAATTGTGCTTGGGCATCAGACGAACCCCTTGACTTCTTAGATTTTTTCTTCTCCTGAGACTTATCTTTAGTTGGATTAGCCTTCGCTGTTCCTTCCTTTCTCCTTTTGTCCGCTGCAAGCGGTGGTCTGACTCGGGTTTCTGGCAAGAGCCGAGACTCAACGGCTTCAAAGCGAGCATTGACTAATTCTCCAAATTGGACCATAAGTCTGCGCTCGCGATCTCCATCGTCCCGTTTCGCTTCTTCACGCAGTGCCGCCACTTCTTTACGAAGTTCGGCTAGCTCAGAAAACATGCGGGCATTCATTGCCTCCGCTCTTTCGTACTTCTCTTTCATGAGTCTTAGCTCCTCATCTTTTGAAGCTAATTCCCGTTCCAACCTTGCAGTCTCCTCGGAAGCAGTTACGCGATGAACTCTTTCACCTAGGTCCCTCAAGCCCACTACTACCTCCTTAAGACTTTTCCTGAAAGTTCCTTTAATATTTCTTGACTTGACTTCGACATTGTTCACCATGGAAGCCAAATGCAAGATCAAGTTTCTAATGCCCTGAGACATTTCACCAGTCTCGACCTCAATAATGGAGGACGTGTCACTCAGGCAAGAAGCTCTAGCTAGGTGATAATCCTCAACAAGCTTCGCCGCTTCACTCTCATCACATTCTTCCGCCTCTTTTCGCTGCTCTCCATGCCTGGCTACCAATTTCTTAGTGGCCCTACTAAGACCAACACTTCTTATAGAAGAAGTTGGATATCTCTGCCTTCCCCTTGTCTTAGGTACTTTGGGCAGCGGAGCAGCTGACTTATCACTAGGAGAGTCCGAGTTGTAAATACTCCCCTCAGGTGACCGTATCCTCTTTTCACGTGTGGGTTTCCTCTGTATTCTTGGGGTACCCGTACTGTTATTACAGCTCAACTTGCCCGTTGAGCTCAGGCTCATCGCAGAGTCTTCTATTAACGACTCAAGCCGCGATTCCGCCTCTAAACTTCTCTCCAATCTAACAACACAGCGACCAATTGCCCCCTCAGATACGATTGGGCTGAGTGTGTCCACAGTTGCCGCAGAGGCATCTGTCGACACACCACGGGATTCTCCAGCTTCACTGGTACCCGCCTGAGTAGTTTGGTTATTGCTCGCTTTCTCCATATTTCTTCCTCCCTCTCTCTTCATGGACGCCTAGGAACCGGGCTCTCCCCGGCCATACACACCATCAGCGACGTCCCAACCTTAGTGTTAGGGTCTATTTTTTAGTGAGGTTAGACTTCCTCTTGGTCCAGTAGGACCTCCGTATCCCTAAAAATAGGCGTTAACGGGTAGGCCGACGTTGACCAAAATCTGACCAGTGAGGTTTTTTAACTCTCACCAGTCCGCCGCCCATGACCGCAAGCCTTGCAGGCCTGCCATACTACGAGCATGAAGCTCCTCTAGGCAATAGAAGCCCCAAACACACGCCTAAGCGCTAGTGCATCTCCTGTCCCCTCTTCTCATAAGAGGGATACCGAGAGCAGTCCACTCGGTCCAATTAGCTTCACTCAAGATGCTGGATTGCATCCCAAGTTACTGAGCCCCCCCGCCGCGACAAGGCCTGGACCCGGGAGGGATTTGTTGCAACCCTAGCGTATTTTCGTGTGGCAGCGTAAGTACCTACGCTGGCGGCGGCATCGCGCGACATCAAAGGCGATTCCTTACTGTAGGAAATAATGGTAATACTGTGGTACTATTATCTAACGCAAATTATAAATACATACCTACATAATATGATTTTAACCAAAACCATGGACTAATAAAAATATATATATTACCTAACTATATTTATTTGTACTTAGTTATACATTTTTTATGTAAGTAAGTACTTAGGTAATATTTAGATTCGAGGAAATTTTAAGAATAAAAATGAAAAGGATTAACAATTGAATTTATTTCTCATTTTTACAGAAATACAACTATACTTACAGTTATAAAAGTTAACTAAATTAATCTAATAGCGGCTCGCCAGCCACAATAGAACTTTCAATTCCGCAATGGTCTTCTCCGCGTAAGATTTTGAAGAATCCATTATCTCCCCAGTCCGAATTCCAAGAGTTTGCAATAAGCCAATATTTGTTTCCATTTTCAACTCCCCAGCCCATAATTTTAATAGCGTGTCCGCCCAGCGCATCTCCTATCGTATGTTTGTAAACTCCACTCTTATAAGTCAGCAAATCGGAGTAAACTGTAAACGCTCCTTCAACTGGCCCATTCTTGTAAATTTCAGCTTTAATATGATCTTCTCCACCGCGAATGGAATAAACGTGCTTGCCGTAACGTTTGTCGGATTTATAAGCAGTGTCGTAGGGTTTCTTACACGCCCTTTCACATTTAGGAGTTTTAGTGTCGCCGCTGCAAGGCATTCTATCACCGGGCACGTGGTGCTCGCACGGGGGGATCTCATAAGGCAAACAGCCCTGACTTGAATTATAATTACCTCCAGATACGATGCCGAAGTGTTTCCAGTACTCCCAGGCGAGGGTTGGCATGCCGCCGTTACAACCGAGACCGCAGATGGGACAGCAACTCAATAAATCTTCAGCAGAAAAATGGAAGTGCTTCGTCCCGTTTGAGTAAATGCAGTAGCGATCCGTCATAGCTTCCACGGCACCGAATGCCCAACAGCTGCCGCAGGATCCCTGATCTCTTATTTCGTTTAAAGTGGGACAGTTTGGCCATTTGTCTCTGGGGTCAAAATTTTCTGGCAGGTCGCGTATGAGTTCAGCATCATGTTCGACGGATGTCAATCTAGATATAAACTTATCTTTCAACGCCCCCATCAGTTTCTTTATAGTATCGAATGTTGTATGTATCGGAAAGTTGCGACCGGCCAGCCATGACTTTTGTTGCCTGTTGATGATGTTGATGAAGTCATCGGAGAGAGGTTCGGGTAGAATTGCCGATGATAATGCTAAAAAGCACGCGAGCACAAGTATCGATGAGTGAAAATTCATTTTCACTATTTATTGTTCTCGATAGGTTGATGTACGCGCAACGAGAGCGAGCGTTGCGCATCGACTGGCCGTAGCCCGCGCGGAGTACAGAGACTAGCTTATGCGCTAAATGACTTGTAATTGCGTCGGACCATGCGATATGACGATGAAACAATGGTTGACCGCATGTCGAAGGTTAATCACATCTATCACTAAGAACTCAATAACGACATTAAACAAACAAATTGTACCACAAGGCAGATAAATAAGCAAATATTCTGTTTTAATTTGTTTTCCGGTACAGAATTTTATTATGATAATGAGCGAGGGTAGCGGTCATTAGCACTGTTGACAGTTTACACTCTGTTTGCTTTATTCATACATATTAATTTCAACTCAATATAGGTCTTATTACAAATAAACTCGACCTTTTGATAGTTAAGTGTGAATCAAGTTTAGTCAGAATGACTACCAACACTAAAAGCTCCCATTATAAACATAATAAAATAAAAAAACTAGGAAATTGATTAAGTTTACACTTATGTACAAAACATTGCGTAATACCTACATATTACTTTTTTATATTTTCTATTTCCTTTTTTGGGATCTCAATGCAGTGTCGCGCTTTATACAAACTATAAATTAGTTTTTCCTTGATTCAGGGTTTTATCATTACTAGTAGATACTATATAAGGTAGGCACTCCGCACTACATAGCATGTACAATGTACATACTTATGACAAAACTAACGAGATAAATTATTTTGATTATAATCAATACTAGTACAAATGCGAAAGTTACTCTGTCTGTCTGTCTGTTACTCAATCACGCCTAAACTACTGAACTAATTTGCGTGAAATTTGGAATGGAGATATTTTGATACCCGAGAAAGGACATAGGCTACCTTTTATTGCGAAATATGTACCACGGGCGAAGCCGGGGCGGACCTCTAGTAGATAATATTTTCTGTCTTCTTAACAACTCAAATAAAAGTCCTTCTGTTCCTGTTTAAAAAAAAATTCAGGGTGAAAATAGGATAAAAAATTGTATGAAAAGCGCGATAAATCGAAGTTTAGTCGTTTTAGTTTTCGTATAATATGCAAAAATAATTATAAAATTTTATATTTGCACGTGGAATTAAAATTTCATGCCTAATCAAGGCTTTGGAATTTGTTAAAGTATAATTTACCAGGTCGTAAATATTATACCTATGACATTTATGATAAAGTTACGCACAAAGTAAATTTCCTTTGAATTATATATTTCACTTATATAAAATGTTCGATACCGTGTCCGTTTGCATATGAACATTTTAGAAGCAAAATATAAAACATCATATTTCGTGTTTCAAATTATAGTTACCATTTCTTCTCTATTTAAATATTTGAAAAAATTAGCGTGACTAATGACTATAGTCTATGAACGTCAATACTTTTTCATATGTATACTTAGTAATCTTAGGTAGATACCTAATACCAACCTAATACCTATACATTACAACCTTAGGTAATCATTGAACTGATCTCAGCTTAGAAAAATTTTGATTGTTATCCTTAGTACCTATAACTTACCCAAAGATAAAAGAAAACAAACTGCGAAGTCGAATAATAAAAAATAATTGTGCGCAGTGAACGAAGCTGATTAGAAAATTATGTTCAGAGAGCAAAACCGGAATGTGCAACTCATATTATAAAGCATGTGATAATTTTTTAACGCTCTACGTAAGTATCCGTAACTAATTGTTGCTAATTTCTTTTTTATAGCCATAGATAATCTAGAATCAAGACAGGATATGTAGCTATCTAAGTCCACTATTGCTTTGGAAAAGGGTTAGGTATAATGGAGATGAAATTTACTATTGATTGTATTTGTTATTAAGATTCCTTATGCAGGAACTTTTAAGTACTAGTTATGTCGTACGATTTTATCTGTTCACACATAGTTTGGCATAGCTTATCGGTGATAGGTAATACTATTTATGACTTTTATTTCCATACCGAAGTATATGTTGGTATGTGGATATTTTATTTAATAGGAATACATATGTAAATGTAAGTTTGCCATGCATTTAAATAGTTCACGTTAAGGGATAATTACCTACAATTTATATACGAATTGTTGTTGACGTTTATTTCTGTCCAAGGTCCAAGTAAAATATCGTTTTAGCAGAAGAATTACAGATCTTCAGTCAAATAGTCATATAATTATTATGATAGCTAGATTAGAAAACGTGTTGGTACTTGATAAACTACGAATAAAACAAAATATCTACAAATATAAACATCACAGGAAAACGCATTATCGGTTGTTGTTTCACTTAGCAGTTACTAGTTGGTCTCTCATTTAGTAAAGAAGCTAACGTTAACAGGGTATCGAATTAATACAAGCGGAAGACCCTCATTAGTGCCCATCTCTCGAATGATTCTCACGTATATTTCAGATCTAGTAATGGATGCGAGGAAATAAACACATTGTGGTAAACAACCTTTTGTAGGAAGGGACAAATTATACGATATATAATTTATAAATAGAGCACGTCCAGTAAAGGTTTTAAAACTGTGACAATGTGATATTAAATTCAGGAAAGGTTACAGATGATCAAGTGTTTTAAGGCTATCATATCGTAGGATTTTTATTCTTATTCAATCCTTAATTCAACGAAGCATCAAGTTTATTCACATACCTTTCACAATATATTAAGCTGTAAGGTTGTGGAACTCGCTCCCGTTAAACATCAGGAAAGCTCAATCTATCAGCTCTTTCAAGTATCTGGTCAAACAGCATTATCTTCACAACTAACGTTTAAATATTTCATACGTTCTTATCTATCTTACTTACTTATATCCTGTTAGGTATTTTCTTTATTTTTCTTTATTCGCTATATATATAATATATATTATATGTATTAATATTTGTATTTATGTAACTATTTCCTACTTTTATTTGCACTTTTCATAATGCTTCGCTATGCTCCTTCTACTATCCAATTGTTCTTTTTCTTCTAACTTTTCCTATATCCTAAGGTTGCCTGGAAGATATCGCTTTTTAGCGATAAGGCCGCCTATTTGTACCGCTCCAGTGTATATTATTATTGTTTGATTTTGTTATGTTTTGTGTGTGCAAATAAAGTGTTTTTTTTTTATTTATTTATTTATTTTTAATATATTGCGCCTACTTATAAATACATAGCAAGGAGAAGCTCTTGGTATTCCTACAAATGTTTAGTTTGGTCTTAGTAATTCGTCTTTCCAAATCAAATTAAAAACTTAAAACTCATAATTTTTGCTTTCGCGTCGAGTAATAAAACACCAATATTGAAGAATCATAAGCTACAATGGATTCTTTTACAGTTTCTGTTTCCCTGACACGAAACAGGCGGTTTCAGACAGCACCATTGTAATTAATATCCGAACCGGCGCTCCATAACCGTTCTGCGTTTAATGGTTTCAACATATTTTATGGTAACAGTTTATTTTATCATTTGGATGCATCCTGTATGATGATATGATACACAATTTTTTTCGAAGTTTCTTTATGATTATTTTTTTTCCTAATATCTGATTATTTTTATACGTAATATACGTACCTAGGTAATATTCATAAAATTAATATTGTTTATTCAGTCTTTGGAAAGGAGTATGATATATAAAGAAAAAAAAATGCACACTGTTGATTTTAGCAAAATGGTTTGAACGCAAGTAAAACGCAAGCGCACAGAAAAGCGCTGTCAAAGTTACAAGTTGAAATTAATTATTATGATTATTTTTCCGACCCAAATATCGACCAATAGAATTGCACCATTCGACGTCACGTGGTACAACCTACATGGTATTATACCATAGAAATCTAAATAACAAGGCAATAGAAGTCGTAAGCGCGCGTGACATTGTCGCCGCTCAGGTGGTTACCATGCCACAAGTCTGTCCGTCGCTTAGTGGTCGCTTGTTCAGTTGTTCCTGACACGTGCGTGAGTAAACATGGTGTGTTACAGCTATGGTTACAGCATTTCCCAGTGCGGAAATTCATCCATAAATTGTAATTATACTAATAAAGGAATTTTCACCGGTAAGTATTTTTGTTTATAAATATTGCCGTTTTTCCTTAAAATTATAGAATATTTACAAGTATTACGAGTGTCACCCTAGTAATCGAAATAACAATGAATGACACAGTCGACCATTCTTATTATCGCATTTAACACAAATTTCAACCTTATTTCTATGAGTTTATGTTCAAAGTTATATGTATTGAAAATTGACAACCTCTGTTGTAGAAAAGCCGAATTTTTGCGTATTGGAGCAAAAATAAACAAAACGTCTCATATACTTAGGGATGTTATTCTAAAATAAACTGTAAATTCGTGCGTTAGGATACATATTAAAAAGCTTAATTTAATATTTAAGTTAGTTTTCACTAAAATCAAGCTGTTCAATAAAAGGCATAGTTTACTTGTGTGTACTGTTTAGCTATCGGTTTAAATGTGTTGATTTTGGCGACAGCGGTTTTCATACGAATTATGACATTATAGCACTTCTATGTGTCTTGTTATTTAGATTTCTATGTATTATACTGATTATTTTTCCGACCCAAATATCGACCAATAGAATTGCACCATTCGACGTCACGTGGTACAACCTACATGGTATTATCACAGTATTACAATATTATTTCCTACAGTAAGGAATCGCCTTTGATGTCGCGCGATGCCGCCGCCAGCGTAGGTACTTACGCTGCCACACGAAAATACGCTAGGGTTGCAACAAATGGGAAATAAAACAATTGTGATTATTAATATTATTATGAAATCATTTATTCATATGTACATTCAAAATAATTGCGATTATTAAATCTGATGTAATTATTTGTTCATAAATATACCTAATTACACATATTGCACTGCTAAATATTATTTACGTGGACACTTTATTTTTGGATGTTCTTAATTGTATATTATAACATTTAACTAAGTAATGCATTCGCATTGGGATGTACAATCTGATTAGAAAATAATGAGGACAACATATACATAGCTTTGATTTTAATTCAACAGATTAATACAATCTTTCTGAAATATTGTTTCCTTCTGGGATTTCAATGTAGATTTACATCCGTAAAGGGAACAGTTTGTGCGCGCCATAATAGAATATGTAAGTACCTATGTACAATAAAATTATTACACAAAAAATACGACTGCGTCGTCCTTTCGCGTTAGGTAAGGCAAACTAAGCGCGTTTGCCTTACGCGGCCCGCGTCGCCCGACCCCCGCCAGTTCCCCTCCGTTTCTCTGCACAAGTAGGTACATTCGTCGCACTACTGTAGGAAATATGGTAATACTGTGGTATTATACTGATAATTTTTTGAAAATTTTCTCTGGTAGTTGACGTCAAACTGACAGGTTGAATTCAATTGTGAAATTATTGGCCGACATTTGGGACGGAAAAATAATCCCCCGAATACCACACGAACTTCAAAATTATCTGGCATTTCCCTCAAGGTTCCCTGCAAACAAATAAAGTCGTCAATTTGAAGCTCTTGTGGTATTATAAGTGATAATTATACTCTCCACATAACATGGATGGTATGCAATAATAGCTTTAATTTCCAGTTAAATGATATATAACAAAAATAAAAATTTAAAGAGGCATGCTAAGCAATTCGCACATGAATAAAAGGAATTCAAACAAACTGGAGTTCCAATAAATCTTTACCTTTCTGCGAAAATTGATTACCTCCAACGAAAGGGTAAAAATAGAAGTAATATTCCCCCGCGTTTAATATATCATCTTCGTGAATTCATACATTCGATATTGAGTATCGAAGAACTACGTGTAAACGTAGGATCGTCTCCAAAAGCCTTACAAAATTAATGAAGTTATACACGTACAGTCGTACACGCGTCAAATATCACTTTCTAGTATACCTATATTAAGAAGAGCTGGAACGTCCACACATTTACACATTGCACATGTTAGGCCGGGAGATACTGACACAAAATTTCGGGTCATTTGTAACAGGATGGCGGTCTAGAGGGGTCTTAGTACGCAATGACAAAAAGAAAAATGATGGTCAGTGGGCGTTATTGTATTTTTTATTTATTTTATTGTTTTTTTAAATCAACGCATCGCGTCGGTATGGGGGGCTGTAAGTTACACCGGAAAAGTATGGCATGACACTACCGCCTACATCTTTTTTATGGGCTATCGGTAAATTCTAAAATTTTTGTGTTACAAATCGTTTGACTTTCGCTATTTATCCGACGAGTTCGACTAACGCCCACGCGACTAGTCCGCCGGTACTAGCGTTCTGACCATCATTTTTCTTTTTGTCATTGCGTAATAAGACCCCTGTAGAACCGCCATTCTGTTACAAATGACTCGAAATTTTGTGTCAGTATCTCCCGGCCTATGTGTAGCTTTTATTTTGCAATTGTTTATAAATACAGGGTGATGTGTGTAGTACGAATATCTAAAAATCTATGAAGAATTTTGTGATACAGTAAATGAAAGAATTTGATTTTGAATAAGAAAACGTCCGTTATTTAAATCATTATCAAAATAACCATCCGTGTGTTGGGAGTGAGCGTACACGTGTTATTTGTATTGTTTTTATGACCTGAAATTTAATTATTATTTGATAATTGAATGATTATTATAGTCCTTTTCACCTATGATGATTCCTGTGACACTTCATCGTGTTCCGAATTACGTATTTTATGTTTAAAACGCCAAAATAATTTTAGTGCATAATATTTTTATTTTATGGCGGAATTATTGCCAAAAATATAAAAATAAAACATCATAAACTTATAAATCGAAAACAGTATTGTTTAGTTTAATATAATGAAAAATAAAATAAAATAACACAAAAATATAATACCTACGCAATTTGTGTACATGAAATGGACCGTTGAAAAATCATAGAGTTGGAAAATCATATAATCGGCGCCCATCTTGTGATCGTTTGTCAATCGAGTCAATCGTCTGTACGAGTGCGTCAGCCTTGTTTATAAGTTGCATTTTTATAATGATACTTTACGTGGTATTCTGTTATTGTTACTAATTGTTATTGTTGACTTTTTGTTGCTGTTGTTTGCTAAGTTTCCTTAGTTAATTGTTGGCGAAATGCCGAAAAAACTAATTTTGGTACTTTATTCAAATCGATTTAATTTCCATATAAAATATTATCGATTATCGAAAACAATTGATATGATTTCAGTAAAGACATCTCTACACGTGTCAAAAATCCATGTGTCACAGAAATCATCTTAGGTGGAAAGGACTATAATTCTTTTATCCAATTGATTATTATTAGAATAAATAATTAAGTTCATCAATTGATTTACTTTTAAATTATAATTTTACAGGTAAATTATGAGAGCTTTCATAATTATATTTGCATATATTTATCTACAACGCACCATTTTACAATTCAAGTCTAAAATGAAACTAGAGTCGCATTTATTTTTGATCATACTGTAAGTGAAATTGCATAAGTGTGAGTACTGTGAACATGCCAGCTTTCCTTAATTGACCGATAAAACATTGAAAGGTTTTATTTAACAATCGATTTCATAGGCACGAGTTATTACAAAAAGTGGTTAAGTATATTAAATATTTTAAACTTTGTCCGGATCGAGGCTAATCTAATTGAAGTTCTGTGAAATGAATGCAAAGTCTTTCATTTGAGCAAAGTTAGCTTTAGGTATTAAGAAATTTATCGCGTTTGAGGGAGGACTGGAAGTTGGGATCTTAATGAAGGTATGGGATGTCATTACAAGATAGTGCCGGGTTGATACCCAGATGGCAAATTATTATCTGAATCGCTATCCAATAGCGGTTACATGTCACTAACATCTGTACAGACTACATACACTACAGAGCATACATATGCATGATTGGACTATCCTAATTTATCTGTATCAAACGTTGATAGATCTGTTAATCTGTGGAGATGACTGTTTAATTATTGTACAGTTAAGTCCTGATTGCATCGACTAGCACGGCTATCGGTTACAAACATGTATGATTATTATAGTTACCTACGTGTCTTGTTTTTCGTCTATATGCATGGTCGTTTATATGCATTTAAAACCCTGAAATAAAAAAGGATGTAACTAGTTGTTATATATTTATTTTCATCTCATTGATAGGAATTTAAAAAAAAATTATATTCCTATTCAATCATAAACACTCCGTAATCCGTATCATACAACTTATTTTTATTCGAGAATTTAGAATTTACTTAGAATTTATTACATGGAGACTGATCTGATATTTAATAACAATAATAGATAGTAAATTACAACTAATTCGTAAATTGTAGTTAATTAGATCAAAGCTTCTACAGATAAGTATATTGATAACTAGCTGCTCCGCGCGGTTTCACCCCCGTGGCTCCACTCCTGTTGGTCGTAGCATGATGATATATAGCCTATAACCTTCCTCGATAAATGAGCTATCTAACACCGAAAGAATTTTTCAAATCGGACCAGTAGTTCCCGAGATTAGCGCGTTCAAACAAACAAACAAACAAACTCTTCAGCTTTATAATATTAGTATAGATATATCAAGACTCTTGGAAACTATATAAGTGTATATTTCCATAATTTAAAAAACTTCATCTCACATACCTACCTAGTGAATCTAGAAGATTATTGATCATTTTATATTTTAAATTATTTCATCATTTCAAACTATATCAGCATTATATTCTTAGGATTAACGAAATAATAAGATGATAAAGTCAGCCTAGAAACTTTTACTATGAAACTTTTTGCATTTATAATTTTATTATAGAAATGTTTATCTTGATATTGATTTACATAATTGCTAATTTAAAAAAAAAGTTGTATTTATGTTTGTATGTTCAATTTATGATATTCATACAAAAATTAAATAAAAAAATATTTACGTTATGAATGTAGCCAGACAAGTTAGAAAATTATTACGTATCTATTTAAAAATTTCGTTGAAATGTAGTATAATAATAAATGTTAAATTATTATAATTAGTTCTGCGTTCGATAATATTATGTCTGTACGAATGTAATGCTTCGATTCTCATAGAATGGAACAGCAAACAATTTTAACTTTGAAGACACAAAGGAATGTTCTAGATTGTTGTAGTGCTTTTCGTCCCTTGGGAATAATGTCCAATTTCATGTTAGTGAGTGGAACCTCACTACTAGTAAGCCTTTGTAAAGTTTACTCTCCGACAAACAGATTTCTTATTATACCAAGAGAGGGCATCTTAATGAGGTACTCTTAACGTCTTATTAAACTAATTAGAATGAATGAATGTTTATTAAAATAACTGAAATACGTTTATTTTTACGAATATTTGTTTACCAGACTAGTTATACTTACATAAAGTTGCTCTATTCATATTCAAAAGAGTACCTACTGCACAAATTTCCTTTTATTCTTTCCATTAATAACGAAAACTAACTAGGAAAGTTATGTTTAGAATAACTAAAGCCTTCGTATTATAGGTAACCATAAATATGTAAACGAGTATTATCTAACTACCTACGTACTGGACTATTATTTTTTTTTGTACTAAGTCAATTATCATTTTGAATCCAATGACAACACATATAAACTTTACATAATAACTTTTTAAACATTATCTTAAAGATATGAATACGAAGAAAAAGCAATCTTCATCTCATCATAAAATCTCACATTTTATAGTCAAACTACTATATTATGTCTGAAAACACAGTACAGCAAGCTTCATATAACACGAAAGTTCGTTATATTATTACGCTGTCATACAATAAAATAACTCCACCTGTATTCAAGAATATAAATAATGAGAAAAGTAAGACGCAGAAGTTGCGAATGTTTAGAAGTTATTTAATTTTGTTAACTTCAAAACTTGTGTTGTGAAATTCTCGTACAGATATTCCCCTGATGCTTATCCATTTGGATTGAAAGAATTCTAATATAAATAGAGCTTTGAAATTTGGAGTTGAAAGGTGATAGATGTTACATGTTCGATATTACTTTATCTGCCTTTATCTGCCAGGCAGTTGTTTGAAAGTTTGAAATAGTTGATAATAAAATGTCTATAAAATCTCTATATATTGTAAAAATATTTTTTAGTGAAACGATGTCGGTTCATTACTTCACAGAATTTTAGAATTAAGATCATCGATCAAGTAGGCGTAAAATAGTATCGATAAATCTTATATATAAAATTCTCGTGTCACAATGTTAGTCTGCATACTCCTCCGAAACGGGTGGACCGATTCTCATGAAATTTTCTGTGCATATCGGGTAACTCTGAGAATCGGCCAACATCTATTTTTCATATGTACCACGGGCGAAGCCGGGGCGGACCGCTAGTATTAATATAAAATACTTCTGGTTATAAAAAGTAATATATAAAAAAGGTAAAAGTTATACACGAAACGTCCTGGATAACATTCCCTGCAATGGAGCTTAGGTAATAAATATAACCTTGGTCTTCAGAACTTGTCTTTAGGGAATCAATCGATCAATGAAATAGTGTCTTGTGAATTGCCTATCTCACAAAGTTACGAGACATGTTTTACATACCCCCTTAAAACAATGCATTTATTTATTTTTATGGTAAGCTTTTCACATATAATACAAATTTTTGCTCGCGAGTCGCTTATATTTGCATAGAAAAATTGAATGTTTACAATATCTAGACAATGGCATGTCTGAAAACTGGGGAAGTGCGGATTTTACAACAGGTTTACATAAATCCTGAAGTGTTGATATATATATATATATATATATATATATATATATGAATAGAAGTACGTTTGTATGTTGCTGATCAAGATGTGATTACATTAAAAGTAATTAGATCGTGTGTTTTACACAAAAAGTACTTAAAACGCGTCTAGAAAATGTCTCAAGATTTAACAGCTCCAGTGATAAAAGGATACAATTGGTTTTATAAAGGCTCGTAGTGAGACACTTTGCGATGCCTAAGGCTCTTGTACAGATTAATTGAAATGGAAAAATCCTATTAAGTTCAAGGTTTGCAGTCCTTAAATTATTAAGACTTGATTTTCTGCTTTGTCGTTTCTTAGCTACCGCTGTAAATTTTCTAATTTTCGCTTTGTAGGGCGTAATCGAATTAGCCAGTTTCAGACAACATTAGATTATATTTCAAATAATTAATTATATCTTTAGTATTATTTTGTGATGTATGTATTATATTGTGATGTAGGTCTCAAAAAATCATTAAGCTTTTTATTCCTTAATACAGAAAGAAATTCATCTTCAGTTGGAGTTAATCTTAGAATTGTATCTAGCTTGAGCGCAACAGGTATAATATACACCTGTATATTAATCAGGCCATAACATATTTTTCATAATTTGGTATTTGCCACTTCGAAGTTAATTAACACGTCATTTTATAGATTTTCCGTAAAACGTAGCTTTCTTTACTAAATTTTCACAGAGGGATAGATTTCAAAATTAAAGAAAGGATCACGGAAACTTTCAGAAAGTTTAAAACCTCCCAAGTTTAAATATAAACTCTGATTTATTGCACAGTACAAATGGCCACATTCAACCATACAAAGGGTATGTAAAGGCAACTGGCAGAGTTGAACGAGCGCCTTAATTAAGTTTTATTGAGGAAATAAAAGTGACATAACACGCGCGTAAAATTATATTATGTATGAGAAATAGTAAGTCATTGCCCTCGTAAAGAGTCTGTCTTCATGTATTTATACCGCCCTTACGAATTATTGCTGAGAATATTTTCTTATCGATCGGGGAACGAAAAAAGGCGAACGTGAAAATAACAATTGCATGAAAGGGGATGTTCCCCTAAATAGACATCTTCCGGAGTTTGTACGCTGCAGCTGAATAAAAGAAGACAAAATCCATTTTTTGTACTTTTGGGATTAGAAAAGCTACAAGGTATGTATTATGATACTTAAGGGGACAGTAATTATAATTAAATTAAATATGATCTGATAATAATATACACATATTGTGCTTTACTTACAGAATACGTCTAAAAATTAACAATTGATACCATTTTATACAGCTACAGAATTGATAAATATTATGCATTAATTAAATAATTTAAGAGAGATTTATTTATGTTTTGTAAATTTGAATAGATTTGACTTAATTCCTTAATTTTATGTTAATAGCGATCATCACATTAAATCTGTCTTCACCATCTTTATTTGGCAAAAACATAGCAAAATTTTCCAATAAAATTAAATTAATCATAATCTAAATGAAAGCGTTTTATTCAAAAGGCAACAAATAGATTATAAAGGTTAACAAATAATTGGCTTTTCGTTCTAAAAACAGTATCAATTCAAAGCCTGACTCTTATACTTTTTTGGGATATTATTACATCATTCAAGATTTCCTCTAAACAAACTATAGGTACAATATATTCGAAAATCTTGAAGAAAAACAAAATCCTTCAAGGATAATGAATGTTGTTTTGCTATAAACAGTATCCAGATAGATTGGTTTGAGCTAACATGGTTTATAGATTGCGGTCTCTATTTCCTCTCAAACAGGGACGTTTCCTTTCGTTCACTGCGAAGTTTCTACGTCAATTCCTTGATATTTTGTTACTGCTAACTAAATAGACTGGGAGTAATACATTTTTAGAGATGTCTATCAAGCGGATCGTATAGAGAATAAATAATATGTAGGTAGGTACTGTATTGTGTAGATATTATCTACTAGTTAGTTTAGTACTCGTGCGAAATCTTCGAGACTTTGTGCAGACGAAGAGTCTTATTCTTTTTTAAAGCAACTCCTTTGAATTTGGTTTTATAGTGGGTATTCAGAAGATTTCGTTGATAAGCGATTTTGTCTGCGCTCAATATTTTTTTTTTTATTCATTAAGTTATTTTATTCAGTTTTAATGTATGAAATGAGTATCCAGCTAACAAAAAAATGACTTTTTAAACGGATTTTTTAGAATCTTTTGGCGATTGAAATTCAATCTCATATAAAATCACATTGAACAGAGTCAGACTTATATACCTACGAGGAATTTAAATTAATTTGATATCGTAGAATACAATGTACTCGTATGAGCGTTAATAACAATATAGATTACAATGTGTAATTTGTACCGCTTAATTACCTGAGCAGATATTAACTACAAAATACAAATTTATAATTAAAAGGTACAATTGCGTTAATTAAAGTCAATTATTGTGGTCTTGTACAAATAAGATTGAGCGCGTGTGGTAAATAGTTATTATGCAGCTTTTACAATACATTTCTATATCGTTTATTCTCTACTAGCTGTGCCCGCGACTTCGTCCGCGTGGAATAGTGACTGCATAGTAGGTAGTTACTACTTAACTTTTATTGAATAAACACGTACTACCATAAATAATTAAACGAACTGTTAGTAAAATTTATTACTAAACTGAGCTAAAAAATAAAAATAAATACCTAGTTAATTTTCTACGTAAAATTTATTTTAAATTATGTCATATTATTTTTAGGCACCAGGAGGGAAGGGAGCAAATTTATTTTTCTTCCTTCCTTGTATGTATGTTTTTGACAATATATATAACCTTTTCTACGAAAAATCTATTTTTTCATTCGTTGATCTCAAAAATAAAAATTCCAATCACCAGAACGACAGGAAATTTTAATAATTTATTTTTAATTGTGTTTTGCACAATTTTGTTAAATTACGACTGGATGAAAATTTTGTTCGTGGTCGTCGTCGTCGTTGGTAAGGTGAACAAATCCTTATCAAAACATCATACGCTTAAGACAATAATTAGTATCGATAGCGGATTCTATTCCTTTGCGTTTTGACGTTTGTCTCAGCGCTCAGATCTTTCCTGTCTCACGCCGTAGTAACTAAACCGTTTAGACCGTGCAATAAAAATTAAATAAAAAAAAAACTCAACGCAACGAAGAAAAGTGCATAGAAAAAGGAAAAAATGTTGTGTGGTTTTATGAAACCACGGTAAAAGTGAAACTTAGGCACAAAATTATCGTATTTGTACGATAATGACTCCGAACACTGCTTTATACCTACTCGGCAGCCGACCGTCACGCGACATGCGCTACACAGACCAAAAAGTTTGAGACGATGTAATAAAAGTTTCACTAATTTTTCAAACTTCCCGAAGATCTTTAAAAATAAATACCATTTTAAATATTTATAAAAATAAAAAAACAAAGTCATCGGGGCTGCCATACCATCATTATCATATCATATACAATTATATTTTTTTTATAATGGTACTTAATTTTAAAGATCGTCGGGAAGTTTGTAAAATTATTATTTATTCCTTTTCCTTCGTTGCGTTGGGTTTTGCTTTTTAATTTTTAAATTTTTAACTTCGGTTTCTTATTTTCATGTGATATTTTCAAGTGAGCGAGACCTACCTCTACCTCCATATTACATTCCTACATCATATTGATATCTATAAGTTTGTTGCTCCTTGACATCTTTTAAGTTGGGCCGTAACCGTGCACAAATTGTAATGGATCACAGTGGCAAAAGAAGTGGTATCTTTAGGAAAAAAAATTCAAGAGCCAGGCCTATGTGGCTTTGAGTAGAGTTCAAAATTTCCAGGGTGTGGCTATCCTCTCGCTCCCATATCCCCCTCTTCTTTCACAGACTTTCAACCCTTCTCTTTCCACACCTAGTAAATGGCAGAACCGATTTTGATGTAAACCATATTATCTAATTATACCTATATGTACACGTCATATCCTGTCGTTTGATGCTCCATTTGGTTTATTTATCTAACCACTGTCACCCCTAAATGTAATAAACGGATGAACCGATTTCGATAAAACACGTTGCTCTTTTATATTTTGATATGCCGCTTGAGTATATTATTTGACCACATTCGATTATTGTTCATTCCCACTTTCACCGCTGTAATCTAATAAATGGATAAACCGAATTGGATAAAAATATAACTAATATTTTTTCCCACATTCCCACTTTTACCTCTATATACCTAGGTATAATAAATGGATGAACCGATTTTGATACACTTTATCTAAGAACCAGCGTCGGAAAATATGCTGCCTAACACGCATCTAATTCGTATTACCTGTTAGCGAGCTACGGTGGCACAAACAGACAAACATAGCGGTCAAACACTTTTTGATGGTTAAAAATGGTTAAAAGGGGTTAAAAATATAATACGACATAATTTAAAGGACATTTTATGTATAAAATTTACCTAGAAGTAAGCATAATTCTAATTTGACCCCTTCCCCCCCTACTACCTCAGCTTACCCCCCCACCCTTGGGGACTTTCGATATGATCACCTGGACATTTATAAGGAATAATTACTGTAGCGTATAACAGATAACTTACGTTTTATCGTACACTGTATAGTGTACAATAGAATGCCTTTGCAAATGTTCGCCGTGAATACTTAAATGGTCATAACTTTTTTATTTACAAACCGATTAACATGAAATAAACACTTAATGTTAAATGAAGATTACCAAAATATATTAGTGAAAACCGCATCTAAATCGGATAAGCCGTTTCTGAGATTAGCGTGCACAAACATACAGACAAACAGACAAAAAAAATTATAACTACAGTTTTGGGTTTGAGATCGATTTAATAATAACCCCTGCTATTTTTTTTACATATTTTCATTGTACAGACATCACTTTTCTAGAATTTTATTATAATATGTATTGAATATTGATTGACCACGCGCAAGGTTACTAATTTCCACTACATCCTCGCGCAAATCGTCAATTTTTATGAACATTGAATCTGTAAATAAAAAAAAATCAAAAGATAAGTGTACCTAATTTTAATAAAAAGCTACTAACAAATAAAGTTTTATCAAGAACTAAAGTGACCTTCTTTGGGCGTATAATAGTCTTGTAAAAGTTATACATGATAAAAATAAAATTTCATCATTTTCTTATTTTGTCATAACTTTAACTAATTAAAACATTAGTCTAAGAGCGTATACGCACTATGCGGGTAGCCGCATTGCGGGTAGCCGTCCGGCTGACCGCAAGCACAATTATGTACGTAATATTCATTTCTATGCGCACTGTGCGGTCTGCGGTAGCCGCATCGCAGTGCGCATAGAAATGAATATTACGTACATAATTGTGCTTGCGGTCAGCCGGACGGCTACCCGCAATGCGGCTACCCGCATAGTGCGTATACGCTCTAACTATATAATTATAATAAACAATAAATATAAAAGCTACAACTTACCTTTTGTGGGAACGCAAGAAGGCGAAAATTAAAAAAAAGCCGAAGATTTTTAAAAATGTAACCAATGAACACAATCACTGTTATCTACTATTACCCAAAGAGAATACAAATACTACGTCTATTACCTATATAACTGTAACTAACATCAAATAATAAACATCTACCCTCACTTATAAAAATTTAGTATATTCACATGAAATATAAGCGCACCTGAAATTTACTCTGGGAAGATATGAATTATTTATTTAACTTTAAAAAAAACACAAACTCACCAACATCATAATATTTAAATTATGAATTTCCAAGGAGCGTTAATATTATGTAAATTGATTTAATTTTAATGAAATCTCATAGATGGCGCTGTTCTAAATTTGTCTTTATACTACTAAGATTCATTATACTGTTTCTCTGCCAAAATTACTTAAATGACGTAGTTTTTATAGTGTAAAGGTAGACAATAGCATGGCTTACTCAAAAACAACATTTAAACATGAGTCTTTATATTGTACGCTGTCGTAGTACACGGAATACGTAAGAAAAATAAAGGTTCACAGCTCCTCCCCCGAAGGTGATAGCATGATAATATGTATATAACAGCCTGACCCGACCTGTTAGTAATATTCATGCAAAATTTGAAGTAAATCCGTGCAGTACTTTCTGAGATTAGCCTGGACAAACATACAGACAAACAGACAAACAGACAAACAGACAAACCGACAAACAGACAAACAGACAAAAATTCTAAAAACTATGTTTTTGGCTTCTATATCGATTATAGATCATGGATTATGTATTCTTTTAAAAAAATATTCAATGTACAGTTTTGACTTTCCTACGATTTTATTATATTTCTCTATACAGCTATGGATTAAATTGTGTTGTTAAAATATAATAATAAGTGATGAATAAACTTTGTTCCAATGTAGATAAACAAAAAATAATTTTATATTGGGGTGATATTGGATAACAAATTCTTCGTATGTTGACGCCCTTAATAAATTGATACCTATGTGAACTTACATAATCTATATAATCGCAAAAACCTTGAGCAAGAGCCCGAGGATATTTGAATTTTTGGTCTTTGAATCCAGTATATTTCATGTAAATACGTAAAACTTGTTATGTCAAATGTCAAAAGTTGTGTTATAAATATTTTGTATTCAAGCGAGTTTTAAAGTTCAAATACATAATTAATATCCTATGAGAATACATGGGTATTGGGTATTATATATTTGATCTGAAGCAGATCTTGTTCCTGACACTATGTTAGGCGCACAGATCACAGAAACTATGGTTAGGCGTATAGTATTCGATTCGAATGAACAATTTTAATTAAGTCTGAAACGTCGATGTCCTATTGTATGGATGTACGTATACAAAAAATATAAAGCTCTTACTTCATATCCATTCAATCTTTAAAAAAATATATTTGAATGTAACACTGAAAAACTAAAAACGGGATCAAAACCTTTGGACAGACTTTGCGTATAACGAAAACAAAATAAGAATATATAAAATTTTGTTTGTGTATCTACTCATTGTAAAATTGAATGTAAGTTTATTTTTGGAATTCACTGTGACAATACATATTTATTTATTTTCATAGAACGATACAAGTGTATATGTATGGATTTGTTTTTTATTCTTGTAGAGTCCTGGAGCTATTTTATAATCAATGAGTCGGATATATGATTTGGCTTTGTATCAAATACAGTCTTATTAAACTGTCACCAATGTTTTCCTGGCGTGCGAACTACTGACAACATAAAAAATAACAGGGTCGTAAAAACGAGCTGTATTTTTGTTGCTCTTCATATTCTAACGGTGCATTTACATCAAACGAGCGAATGCTCATTTCTAATAGTCCAGTCTGTGGGGAAATGTAAAAGCCTCTGCTCTACAAAAGGTGGCGTAGAAAATGTTTTGAAACAATATTGTTTAGGTATGAAAGGTTAATAAAAATCCAAGTTTTCGACCTTGACGGACCCAGGCGCTAGCCGCCATCTTGAATTAAAGGTGCTAAAATTAGGTATATTTTAAATAACTTCTCAATTGTTTACTAAATCACAAAAGTGTCTATGAGGGGTTCAAAGAAGACAAAATTACCTACATTTTTTTCATACATGATTATTCTGTAAGTCTTAAAGGTAAAAAGTTACAAGCGACGGAAATAATAATATTTACAGAAATCATATAATTTTAATTTTGTTTAAAAATTGTGCAGCAATCTTTTTTATTCTTTTTGATGGCCCGGGCTGGTTAATGGTGGCTTCTTCATTATCGTCGCTGCAATTTTCTGTTTCATTGTCTGTATTTTTAGTTTCCAACCATGAAATTTTCTACGCCACCTTTTGTAGAGCATAAATACCTACAGACTGGATTATAACCCCACTATGTCAAATTCCTTTAGTGTAGGCGTAGAGCATTCTTTCGTTGCTCTTAGTGCGTTCGAAAAGAATGTGCTAATACTGAATACGAGTTTTAGTTTACACTAATGACTAAAAGAACACGAAACGATGCGCTTGCTCTAGCTCTAGCTCTTTGTTTGTTTGATGTAAATGCACCGTAAGATTATTCCAGTCTAGCCAGAAGAAAATATAAATATGTACATGTATTAAACGGATATTTGGTTTTATTATTTTGTTGTTTTTCCACCTTTGTGTTGATTGAAGATTGTTATCATTGTTTATTTATAAAAAGCAAAGGGAATGAAGGAGAAATACATGTGTTTAAATCAGGAGATAAAAAGACAACAGTTAAGGAATAAAATTTGGTATACCTAACTCTTCCTAAAATGTGTACTTACCTATCTTTATTATATATAATGAAGTACACTGTATATTAAAATCGTAATCCTATACCTAGACTACATGACGCTATTTGTTAACCCAACTTACGTAGTGTGTTATTGAATCCAGGAGAATTCTGAGCTTTCAAAGTACTCTAGTAGACATTACCGTCCGTCATCTAGAGGTAGCTCGTCGCGAAACTGAAACCTCTCGGAGGACAGATATGCCTTAAAAGTTTGTGGACGAGCGTTTTAATGTGGCGTTTATTTAATGGATGGAAGTCATTTTAGTTAGTTTGGTTTTATTTCAGGAGTGAACATAATGAAGTACGATTTTATTATGGTGGTCATTTTGTTGTATTATAATATGCTTATAGTTTTTTAGTAATTTATTCATTATCGTAGGTAAGAAAAGATAAAGATAGTTATAGGCACCTAGTTACTAATTTGCCAATTCTATAAAAATAGCATATTGTATATTACATTCATAATAATGTAAAATTCTCGAAATTCTTTAAAATAAAATTTGAAATGTAAATTGTGTTAAAAGCTGCACATTTACAGTATACTATTCATCTTATGGTTTCAGGTTATTTCGTCAACTTTCCGATCCAAAACCGAACATCAACAACATAAAATAAAAGAGATAAGTTTATTCAATGTGCTGTTAGACTAATCGTTTATCTATTCAGCACGTCTATATCAAACAAACGTCCACAAATACTGCATTGCTGTTAGATTTACGCTACGTTGATACAAATTGAAATTTAACAATAGACCTAATAAGTCGTAATAGAATAATGAACCACAAACTAATTAAGTTTTGTGTTAATGATCGTTATATTATTGTTACAGAATAATATTGATATAATACGTTATGGACGTTATGGTCTATAAGTTTTCAACTTTTTCAAAAATTAAAAAGAAAAAAATTCTAACAGAAGTGATTTAGGAAGGTTAAACGTTAACATAATTTAATTTTCTAAGTGGATTTTAAGAGCTTTAAATAAGCTGTACAAAAGAAAAGAAAAAATTCCTTTTGGCAATTTTGTCGTAGATACAAAAAATAATAGAGACAGCTATGCATTAAAATATCAATAAAATAATTGTTAGTTTAGAGTTAGAATTAGTATTGCAGGTATAATTGTTTCTTTTTGTGGACTAGCTATAGCTATTACTTACATCCTGCATAAGCGTACTCAACCGACATGAAGAGAGGTCAAGCAGAGGGTAAGAACATGTATAGTGCTTTGAATTTAAGCCTCAAACGCTTTAACTTTTAAGACGTCTTACTACGCAAGGTTACGTTTATTTTTAAAAACGTATTTCCTATTTTGAGTAATCTAATTTATCATTAAAATGTTTTATGTAGGTACTCTGCTTAAAATATAAATTTTAATCTACATATATTATTTTTCACATTATAACATTTTACATTTCTATAATAATCTATAATAAATGCGCAAAACATAATGCTTATGTGTGAAAACATGTGCATTATATTTGGATTTAGAATCATAACAAGTGTCGAACCAGACTTGAAAACATGCTTAAGCTTTGATAAAAGATTTATTTAATCTTCGAACAGTAAGCCAATTAAGCCGGGTTACAACGTATTGTTAATTAAAACAATCTAGGTATTTTGTTGTAAATAGTAAAGAAATAACGAAGCACTATTCATCGCTTTGTAATATTTTCTTATTAGGTCACGAGACAATACGATCGGGTTTAAATAGACTTGGTGGCTTCTCGGCATTGAAACAATAGTTGCATGAAGGTCTAAAAATAGTCATTCTAACAATACCTTCCGTCGCACATTTTCATAGAAGAATATGAATGGTTTTAAAAATATTTTTCTTTTTTAAATAAAGTTGTACGCTAGAGATAAAATCAAGATAAAATGAACATATTTTAACGTGTTTTATATAAAAGTAACATAAATGTAAAATTATGTATGTATTTTATAAAATGTTTAGGAGCGACATCAAATTTAAAAGCATTCGCCTGCGTGTATGCTTACTACGCGCGTATGTGCTTAATGACGCTTTTATTGTTTTCGTAGTGTGCAAAAATGCCTTATTTTATTTGCGTGTGCATTCTGACCCAGTTCGAAGACGCCGTGGGATCGCAGGAAGGGTTTACGGTTTTCAATATTTGTAACTCCCCGGGAACCTCCATAATATATCGTAAGCGAATAGTTTCAAGTTTTATCCCAAGTTATCTTGAGTGTTATAAAGTAGACAAAACGCATGACCTACTTTAACGTGAAGAGCTTATCGATAAGTACGTTATGTAATACTTTATAGCCTCTAGAGGACGTAATCTAGTTCGAGTGACTGGTATCCAATTTGTGCATGTTGTTGTGGGGCTTCGACCGCAGCCGTGGTAATTGACACCGGCACCGGAGCCGCGGTTTTAATAAACATTATAAACGACAACAGCTCCAAGCAAAAACGCTACTCGAAATTACACCACGTCGCATCGCCGAATATCCAATCTACTGAATGTTTTATTATCATTGTTCCGACTAGAGTGAGTCCAATAAAAATAACATAATTCACCGTCCCGATAGAACGGTCTTATAGGTTTAGTTTAGAAAGTTGGCATCTTGTGCATAGCGGTTATTTCGAGTTCCCTACATAGGCTACTGGACGGTACTTGCACAAAAAGAAGGCTCTATTTAACGAGCGGCGATTCGGAAAAAAGTGCTTTGAGCCGCAGCGCCAAGAACCGGATTACTATGGCTAGACTGAAAAACAAATTTACTACGATTTACGTACCGTAAACTCGTTAGTTGATGTGAACGAGGCGAGTTCGTGAATTAGGCGTGATTGACTTTGTTTCTTGTCGGCATAAACAGAGGGTCGAGTTTGTGTTGAAACGTAATTCGTAGAGACGTTAGTTGCGTAGAGTCGCAGCGAGAGAGAGGCGAGCTTATACGCAGGCTATAGAGAGGGTTCGCAGGTTCGTTCGAAAGAAGTGTCGTTATCACAGTCGCTGTTCGGCGGTCGGGCGGCGTGCTAGTTGTATGAGGGGTGCTCGAGTTCACTGCGCGGGCGGACTTCGTCTGAACTTTTTCGTACTTCGCGCTCTGAAACGGGACGCTTAGGTACCATTCTCGACTCTCTTGACTTATTGCGAATTCTTTGTAGAAAGTGAAACTGAACGATTGAGTCGTGATAACAGAATTGTGTAAGGATTTCATGTGATGATAAACCGAGTGACTGAGTGGAACGGTTTCATTTGAAAGTGAAAAAACTTTTTGGACTTGTTTCGATATCAGCTCAGTTTTGTATTTAAAACTGTGGCGTGATTATTGGAGCAGTGTCATAGTTTCCATTAACGGTAAGCGGATTTCATAACTTTTATTACAAATATATCGTCACGGAAAATTAAGTTTTAGTTAAGGACGTATAAAAAAGATTGCGGAGAGCACGCTGATGAATGCAAATTGCTTTTAGTAAGCTATATATTTTCGCAAGAAGCAGGGTCGGGGGAGCCACTTGAAGTATTCATGAGGAAAATAATAAAAAATGGAATATCATTGGGTCAGTATTTTCCGGCCTGCAATCAAATTATTTTTATACTTAAAGCATTTGTGATTCTACTTTTGTGCAGTTTTTATGTAAGCAGTGGAGATCTTTACAAAATATTTCCGCTTTCCAAACCGGTAGTAAAAATATAGGTACTTAAAAGCGCTTTTAAAAGAAGTCTATATTAATAAAAAAAACATTGGTTCTTTTTATGGAGAAAGTCTTGACCACAATCTCGTCTGATGTTAAGCTAAGATGTGGTCTAAGATGGTACGCGCTTCTAATAAATATTTTAATGTTACAAGATTTATGAGATATCTGTATAAACAATCAAAGACGTATCGTTCCGCTGCAGTAGCAATATCTCCTCACTAACCAGCGTCTACATATATTTTAATTAGGTAGTTTACGAGAATATAAATAATACTGTGCAATGCTTTCGAGATGCCTGTTATTACATAATACTATATACCGCTATAAAAAAGACAATTGCAGCTTTAGCTTCATAAAATATCACCGCGTGGCCGTGGTTTAAAAGCTTCTACTATATACATAAGCTTGTATTATGTTTATTTATATAAGTTGACTAGCTTCCGCCCACGACTTTGTACGTGCATCCCCATTTTTCCCCGTTCCCACAAGAATTTCGGGAAATCCTTTCTTAGCGGATGCCTACGTCCTAACATCTACCTGCATGCCAAATTTCAGCCCGATACGTCCAGTGGTTTGGGCTGTGCGTTGATAGATCACTATATCAGTCACCTTTGAGTTTTATATATATAGATTATTATGTAATATATAGATTATAATGTTCATGCCATTAATAAATAGAATGACAAAAAAAAGTATTTTATTATAGAAAAAGAAAATATAATGAAAACTGAATGTATTCAAATGTTTCACTTAGGCAATAGATCTAATTAAACATTCCTAGGCATGCAGTTACTACATAGTTTGTTGAAATTATTTATTACATTTCAAAATGTCTGCTTGTTATCTGTTAATTTGGGGTTTCTTACGTAAAATATTTTAGATTGCAACTGAGCAAATATTACAGCAATATTTCATAGTATATACATAACATTTAAAAAGTTACAGGTAATTAAATTATACAAGAAACACATAAAGATAATGGAAAGTATAATAAAGCTTTTATTTTTTAATACATTGCAGCCATAAAGTTTGTTATTAACTTATTAATTAATGCATACAGAAGTATTATGAATTTCTTACTTCGGTATGCAATTTTCAACTCTCTATGTTTATATTTTTGAATTTATTAAACATGAATTATAATTATTGTATTTACATTTTTTTCGAAACCTTAACTTAACATTAATGAAGGATTAAAAAACAATATTTTGCTTCGATTTCTTTTACCTACTTAATTACATTTTTTTTTAATTTAACGATTTGAGAATACTCACATTTTGGCATAAGTACCTACCTGTTTTTCACTTTGAGTAACAGTACAGAAGAAGAATATTCTTTTAAGAATAGGGAAAGTGGAAATGGACAAAATACCCATAATATGTAAATAATTAAAATACCCTTATAAGTTTGAAAATTAAAGGCTTCAATTAATAAATAACTTCTAAATATCACCGGTTGGAAAGTGAACAAAGTTACGGTCAGCGGCATAAGCCAGCGGGAAATAAAATATTTTATTTTTCACGAGGTGTTTTTGCCGTGTGAAGGTGTTCATTCGAAAACCAACGGGTAACCGCCAATTTAACGAATGAAAATAAACATTTTCACAAAAATTCAGCGAAATAAGTAACATATTATAAAAGTTTTGAGCAAAGTAGAGCAAATTTACAGGTATCGTAGAAAAATTATGATCATAAATTAAAAATTAATAGTGAGAGAAAAAATGTTAAAATTATATTCGTATCAAAGCTCCTTATATAAAAGTCGAACATATGACATGCAACAATGCAGTCATATTTATAGGATTATAATTATTCCACCTAAGACAAGATGGTAAGGAGTTAAGAATCTTTACTCTCATTAGAAATACGCATCTATTCCTTAAATTTAATATCATCAAGGCCATAAATTCGACATGGCTTGTTTTTGGCTAATTATTCAAAATTATCATTGCAAATTTGAGCGTTCTGCATCAATAGCGCTGCCTTAAACTTACCATAATAAAGGGTTGCTATAAAATATGTAAATTGAATAAAAGTACATTTTTCGCCGTACTTTTAAAAAATACAGATGTTAACTTAAGTGTATCTATAGATTGGATTTTTGTGAGCTTTTATCTTTTTTGGCACAAGAATAACATTCGGAGTCATAAGATTGTAATAGATTTTTTTATATAGAATTCTTTCAATCTATTTCTTTGTTATTTATATTTACATGACTGCAATTTCGCAGTTTTTCGGTTTTGATTTTACGCAGACCATCGTTATTAATCTAATTCGTCGCAAATGACTGTTTCAAAAATAAAAGATAATTAAGTAAAATAATTAAATAATACGACGATGCATATTCAAGTCTTGATTCGACACGAGGATTTACACTCATTGCGTTTCATTTAAACCATTAATTATGTTTTTACCCATCACTATTTCATTAACAATACCCAGCTCGGTTACGCAAAAAATAAATAATTATCTTAAATCACTTCGATCTAATCCAAAGAATCTCAATTCTAATCAAGTATAAAAAAATGTTGATTCATTAGTCTATTTAAATATGCATAATATTATGGTCTGCCGGTTTCGATATGATCATGTTATTATGTCTTTTTTGTTCTCAATGTCAATTAAGTTTTTAATGATAAGTATGACCGCGGGTAAAGAGTTGTTAAACTGTTTCATTCATGCTGTCTGTGAGAGAATAATTACCTATGCATATAATATTAGCACCGTGTAGTCGTTTTGTGTTTATAAAAGTAGATCAACTTTCGTCTCTATGAGTTTAACGGTAAATAGAACGTTTGAAGCATCAATGAGATTTAGAATATACGATGTTTATTATCTTCATTTTTTTAATTTCATATTAGACTCAATAAGGAAGAGATTCTCATTTGGCCTTATTTGAATTACTGTCTAGAGTAGGCTTATGTATTCTCAAAATTGTGATCATTGCGATTAATGATTATGGAACGAAAGAGGGAAAGCGAAATGTTTTTATTGTTGAGCTTACAAAATAATTAATTTTATCGATAGGTAGGAAGTAGTAGGAAGCGTGCTTGACGCTTCCCAAAACTTCAGCGCTTTGTGGTAACATTCCTAATGTTAGAAAATAATAAGCCTAAAGTATAAGTTTTTAATGAAGTCAGTAAGTCACATAATAATCAAGCATATACAAATTGTCGAAGAATATTCGAGAGTAATCTGTGTCTAGTATAACTTCTTAAAACAAACGAAAAGCTTCAACGTATTCCATGTAATAAAAATTAGAAGGCATGAGTTTCAGAACAAAAATTCCAATACTAAAAACAAAGTAAGGTAATGTGCATTTGTAAGTTTATAACGAGCTAGCCACGGGCTCAAAGATAAAAATTAATTTATTTTTAGTGCAAGTTTCGATGGCGCAAACTCATAGTTCTGTCTGTTGTTGAAAACAATAGTTTTTATGAGAAAAAATGCTTTAGGAAATATTTAAAAGTAGACTTACTGTTATTATGTCGATATTGATACTGGAAGTCGTGGTTGAATGGCTTTGTAACTGAAAGAGAATTTTCTATTCGAGAAAATGTTAAACTTAATTTATCAATCACGAAATTTATGCAATTCTACTTAATTATTTATATCAACAATGTATTTATAAGTAAAGTTAATAATAGTCAATGATATTATTAGATATACAAACAAGAAGATAATAATCATATTATATCGACTTCATATAAGTTACTTATGAAACACAAAAAATATCGCTCACAAACTAAACACCATTTTGTCCCTTTATTTTACCAAAGACCATCTTAAAATACATATCGCGTATTCTTTACGTGACAAAAGTTTCATTCCACGCAGTTCCTCGTGCTCTTAGCCTTATTGAGTGTCTTATACGATTCCATTATAAACATAATAGCCACACATGTACATACATTGTGTTTGTTGCCCATATTATGTAGTATTTATCCTGGCATTTTACGCTAAGTGTCCTAAAAATACTTCAGTATCCTGGACACGACGTGGCCAGGGCGAGAGATGAGATTAATGACAGGGGAGGGACGTCTTAAGCTTACTGGCATGGGCTCACACCGATAAGGACCTTGCCGTGATTCTAAGCTATAAAACACTTTTGTTTTACCTCAAATCTGAATTAATCATAGACGCGTTGATATATAAGATTAATAGCTCAAAAATTAGGTTTCCAGATTAATTTTTTAAAAGGTACTTTAGACCGGTAAATTAAATACGGAACGTTAAATCACTGAAATAGATGTTGAATGACGTTGTACCCTACACTTATCTAATTGAGGGCATGCAATTAAAATGCATCCGTTGGAGGCATTCAGTGAATATAGTCGAAAATGGAAAAAATCTCAATTCAATATGCACTTAATAAATATACCTGTATATTTTTATTGGTGTATATTTTGTGAATAGCAAAATATATCAAGATATTTCCTTTTCATAGAATCGAACAGTTAAAGATATTCTTAAATATAATTCTCATAACATTATAAATACTCTTATCGAAATAGTGGTGTAATATGCCCTCAACCTTATCAGTTTTCCCATCTGACTTTCCACGCATTCGATTGTCCTGATTCGCTCTGAATCGAATATGTTACCACTGACCTTTTATACCCTAGGGGTATGAGCGCGTCCAAATGTGGCTTATTTTAACTTTGTTCGGAATGTTTGTTTAGAGTGTGTTTACAAATGTTAATGGTTAATTAAATATTAATACATCGATAATCAAGATAATGTGTTGTTCAGTACCAACTCTAAATGAGACAACTTGAATGAAAATGAACGGACATTTTTCATAGAGCAATTATTTTTATTTTAGAATTTTATTTAGAATGTATCTTTATTTCGGTGTTTTTTAAATTGAGTTCTACTCTATTTACAAACGTAATCAAAATTATAACAAACAGGAAAAATAAAATATTGAATTTATACTTCCATGGTAACGGTTGCGTAACTAATCTAATTTTTGTGAAGTCGATAAAACAAAAACAAATCCTCCCGGCTATTTTCACAACGAAATTTACCCGGAAACTAGAAATTCGACCTCTCTTCTCTTCACTTTTAAATAATTAGTCATTTTTCTTTACACTTTATATATTTGCTTGCTTCCTTCTCAATACAAGATATAATTTAATTAAACATCTGGTAGATAAGTTGACGTAAACAGCTTTAAAATACCTACTTGTAACAGTAAAATGTATTTGTCTCTAAGTTTGTAAAGCAACAACGTAACATGAAGTCACGATTTGCTAAGAACTGTAAGATTACACTTTCGGTTTTGCACTATTGGCTCCTGACGCCTATAAATCGTATTTTCTTATGACACCATTACGTAATGATAGGTTAATGGTATTTCAAAATTTCTTTAGCCCTATAACCTATAGCGTAGAGTAAGATTAAGAACTAATTGTAGTAAATTTTTGCCTGCAGCGATGGCACAATGTGTAATTGAAGCAACGATAGATGTATTGAGACGTGTAATGAAAGGTATCGGACGGAGACAGAACGACGGACCGTTACCGAACGTGCCAGAATAACCAAATACAGTTACCGAGACATGACATACCATTGATTAATATTGTAATCGACGATATTCGAAATTATCGACATCAATGGATAATTGATTGCAATCGAACGCCTGTAAAAATCATGTTTTTAACAGAACCAACAATTTTGCCAGATATTCAGCTTTCACGGAAATTTTATGAGTTAAAATATGAAGTACTCTGAGGCTTCGATATGAATAAATTTTGAATAAGTAGGTATCAGGCGTACAATTGTGTTGTTGATGAAAAGCTTTTTTTAAATATTCAATTCTTTTTGAGAAAACGTATACGTAATGATATTCACAAAATGTTTTATCATATATTTATAAGCTTCGTTAGACTGCTTAGGTTTTATTTTGTTCTTTGTCAAGTATAGTTAAATATCAGCCTTTTCTTAAAAAAATGCTGATTTTTAAGAAAAGGCTAGCACTGAGAAATTGTTTAGCTTGTTAATAAGATATTTTTTGCTATAATTTATACCATAACTACAATAGGTACCAAGGTACCATACCATTATAAAACCAATATACTGAAATAAAATCATCGCAAGAAGTGTTATTCGATTGGAAATGTTAAATACACGTTTCTGAATAATGTTACACAGTTTGCAGTACAAATGCGGGGCAAACGCAGTTTGATAGACGTTACATTTGCTTGATAGCTCCGCTTACAGTGCCGATCTAACCAAGCCGGCTTATTCTAACTAATGCCAATAAAGGGGCCGGTCCCTTTTTCACCTGACTGCTTATTAATTTCCATTTGATTTGATGGATTCTATAGAGCGTTTGAATGTCAGTTGCTGATAAGTGTAGTGGAACTATTGAGGTCCGTTGTAAGCGTTTTCCAGGATACAATAATGGTTTTGAGATGATCTTCATGAAGATGTATGGATTGGTCGTATAATTGGATTGTTAATATTGAAATGTTTAAATTTACTTGGCGGCTGTCATGTGCGAAATATTATGTTTTAAAGCCCTTAAATTAAAGAAGGTGTAGTTAAATTTATTCATAAATTACATATTTTTTATTGTTGTAACTTTATTAAAGACTATTGTTTGCACATTTAGTGTGGATTAGGCTTGTATTTATTACGCTAACTTATATTACTTTAGCTTATCCATCAATGTGCAACTGTGTGTTGAAAAAAACATTTATAAGGAAGATTTTTTAACCGTTCGCATCAATATATTGTAAAATAGAGTTAAGTGTCCATTAGTAAAGCATGTCTATGACACAGTCAATTTTAGTGCGTAGTAAAATTTAATAACGAGGCCGGTGCGCTTAATGCGGACTTGTAACATCATGTGTTTATGGTTGTTCCTCGTTTATAGACCGTTTACTTACTAGGGAGTGTTCTCTCTCCGTTGTCTATTTCACTTTCGCTCTTTTGAATATTATACCGCCAACTAGAAATCCAGGCTTAATCATGAAATAATCGTTCTATTAATACGATCGACGTGACGAGCTTTTAATGTGATTTAAGCGCTTGAATCTTTGGTTACGTATGTATCTTCGATTTAAAACTCGAGGCAAATATCTTCGGCTTGGCTGATGTTAATTTGATTTGGTATGGCTTCCTTGCTGTTAAGTGAAGTCTAAGAAATAGATTCTTAGAAATAGGTGGGTAGTTCTTTTGCGTCATTGCGTAGGAGTTATATAAATTACTTTTCGATATGTACTTATTTTTTATATTTTATCAACCACTAGGTATAAGAGACACAAAAAAATAATCTTCAAATAAAACAGTTGAATACATAAGAGTATGTCCGAATCATATATATATATATATACTTGTGTTATTAAAATATGCATGGAAATTGAAATGCAGTCAATTAATGAATGACAGAACATTCTTCGCTATTTTAATCGGTTTGTTTTTAATTTCGGTCGCATAATCTAGCTATGCAGATTTGTTTTACAATATGAAAAACAAAACATAAAAAATGAATTGCCAAACAAAAGCAGTGACTCACGTTCAATTGAATTTATAGCCAATTATATTTTGAATTATCATGTGGTTATTTTGTTATTTTGCTATCACGATTGGTCTTTTAAAGTCGACCGGTTCATGGTCGAAACTCGAAACACAGAGGTTGTGTGTTCATTCAAGATTGATTCATCTACATGTATTTTATAATAATTATGGACATAATAAAGATGTATTTGAATTTTATTCATTTGTATCTGTCTTAATTGCATTCTTACAATTTAGTGTATACTGTATAGTATTATGGATGGAGGGAATAAATTAAGTCTAATTTTTGATGCGTATCTGGTGTAATATTAGAATCTTCAAGCTTCTGCAATGTAATAAAACTGTAACCTAAAATTCGAAAAGGTTGTTAACAACGTTTGTTAATTTTGCAATTCTTCTCCTTGATAGCATAATGTGAATCATAGCAATTTTACGCATTCTTTCGGTTAAACATGTAATATAAAAGGTCATACGCTCTACCATTCTTGTATAATCGTTGTCGTGAGTGATCTTCACGAACATGTGACCATAATAATAGTCAAGTACAGCAAGATGTTCTAACACTTTGATTGACATTCAGCAATGCAATTATTATTTTATAATTGCGTTCATGTACATAATAAAGTACATTCTAGATGTGTATTTTTAATAATACATGATGAACGAAGATTTTGTGTGAAGAATTTAGTTGTTTGTTATTTTGCTTTTGTTTACTCATTTTTATGCCTTTGGAACGTAAATGTCACTTCATTGGTTTTTATTTTATTTTTAAATTGTATCTAAATTGCAGGTTTTATTATTATAATTGCGTGCCCTTGCCTTGTCATAAAATAAGAAGTTGCTCTATAGGAAGTTATGTAGACGCATCAATAAAATTATTCGCAGGTATCGTTTTGTAAAAGAAATAGTGAATAGTTAGATTTAAAATCGCTTTGTAATCCATAAGCGTTCAGAAACCCAACGTCACACGATCGGGTAATTCAATCAAGTATTCCGTTTAGATTCCAAACGTATCGGATTGGTTAACAAACGCAATGTACACTGTCAGTACTTCTAATAATGCAGTTGGGTACATCAGAGCTAATTAGTGGGTAAAATCTAGTTGATCTAAAATTGCCTGATAGCAGTAAATTTGTGTCGGTTAATGGAATATCCACGTCACGGCTGCCGGATCGCGTCCATTGGGAGTACGTACATGGATTATAGCATTATTTACTTAGTTACAAAACGTATTTGGTATGTTGTTTTGGGTATTTCTTAAATAGCGTAATGTACAGATAGGTAATGTAAAAATTTAATGAGTTTGGTTTCTTTTTCTGGGGCAGTACTTTTGAATTAAAATATTTTAGACTTGTTTTTGCTTTTTAGTGATAGGATGATTGAAATATACATTTAGATTACTGTGTTTTAGAGGACCATGTGATATGTCTAAGATATGATTTGTTACATGACATAGAGTTTTCTCCATAGGTATTAGTATTGATATTAAACATCCAGTTTTATATTTTTATTACTCTTATTGTCACAAGCACTGCCTGTTTTTAAAACGAACTATAGTACAAGGTTAATCAATCCGTGCACACTACTAATATACTCGATATTTACTCCGCATTAGTTTGTTTTAGAAAATACTCAATCCGATCCGCCACTTACTCCGCGGCCCTCTGTTCCCTAACCCTCATATTAATAGGATTACTTTGTAAAGGCACCTCACGCTCTGAAGGATTTAGTCATGTATTTAACCGGAACTCCAATCTGGCTTCAGAAAGTCTCGTAGTACTAGTACTGCTTTGTTGAAGGTAGTTGATGATATCCTGTCTACCCAGGATAGTGGTAGTGCATCTATACTTACACTCCTCGATTTTTCACGTGCTTTTGACTCTCTAAATTTATCCCTCTTGATTAGTAAACTTTCCTATTATGGCTTCAATGACTCATCGCTTCAGTGGTTCGAAAGCTATCTCACCCATCGCGCTCAGAAGGTTGTCATCACAAAAAATGATGGTACATCTTCTTTTTCATCGGTACTGTCGGTTGCGCGCGGTGTTCCACAAGGTTCAATCCTTGGGCCCCTTCTCTTCACCATCTACGCTGCGGACATAACTGAGTGTATTAAACATTCAAATTATCACCTTTACGCGGACGATCTGCAGGTGTACGCGCCAATAAGTCGTGATAATCCCTCGGAGTGTTTAAATGGGTTGTCGCAGGACTTGGATCGTGTTTCTACATGGGCTTCTAAGAACTCATTGATACTAAACCCCAACAAGTCCAAATTTATGGTAATTGGTTCGAAGCGGCAGGTGAGATCCATCAAAGATTTGTGTTTATCCTTATGTATAGACAACATTCCAATCGTTGAAGTAGATGAGGCTAAAAACTTAGGGCTACTTTTTGACAACAATCTTAATTTCGAAAGTCATGTGCTGGACACTGTTCGTAACTGCTTTTATCGTTTGAAAGTGATTTACAAACTTCGTCCTTTCATAACCACTGATCTTCGTCTACTTTTGTGCGAATCAATTGTTCTTTCTAAACTCAATTATTGTATAAACACCTATGGGCCATGCCTTCTTCAGCGATCACAACATTTGATTCAAAGAATACAGAATGCTTGCATTAGATATTGTTTCAATGTTCCACCTAGATCTCACATCACTCCGTTTCTGAATTCATCAAATATTCTGAATATGAAAGGTAGACAAAAATTATATCTGGCTTGCTTCCTATTTGACCTTTTGAAGACCAAACGCCCTGCTTACTTGTTTGACAAGCTAACGTGGCGAAAGGATCGTGGTTGTAACCCAATTAGATTCGGTACCAATACTTTATCTATTCCAAAACATAGAACAATGGCTTTCCGCGGCAGTTTCAAGTACTGTGCAACAAAATGTTGGAACGACATTCCTCCGCCCATACGCAACATTTGTTGTAAATCAAGATTCAAAACTGTCTATCGAGACTACCTTCTAGGAATACAAAAATCAGTTCCATAATTTTGATATATTTATTTATTTTTTCTTAGTTTATTTTTGTTCATTTGCACAGTCTTTCCGCCGTAAGGCGTAAGCCCACAGAGTTATCTACACCTTCTGTGGAATGCTTGTTGGTTCCTGAAGTTTATTATTATTTCTTATATTGTGTATTTCCCTTTCATTTGTGTACCTATATGTTTATTGATATTGTATACTATAATTTTATAAATATTTAACCTTTATCTCCCTTGCTATCCATTTATTTAAGTATATTTTAATTTTCTGCCCTCAAGAGGCATTGGCAGAATATCAGCGTCCGGGTTTCTTTAAAAAACTCAGACATTTATGCTGAGCCAAGGCCTGTTCGTAGAACGCAGTGCACATTAACGGTTTAATTGTTATACTTTTAATATTTCTGTGTGTATGAGTGTTTTCTGTATTGTTTACTGTTTTTTATCTTTTGTGTTTTATTTGTAAGTGTGATTGTGTTCTATGAATAAACGTTTTATCTATCTATCTATCTATCTATCTATTTAAATGATTTTTGCATGCGGCATTTTGACGTCCGACCCTAACACCTTTTGCGCAGGAAGAGTAGGTATAATTAGAGCTCTACGCTCTGTTTTTCGATGAGCAATGAATATTAATAAAACAGTCGAAACCGAAGGGCGGTGAAAGGGAAAGTGTCTCTCCGAAATATAATTAAGTTACAATTTAAATTACGATCCCCCTTATTGATTTAAAGGAAATGGTACCGTTTTTACAGAATTAATATACATTTTCCTAGCCTTACGTAATTTAAGGGCAGATAGATTAGGTGATCTATTTTCGTATTAAATTAAGGTTAACAAATTTCAATCAAAATATAATACAAATAAATAAATGATATATTCTTTTTGTGATCTTCAGAATTCTGAATTCTATACAAGTAATTTGAAGGACTCCAAGCCGAAATGAAATATGAGAGAAAAATAGTGTGTATTTTCGGGCTCATTTATGAATAACCGCCGATGAAACAATGATAAATGGGTTAATATTGATGTCACGCCAGGTGAGAGATTAAATCGATTGTGCAAATATTGAAATTCAATCGAGTTTTCCAATATGAACATAACACGCTGCTCAAATAAAGATATCCACATTCAGTCGAATCACACAACTCTTGGTTTGCTTGATTTTAATCAAAAGTTTCGATTGGACTGCCTGCTATTCGGTTGAGTGCAATCGAGGAGTATGTTCCGCTCACAAGCCTGCCACTATAGACCGGTTTTAATGGCTTCAATGGAAATGTGTGCGTTCAATCTAATACCTATTTGCTCCTTCATAATTGTTGGAAGTTTTAGACGTGTGGCTGAACAAGACGGAGTCCCGTCCGTATATCCCAATCCATTCCATCTGCTACAACGGGACTGCATAAGTTGTTAGAATTTCGCCGCACCGAATGTTCGGAACAAACTTGAAGTTTGGTTGATAAAAACATTTTTTTATGAATTATGAAACATCATATTCCTAACTTTAGACATCAATTAACCATACAATTTGACCAGCAATTTTCAAGAAGACATTTTTGTTGGGGACAAAAGAAGTTGGCAATGAAAAATTATGGTAAATCTCAGGGGATCTACACTTGAGTGAAATAAAAATATAAATTGTTCTCGAAGTGGGATAGCCGCTCAAATTAAGCACCTGAATAAATTGTGTGATAATCCGCAGCAGTCGTTTAATGCTTTATTTTAGGGAGCCTCGGCGACGGTCGCGGGTCGAGGAGAACAAACGGATAAGATAATGATTACTCTCATTTCATTTACTTCTCCTTGATCCTGGTAATTGAGGAAATCAAGCCGAAGTGTGATAAGTAGAGTGTTATTAAAGTGGTAATATCAGGAGCCTCTTAACCGAACAGGATTATTTCAACACGTTGGCATGAAATCCAGAATACTGGTAGAATATGTGAATTGTGTTCGAAATTCGAGCCTACCAAAGACGCATAGCCCTAACAATTTATCTTCCTATTTTACATTTCCATCTAGATCCTCAATCCCCAGTGTGAGGCTGGAAATACCACAAGTAATTGTTATTTGGTCGGTATGTATCCCTCACTACAAACAGACGCGCCTCACCGTTATTTTGCCCATATATAACACGATTTTATAATGATAATCAAGTTTAAAATAATCTCATTTCGTTAGGCAACAAAAAAGAAACGTGCTATGTGACGTCATATTTGGTACATTTGAGAGTACAAATTTATATGAGCACAAAAATACTAGATATGAAAAACTGCCCGTTTGATCTAGCTTTCCCACAGATAGACATGCACTCACAATCTATTTAGAGAGTTTAAACAACCGGCTTTACCTCTAAATAGAATGCAAATGAAATATCCGCGAAGCACTCATTCATGGAGGAAAATTTGCTGAAAAGCACCAAAATCTTTTCCGAATATTCCGACAAAAATGGAGGACTCGTGAGCGGCAGTGGTTTTAATTTATATTTTTCTCCCTTCCCGAGCGCGGGCAGAGTTCATAATGGACACAACATTAGTTCTGCCTACTTCGGGTGAAAGCTTTCAGAGCTTTTCGACTCATCTTGTGTTAATATTCCTGTTAGTCAAGTGCTCTTTAGTGCATCATATCCGTTTGTGTTTTGCTTTTATCGACTCACACTTTTTGTACTCACGTTCATGGCTAATGTTAATTATGGCTTTACCCTATGTAACAGTCTTTATATTTTGGCTCTTTGAACCATTTTAAATATGATGAAGTCTATTCAATTTTGCATTAAGTTAATTTAGAGAAGTGCAAAATTTAATTAATTTTTGATTAAGAAAAAGGTAAGTCGTCATCAAGAAATTTTCCGGACTTAACTGTATGAAAAATTTTCCAAAGAGAAAGTTGTTTGTGCATTTTACATATAGGCCTAATAAACGTCGGATATGGTTGTTTCTGGCGTGTCAAACTAGTATGTTATGCAGGCCATACTATAAGCTTATAGAAAAGCTGTAGGGCCGCATTTTTGTAGGTTTCACTCTCAGGCACTTTCGCTTCAAGGTACACAACCCGTTTAGTTCCTAAACATTTAAATATTTTATGTTAATCTTTAACTGGTTTGTTTCGATTTTCGTTCACTTTCTTCTTATGTTTGAATAATTCTTAGTTGTGCACTATGTTTCAAGTTTAACAAGTGGGTTTAAAAAATCGTTAATATTCTATGATCGCAAGTTTACGTAAACGATAACTAAAGTTAGTTGGTATTATATAATGCTTTCTAAATAATGTTACTTTCACTGCATTTATAATCATTATAAAACTCTCGTTTTGTATTCAATTGACTATTTATTGAACTGAAGGATACTTTAATCAAATGGTTTCTCGTTTTGAATTTAACACAAGTGCACTTAGTAGATTTTTAGTTATTTGATATTTGTGTTCCTAATTTGGATATTTAATATTTTTTTTTTTTTTTTTTTATGGTAACTCCAACAAAAGAGCGGGCGACTCACATCCTGGAAGCTCGCCGCCGCCCATGAGCGTTCGCATTGTCAGAGACTTTACGAACGCTTTGTTGGCTTTTTAGGAATTTGTAGGCTTTCTTCTTGAAGGTGGCCAAGTCAAAGTGATTAGGAAACACCGAAGCAGGTAACTTATTCCACAACAGCGTGGTTCTCGGTAAGAAGTGTCTCGAGAATCGCACTGTAGACGAGCGCCACGCATCCAGGTGGTGTGGATGGTACTTCAGTTTGTGTCGTGCAGTGCGGTTGTGGAATTGCGCGGATGGTATTAGTCCAAAAAGCTCGTCAGAACACTCTCCATTGTATATCCGATAAAATACGCACAGCGATGCAACATCACGCCGCAGTGCAAGCGGATCCAGCCGATCGGTGAGCTCGGGTTGGTTGACGATTCGAGAGGCTCGACGTTGAAGGCGGTCAAAAGGAAGTAGCTGGTATTGGGGTGCTCCAGCCCAGAGATGAGAACAGTATTCCATATGTGGCCTAACTTGGGCCTTGTAAAGTTGTAGGCGATGAGCTGGCGTGAAATACTGTCTCGCTCTTGCGAGCACCCCTAGCTTCTTTGAGGCTAGTTTAGCCTTGTCTTCCAGATGACCCCTGAACTGAACGTCGCTCGCAATGTCAACCCCGAGGATTCCGATACAAGGCGTGGGCTTAAGGAGAGTGTTTTGAAATTGGGGCGCAACGTCAAAAGGCTTCTTTTTCGCGGTGAAAGCGCAGACTTGTGTTTTTGAGGGGTTGAACTCGACTAAGTTACTCTGCCCCCATATCGAGATTTCATCGAGCGATTTCTCAATTTTTGACACAAGTTCCTTTCTGTGCTGGTCCAATTGCTCCTGAGAGATGTTTGCAAATCCGGTATATGAAATGAAATGAAATGAAATGAAATGAAATGAAAATGAAATGAAATGAAATGAAATGAAATGAAATAACTTTATTATGGACATAATATTATGAAAAAAAAAGATACAATATAGATGAAAAAAAAGGAACTTAAAAAAAAAAAATACATATGCCATAATTAGGCCAACCACTCAGTGTGTCATCACTGATTTTCAGTGGCCGCCTTAGGATGTCTTATTGACAGTGGATGTATTTCCGTTCGGTATGCAAACTGTATTAAATATAATTTAATCGATATATACTTTATAAATATAATAAGTAAATGAATATGAATAATATACGTATATTGTGTATTAAATTAAATTTAAATTTGTGCACATAAAATTTAATATACTTACATTTAAATAATAGTCATTAATATAATATATTTAGATATTGATACATACATATATATATGAAATTTGTATAAGTGAGTGTATACATATTTTGAAACAAAAAACTAATCAATAAAAGGAATGGGGTTAAAATTTCTGATTGCGCTTTTGAATGTCGAGAAGATAAGACTTCAGTTTGTTTTTAAAAGAGAATACGCTTTGTTGGGAACGAATAGGCGGCGGTAGGTCATTCCAGCATTTTGAAGCTTGAAATCTAAAACTCCCCCTAAATGCGGATGTTCTGTGAAGAGGTATTTCTAATAGAGAACCTGCGTGACGAGTCTGGTAGGCTGTATTATGATCAGCCAGCCATTTCAGTTTATCGTACAAATACACAGGCACTCTGTACTTTAAAACATTAAATAGGAGCGTAGCCAGGTGCACGTGGGTACGGTACTCCATTTTTAGTGAATTGTTATTTGACAAAAATGGTGTTACATGATCACGGTAGGGTATTTCGTAACAAAAACGGGCACAGGTATAAGTGGCATCACCCGTACTATCGTCCGCATAACAATGTATATCGCGTATTCGTAACATATCATTGATGTGCAAGAGGAATAGCGTAGGCGATAACACGCACCCCTGTGGGACACCAGCATTCACAGGCATGAGTTTTGAGCATGATCCGTCGACAACGACCTTGATGCTTCTTGCCGTGAGAAAGCTCGCTATCCATTTGCAAAGTCTCTCAGGGAGGCCGTACGAAGGCAACTTGGAGAGGAGCCCCTTGTGCCACACCCGGTCAAATGCTTTCGCTACATCTAAACTAACCGCCATGGTTTCCCCCTTACTCTCGATTGCAGACGCCCAACGATGTGTTAGATAAACTAAAAGATCACCGGCTGAACGGCTGCGACGGAAACCGTATTGATGGTCGCTTAACAGCTGATGATCTTCTAGGTACCGCAACATCTGGCAGTTGATGATAGATTCCATCACTTTTGAGAGTAAGGAGGTAACAGCAATCGGCCTGTAGTTTTTTGGATCAGAGCGTAAGCCTTTCTTGGGTATTGGGTGTATCAAGGCGGTTTTCCAAGAGCCTGGGACAGTGCTAGAGGTGTAAGAGCACCGGAACAAACGCGTTAGGACTGGAGCCAACTCAGGAGCACAAGTTTTTAGGACAATAGCAGGGATCTGATCTGGCCCACTTGACTTGTTTACGTCGAGAGAAGAAAAGGCTTTACGCACAGCACGTTGGGTGAATTTCACATCTGGCATGTTGTTATTGCAGTGTGGGATGGTAGGTGGTGCCCTTCCTTCATCGTCCAAAGTCGAATTCGACGCGAAGAGGGAAGCCAACGTATCGGCTTTCTCTCCAGCAGTGTGTGCCAAAGTATCGTTATCCCTGCATAGTGGTGGGAGAGACGATTTACAAAAGTTTCCCTGGATGGCTTTTGCAAGTGACCAAAAAGCGCGTGTACCAGAAGGGTACCGCGCCAGCCTCTTGCCAATCTTCACAATGAACTCAGATTTTGCCTTATTATATTATATATTGTCTCTTCATTTATGTACATATATTATTATTGTACTTAAATTTATCCCGCTTTATTTAATTGATTCGAAAAAACATAAAGCAATTAATGTATCTTTTTGTTGCAAAATTGTCAAAACGGTAATTATGATAATAATTAAAGCCGTAATTTACGGTCTTATTCGTTGAAAGTATAATTTATAACCATAAACCTTTCTATATTTTGTATTTATCTACGAAACCTTCATAAATATATATATATAGCTTAATATTTCACTAGCTGCGCCCTGATGTTTTACCCGCATTGCTTCTCTCCTGTTAGTTAGCGTGATGATATAGCCTATAGCATTCCTCTATAAATAGGCTTACTAACACCGAAATAATTTTTCAAACTGGACCAATATTTTCTGAGATTAGAGCATTCAAACAAACAAACAAACTATTCAGCTTTATAATATTAAAATATATGGTATAGTTAACAAATATTTACGAGGCCGTTGCCCCTTTGTAAGGTGCAGTGGAATTAGATAATGATGAAGGTATTGCGGCAGACCCGATTCTAACCGCAATCCGTTTCAACATTCACTTGAAAATGCAATTTAATGTGGGTTAACTACACAATTGTTCTTTAATATAGTAGTTTTGTAAAACGTAATTGCTTCAACTGAAAGGAAAATGTGTAAGAATTTAGAATATACAAAATACTTTTGCGAAGAATAATAGCAACATTTTTAAAGGGGCTTGTATGATTTCTAGTGCAAGAAATACATCATTTGAAATAGATAATTTCTATCGTACTTTAGTTATATGAAAGTATATTTCATTCCATCATCAGCTTAAGTTGGCTCTAGGCTTTAATGTAAGAGAGATCCATGACCGACTTATGTTGAATGTGCAATATGCATCGATTGAATTTGTATATTTCTGACGCTCTCAAAAATGTCTCATAAAGGTTTCTCTTAGTTGAATATAATTTAAGTTTGAATCGTTTACAAATTGATGATCATCCAATACCAGACTTCTTTCTTGTTTATTTTAATACCCACATACTTTTAACAACAAGCTGTTAATAAAATGTACGTTATTAGAAGTTGAAAACTGATTAGAATGGGACCAGACTATTTAGAGGTCCGACGTTCAGTTATTACCTGGCGTAATGTACTCTTTAACTTTTATGGGGTAAAGTTGTCGAATGAGCCGGCCCGGGATCACAAGGGACTAATATTAGGCAAGAAGAGTTTTATCAGATTCTACTTTTGTTTAAATTCTTGTTTTTACTAAGCAGAAATAATGTTACACCGGGAAAAAGAAAATGTTGTTTATCGAGATTTTATAACACCTTTTGCTTTTTATGACTCTAGGCTCTATTGTACGTAGAAATGATGGTGTGTGTTATATTTTTTAAATATGTTCACTATCTAAGAGCTTGATGTTACTTCTTTATATACTAATAAAGTTTATTAAATTAAGTGATGTAAACATATACCTGGATTGCATCTATAGTATAAATTTCTCCTCTGTAGTTAATTTACGAACAGTAGTATAACATTTCACAGATTGCTGGTCTACAAAATAAATAGAAAAACTTTTTCTGTACTTTAAAATTACGTCCTGAATTGTCCAGAGTTTCTGCTTTTTATTTACGATAGAATGGCTTTATCATATTGTGATAAAATTTAATGTAAAATTTTTATTTTCAGGTAAGGAACTGCGCAGAATTAATCTGGTAATAAAGGGTAAATTACATCATCATTCTATATAAAACTAATTAAACTACAGGCTGGCCATGTAAGTACATTCAAGAGGCCCTAACTTTATCTATAAATCTTGCGCCCTTAACACTTCATAGAATAAAGGAGCTCGGAACAATTACAGTGTAATTTATTGTAAAACGAAAATGCTAAAGAGACGAATAATTTCATGATATTAAGTCTTAACTCAGGTGAGAAAATATCCTATTTTGTACCTGTCGTACTGCTGTAGTTTTCATGGAGAGGACATTTTTTTGTCGCTTATCTTAATGGTTACACGTGTAAAAATAAGTACTACCTTATATTTTGTTTAGTTATATATACAAGTACGTAATAATAATAGTGATAGAATAACACAATAATATTTCTTATACTTGTGGTAAAAGTTTTAATCTTTATTGCGTAGTGATATGTATAACCAATTTCTTGTTTTTATACCAGTCTTTCTTAAAGATATCATTTTTTTTGTTATTAGATTGTACAACTTAATCTGCGTTACTCTAAAGAATTTATGAGAGCTTTTCTTATCAAAAATGAGATAATCAAGAAAATAGCTATATTCTGTAGAGTGTAGACCCAGGCGTAGCGTAAATTTCTTATAAAATAATTCAAGTTTTATGCACGAAACGTAACGAAGATTATCATTTATTTATACGCGATAAAGACAAATTTATGGTAACTTATCTTTTAACTCAAGCCTGAATATAATACGGCGCCACTTCGGCCTAAATATTATTCAAAAAATTCCACGAAGCGCTAATAAAACAGGTATTAAACGCGGAGTGAGGATGTTAAAAGCATCTGCCCTGTCCTCTTTACCGAATTTTATTCCTCCACGAATATCCAAACAGTAAAAGTGACACTTTCACTTTACAGCCTGCTGAGGGAACATAACTTTGCGGAAAGCATAGATTAAAAGCTTTTCACCGAAAGTCTGCGGTTTATCACTGTACGGCATAGAATAATAAACTATTGAAACACAATTTATTTTCTTTTATAGTAAATGAGCTTCACTATATGAATATCATGGTGTCAGTAATCTGGGTTAGGCTGAAGGATATCCCGGAATTGATTCACCAACGCTGTCAATCTTAGGATTGGTGCTTTAATCCCCCATATGAGTTTTAGTTGGGAGATCGGCGAGTGAATCGGGGAATGTGGGTCGTAACCTCTAACAGTTAGTCGGCACAGCTCCATTTTGGTAATCCTCTTGTCGACGAGGGTTTCGTTTAGTCAAGGGCACACGGAATATTGAAGTTACTTTTAGGAAATTTCAAGAGTTTATTTACTGCGGTTTTGGCAATCTGGGATTGCGATCGTCGGATAAATTATATATGAGTTTTGTCCCTAATTGCTACGGATACTTGTAATACGTTTACTCCGACAGTTATAGTACGGATCCTTAAATACTTCTCTTTATTTGCTAAATAAAATGATAAATTTTATTCATTGTTCATAGAAAAAATAATGCCATTTCGTAAGCGAAATATTTTTAAATAATAAATAGCGAGTTATTAAAATAATTTGTGATGGAGTGACATTATTCAAAGAGTGCTTCTTTGAATAATGCTTGAAACATATTTTAATTAATTTTACCTTTTATGAAATGAATGTGTAGTATGAATGTTGAAATTAAAATGCAATAATGTGCTGAGATTTTGCTCTCACGAATATTCAAAGCCTTAAGTTAGCTTGTATTCAAATAGTTTGAATGCCAACACCCTCGCTGCGGCACGCATGTTTTTGACATTAAATAACTTCTATGCATTTCATCATTCATGTCGTGTGACGGGAATTCATGTGATGTGCGATTTATTGAAGTCGAATAATGGTCTTAGAATTAATAACGCTGGCTCGAAACTACACTGTGTTTATAAGTAAATGTAAATGTTTTGAATGTGCTTTATTCAAAGTAAATTATTCTACATTGAAGGGAAGCTCATAATTAACCAATAATAATTTATAATTTCTACCCTATTACTGCGTGAGATGGGAACCAATAGACTAGAGTAGATAATTTTTGAAACAAAAAAAAATCGCAGTCGGATGAAACCCATTACAAAAGGAGGGGAATATGATAAAAATGTAAGGAAAAATAAATTACGGTCAATCCGAGTTCGGGAAGCGGGAGGGGGGAGCTTTTAAGAGAAAAAAATGGTTTCTCTCGATTTCCGACAAAACTACAAGTCCTATAGAAAAAAGTTCAATAGCAAAGTTGTAGGTAATTAAAAGTTCTACAACTTTTGTATTCACAATTTTTTCACATAACCTAAAAATTTAGGTGAAAAATTCAAAAAACCAAGTTTTTGGTCTTTTATTTCTATCTACTTCAAAATTTATTTTTTTTCTACGAAATTTGGTGGAAACTTACTTTATTATGTCCCAAATACACTGTAATTTATTTGATTGAAAATATTTATTTTTTCGCCTTATTTTGAATTAATACCAAAAAAACAACCTAATTTTCAATCGAAAAGTCACCCGTCAAAATATCAGCTTTTTTCAAAAACTTGGGGTGCTTTTTATTCATTGAAATCTCTACTTTCATATGGTGTAAAAAAAATAAACACCACCATAGTAAATGTTCTCAGGAAATGCATACAAACAGTCTGAAAATTAGCTTTTACTAAATCAGGCACACTTCTCGAACTACCTGAAATGTTTTTATCGACACCATTTTGCTTTTGAATATGCTGTAAAATATTAAACTTAGAACAGATAATTATTTTTCTTTTGAAATATTACCGAAAAGCCGATACAAGAGAAGATATAGAGTTCAAGAATTGTGCCTGATTTAGTAAAAGCTAATTTTCAGACTGTTTGTATGCATTTCCTGAGAACATTTACTATGGTGGTGTTTATTTTTTTTACACCATATGAAAGTAGAGATTTCAATAAATAAAAGGCACCCCAAGTTTTTGAAAAAAGCTGATATTTTGACGGGTGACTTTTCGATTGAAAATTAGGTTGTTTTTTTGGTATTAATTCAAAATAAGGCGAAAAAATAAATATTTTCGATCAAATAAATTACAGTGTATTTGGAACATAATAAAGTAAGTTTCCACCAAATTTCGTAGAAAAAAAATAAATTTTGAAGTAGATAGAAATAAAAGACCAAAAACTTGGTTTTTTGAATTTTTCACCTAAATTTTTAGGTTATGTGAAAAAATTGTGAATACAAAAGTTGTAGAACTTTTAATTACCTACAACTTTGCCATAGAACTTTTTTCTATAGGACTTGTAGTTTTGTCGGAAATTGAGAGAAACCATTTTTTTCTCTTAAAAGCTCCCCCCTCCCGCTTCCCGAACTCGGATTGACCGTAATTTATTTTTCCTTACATTTTTATCATATTCCCCTCCTTTTCTAATGGGTTTCATCCGACTGCGATTTTTTTTATCTTTTCATTATTTTCAAAGGCTTCTACCCCAGGCTACAAGTGGCTCGATCGTAAGTTCTCTGCCTTGTAAAGAGCTGATACTTTTATTCAAGTCTTCTTTTATAAATGGCTCTCCTTGTAGTTTGTATCTACTTAAAAACATAGTTCTGGCAATGATGAAGTAGATAAAATATCCAAAGAAACTTAATTAAGTTTTTTTATTAAACCTTAAATGACACTACAAATAATGTACCAGTGCATAATTGCACACGTCATGTTTTGCTTAGAAATGTTTTCAAGCGCATTAAGTCGGTTAATAAAAAAAAAAACTACATATCCACATGACTAATTTTAAAATATCTAGTTTAATATCGAGTGGCATATCCAGTTATTTTTGGTAAAGGTTAACTAAACGAGCCGCTTGCCCGATACCGCAATGAAGTAGATAAGCCGGGCCTTGCGATGGTTCTCCTTTATTCTTTTATTTAATATCGCGTCTATTCAGACACGGCTTAGATGATGAGCGATTCGGATACATTGAGCGGCGTTATTGACAGGGCATTCCAGCTCCTGAATACTTATACACGGTTTAAACCGTTTTTCTTAGAACAATTTCAATACTTCGTTAATCGTAGTTTATATTTATAATTGTGATTATTAGAAAGATCGTTGAAATGAATGATGATTGGTTCTGAGAAACTTTTCACCTTTCAGTTTAAGCGGTTTAATAGCTGTTATTTAATCTATTATGTAGAGAATAGAAAAAGTGAAATGCATTACTTTTTATTTGATCATTATCAATTTTAACACTATCATATAACGAGTCTAGATAGAAAGTAATATAATATATATGCTTTTAATTATCATGGGTGATGGGTATTTATGTTTATATGAATTGAAATTACTTATTGCCTTTAAAAAATAACTTACGTAGGTTCTAAGATACTAAGGTCTTAAGAAATAAAGGTTATGATAATTCTAATTTATAATAGCTTTAAATATTTCCTATCTTCTCGGTTAATTAAACTTTGTTTGAAACAATTCAAAAAGTCTTATCATAATGAACTTTCAGACAAATGTTACCTGAACTAAGTACTAAATTTAACCTAAAGCTGAACTTTTTATTCATTTCTTGTTTAATAAATGATTATTTGATTGGAATACAATGAAGAACATTTGTAACACAATATCGCTGCAATGCACAAAACTAAAAGCTAACAATATGAATATATAATCTCCACTTTATTTTCTATACGAGCGGCGGAGCGTGAGCCGACATTGTTGTCTCTGAAATCAATTATTTTTAACATCTACAAATCCCGCGGATGCATCAATCAAGCGTTTTTGGATTGACGAATTTTGCGCTGATACAAAACCGCCACACATGCGTCGATAAAACCCATTCGTTGCGCCTCGTAATTGGCTATGGATTCATAATTCACTACAACAAAACGCAAAACGAAGTATCGCATCGTGATTCTAATTAACTTCGCGAAATTGAGTCAACCGAGTAGGTGATGCCCTGCAGCAAAACAACGAACTTGTTTGAACAAAGGTTCATCGCTCCATTGTTTCACTTGCGCCGACTTAATGGTGACACCCGAGGAAACGTTAATTAAACCAACAAGGATTCCCTGAATAAGATATTGTGAGCCCTCATAACTAAATATTGTGAAATGAACGAGCCTACGAATCTTAATTACCTCTATGTAATAAACAACCAAATAAATACTATTGTGAACTCGGGGACACCTATTTAGAAGATTTATCTTAGGACGTGATCAGAAAATATTACAGGGAAATGGTTCATGAATGTTTACTGTTTTCCTTAATGTTACAACTTTAATGAGCTACATGTTTTCATTTTTGTTGCAATATTAAATGTTGCAAGAAATTAATATCATGTGCATTTTTTTTTCTCAAGTGCGTAGCAAAGAATTATAACTATGCAATATGATTATTATTTTACAGTGATCATTTATCTAGATAAGCAATTGCTTGCATGACTCAGATGTAAATCGAAACAAAGTACATATAAGAAGTTTATAGAACAGTGATAAATGCTAACTTTGTGCATTATCAGTATCTTTGTGTAGTGCATTCAGTAAAACAATCGAAATGAAACCAGGAATAGATTGTTTTTCTTTGAACAAAGCTAAGTTACGGAGTTCATACGATGCCAATGCTTTTACTATGAGCTGAGTAAGGCACAACAATCCTCTTTTAAAATATGGATACAATTTGGCACAAGTTTGTGTTTCGATATTCATGTATTCATTCCAAATGCTATCAATCAAAATTGACCTAGTTGCATATTATGATTTTGTTATTATGTTGTCATACGAACTTGTTTTTGTTGTATGTTACGCTCAGCATAGTTGAATGCATGAAATCTAAGTTTTTTTAATGTATTTTGTAAGCGAGTTAAAGCGTAGATAGTAATAGGAATTATCACAATTTTCATTAAAATTATTTTTTCATTTACGAAATGAAATGTTTTTATTTTCGTAAGTATTTGTTTTTGATACTTCCGTGTGCTCCGAAAATAAAAAGTAAAAATAGCCTTCATTAAAGGATATTAAAAAACGTTTTCCTCTATGGAATTGTCGTATCTATTCTTGGACACAATAAAAATAATGGAAACGCAATTATCAAAATCGTTGTGTACACGTGGTTTATTTTCAAAATAAACGCATATTTTTTTACCTTTATTGATTTTTTGTTAAAAGATGTTTACTAAGTAAACGCTTCAATACACGAATCCATTGGGAAATTGTATAGGCCTAAGAAGAAGGTAATAGTGCTGATCCGACGGTACATCCATCATATTCTCTCACTTCATTGGGCTGCCATACAAAACGCCTGGCAACAGCTGCTACTCAACATTAAAGTTTTTGTGTTCTCTCTACACGAAATGAAATATTTCTATCTATTTCCTTTCGTCCAGCATCCACGTATTCAATTTCTATGTTTATCATACTATTATTAGATTAGACATTTTACTACATTATATGAAAAAAGTTATATCATCTCTACTTTCACAAATTGAAGCATAAAACTCGTGTAAATTCTTTTAAAAACGGCCCATTAGTGTAACGACATTTTTGACGATTGCAAATTGGGAGTGACTTCAAAGTGTCTATTGATATTATTATTAAGTTACTGTTGTACTCACACCTCGGGGCGTCAGAGCCCCATAAAAAGTGGCTTTGTTCCCAATACAATTTAACTTGAAATACAATTCTGTTACCCTTCGCATTGAATGGACGTATATGGCTCGGAAGGGCTCTTCTATCTACCGTTATATCGCTCCCGTACCTCGTAAGTTGCCGATTCGCTGACTTTTCTGTTTCATCTGTTTAATGACATGTGTAAATACGATTTAAACACAAATACTGAAATAAATTTCCTATCGCTGGCTTTTATAATCTTAAATGTGATTGTAGGAAGAAATGTTTAAAATACAAATGTGTGTTTTTCTGAATCACAGCTTTTATGCTGATAAGATTGCGATTTACGAGATGTCGTTTAATACAAACCTTTTATCAATTTGCTAAATTTGTTCTGCAAGTTAAATTCTCAGAGTATAAGACTTACTTAAAGCCTTTGTATTCAATATCTATGTATTCCTTATTTTACTTACGCAGTATCCATCTCTATCCAGCAATAAAATCCTCAAGCAAATAGGTACTAGTATACAGCTACGTGTATCTAAACAAAGCTTACGTGTTAAGAGTCCATACCTATCAATTATACACTTCCTATGTTGTGTTCAAACAGATGGTGGGAACCCTCACTTGTTTCTGATAGCTTTATCAGTGTCCGATGTCATGCTCCATCGACTATATCCTTTTATTTAGTGGTATAAATTACAGAGAATGTATTGATTTGCAACGAATATAATAGATAGAGGTCAACGAAATTTCACTAAGTAATTGTAATTTATAAGCTGAACTAATTAGTTGATCTTAACAATCATAATAATCAGGTGAATATAAAATCTATATAAAACTGTTTGTTAAATTTGTTTGTTAAATTTTATTAATTGTAAGCAGTTCGTTCAAAAACGAATTTAAAAAAATTGCTTGTTTTTATTTTTACAGCTGTTATAAATGGAAAAGCATTTCTTTTATAACAGCTTAATTAATTTCGAATTTTTATTTATAACGGAAAATAAATGAAAGACTTTTATTAATACCCACAAACACTCGCAAGAATTTGTTGTTTATTCATAGGCTCGTTTGAATAAAGATGAAAATATTAAATCAGGTCAGTGAAAACGTCTGCTCAGAGGTAATAATATAATGGCCCTGGGTTAATAGTCATCCATATTAATAAGAACATTTGTTTTTATTTAACTTTGTCGTATTGGATATACTTTCGTATTAGGTCAAAGGTCACGTCTGGAAATAACTTGTTCGCAAACTCTATTTACTTTGCTTTTATTTGTTGGTAATCAAGAGTCTAGTCGATAAACTAATACTTACTCGAAAATAGTTTATCTAGTTCCATTAGGTTTTACGATATTAAGAAACTTTTCGAGGCACTTATAAATAAGAAAAGGAAACAAAGTGTGAAATATTATAATTAATTTTATTACAAAATCAGTAGTAGAAAAACTTTTTTAATCCATCTTATAGAGAGAATATTTTCAACGTATTATTGCTTCCTGTTTGATGAGTGACTGGGTCGGGACCCATAACCTCAACCCTTTCGCTTTCTTCCTCACATATCTTCTGTACCGGCTTCTATTGACATTCCAAATCCCGTTCGTAACTGAAAACAAATATGCAACGTATTTTCTAGAATTCCAATGTGACAGCTCGTGATAATACAACCTAATGTAAAGTTTAAAAACAATTTTAATTTGCTCCTTGAAACGAGTAGGAATATAAGTACTTTTAATAATGTTGTATATTGTAATTTATTTTATAGGAAATTAAAGTCAAAATGATAAAACATTTAGTTAATAGGTATGTACTTAATGTCTTATTAATGCTTTCGCGAAGTGCGCGTCAAAACAAATTAAACGATAATATTATAACAAGAGCTTCAGCCATTTTATTTTACCTTAATCCTGTCTCATTTTAATGTATTTTGATTGCTTTTAATAAGGAAATCGCACCACTCAAGTTATTCTCGACGTCTTGATTTAAGGGGGAATAAAATTTAACGTTTTTTACATAAATTTACGTGTTGTTGTGGTCACTTCCACTACGTAAATATTCTATTAATAATATTATGTCTAAGAAAAAAAAGAGGATAACAAGCAATTGACACAGTAAAATTTGTAAAATTTGAGCATGCTAGTCGATTAAAACGGTTGGAGCATTGCGGTTTTATTTCAGCGTCAATTATTAGTATTTTCACCTCCTCTAATTTCATGCATTTAAATTTTAAAGCATGTAGAGATACATGATTCGCATGCTGAATAGCTGATGTCGCTAATAAAATTATGTGCACGGTACTGACAATGTGGCAATCAACGGCCGCAATTATCGATAACACGTAATGTAATTTAGAACAATTTTTGATTCATCCATGTTATTATAATTATAGCAAAGTAAAGTAAAGAGGTGTGTATAATAACAGATGTCGATAAAAGCTGGACAGATTGTTGTAATACATACTACATTAAGATCATCAGTAGTCTTTAAAAAATAAATTGAGTGCAATTCCTAGAACTATCTCTGTGTCAACCGCTACTTCGTTTTCGTGTAAAAAATAATCCAAACATATACAGGTCTTCTCTAAGAATGCGTCAATTTATTGTGGCCATTTGGCCATTATGATACCGTAAAAAGGGAAAGGCGAATTTGAAGATAATTACGAGCTAAAGCATTATGAAAATAAACGTTGGTACTAATTTGATACAGTTGTCTTGTAAGTTGTTTTTAAGCAGCTGGTCAATGTTGGCAACATAATTCTCTCGTCTCACTTGATAAATGAGATCGAGTTTGAGCGCCACGTGTTCGTTACGGTCCACTTATTACTTTGTACTGATGGAAACTGGAGAGACGTCAAGGCCTATCTTATTTGTCATATAGATACAATTTATTTAAGCCCGGGAAAAAGTAAAGGAAGCTTACGGACAAATGTTATAGGCTTTATTTTGTTTAGGGATGTGTAAGTGGGGATTAATGGTAAAAGTCTTCAAACGAGAATCACTAAAAATTCTCAAAGGAGGAAATTAAGTTCCCCTATCCTATGTAATATGATAGCATACTATAAAATAATATGATACCACTTCTTTAAGGATACGTACAGAATGGTGTATACCGAATTATTAAGTTTAATTCAGTCTTTGTTCCCTTAAAAATAAGGTAAAAGCCAAAAAAATTTTTTACACGTTACATGAACGTAGTTCGGATTTTATTAAATAAATTTAATTTTTACCATATTAGCCCTTGCTCCTAATGGATTGAAAACAGAGGTAAAAATGTCATATTGCTGTCTCTATTGTGTAGGTTCCACCTTAATTCTCTATGGTATTCGCTTTAAAAAGCACGTGCACTTGTTATAATAGTTTTAACTTTAAAGCATAACATCGTCTTAGCACTTGTACGACTTGATCTACATTCGAGGTCAACAGATTACAAGTAACGAAGACCTACGTAAACGTGTCAAGATCTTTAAGATCCGATTTCAAATTACTTACATTTCTGTCTAGAAAAGTTTAAATGAAACCCTTCTATATCATTCTTAAACTTCCTATAGATCAACTTTTAAAATGGGTAACGTTTTCGCAAAATTTTCTACCGGGCAATAATTTTCCGTTTATTGCCCTCTAAAGAGTCATTTATTCCACGTGTAGTATTGCCTCTATACCTTTCGTTTTTATTTCAATTACGTTAAATCTGTTTTATTATCAACAGAACCGATCACAACCTGTTATATTACTGATTGCCATTACACTTTTTATTGTTTTAATATTTTATAAGCATCACAAAAGAAAAATTCATCATGTTAGTGGATTGGCTCCTATTAAAAATATGAATATTTTTGTTTGTGTTGTTTCTATGTTAGTTTGATATTCAATCATCTAAAAGGATTTATTGTATGAAATTGAGTGCAGATACAGTATATTATAACGGTGGTATCAAAACGATTCCTGAATGATTAGTATTTATGTAAAAACAATTATTGTTCCCTTTTAGTTTGCCGTTTGTTATCTCACAATTGGACTATTATTGGTGTGCCTTGTAATTGGCGTTTTTATATATAATTTGTATAGCTGTAAGGTACCTTTTATGAATAAAAAAAAGTCATATTCACAAGGGTAAATTATTTCTTGCTTTGAAGTGTCTTGCACGTCTTCAAAAAAGTAACCACATATCTCAGTTCGATTTGAAAGTAGGTCTACATTAACAGTTCTCATCTTTATTCAAACAGCGTTCATGAATAACACACCGACAGTACAACTCCCTTGAGTTCAGGACTAGTGATAACACACAGGCGAGATATCAAGGGCAATTCAGTTGCTGATCTTTACGGTATAGGGCGGTATGCGGTATAACGTAGTCGGTCTTAAGTGGCGGATAAGGAGAGATTACAGACCTGCGTGGAATTATATATTAGCATAGATTTACATGTACGAGCCAATAATCTCTGCGACTTAATAACTTGTAAAGTTGCGATATGAATTGTGGTCTATCGTTAGAGTAATTTAGTGTCAATTTAGGTACTTAAACAAGAGAGATTGGATGGAAAAGGGTCTCGCGGTGAACTAGATATGTGTAAATAATTGGTATTGTTTCAGTCTAAAATATAATATAAATAAATAATATTTTATATCCAGATATTCATCCATATTTGTGTACATGAACATACATTAATCTTAGAAACTATGTTAGTAAGTAATGCTTTCGTGCAGTATTTTAACACACGTAGTAAAAAGTCATGTTGCTTTTTTTAAATTAAAAAATATAAGTAAGTGTAAATCTTTACTTTTTTGTAAAAAAAATCGAAGAGTTATGTAAATTGAAGAGGTTTATAAAGGCTGATTAAAGGTGTACGCACTCGAGCATGAAATCAGTGCAGTTGATTTGATAAGTGTTCTACATTTCATTTGTAAAATTCAATTACCTCCTCTTTATTCAATGCTCTCGTTTATTAAAGTCGAGAGCACATGTGGGGCATTTCGTTTCGTGTTATAAATCATGTAATAACTATGTAGCGAGGGTACATGGCTTTATTAAATCGTTTTCACTTCACAGCGGAAATCTGCGCTTGGCTGATGCGTTTTCTATATCGAAGATTGTGGAAAAGCTGCCTTTATTGAATCGCGAATCGATTCAATTTTGTCTTAAGCTGAAAATCATAATATGAAATGTTGATAACATCTTGTAAACATTCTTAGCAAACGAATAAAGAAATTTGCGGAATATTTTACGATTCCAATTAAAAACGTATAATGATATTTACGAATCATTCAAATGGCATTGTTTCGAAAACATACGTAATAACGAAACAATTTCCCGAAGTCTCATCTTGAAAATCCGGTTATTGTTCCATTTAGCTAACAATCCCATTGTAAATATTGATATTGTTTTTACACGTATTCTTTGTTTTGTTTTCATGAGGACGTAAATAGGGAGTTCATTTTACTTTGTTCCATGTATTATATGGCTATTACGATTTGTGAGTTGATATGTTCGTTTAATGTGTGTCTTTTTATTAGAATAATAGAGGGGAATAGCATGCAGTATAATTAATTATTGTCAACATCATTTTAAGATGCACTGCACATGTATAATAATATGGTATATCGTCAACGTCCTTAAAAAGCGAAGGTGCAGAGACCACAAACTCGCCGCAACAATTCAAAGTTGGTTGGTCATTAGCAATGCAGAGCGTAATATGAACTGGTTAACTAAGTTATGTACCGTAATAGCAATGTCGTGTTTACAAGTGAGGTAGCGAGGTTAACAGAACGCATAGTTTTGACGCAGCGTTCGAACTACAGAACAAGATAGATGCCGATGTTTATGTAAACTGGTGAAAACTTTCGCTATATGGACGCGTCGTTTGCATAGAGAAAGCGCTCGCTTTGTTCGAGTTTTGCCCTTATTTGTATTTTAAGAGCTATTTTATGTCTGGCGACAGCAGTGATTTCGTTCTCCCTGTGTATAAAATCGCTTACACAATTTAATAAAAATAAAATGAAGAGCAAAGGAGACGCTTCCTTTGCGCCCACTCGGTAGGTTTTGAACGTAATACGACACTAACTATGTTTCACTCCCTTTAAATTCCCCGACGTCACTAATAAGCTGTTTCGTATTATTACCCAGCTTTTGTTTTAGCGCATAAAATAATGTGAATCGGTGCCTGAAATTAAAAGTCTCAAACTCCGTTTTATTGTTAAACTTTCCTGCCTTTTGATACAAGTTAAGCTGTAAAGAATTTTTATCTTCGGCGTTTAATTGCCGAATACCTGAGCCGGTTCTTTGGGTATTTTTGTTATGGAATCATCTTCCATTTAATCATATAATATGGAATAATATGAATCGGTGGATTCATGTAATACATCTGTCTGCACGTTAAGACTCTCTATAAACTTGGAGAAGTTTGAAGTTATATAGCTGCATGATAGTTTTGCTCGGAGTTATGTCAATATTATTAGTGGAGTGTGCTTCAAACTTGCCAGTTGTTACGTTCTCATTACACTACTGCTTGTAGCTACTAATGTTAAGTTTCACCTACAATAGTCAGGAAATTATTATATGCTCGAATTACCGCGATAATGGTTAAAGGTTTTTGTATGAAAATTGGTTACAGACCGCGACTTTTTCAAGTTATATTGAAATGAGAGAAAGTTGAATAAAACTATAAAAATTACTACATTAATGTAGAGTGCATTCAGGAAAATTTATCGAGAAATATATTTGTTTAAATTTATATTTCGAGTGATAAGTGGTTGATAATAATTTAATAATTATATGGACTAAGCATATTAAAAAGTAATCATTCATATTTATATACCAGGTATAACTTAATTATATAAAATAGTTTGAGTGCATGCAAAATAATCAATAAGAATGGTAGACTTATGATTTCCGTGTTTTTATTTCAGTAACTTTCTAATATAAGAAAAACGTGTTTAATTAATGTTCATTAAACTTTCTGAAACTCTCTTATAAATATGTAATCTATCGAGATTAATTCATAAGAATGCTTTTTAGTTTAATTCATAAGAATGCTTTTTAGTTTAAATGATATGCAAAATTTAAAATGAATGTGAATCTTCTTAAGAATCATCTAAATATAGCAGTTTAAACATATTGGTAAACAGGAAAATGGTATTAAAAATACAGACGATCCATTTAAAATTCTTCGTATAATTAATTGAAATGTTATTTTCCAGGTAAGCGACTAGAATATAAAACTGGCAAGGCAACAAAGAGTAAGTTGAAAAGATAATATTTCCGAATTCAGAATGTATATAAACAAGTTGGTTATGATTTTCTCGTTAAAATTTGTGTTAACTGAAGAGAGTTCTCGGATCAGAAACGATAAGCTTACGGTTCGATAAGTATGTAAATTTTTGTTCTAAGGATTGCGTAATTCGCCCATCTAACATGATAATTTGTTTATTTAATATTCGTGAACTTGTCTTTTTATTTTTCGTTTATCGTAGTGAAAAATAGAGTAGGAGTTTATAAATTTTTGACATAAAACTCGTTTTAAAGTAACGAATAACGCCTTAACTATATACATTACTAGTATACATTTATAATTATTTACTAGGTCAATAAAGATTATACGAGATTTTTAATAAAATTTTAAAACGTAAGTAGTCAAAGTGTCATTGCACTTCCAACATACGTGTAGCAAGCCAGTCCGTACTTTGATGAAATAAAAAATATGTTACATTTGAAGTTTAACGTTGCGTTTCGAGCGAATTTTCCAGTTAAAATCGTGAACATTTACGGGGTATTAATCAACTGGCTATAAAGTAGTAAGTGGATACGTTGTAGGTAATCAAAACTGCTAGTTGGGTAAGTTTAATTGAAAATGCTTGTGTTCTTAAATTTCCTTTTTTGCGACTGGTATTCATTAAGATTGTGATTGGCAATTATTATACTCGTAATCGCTATATTAAAATAGGCCGATGTTCTCGTAATCGGTAAATTTAAATCTATCTTCTTTATTTTAATTGAATTAGCTTTTGTTTTTTTTTCTTGAGCTTTTGTTGTTGTTTGAGCTCTTACCTATTATTAACATATTTATAAATCAAGTACCTAAATACTTACTTAGTTAAACTTAAAGTTAGTACCTACCTATATCTTTAAATGTTGATTTGTTATTAGGTCCAAAATTTATGACAAATGGCGGTTTTTATATCTTAATGCACTAATAGAATGTAGTTCTCTAAATCAAATCTTAAGTAATATATTACTAAGAAGCGAATGTAGCCTGTTTCTACCAATGAAACCAATTATACATATAATCACACACGCGGGATACGGATAATTTGGTTACCACAGATTAAAACATAATTAGAGACAGATGTGATACAGTGAATAAACTTAGACGATGATATATTTTGACATCCAGCAACTCAACAAACTTGGACGGTTACAAATTGGCGACTGACAAGTTCACGCTAACGAGAAAAGTTCCCGGGGCAAACTGTCCTCTAATACGTTTAAATCTGTTACTTTTAATGTAACTGTGATGCAGACGAATTTAGGAGCTAATTTCTGTTACAAGATTTAACGCGGATCATAAGTGTCTTAAACGTTTTTCAGATATGATCTTCTAGCTTTTTATTTCGCTGTTGATTTTTAATACGATTTGTAAAATTAATTCATAAATTATTCTTAGGCATGCGTTCATTCTTAATGGCACATATGCATGGGAATCTATTATGCATCAAGTTTTATCATGTAAAAATGGAGCAGCCGTTATGAGAATATTTTTAACAAGAGCATGCATTTTTATTATTGTAAGAGGCGCTCTCTTCACGATTTTCTAAATACCAATGCATCGGGCTTATATTCTCTAGTATATAGGCTAGTATCTAGGCTATAATAGCCTTATTTATATACTTGCAAAGCACGAATTTAAGCCAATACATATACGCGTAACAATGGACAAAAAAACATTTGTAGAGCTTAGCGTTACTTAGGTTACGGCGGCTTATAAGTGGTTTTTTCGCTGGATAAAATGAGGCTTTTAAATTTTTCCCCATTTATTTATAAATTGGGTAAAATCTAAAACTTCTACTTAGGTATGTAACTGTAATTTTAGAATTTATAAAATGTAATACGATAATTCAAAGTTTTAAAAGTGTTAATTTAAAGATGGGCCAGCTACATTATGTAAAAAATGTCAAGTCAGGCAGCGTTTATCAATGTCACCACAGTTGGCTCTGTATTTCTCTGAAAATTCTTTATTATGTTTTATCACCTACTTTTCGTGAAGAAAAAGTATCATTTAAATAGATGTGCAGATATCTGTCCTTAATTCTCAAGTAGACAAGAATTTGTTACTTTATGTATTTAAAACTAAAACTCCAACCAATAAAAAAAACTAAATAAGTAAGTAGTAAGTAAGTTATGTACATTTTCATGTACCAAACAACATAAAACCGACATGCAAGATAAGTCATCAATTCTGGACCGGTGAAAATGAATTTGATTTCCACCTTTCATATGAGTAGTCTATTATTCACGTATAGGGGATCATGTAAACATTTGTCGGTGTCATCTGCAGTTTTTTCTTTTATCTCCGCCATCGGTCAATTTCAAAAGAATGTCCGATGTATGGACTATGGAACGTGCTAGTATTTAATTTACTTGATGGATTTTTAATCTTTTAGCCGTCGATTAATCGTTTTACAGCAATGAATATTTAAAGCATTATACAAAATTTTAATATGTTTGAATATTTCATAGTTTACACAATTTATATTAAGATAGTATACATCTATATGGTTATTTGAATGGGAAATTCAATTGAACCCGTCTTTCATTTACGCTTGACTTATTAGGCCTAATTCGATCCCGCGCAGGTTTGGGTTCAATATTAAAAAATTGAATTGAATCGAATTGAGGTTCCCATCGTTTTTGGGAATGTTGATTAAAAGGCAATTTGGGAATTAATTACGAATTATGTTGTTTGTTAAAAAAAGAATTTGTTTTGAAGAATCTGCAGCACCTATACACCTCTTTATGAGCAAGAATAAACTAGTCAACATCAATGCTTATTGGTCATTTACAACGCTACCTATTGAAAAACATTTACATTTATTTGCGAAATTAAAATTAATTCAAAATGCACATAATGCATTTAACCACATATTCAATTTCCGCTAAATTTGGAATTATATTATATTCATGTAGTGGCGAATATTTAGTTAAACCGCACCCAATCAATTGGGGACAAAAGGCCCGCCTCGCTAGTGTCGTAAATTGGACCATTCCCAAAATATGGAACTCAATTTAGTGTGACCCTTTACTTGACCTGAGAATTTTAATAGCCAGCCCTGTCGAGACGTCACGGCCAGGTGCTGGCCGAACACTATTTAACTTCTGTAATGTATGTTATTGCGTTTTAGGGATATCTGACACGAACGTATTAACTTTATATTTACGGCCCCATTTTTGTTTCAGTCTGTTTGTTTTGGAATAGTTTTATTAGTTACTATTGATTTTAATGTTAGACGCGTAAGGCAACCGTGTACATTGTACAATGTTACAACTTTTGTAGTTACACGCAGCTTTTCATTTTCTTCGAAATACAAAACAAATTCGATTTGATTATTATTTGTTTGAAATTAATAGTTGCACAGTGCACACGTTATCATTAAATAAAACGAATTAATATTATTATCAGATGTAGATTGAATTGTGGTTCGCTTGATAGCTTACATGTGTGCATCTGCGCCGCAGTTGAAGTATCCGATACGAGAAACACGATATCAGAAGGGATAAAAATTAAATAAATGTTATTCGAATTTCATTCGCAAATACTGTTTATATTTGCTCGCTAAACGGGAGCTGCGGTTGCGTACCCACTTCGATCATTCACTGTGGCAATAAGAGAAATCCATTCATATTTATTTATCGCTTTCGTCGATATTGGCAAGAGATCGCAATTACCGTCGACCCTCACGCTACTGCAATTTCACAAATTGCGGATTTTACTTGCGCCGATGGCAAGAACTTCGAAATTGCAAGTCGTTATATGCATTAAAGAGCCCATCTTCGCCCCGACGACTTCTTTTGACGTGACTCCAGCATATGAAAGCGAAATTACGAATATACTTATTACCATGTGCGTGGGATTTTCTTATGCGAATACGAGCCGTCTTAATTAAACGAAAACTCTTTTTTTAAGCTCGCCGAGAACGTTTTGTCTCAGCTTTGCATACGGTTAAGACCTAATTAAAAATTAATGAAGTTCTTTATGTTTTTACACTAAACAAGTAGATGTATAAGTTATAGGTTGTATGTATTAAGTTTCATCCGTTCTTGCACCTTTATAAAATTTTTATATACAATAATTTTTTTTAAAACGTACTTGGAATACTGATAAAGTTTTCAGCTTTTAACCACTTTTGAATTTAAGAATTCTTGTTGATCGCTGTAACCACTCGTAAAACAAAATACATTAAAAACCTTGGTACATCTAAACAAACAACAACATATTTAGTAACCAAGCACATCATAATAAAATTAAAATGTTGAGTAAAAAGTTTGTGTAGTATAAAATATATGTGTTGTGTATATTTTTACTCTTGAGTATTAAAGATTTTGCAACTGAAATTAAATAAACTATATAACGTTTATTCTCTATATTATCAAAAGTGATATGCCATAAATGATTAGATTTCAAATTAAACAAGAATCAGAAGCAAATATATACTTTGAATGTAAATTACAAGATGCGAAACATGTTTGAATGCGAGTCATAAATCTCTGATTCGTAATTTAATACTACAGGTAAGTTATTGCATCATTAACTAGATGCAAGATCGTGAGTTCCAGAAATTTTTCATAGCACGAATGTCTGAACCTCTCATATAAAGTAGAAGTAAGTATATTTGTATGCAAGCTAATTTGCCGTTTGTTCCTTATATTATGTGAATGTGAGTAGTGCTTTTGAACAGTAGGTATGGTATAATTGGGCTCTTGTTAATATAATGTCTAGAAGCAGAGACTGATCTTCTAGTGTGGTTCTTGTTAAGATGAGATTTAGTTTAATTCTGGAATTTTGAAGTAGAAGGCACGTTAATTGGCTACGCTTGCAAGGGAATATTTTATTAATATCTGCTTCACGTGAAAATTATTTTATTGACAATGCAAATGCCAGGAACCGACGAGACCTTAAGCAAATATGTTAACCCTACATTTATAAACAGGGTCTGAACTGACTGGATCGCCATAACTTAAAATATTATTTGCTTTCAAAATTTATCATATTTATTTGGTGTTAAAGTTCAAATTGGCTTGGCACCTTATACAGCCTTCAGAGGGGACATCGCTGCCTCTAGATAAATCAATGTAAACAACACTAATTAGATGCAATCAGAATGCATTCATAGCTCTTGTTACCCTCGTAATAGAATTTAAATTGTTGTTTAATTTTAAAGATGCAATAGTAGTGGGGCAACAAGCTATTAGCGGTTCGTTGAAGCATATGTCAAGGGCGTCCAGCCAACTGCATTCAGCTTCTCGACTCTATAAATACTTTTATATACTCCATTCAACTATAAATGTTTAAATTTATATTTTGTATCATTTCTATGGATGAAAATACTTCAGGCAGTAGGCTGTATAGAATTTGGGTTATGAAAAACGGTTACCAAATTGAATTAAGTCGTGTTAATTAACATTTTGCAAGTTGCAACAAATTAGGGAATGTATATCTTTCCCATTTTATTTTATGTTGGTATTTTAGGTCAAATTAAATTTTATGACGACAAACCAATTGCTAAAGTCATTTTGTTTTTCATGTACAGTCAATAGTGAAACAGTTTTAAAATATCTTTGTTAAATGTAATAGTTTTATGTTGAAATATAGTACTTATTTATAAATTCTAGTCACTTGTATCCTACATATATGAAAGGTTCTACACATAAAATTGAGTCACATGGCGTTAGACAACAGTAACCTTCAGATATATTACTTTAATACATGGGGTACGCAAAGCTGCGTTCCAAATTTAGAAGGTTTTCTTGCGCATAACGAACATGAGCCTAAGAAAACAATTCCAATGCGAAATCCCTTGAAAGTCTCCGCCTTTTAGTGGCTTATCTTTATCCGTAGGGACTATATTACGTGATACGACACCGACTCGTTTTTCTTTGATAACGTTACGAAGATTGTTTACATTCAATGTATACGCAATTAGTTTTGAATTACTTCGAATGCCAAACAATAAGTGGTTGGAAGTATTGATTACGTTGTACAGAATAAAGAGATAATTATGAGGTATAAAATGAATCAATATCCGTGTGTATGATTCAGATTAGTAGGTACCTATACCAGTATTTCCTGTATATGGATGATTTGTTTTTTGATTTAGATTAAAGAAAATCTTTAATTAAATTGTGAATCATAGGTCATCGAAACTTGAGTGCTAAATTTAATTAATTATTATAAATAACAGCAGTTTTAGTAGAGCAGAAATTCATGTTTTGGTAGTATGTATCTAATATTTTGAATATATTATGTAAATTTTAAAAATATGATTAAGACACAATGTTAGTCAGATTTTCTGTACTATTTCTCATCTATAGTATCGTTCCAGACTCGTGTTGTCTCAAGAGCAATATTATAGTGCCTAATATAGTACATAGTAGTCATGATATGAGTTTGATTGAATAAACGAATTTGAATTTGATATTCCCAATTACCGGTGCTTCTGATATTTGTAATCAGAACAGTACACACATCTTAGGTTCTAAATGGGTTCTAAATAGTAACCTAACGTCAATCTATCTAATATTACCATTATAAATACCATTGCAATCACTGCTTGATACATTTCAATAATAGAAATTTCATAGAAATTGCAAAAATTACCCAGGTAAATCACGAATCTTCAAGGTTATAGTTGAGGCAATCCAAAACCATTGGATATTAAATTCGACTTCGTTAATCACGTTTTTTGTACTTTGGCAATATTTACCAATCGGAACTCTCACGTTGTTCGCAGTTTATAAAAATACGAGATATTCTTCCGCCTACCCTTCTTTCGAGAACCGTTTGGATTAGTCGCTTAGAGATTTATTACCCCATTGTTTCGAAACATAACTTTGTGCTTACGTGCTTTGCGTAAGTGTCATTGAAGATTTGAACGTTGTAGCGACTGTGATAAATGAAAATAATAAATTAAAGTAAAGAAGTAATTGGGTGTATGTATGTGAACTACTTATATAGAATTGGTAAACTAAGTTACATGAATTTGTAGTGCGTATTTAGATAGAAAATATATAAATAGATAATTACGTTTAGATAAATACTTTCGCATCTAATAACTTTTAAAATACCATCTGAATTGTAATAACAAAAGCAATTATAGAACACAGAATACGGAATGCCGCATCTATACATATAATAAAATCGTAGGAAAGTCAAAACTGTACATTGAATATTTTTTTAAAAGAATACATATTCCATGATCTATAATCGATATAGAAGCCAAAAATATAGTTTTTAGAATTTTTGTCTGTTTGTCTGTTTGTCTGTTTGTCTGTTTGTCTGTTTGTCTGTATGTTTGTCCGAGCTAATCTCGAAAAGTACTGCATAGATTGACTTCAAATTTTGCATGAATATTACTAACAGGTCGAGTGAGGTTTTTTTAAACATATTATCATGCTATCACCTCCGGGGGAGGAGCTGTGAACCTTTACTTTTCTTACGTATTCCGTGTACTACGACAGCGTACAATCTAAAGACTCATGTTTAAATGTTGTTTTTGAGTAAGCCATGCTATTATCTAGCTTTACACTATAAAAACTACGTCATTTACGTAATTTGGGCAGAGAAACTGTTTAATGAATCTTAGTACTATAAAGACAAATTTGATTCAGCGCCATCTATGAGATTTCGTAAAAATCAAATCAATTTACATGTTAACACTACTGAACACAATGTTAAAAATTAATAATTTAAATATAATTATGTTATTTATTTATTTAACTCTTTAACCCATAATAAATCTTCCCTTCCCTATAAGGTGCGCTTATAATTCGTGTGAATATACTACATTTTTAAAAGTGAGGGTAGATGTATATTATTTTAAGTCAAACTTGACACCATTACAGTTAATCTAATATTGATTGTGTTCATTGGTTACATTTTTAAAAATCTTCGTGTTTTAATAATTCGATCACGAGGCGGGACTCTAATACAAAAAGGTTAGTTCGTTGATAATTATTATTCCTTCATCATTTACATGTTGTTAGTAATAATATACTTTGACTGTTAATACTTTTGTTCAGTATTTATCTGTATGATTATTGCTTGGTAATTAATATATTTTCATGTCGTATACCTAATTATAAACATAAGTGTGATGTGAAACTAGCTGGATTTATTTTTACACACTCACAGTCTTATATTTTGTGTTAATGTTAAAATAGTATTAATAATAGTGTAAATCATAATAATTTTTCAAAGTTAAAAATATTTTCTTTTTTCTGATGGTGTTGCCATCGAATTAAACCGCGCTGTCGTTTCGTTCACAAAAAGTCATGTTATTAGGACCGAATATGTAGCCGCCTCAACTTACGGAAACGAGAGTAACCTGCGTTGTCTGTTAGTTATTGTATAGTCGAATTTAACGTTACATGGAAATTGGAATCTAAATATATGTATACCTACTTATATTAAATCTGTAGAGGTCAATTCTGCACATGAAATATATTTCCTAAATAACTATTATTTTTCATATTCGTGAGCAGAGCAGCAACTCCATTTTTAAGCTTTCGTCGCGTGTGCGTTCTTAATGCGTGTATCTTAATGGTTAAAGCTACACAGAAATCAAGTATGAAAGAAATGTTCTCCATATTATATAAAAAATATCTCCCGACATCATAAATGTCTATCTTTTATGGTTGAGCTTAGGAGTTCAAAGCTTCCTGATTATATTTGTCTACTAGCTGTCCCCGCGACTTCTTTCGCGTGGAATAGTGACTATGGGACCTATGACCATGGGCTCAGGGTGGGGCAACAATAAAAAATCATTTTTATTTTCATGCTCCCACTCCCGCGCCCACTCGCACTCCCACGCCATATGCCACGTTCAGTCCCAATCCCACGCCCACGCCCACTCCCCTTCACAATTAGTACCTACCAGATCAAAGCCAGGGTAAGCGCCCCACCCAGCCCCACCGTGGCTACGCCCATGCTGAATTACTACTTAAGATACAATTATTGAGTAAATACGTACTAAAGTCCGGTCGCGAAGCAGAAAGAATTTCGTACAATGACCTCTTTACCTACTGACAGTGGTCACAAACATTTTTGAATGAAGTGCAGTTTACATGAAATATTTGGAGGAGAAAATGTTTTTTACGTCCTCTATTCATTTACAATACTTATTAGTTAGTTACATTTTAACTTTTTCAATAACAACGATATATTATATAAAAAAAAGTGTGCGTGTACACACATAAGAAGTGAAACTTCTTTATGACCTTATTTTTCAAAAAATAATTTACTATGTAGGTACAATATTACAGAAATACGTTATTCTAACACGCGATTTCGACTTAGGCGGATTTTGATTGGACATAAAGAGTTTGAGGTTTATTCTTATAAATTTTGAATTCACAAAATCATAATTGAACACCTGACACCAATCAAGCAAACACAAACCTTACGCTCTCAGGTTAAAGGTTTACAATCCCTAAGGACGGCGGTCATTGCACCTGTGCGAGCAAGACACATTATTTTTACAAGGGAGTGACAGTGACAGGTAATAACAGGTTAATGTACGAAATTCTTCCTGCTCCGCGACCGGACTTTACCATAAATAATTAAAAGAATTGTTATTAAAATTTCTTACTAAACTGAGCTAAAAAACTTACGTACCAAATTATTAAAGAAAATCAAGAAATGAAATGCCTAACCTATACCAAATAGTTACTACATAATGTAATTAAAAATTATGATTAGTATATAATATCGAAAATCGAAAAAGAAATGCCTAACTAATTCTACGTAAAATTTCTTTTAAATTATGTCATAATGTTTTTTAGGAACCAGGGGGGGGGAGAGGAGCAAATTCTATTTCCTTCCTTTCTTAAACGGATGTTTTTAATAATCTATGGTGTAGCCACTGATCAGCTTAATCAAATCCAGCAACAAATCCAAATTAGATCTTTCCTGTCTCACGCACGTAACTAAAGGCTGAAGAGAGAGAGAGCACGTAACTAAACCGTTTAGACGAAGAAAAGTGTATAGAAAAAGGAATAAATAATTTCATAAACTTCCCGACGATCTTTAAAAATAAATTATAACTTTCATTTTTTTCATTCCCACTTTTACCCCTATGTAGGTATAATAAGTGGATGAACCAATTTTGATACACTTTATCTAAGAACCAGCGTCGGAAAATATTCTGCCTAACAAAAAAACCGCATCTAATTCGGTTTACCTGTTAGCCAGCTACGGTGCCATAGACAGACACACACACACACACACAGAAATACATAGCGGTAAACACATAACACCAGTCTTTTTGCGTCGGGGGTTAAAAATATAATACGACATAATTTAAAGGACATTTTATGTGGAAAATTTACCTATACACCAGGGTAGATAATTTTTGAAACAAAAAAAAATCGCAGTAGGATGAAACCCATTAGAAAAGGATATGATAAAAATGTAAGGAAAAATAAATTACGGTCAATCGGAGTTCGGGAAGTGGGAGGGGGGGGAGCTTTTAAGAGAAAAAAATGGTTTCTCTCGATTTCTCGATAATAATAACACCTGCTAATTTTTTTCTACATATTTTAATTGTACAGACATCACTTTTCCACAATTTTATTATATGTATTGCTTCACAAGCATTGGCAGACGACAAGCGCTTGTCGCCATCCGTCGCGATTTGAACTGAGCGTTCCCACGGCATGTGTGCGTATGGCAAGCACTGGCGAGCGACAAGCGCGCCGATTCCCATGGCATGTGGTGTGGTGTGGCGCGGTCGGATTTGTGAAGCAAACATGTCGTGGGAATCAGGCTTTAACTTAATTTTTATTCACCCGCATCAGTGCCACCTAAAAAATCTTTATATCGAAATTCGAGCAAAGTTAAGAAAATGAGAAATAAGAGTTCTCAAGGATCGTTAGAGATAAGAGGCTTACTATTGACCGAAAACAACATGTGTTATGCCGAACCTGAAACCGCTTCACAACGAGAATTGCGGCTCACAGCTGACCGCGAACGGCATGTACTATCCTGTGAGACCGAAACCTTCACTGAGAGGGTATAACGTCTCACAGCTGATCGCAAATGGCATATTATACTATCCCGTGAGACCGAAACCCTCACTGAGAGGGAATTACGTCTCACAGCTGATCACGATCGTCATATTTTATCTCGAGAATCTGAAACTTTTACTCAATATGAAGACCGTTTGACAAATAATAGGGTGCACCATAATATTATTCGATCTCTCGAAGATGAACATGAGCATAAGGAATGACTAGAGTAGGGACGCGAATATTACCATTATTTGAGACAAGAACGATTAATAAGTTTGTTTAATGAAAGATTAAGAATTGAAACTATTGGTCTCTTGAAACGGACGAATAGCGAGAGGCCCGTCTTACTGCAGACAGATTTCGACATAGTCTTAATGACTTAGAGGTAAACATAGAAGATCAATCTACAAATTCGGTGGTGTGGTCCGACAAATATAAAAGTGGGTTTGCTTATAACATCACAATTGATTACCTACAGATCATCTTCTGTATAGGCGATATTAACGTAGTATGTTCTTTTTGTAATGCTTTAAAGTGGAGTAAGGAGTCGGCTTTCGTTTGAAGATACGCCGGAACCTTTGAAATCACTACTTTTAAGTTTTAGAGGAACATGTGCAATCTAAACAGTTCTTAGACAATATTAGCTCTTATAGTATTGCGTTTTAAATGATCCTTTGGTGCTCAACAATTATCAGATGCTCCTTTCATTCTTACTTTTAAGATACAAGGTCAAGTTTATCATTTGATAGGATCCCTTTTGCGTGAAGGCCAACCTAAGTTTCTTTAAATATATTTTGTATTCGACTACGACGAATAATCGAATACAAGAAATCAATATTTCTCGAATTTAAAACTGAACTCATTTCACAATTTTAGAACATGTTAATTCATCAGGTTAATCCGTATATATGCGTTTTAAATCGACATTAGAAGCTTTTCCTCAAGATGGTGATATTAATATAAAATTGGTATAAATGCCGATAGACGGAAGTCTATCAGCACTCAGGAAATCCCTGAGCGTGTTATAACGCCCAGGCCACAGTATTACAATTTTTCCTACAGTAGGGCGACGAATGTATTTTCGCATAGCAACGGAGGGGAACTCGTGGGGGGTAAAGTGACGCGGGCCACGTACCACAAACATGCTTAGTTTGTGGTACCGAGCGCGAAAGAAAGTCATCGTGTTTTTAGTAAAGTTACTATGTAAACTAACGTAATTTATTACTTAGGTACATATTCTATAATGGTGCGCTCAAACTGTTAATCTACATTTAATTTAGATTATTATTTTAATTACTAAGAAATGTAGAATTTAAATCACATTCATTCATGTTTTCCTCAGATATTCGATGTCTATGATTTTCGATGATTTTAAGATTTTCTTATCAGAGTATTCAATTTTAATGTAGTTAAATTTTATAAGAGACAATTAAGAACATTCAAAAATAAAGTGTCACGTATTTTTTTTAAACGACGAATGACGAAAAACGACCGAATCGCGGACGAAGTCGCGGGCAACAGCTAGTTGTGAATAAAACAGTATTGTATATCTACATTCTACACACAGGATGCAACCGATGAGAATAATTCGAATACCATTTAAACGTTTCCCCAGAGGCTAGATAAAATGTAGACTTTTTGGAATCTCCATTACTCGATAAACAAACCATGCTATAAAGAGATACGCAAGGGAACCATCTCTCGTTTGAGGAAAACACTCAAAGAAAACTGTATCTGTGTTTTGTTCGACTTGCATGAGCATCGGGAGTCGGGACGAACGTGGCCCGCGTAATGAGAATAAATCTGTGATTGATGACGCCGTAACGAAACAATTTACGTCCGATTTAAGCAGCTGTAATAAAGGCAAGGTCTGCACTCTATGCAATTTATGCCTCCACATTCGAAAATTAATACCTCGGTTTTGTATGACTTAATTAATGGGGCAATTTTACGTGACAAGGCACATTGAATATGGGAATTTAGCACGCTTCTCTTAGAACGCAACTCTTTAAGAAAATTTTCTTGAAGGCTGAAATGCTAGTAATTAAAGCTCTGTGACATGTTTTCTAATATTGTTTTTTTAGTTAAACGTTCTACGTATACCAACGGAAGGTTATATCTTTAATACACTGTCTATACATATGAAATGAGAGAATATTATGGAACGTAGTTTATTTAGTGCTCTGAGACGGTGCCACACTGCAAAACAACGTAGTAAAACTCATTATTATTTTTGTTGTCTTGGCAAGTTGTTTGTTCAATTCAACTATTCCTTACTGACTGTATCGCAATGTTTTCTATTTAAATAAACATTTCCTTTCATGTTAAATTGAAATACAAGCGATTAGAACTAAATTGTTTTCTATGTTATTTTTTAAACGAATAATAAAGTACTCCTTTTAAATATTGAGATTGTGGTACAATTTATAGACGTAATCCACTGATATTAATGGAATGACAATAAATATGCTTCTGTTCCCGTGGTGTTTGAAACTTTGCCAAATATGATTCGAGGCAGCTCATAAATGAATGCCAATCGGTGATTTTTCTGGCTTTATTGATTAATTTTGTAGCGGGAAATTCGTTAATCTCGAGGGCTTTACAGAATTTTCATTTAATGGTGTCCATTAATTTTAGATATTTTTATCTTTTAATACAAAAATAAGTATTTTTTTTACATTTTAAAATCTCAGAGTCCATATTAAGTTTGAATATTATCCTTTTGCGTTTTATAAGCATTGGACTTCACTCAAACCGTGATCTCAGACAAATTGCCTGCATATAGGCAATAACAATGAGTGACTTAACAAAAGTCGATTATACACTCCGGTACATTACATTCCGGTAGCATTTCGTCATATATAGGTAATAATAGTGTTAATACATCCGTCTTAATCAAGTTAAAATAAAAACACAGTTGCGTGTCCATGGTCATTACTTTGAACGGGTATTACAGTTATTTGCAGGCACCTGCTCGTTTAGGTGTTTTGTCGATAATATCAGACAAATGTAATGGACCCGGGTTGCTATACAAAGAGGAATTGCTCTATAAATTGACCTATAACATCAATGTCATCTTTATTGTTTGCTTTATGGTACACTTCAGTTTGAAAGCATTGGCTCAATTATAGTCATTTATGCGACTATTGAAGTTGTGAGTAATAGTCGAAAACTTTCTAAATGATTTAGAATTTACATGCTGTTTATAGTACTTACCTGTAATATTATTATTAGGTACATAGGTTATTTTAGGTTCCATTTTGTGTGATTACTATAGTAACAATCATGTAAAATATGTAATTATCCAATTAAAATAATATAGTATGTATGTTCAAGTTTAGTTCTCTGTGTTGGAAAAGTAATTAAAATTAAAAAGGGGAGGATCGAAATTATTAGCCTGGAAACAACACAATAGACTTCTATGTTTAGTGTTATTTAAGTATTAGTACATTTATATTGTTAATCAAATATACTATTCCCTATACATTTAAGAACATTGTTTAGTGTAATTGATAAAATGTAGGTACATCATATAAATTACATCGATTTTACAAGTTGTATCTAAAAAAATCACGTTCAAATTGTTATTTATTTATATACAATTTAAATTTCTAATCATGAATAATTGCGGTCGAAGCCAGCTAATTGGATAAGGGAACTTTGTTTATTCATGTTTTACTAACTCCATTGCCTGAGGCTTGGCTAAGATAGTCTTGCAACATGCTCGGGATCTCGACACAACATTGCTTTTACAAAGAGCTAAAACATTTTCTAACAGTGTACCTACTTGAAGGTATAACGTCTTTTGTTACTTACCTTTTAAACAACATTTTCTGAGCTTGGCTAACAACGTTTTTTGTCCTGTTATTTTAAAATGAAGTGTTAAAAGCTCATTTCAGTGATGCAACAGAGACAGCAATTATAAATAATAGCATTTTAAAGGTTTATTTTCATCTTTTACATTTTACTTGTAGAGAAAATTCTCATATATTAGATTAACTACGTTATTGTTAACAGCACACGCACACTATTTATTTTAAACTAGCTGACCTCACAGACGTCAACTTCAAGCTTCAATTGTACCATTAATTTTATTTACAGGTTTTATTTTTTATAAATGATTAACTATATTTAACCTTATATCAATACCCATTCTAATATATCCATCAAGATTTGCATGTGATTGATTACTACAAATGGAATATATTTATGAGTCTATGAGATTTCATAGTTACAATTATTTTTGTTCGGAAATAATTTGGTCCGCGCTTATAGAGTAGTTTCAATTATTTATCTTGTAAGCTCTTCTTAAACTATACTTGTATATAATATTTTTCTCGACTCATATCTGCACTCCCCATTCAGCCGCTAGTCATCAATAAAGTTGGAAGCGAAGAAATTGACTTCTGGACAATTCAATTAAGAACGTTAAGTACGAGTTGGCAAACGCGCGAAGCAGACAAGTTTGTGGAAGTTTATCAAAGAGATTGTAGCGAGTTAGCCTTCGAGCCAATGTGAGGTGCCGGCGTGTATGGCTACTCGATTGGTTCAGCGCTATTCGGGCTATGTTAATAAAAATAGACTTGCAGTCGGCGCCTTGTAGTCTTGTAGACATTTTAATCACGAAAAGTTTCTTGGTTATATTAGTTAGTTTCGTATGGTTAAAAAATAAATCGCAGTCATTTAGTAATACATTTGAATTGGTATCTCAATTACTTGCCGTGACAATGATTGTTCTATAAAGCATGCGTTAATTATATCTCATCTCATTCTCACAATAATTGTATTTCAATCCAAATATTGAAACAGTTCTAACCTAACATCCGATTTAACCTGCATGTGCTTGCATGAGCCTGCATGAGCTTGTGTCCTACAAAAATAAAAATAAAAACATATCCCTAAAAATAAACCTTCCTCAGTTTGAGCGCAACAAGTGAAAAGATAACCGTTTGAAGTAGAAAGTTAGATTGAAAACTATCAACGTTAGATTGGTTAGCAGTAATTGATAGTGGTTTAAATTCCGATACGTCCACAGATTTGAAATTCTCAGACTAAAATTAAATTATCGAGGATTCGAGAGGCGCCTCGACTGAGGGATTGGGCAAATTCAATTATTAGCTTGTTAAATGCGATAAAGTTATTGAAGTCACATAACTGCTTGTTTATCCTGGGAACACGAGTATCTATTTTAGAAATTAAGGGACGGTTATATTAAAGGATGCTTAGAGATGGCTCTATTTAGGGATAAGGCCAACCAACTAAATATATCTGTCTAGAAATAATTTATATGTGCATCTTTGGCCTGACTTGTTTTAGCTTATTTTGTAGGTATAATAATATAGGTGTAATAAAAAATTATGTCTAACTTTAAGTTCTTCATTGTCAAAATATATTTACCTCATATATTATTCATTGTATGTGAGAACGAATATTATTTGTATTCCCACATCAATAGTAACAAGTAACAACCAATAATATTAATGAAATTCTTTAATAAATTACATTGTTTGATGAATGTTTGCTGTTTCGTAAATAAATAAATATTTGAGGACACTTTTCACACACGGCACGATCTTATCCTATACTAAGCTTTTCACTTGTGTTATGGCAACCAGATGGCTGACATACATATTATATAATTTTAAATATATACTTATATAAATAATTAACACCCAGACACGGAGCAAATATTGATGTTCATCACACAAAATCTGCCCTGGGTGAGAATCGAACCCACGACCTTTGGGTTGGAAGGCCACAGCTACCAACCAAGTCACATCGGGTATGTAGTAGATTTATATAGATTTTATAATTTACAAAACTGTTACAAAACACTAAATAAAGCGTTGACTTTTTCAATGAACAATTTCTTGAAAAATGCATAATTGCTTCTTAAAACTTAACCATTTACGACAATTTAAAAGGTTCTTAAGCTTACAGAACCTGTAGCGTAAGTTTAAAAATTCTTAAAGCTCGCCATCAATGCAACCAACTAAGAAATAGAAAAAAGGTGAAAAACTCCACAAAACTTTGTTTGCAGTTGGCAAGAACTTTTGTTCTTAAGTACCCACAGTTGATTTATGGTAGAAAAATGTATATTTTATAGCTAATAACTCTTTATTTCATAATTATTACATTTTAAGTTAAAATAATATATTTGCTTGGATTATAAATTTCTATAGATAATAATTATTTACTTTATTACACATCCATTGTCCACACCTCATAATTTATAGTTCAACAGACAGATCTAAACCTCCAAATAAATACTTACAGTTGAAACGGCTACCGCGTAATTAAATGTGAACACAACATTTGTACACGTGATTTCCAAACTGAATGCTTCCCATAAATTAAATCCTCGAATGTTGATAGCATTCATCATTACGGACAATCAAATTATGTATTAAAGCTTTGTCGATAATACTGGGCTGATAATGAAAGCGTGCTTACAACACTTGCCGTTCCGATCAATGCTACGATGTTATATATTACTACGTGACTCGATTGAACAATGATCGTATTTATTTACAGACAACAAATATTACACGCCTTTTCATACACTACTTATTGCTAAGATTACTTGTATTGATGATATTGTGTTACAATAAAATATGATGTTTACGAATTATTTACGGAATAAATGGGCACTTTACATCTGATTCTTTTTATATGATATATTATTTTTGATATTACTTTTTATCTTCACTTGATTAAACTTAAAAGTAAGGAAAGTGACTTCAGAAATACTCATGAATAAAACGCAAGCGAGACAAATAAAAACGTAGATGTAATTCGAAAATGATAAGGCCACCAAAATATATTATGGCACTAAATATAATTAAACCGCGGCTTTGTCACTGATTTATAATTGAGTAAAGTTCTTGGACCGTCGAGAGAGGGAAAAATAATTTCGAGATTAAATTTCTCCGCGGCTTACGTACTAAATTTGGAGTAAGCCTGAAATTACTAAGGCGTTTGCGGGAATCCTCCATTTTCTTGCGGGGCTGCGGAGTCCTATCCTGTCTCTTAGGCGATAACAATATCGGAATGGCGCACTTAGATAATTGAAATTTGGGCCGTAATTATAATCATCATAATTTGATGGTCGTTGCGCTCAAATGTGCCTAATGTCTACAGAGCCAATTGAAATAATAGCAAATCTTACTCGAATTCCATTAGGTGTGCTAAAATTACTCCTGAATTGTAACGGAATTACTTAAAAGTATAATTGCTTAAAAGATAATCTTATGTTGTCAATTATTGAATTTTAAATTTTCATTAAATTATATTAATATAATGATTGTTTTTCTACCTTCTCCTGATCCTTATCCTTATCATCAGGGTAACGTAAAGGAGAGCCATTTCTACATTTTATATCACAAAAGATTAAGTACAAATTTCATTTGTTTCATTTTAATCAAAGTATAGAAAGGCTTATAATTATAATTGAAATTTGAAACCGATGGATAACAAAATTAGCTGTCAACCGAATACTTTACTTAAATTATCTTAAGCGACTTTGTAAAATAAATAATTATGGACATATTTTCTTAACGTAAAATGATATCACTAGCTATATTGATTTTAAGTATAAACCATAGTTCATTACCGTTCGATTGACTGAACTTCATCCCAATCAAAATTCATTCAAATGCCTTTAATTCGTTTTGGAGGGAAACGACAGAGGCTGTCAGCGGCATGAATGTTGTAGAGAAATAAAATCGCAACGATTTCTATGAAATCTTTATATTCACAATAACAACATCAAGTTATGCAAATACCTTATCTGTTATAATTCAGATGCCAACTTTTCATAACTAATTTGAATTAAGTCAGTTAATAAACATATTAAATTCGTTTTCTCTTCGAATATTTTTTTAAGTTTTTTCGGATGATTTCAAAATTATTAGTATTTCTTTATTTACACATTCCAACAACATTGAACATGCACATTCCAAACGTGTTTTAGGTATATAACTCAATATTAGGTATATAAATGTTCGCTGTAAGTGTATTGCATCTTTTAAAAACCAGGGGCTGTGTTAAAATAAATAATTTTGAACAAAAGCTTAGCAACCAATCAGTATATAATTAAAGCTACATATTATACATAGATCGAAAGGGTTGTTAAAAACGTCGTGCATAATGGAGGACGTGAAGGGGCTTTAATTAAAAGTCAACGTTGGTCCTTGATGTACAACAATAAAACCAATTCACTTTGAAGGTTAACATGCCGAACTTTGTTGTTTAATTTCCCTTGTAGAGATTCATACACATTTATCCTTATATAGCCATAATCATGCATAATGATGTTAATGAGCGCTTTTCTAACAGTAAACATTTAAACTGATGTATTTAAAAGCAATAAAATGGAACTGATATCGGGAATTCAGAGACGCGATGTCTTTTCTGTAGTAACAAAATATATATGTAGTAACAAAACATTCTCGAGCACATCAGTGTAATCTGGCCATATTTCACAGCGACTAAACCTCCCGATGAAACAGGGCATTTCTTGGACATATCGCTTTGATTTATGGACTGGTTAAGTACCCTTTAAAACTATGGCGGAACAGAGTCAATATCCTTTATAGGAAATTCGATATCTATTATATATCACCCATATAACTTTAACACATCGCGACAGATAAGGTTTGCAAACTTTAATAATATTTTGAGACTTTAAATACAAGTTTCTTCGAGCGTCTATAATAGAGTGCGCGTGTTTACAAACAGGAGTACGACTTCGGCAAAGCAAATTAACATATAGACGGTTTAATTTCGTTTGAAATTTAACCTGATTAAAATCAAAATGAGCGTGAAGTTCCTTGAAAAGTTTCATTTAGTCGAACACAGCTGACACATACGAATTTGCGGGAGTAATACCAAACTGAATACGTTACTGGCGGGACGCAATTTGTTCCAACCCTACAATTTATGTCTACAGCCCATTTTATGCAAAGGAGTGACAAAAAGAACAAAAAGTTATGTGTCACTTAATGAATATTCATGGATGACTGATTTATTTTGAGTGCCAATTTGTCCAACATTAAGCCGCTTTTAGTGGAAAGATTAAATGCTTTGTCAAATAGGATAATTCTATTTTTTCAGGCTTAAAAGGTTCGTTTCACATTTTATATGAGTAAACATTTTTTCAACAATCGTTAGAAACGTATTCCTTTTAAGTCCTCGGATAGATGAGAGCTTAGATAATTAATTACCGCAACCAAGTATGAAGCCTAGAACCTTGAAACTAACAGGCGATGTAATTACCTCCTGGAGTCGTAATTGAAGCTAAAAGAAGCGCCTTGGAAAATCTAAGAATCAGTTAAATGAGACTTAAACAGAGAAGTGGCGTTTCCTTTTTCTGCCAATAATACTTTTATCTTTTAAGACTTTATTCCGAACCACGATTTGAAAGAGCTTCTATTTTATAGTAAATTTTCTAAAGTATTCCTAAATAAATTGATTTAAACAGTATGCTTAATACTTGATAGAACTACTTTATTCTCAACGAAAATATATCTCAATTCTTCCAGCTTCTCTACTATAAATTGAAATAAACACTTAAATGGTTCCATTATAAAACAGTTCCATAGGATGCGAGATTCCAGTGACATACATTTTCTACCGTGAAGTATTTAAGGTCTTATTCGTTGAACTAATTTAGACTTTGAACGCAACATTTTAAAGCGTAATCTGTGTTTTAGTCACACTAAGATAAACAGTGGGAGTATCATAAATAACAGCAAACGATTAACAAACGTAGCTAGTGGGGTGGACCGTAATATATTCACTAGCTGATCCCAATTTGTCCGACCTAACGCAATATTGGTAGCTTCCCTCGCTTGCATAAATATGTACTCCAATAATATTTTAAGTGTTTTTGGGATAGTTCTAGAATCATGTTCGATATTTTGATATACTTAAAAGTTAAAATTGGAACAAACTTTATGGTTTTATAAACAGTATTGGAGCTGTTTATTAACGTGATAACGTTTTTAAAATCGTTTTAGTCGGGTGACATGTTCAGAAACTTGTGTCACACCAAAACCTCACGAGCGCGATCGCAGGTATAACGAGAGAGAGACGGACCGATCTCCCGTCTCATCTCGAGCGCTGCCACCAATAAGACGTTATCACGTAAACATCTCGATCGTAAACCTACTTTACAAACAACCAATTTTTTTATTATTTTAATGTAAACATTCAATTAAATTTTAGTTTAAATGTTATCAAAGAATTTGTAAATAAAGAGGTTATATTTTTTATTTATTCAATGGGTCGTTTAGATTTAATTAGCGAACAGAATTTAAGATCTTTTAACAAATTTAAAATGTTATTTGATCGTAGTCACGGCCAAGTCACGAATTAACTACTTAGATATTTTTGTACTAAATTATATGAAGATAGAGTTTTCGTCAATAATGCTAGAAAATTTTAATGAACATTGGCTAAATATTCTTCATATTAAACTGAAATAAAATCTACATTTTTATGAGAGTGGTGTGTAGAGATTTGAATAAGTTGTGCGAAATAAGGGCGTTCTCGCTTGCTCGAGCTCGAGTTTGTATTAAAGTTGACATGAGACTGAAATGTAAATCTGAAGTTCCATCAATGAAATTTTTAGTAAAATATACTACATTTTTTCTATGTAACGTGCGCACAGGCTCTAAATTTTAACGCGAAATATTAACCTAAATGAGCACCGAGCAGTCTCTTAGAAAAAACATTAGTGTAATTTTTTCACCGCAGAATAAAGTCGAGGAAGCCTCATCATTAAATACTTTTGACGAGAATAGTTTTGAAATTATAGTTTTAATTAAAACGATGATTTTACAACGTAGCTGTAAGTAATAACGTTCGCATAAAAATATAGTAAATAAAAGCACCTCATTATAGTTAATTTTTCTCCTGCAAAGTAATTCGAGTTGCATTCCAGAGTATCGATTAGAATAGAGAAAAGATAGTTTCAATATTTCAAAAGGTTCTAATGCGAGCTTTTCCCATTGAAACAGTCTCACTGTGAACAAAGAAGGCATATTTTATATTCACCGTGCATTCGAAATAAGTCGACGACTGCGAAAGTGTGGTCATTCTACCGTACTTCAGTTGGTTTAATTGTTTTCCTATTCGTACCGTTCCCTGTCTCTTCGGAGTACGTACATAATTAAATTACGCCAATTTAAATTATTTCATTTAAATTTCTGTTCCACTGGACAAAGGTTACCTTAATATTGGACGAGGAAGAACGTTTCAAGTATTTAATTTGAGAACCGTAATAAGTACCCTAATATATTTTTGTAGTTAGATCGTTTAATTATTCCACGCTTTTGATTAAGTGGAGCTTCAAACAAATAACAAGGTTTGTGTCCAATGCAATTGATTATTACTTAGAATCATTGTGTAAGCTCGAGTTGCTTGTGGGCTAATTGTTTTAAACACTGCTTCAAACACTGTTACCGCAATTAATTAGTTCCTAGCTTCACTAACCGTCTTCACGCGTAAATTTTGCAGAACTGTTGTTTCGATTAACAAACACCGCTTTATTTTAGCACAAAGCTAATGTAGTAATTGAGTTGTGATTTAATGTGTAATCTAACTTGTGAGCATAATATAGAGTGTATGTAGTTAGTATATTGTACACACATTTTATACCTATATTTCGTTTATATCATAGACTAAAAATAAATTTTGTTAAAAAGTCATCTAATCTCTTACTCTTTATTATTAAATTCAAATATGAGTAAAAAATTACAATAACATTCAAGCAGAATTGTGCGATGAAACGTTCTCTATATTGGCAGCAAAAGCCCGATGATCGAAAAGACTCGTTCGACAGGCACTCGTTAGGATCCACCTGGGATCCACGCATTACCCGCAAAATGAAAATCATTCGCCACAATGAGATGGTCGCTTTTAGTGGAATTAAAGCGATCTGCTGCACTGTCCACGTGCATCCAACAAATGGATTACGTAGCAGTTTAGATTTCATGAGTGAATACTTTTTAGAATTGCCGCTGATGTTCCGGACTTTTGACGGGTATTACAATTTATTGTGGTACAAACTGCGTATGGTTTCGATTGAATACATCTATTGATTGCGTAATGTTACTACGTTTATTTTCAATTAAATATGTTCATCTATAGAAATTACCGTAAAGGCAATTTAACGAAGCGGATGATTGAATTTTTTTCTATTCTTTTAAAATTTATAGTAAAAATAAAATTAATTTTACCTTTAGGTTAAATAATTCATCTTTAAGAAAATGCTTCTGTGTACGCAAGATTATATTAAATAGAGAAAATGTAATGAATTAGAGATTACTGTTTCATACCACAATAACATAACATTAAATCTTCATTATCTCACCTCCATGGGCACGAAGCACGGAAATAATAACAGCTTTTTACGTGTAATGTTACAATTTAAACCTTATTAAACATCAGGGGAATGTATTAGTGCTACTTTGTTTTTACACTTATATGGTATCTACTATAATATACATGATTTCTCATATTTCTTCTTATAAGTTAAGTTATCTTCTTTGTAATAATATAAACGTGACTATGTTGTGCGAGATCACTACATAAAACAAAGTCGCTTTCTCTGTCCCTATGTCCCTTTGTATGTTTAAATCTTTAAAACTACGCAACGGATTTTGATGCGGTTTTTTTTATAGATAGAAGGTTTTAGTATATAATTTATTAAGTTTTAGACAAAGCGGGCGAAGCCGCAGGTGGTAAGTTAGTATTTTATAAATTACGATGATTTAAAATGGCTTAAAGATGAATTTAAAATGTTTTTAGCTGAACTGTGACTCTCTAATTCTCTATTAATCAATTTAATTGATTTTGATTTTATCGCATCATAAACGCTTGCTTTTGTAAGAATTCATACTTTTTGTTGTTTTTGTTCAGCTTGCTATTAAAAAGTGTTTTTTAGTTTTATGAACTAAAACTATTTCCAGTTAATAGAATGCCAACAGTTGACAGTCTTTAGAATGAAAAATGTCGATCTATAATAATTTTCAATCGTGAAAAATACGGAAAATTAAAAAAGGAAACGCAAGGAAGGAAATTTTTAAGCAAGAAAGGAAAAGACATTAAAAGCTTCGTTCTTTCACTTTTGAAAGGTAGTGTTTATTATGCTATGTGTATTGAAGTGAATGAAAGTTTAATCACTAAGTACATAATATTTTAATACAGTACTTAATTTTATTAAGTACATTACTTACGTAAGTAAGTAAGTAAGTAAGTAAGGTACTTAATTTTATAAATAAAGACAAACTTTGCTAATTACTAAAAAACAAAATGTTGTATGCATTTAAAAATAGTAGGTACCTACGAGCAAATACATAGTTTTAACCTGTTTTATTTTTATTTTAAATTACATCGTTTGGCTTTAGTATTAAAATGAATCGTAATTAAAAATTGTACTGCAACATTATAGGAGAATTATTCGTGCGGACGATAAAACCAGCATCAATGTGAAGTTTAAAATTTCATCCTATTATACTGCAAATACGATTTCGGATAAACGATGATTTCCTCGTTTCGCTAAAGCCGTGTTCTGATCAATTTTCAATATAAAAATTGTATTTTTTACGTTATTCCAATGATTCATTTTCAAGTCCATGTATTAGTTTTTGTTGCAGTGATTATAATATTGGTTTTAATATAGATATATTGTTAGTTGTCAATATTATTAAAAAAAACGGAACATGGGCTGCCTTACTTTTAATTAATACACTTAATAATCGTAGCAATCGTCAAAAATATCAATACATTATAGAATTGAAATATCACATCATATAAAGTGTTTAATTTATTTTCAATATGAATACAGCCTTACAAAATAACTTCATTTTGGAATTTGTATAAATATTGTCAAAACCGAAATCAGTGATTGGATTTTAAAACTCATTTTATCTCTGCATTCACAAATTTGTTTTAATATTTCGTGTTTAATTCAATTTCATAATATCGTTTCAGGTAATTTACAGTCTTGATTGAATCAAGAAGTGATTTGCCGGGGAAACAAACTGTAAGTATTTAAGTTAACTTCTTTAATAATCGAAAAGAAATATAACTAAGTCTACGTTAGTTTAAGATGAAAAAATAAATTCCGAAACCCCGGCGTACGATTCCAACTGATTCGTAATTAATGAATAACTTACCGAACTTAAAAGTTGAGTGGACAGGCTGAAACTTTAGTTTTTAATTTAAGACCGAGCCGACAAAAGAAAAAAGTTAAATGTAATGAAAGTTGGAAAGTATTTTGAGCACGTTCGCATAAGCATAGTCCATGGTAGCTTTTAATTAATTTGGAAAAAAATCTGTCGTTACCAGCGCCGAAACTACGGTGAATTCGAAAACAGGCTCCTAAATTCATTTCCCGTTATTTCGCACTCCAAAACTATTCCACTCGAGTTAGTTTTTAGCAAAGGAGAGTTTTCCTGTTATATTTAGATGGACAGCTAATACAAAGTGCCGACTGAATGCTAAAACAGTCATTTGCCAATCAAATGTGTATGTACTGCTATAAAACTGTGTGAAAATATTATTGATTATTGAGTTTCTAAATTTTTGCGTAACAACAGAAATGGCATAAACATCCGTATTCCATCGAAGTGTAAAGAAAGGATCAAGCGCGATATTCCATTAACATTTAAATTATTTATTAGCCAAGTACTTTTAACATTTTCAGGTAAACTTTGCGTCTCGATCGAGATGAGTTTTAGGAGTTAATTATTATATAGGGTTGGATTACACGAACGCAGTTCATTAAGTTAATTAAATGAGATAGCATTACCGAACGGCGCTATTATTAGATATGAAAATTAAGATAATCGCGACCCCGCGCCGGTTGAATTCACGGTATCTTTGCTAAATGGGATCATTTCTAAATTACCGTAATTGCCCTGATTTTGAAAGCTTCTAAAACTTAAAGTTAATTATCTATTGTACGTAACAAAGTTTGTATTTTTCCTCTTTACTTTATAGTTTTATATATTTATTGAGACTCAATGTGCGCGATTTCTCTCTATCCCTATTACGCTTCCCTTTCGTTGGAAGCCGTACGGCGTACATGCAGTGTATCGAGTGGTCTTCCTAGTTCCAATGAAATAAATGAGTCCGTTCGGTTTGATTCATGCCAATGGGGAGCGGAAAATACGCGGCTACGAATAAAACAAATCAAACCACGACTGTAGGATAGGGTGCCACTGAATAGTGCACTGTTTTATTGAACTGGGCTTAGGACGCGGTCTGACACGCGTGGGCTCCCTGCTATTGTGGTAAATTGCGATTTAGCTACGAGTACATAGAAATGCTTAGCTACAAATGCAATGCCCTTCGCGCTGAGTAATGGAATTATCCTTTGTTTTCCATGTGATTAGAACTAAACATACTGTTTATGGATGAGATATAGTTTATGTGCGTTATATGTATTTCTAAACAAAAGTTTAAATAATCTTAATGTGCAAAAATATATCCAAACAAATAATGATAGGTAATTTTGTCTCTAAAATACTCTACATTCTTAGAACTTTAGTTATATGCGACTTCATGTAAATGTTTTTATTGTAGATCTGTTTTGAAAATAATAAATAAGTATACATGCACAGTATGCATTGGTTTTAAAAATCTCAACATATTTGAATGTTCGTTTCACTACGATAGGCATTGTTTCCATATATTGATTCGCCCAACTCGTTTTACTACTTTTTTCACATTTTGTCAAACTTTTTTCATGAACATATGTGTCAAAGAGCCGCTCAATGTGCTCGCAATCATTTCCTTTTTCCATGCTTTTAGATTTTTAATAAAATAGGAATAAACAAAAGAAAATAATTGTACATTTTATGGATAATAATTTATAATTAATTATTTTACAAAAATAACATTGAAAAGGTCGTTGTACGATGAAAAGCTTTGTTATTAAGTATACTAAATCCTAATGTACGACACATTAATTTGAAGTACCTACAATATATATACACATACTCATAAGAAGACATGAAAACAACATCAATTAATAAGAATAATATGTTTATAACATATATCTTTAGTACTTATAAAATTGATTATTTTTTTGAAGAATTTTTCCCCGAAAAAATGCCTATTTTATTGTTGTGTAGATCGGTGATATTAATAAACTATATTATATTAATTTCTCTGTAAAAATATTAATTTCGTTACATTTTATCAGAAATACCAAATACAAACTACTACAAAACTACATTTTATCACTTGCTTAAAAAATGTATCTATACTGTAGTCATTTTCACGAATTGAAAATCGCCAATAAGCTTAGAAAATACTGACAAAGTGTTACCACTATTAGATAAGTTCTTGACAAAATATATTGTGTCACATGCCCCATTTAGCATAAAGCAAAAATTTTGCATCGGCAAAAATGCAATTTCGCAAAGCTGCAGCAATTTAACGCAACACTTGTTTCCTATCTATATCTATACATATAATAAAATCGTAGGAAAGTCAAAACTGTACATTGAATATTTTTTTAAAAGAATACATAATCCATGATCTATAATCGATATAGAAGCCAAAAACATAGTTTTTAGAATTTTTGTCTGTTTGTCTGTTTGTCTGTATGTTTGTCCAGGCTAATCTCGAAAAGTACTGCATAGATTGACTTCAAATTTTGCATGAATATTACTAACAGGTCGGGTGAGGCTTTTTTAAACATATTATCATGCTATCACCTCCGGGGGAGGAGCTGTGAACCTTTTTTTTTCTTACGTATTCCGTGTATTACGACAGCGTACAATCTAAAGACTCATGTTTAAATGTTGGTTTCGGGTAAGCCATGCTATTATCTAGCTTTACACAATAAAAACTATGTCATTTACGTAATTTGGGCAGAGAATCAGTTTAATGAATTTATTAGTATACAAATTTGAAACAGCGCCATCTATGAGATTTCGTAAAAATCAAATCAATTTACATGTTAACTCAGTAGTGTTAAAAATTAATAATTTAAATATAATTATGTTATTTATTTATTTAACTCTTTAACCCATATCTTCCCTTCCCTATAAGGTGCGCTTATAATTCGTGTGAATATACTACATTTTTAAAAGTGAGGGTAGATGTTTATTATTTTAAGTCAAACTAGACACCATTACAGTTAATCTAATATTGATTGTGTTCATTGGTTACATTTTTAAAAATCTTCGTGTTTTAAAAATTCGATAACGAGGCGGGACTCGAACCAGCATTCTTTAGTGGTCGAATTTTTTCTATTCTTTATAAATTTATTGTTTATGAATTTATATTTATAAACAATAATACAAAAAGGTTAGTTCGTTGATAATTATTATTCCTTCATCATTTACATGTTGTAAGTAAAAATATACTTTGACTGTTAATACTTTTGTTCAGTATTTACCTGTATGATTATTGCTTGGTAATTAATATATTTTCATGTCGTATACCTAATTAAAAACATAAGTTTGATGTGAAACTAGCTGGATTTATTTTTACACACTCACAATCTTATATTTTGTGTTAATGTTAAAATAGTATTGATAGTGTAAATCATAATATTTTTTCACAATTAAAAATATTTCCTTTTTTTGATGGTGTTGGCATCGAATTAAACCGCGCTGTCGTTTCGTTCACAAAAAGTGAAGCTATGAGGACCGAATATGTAGCCTCAACTTACGGAAACGAGAGTAACCTGCGTTGTCTGTTAATTATTGTATAGTCGAATTTAACGTTACATGGAAATTGGCATCTAATTATATGAATAAATAACTATCACGAGGTGATTAGGGATCGACACTGACGCCAAAAATTTTTGTCCGTCTGTCTGTCTGTATAACCGTTATAGAAACAAAAACTACTCGACGGATTTAAACGAAACTTGGTACAATTATTAGTATGAAAGAAATGTTCTCCATATTATATAAAAAATATCTCCCGACATCATAATTAATGTCTATCTTTTATGGTTGAGCTTAGGAGTTCAAAGCTTTCTGATTATATTTGTCTACTAGCTGTGCCCGCGACTTCGTCCGCGTGGAATAGTGACTATGGGACCTATGACCATGGGCTCAGGGTGGGGCAACAATAATTGTTTTTATTTTCATGCTTCCACTCCCACGCCCACTCCCAGGCCCACGCCAACGCCCACGCCCACTCCCCTTCGCAATTGGTACCTACCAGATCAAAGCCAGGGTAAGCGCCCCACCCAGCCCCACCGTGGCTACGCCCATGCTGAATTACTACTTAACATACAATTATTGAGTAAATACGTACTACCATAAATAATTAAAAGAATTGTTATTAAAATTTCTTACTAAACTGAGCTAAAAAACTTACGTACCAACTTATTAAAGAAAATCAAGAAATGAAATGCCTAACCTATACCAAATAGTTACTACATAATATTGTAATTAAAAATTATGATTAGTATATAATATCGAAAATAAAAAAAGAAATGCCTAACTAATTCTACGTAAAATTTCTTTTAAATTATGTCATATTATTTTTTAGGAACCAGGGGGGGAGAGGAGCAAATTCTATTTCCTTCCTTTCTTAAATGGATGTTTTTAATAATGTATGGTGTAGCCACTGATCAGCTTAATCGATACTCAATTTTTATCAAATCCAGCAACAAATCCAAATTAGATGTTTCCTGTCTCACGCACGTAACTAAAGGCTGAAGAGAGAGAGAGGGAGCACGTAAGTAACTTAACCGTTTAGACGAAGAAAAGTGTATAGAAAAAGGAATAAATAATTTCATAAACTTCCCAACGATCTTTAAAAATAAATTATTATATCATTTTTTTCATTCCCACTTTTACCCCTATGTAGGTATAATAAGTGGATGAACCGATTTCGATACAATTTATCTAAGAACCAGCGTCGGAAAATATGCTGCCTAACAAAAAAAAGCCGCATCTAATTCGGTTTACCTGTTAGCCAGCTACGGTGCCATAGACAGACACACACACACACACAGAAATACATAGCAGTCAAACACATAACACGCCGTCTTTTTGCGTCGGGGGTTAAAAATATAATACGACATAATTTAAAGGACATTTTGTGTGGAAAATTTACCTATTAGAAGTAACCATAATGTTAATTTGACCCCGCCCCCCCTACTACCTCAGCTTACCCCCAAACCCTTGGGGAATTTTGATATGATCATCTGGACATGTAAAGGAATAACTGTAGCGTATAACAGATAAATTACGTTTTATCGTACACTGTACAGTGTACAATAGAATGCCTTAGCAAATGTTCGCCGTGATTACTTATAAATTGTCATAACTTTTTTATTTATGAACCGATTGACATGAAATAAACACTAACTGTTAAATGAAGATTACCACAATACATTAATGAAAACCGCATCTAAATCGGATAAGTCGTTTCTGAGATTAGCGTGCACAAACATACAGACAAACAGACAAAAAAAATTTTAACTACAGTTTTGGGTTCAAGATCGATTTAATAATAACACCTGCTAATTTTTTTCTACATATTTTCATTGTACAGACATCGCTTTTCCACAATTTTATTATATGTATTGATGATGATGATGATTGATGATTATAACACTCTCAGTCCGTTTTAACTTAATTTTTATTTACTCGCATCAGTGCCACCTAAAAAATCTTTATATCGAAATTCGAGCAAAGCTAAGAAAATGAGAAATAAGAGTTCTCAAGGATCGTTAGAGGTAAGAGGCTTACTATTGACCGAAAACAACATATTGTGTTATGCCGAGAACCTGAAACCGCTTCACAACGAGAATTGCGGCTCACAGCTGACCGCAAACGGCATGTACTATCCTGTGAGACCGAAACCTTCACTGAGAGGGTATAACGTCTCACAGCTGATCGCAAATGGCATATTTTATCTCGATAATCTGAAACTTTTACTCAATATGAAGACCGATTGACAAATGATAGGGTGCACCATAATATTATTCGATCTCTTGAAGATGAACATGAGCATAAGCAATGACTAGAGTAGGGACGCGAATATTACCATTATTTGAGACAAGATTATTTGAGACAAGTACGATTAATAAGTTTGTTTAATGAAAGATTAAGAATTGAAACTATTTGGTCTCTTGAAACGGACGAATAGCGAGAGGCCCGTCTTACTGTAGACAGATTTCGACAGTCTTAATGACTTAAGAGGTAAACATAGAAGATCAATCTACGAATTCGGTGGTGTGGTCCGACAAATATAAAAGTGGGTTTGCTTCTGTATAGGCGATATTAACGTAGTATGTTCTTTTTGTAATGCTTTAAAGAGGAGTAAGGAGTCGGCTTTCGTTTGAAGATACACCAGAACCTTTGAAATCACTACTTTTAGAGGAACATGTGCAATCTTAACAGTTCTTAGACAATATTCGCTCTTATAGTAGTGCGTTTTAAATGATCCTTTGGTGCTCAAGAATTATCAGAGGATCCTTTCATGCTTACTTTTAAGATACAAGGTCAAGTTTATCATTTGATAGGATCCCTTTTGCCTGAAGGCCAACCTAAGTTTCTTCAAATATATTTTGTATTCGACTACAACGAATAGTCGAATACAAGAAATCAATATTTCTCGAATTTAAAATATTACAATTTTTCCTACAGTAGGGCGACGAATGTATTTTCGCATAGTAACGGAGGGGAACTCGCGGGGGGTCAAGTAACGCGGGCCACGTACCACAAACATGCTTAGTTTGTTGTACCGAGCGCGAAAGAAAGTCATCGTGTTTTTAGTAAAATTACTATGTAAACTAACGTAATTTAATACTTAGGTACATATTATATAATGATGCGCTCAAACTGTTAATCTACATTTAATTTAGATTATTATTTGAATTACTAAGTAATGTAGAATTTAAATCAAATTCATGTTTTCCTCAGATTTTCGATGTCCTCCGATTTTAAGATTTTCTAATCAGAGTATTCAATTTTAATGTAGTTTATTTTTATAAGAGACAATTAGGAACATTCAAAAATAAAGTGTCACGTATTTTTTTTAAACGACGAATGACGAAAAACGACGTAATCGCGGACGAAGTCGCGGGCAACAGCTAGTACCGTATAAAACGATACAATTTTTGTTTTTCCCTATAAATCTCTTCATTATGAAATCGATGTTAAATATACCTATTGTTTATTTATATTCTGTGAAATTCGTTTGCGAAATAAATAAAAACATATTACTTTCTGATAATTAAAAATACTTTAAAGGTTCCATTATTTACACTTCATCAGGAAAAGTAAACGAAGGCTGTTAAAATAAAAAGATTTTCTTCAGGATTCAAATAACGCATTAATGATCTTCAATTTTCTTAAATTTGTTTTTCAATGCCATTAAAACAACATGGAAAACAGAATATATAAAAGGATGGAAATACAAACAATTCGTCGTAGTTTTATAGTGATACAGAGAGCAGTCGTTTAATAAAATGGCTCTGGATGTTTGGTCTATTCAACCCTCTTCTTGTGCATTTTACCCTTGAAAGAAAATTAGATTCTCGGAAATGTACTTGCAAACGAGGATTCAAGCTTAATAAAAAGGAGGTTTTGGTACGGTCACTTTATGCAGTAAATAAAATTGCTTTATAGAAAATTGACTGGATTTTCCTTAAAGTGTTTCGAGGATTGTGTCACTAGATATTTTGTTAATACGAGTTCAAGCATTTGTCGGATTCAGGAATCTTTTAGATATTTGTTTCGTTGCATGGAAATTTCGAATAAATCGGCGGTTTTGTGAGCGTGTGAATCCCGTGCTTTCAGCAAGCACAAAGGTATAGGCGACAAACATTTTCCATTGTATTCATCTTTGATGTTTGCCTCAATGTGTAAGAATTTACAAGAACATTTTATAGCGCCATACATTATTACAATTATTTGTATTATCTTATTAATATTTTATGTTACTTCTTTATGGATACAAGTATTTTTTTGTGAGATTGATTCTTTTTTAATTAAATGAGGCAATTTTATTCATTTAAAGTCTGTCGGATTTTGGCAGGTATAAAAAAGCTAGCTCTGATGAAGGCTATTCTATTCTAGGTAAGATATATCCCATACATTATTATCTGTGCCCATTACATCACTATGCCGTTTCAACGTTTCGAAAGCTCAAAACTTAGACCACAAAGTAATACAGTTCGGGCGAAATCGTATTGTGACGTGATTGCGCGAACGCGACACCTGTATCAGTCACAGAGGACTGGCTGTATATCGCTTATTGTAAACATGCGAGCTATTGACAGACAGGCTAAGTGTGTGAACACGTACGGAAATGAATTTCCTCAGTGATTTGGTAGATTTGCATTCTAAGGGTTGATGAAGCTGTGTGAACTGTGAACACGCCATTCAAACAGCAAACACTGATGTGACAATATCGAATACGTAAAGCGGCGCATTTGAAATATATATATCTGAATACTAGAGATTAATGTTCAACTAAATTTAGAACGCCATTGCTTTGATTGTTGAATATCTTATGATATTGGGAAAACTTTATAACTAATCTAGGAACATCAAAAACATCGCCAAATCGGCTATTATTAGTTTCATGTAATATGATAAAATCATTACTTCCAATATTATAATCTTATAAGAGATTGAAAACTTTATTAACACGTATAGATAGACATAAAATTAAAGACAAACACCGGTATTTGTAAACAAAATTGATTTCAGCAAGACTTTACAGTTTACCGACATAACGTAAAGAAAACAATCGACGTTCAATTAGACCATTCTGTTGGCATGGGGCAACCCGGGCATACAATAATGGGCGCTCAGTAGATATTATTGTCAGTTATTAAGTCTGGCCAGTTTATCGTTCGTGAACACACTGAATCCTAAACAGGGAAGTATTGGTTTAGGACAATTAATAGGCTGTGATTCGTGAATTATTATTCATTACGTGTTACACGGCTTGTGTTACAGATTTGAAGATGTTATACTATTAATTATGAATAATTTATAATTATTGGATTACGATTACTACTTATAAAATGTGTTCGATCAGTGTTATGATTTTGTGATGAGTGCGTAGATATTAGAAATAACTTTTTAACTGTTTCAATTATATAGATACTAGCTTTCCACCCGCAGCTTCGCCCGCGCAGTCAAAGAAAAACCCGTGTAGTTCCCGTTCCCGTGGGATTTCCGGGATAAAACCTATCCTATTTCCCGGGATAAAAAGTAGCCTATGTCCTTTCTCGGGTATCAACATATCTCTATACCAAATTTCATGCAAGTTTGTGTAGTTAAGGCGTGATTGAGTAACAGACAGACAGACAGAGTTACTTTCGCATTTTTAATATTAGTATAGATTAATTATTATAAGAATGTAACAATACGCAAACAGAAAGTTTTATTCATAAAAATGAAGCGATAAGTTGATTTGTTAATACGTTTTAAAGGTGGAATTAATTTAAATGAAAGTTCGTTTCAACTCAGCGAGACAGAAGTTTTCTATAGAGAAAAACACTTAAAGTACTGCGTGGAAAATTGCATTACTGACGTAAAAAGTAAATAATAACATTCAAATGCTTATTTGCTTTCGCAGTTTAATTTACCTTTGCTTTGTAATGTTCTGCTTCTTTGTTCTTTATTACGATCTCTCAGTTTCGTGTAACAGAGATGAGTTCAAAAAGAAATGCTTCCTTTTCCCATTGTTATGCAAACGCTCTAACTGGATCGCTGTTCTGTCTAAAAGAATGTTTGTATTAGGTGAATCTGGCTCAAACTCGTTTTGTTAAGATATCGTTACCATTTCAATGCGCTATTTTGATCGCGAATAATCATTATCTTTTAAACACTTGAGCAATACTTTTTGGGAATGAAAGAACTTTGCTTAATTATACATTTGGATAGTAATACAACAAAATATTTATATAGCTTTGGCTTGTTATATCTATACCCATTATACTTTTTTTTATTCATTCTCTGACCTTTATTTAGGTAAGGAAAAGGTTTTTATTAGGTATTCAGCTTTGAAGGTCTTTTTAAATACTATCTATTAATTATTATAAAAAATAAATATGTTAAAATGCTGAAAAAATGTTGAAAACTTCAAAATATCCGGGTAGCCTCATAGTTTTTGAAGATTTTGTATATGAATGTAAAAAGAAACAATATACGTGCGGCCGAGGATGGAGGTCGGGTCGGGCGGCGCACCACGCTGACTGAGCAAGTGGTTCCGCTGCCGATTCTCTTAATTGGTAAATCTTAGCTGACGTGGCTCTTTGCAATTACGTTGGGGTCTATGCAAGTGAATTGATGAGAAATTTAATGCAACGCAACTGAATGTGAATCGATTCCAATTAATTATGGAACGGGTTAGAGCTTTGTTTAACGTCCCGGTTAGTTGAACTCTATTTAAATAGGCAAATTGTTTTAGCGATATCCTATTTTGATTGAATATCGAAGTTCGCTGTTTGTCTACATTTAGCCGAGGTGTGTTCAGAATGGAAGGATTAAATTCGAAATTGGTTTGACAGATCCGTTGATGTATGAGGGATTTCGGTGTTTTAAGAGACGCGCACGTGAAACCAATTCCACGTTTCGAGTGAAAGTAATGGGATCCGAACAACTCAAGACTCGATGCATCAATGAATTTACAACATACGTATCTACATGTCAAAGTTCGTTACCTTTAGCGTCTTCGAAATTTGGGTATCGATCGTTAACGTAATTGAAATGGATCGAGTTTGCAACATTCGGCTCACGTAGGCAACTTGTCCGTAGCCTGTTTGCTACCAACCACTCTCGATACTCGATGCATTATCGTTATCAGGCGAGAAATCGATTATGGGCTCGCGTTTGTTAATATGTAATTCTGTGGCGAGTCTCGATGTTCGCTTCGTGTAATTCGATTAAAAGGAATGGATCGAGCTTCCACGCAAATATTCCATTAGTGAAGGTTGTTCGAAATTGCGCAAGATAGCCGATAAATTTATTATTAAGTAGACCGGTATATTGCATTTAAATAAAACATTATTTTTCTTTATATAGTCGATTGGTATATGTTTAAATTTAATTTTGATGCATATTGGCTCTTGTTTTCAGACAATTTAAATACGCAATAAACAAGTCAATTGAATAACAAGATTACGATCCAGATTTGAACATAATAAAAATCACTTATTTTTATTGAAAGTGCGTGTTCTAAGAGATACATGATCCAATTGAGGTTAGGAGGTGATACGTTACATAAGCATGAGCAAGAAAAGTTAAAGTAATACCAAAGTCGTGTGAAGTGTGCGTGTCACGAATGAAACAGAAACAATTAAAATGATTCCCAAGCGGCACCGCACAAGATGTTGCGACTTGCGACTTTCCAATTTAACTTTGTGTTTTCCTTCTCCCGGCCTAGTTCATCTAATATATTTTCGAGCCTCTGTCATTTTTATGCTTCCCTTATCTATTTTATTGACCCATTACGATACGCGCGTTCGATATATCAGAATCTGTGCCAATTTAATACGCTATTAATATGCGAAATGTGGGAAAATCGTGGAAATAAAGGATTCATCTGGAAATGATATTAAGGAACATTGCTCAATCATTCGTGTCTCTGTTTACTTCATCTTCTTATTCTTCTTTTAACTTCCTCATCTTTATATGTTTTCAGAGCTTTTAATATTTTTTTTATTAATATTGCACGCCTCATAAGCGAAGCGTTGAGGTGGGTACTACTGTCACTTCGCGCAAAACATCTGATTTTTCAAACTTAAAATGTCTTTATGTATCATACATTGCACTTGTAAGATAATACATACACACACATATTAAGAAAAAACACTATTTTTAACATTCATGATATTTTTGATGTCATTTTTGTTATTTAAACTAGTTAAAAAACAGTTTAAAAAAGTTCTGTCTTGGACGTCCGTGTGTCTGTATGTGCGGAGGATTTTCTTGTTAACACGATAGCGACCGAAATACTTTACTAATCGAGTCTTTTTTTTTCTCTTACGCTTGTGTATGCTCAGAAATAGAACCCTTTCATTTTTCAGGGTCTGATTCGATGTGGTTTAATTGTTATTAAATAAACAAAAATAATAATTAATAAATAATTATTAAAAAAAAATTATGAGGCGTGCACTTTTGGATTTTCCAAATTTTGTTTCTATTATCTTACACATTCTATTTTGTATAAAATATTTACATAATTCTGAAAAGAATACTATTAATTGAGCTGAAAACTTTTATAAATTAGAAACATCGAAGTCATCTAATCCTAACTTAACACAAACTTAAAGAACAGATATAACCGGAATCTGCTCGAACTTTCTTAAAGTGAAATATCGATTTATAATGACTTTTCTATAATGGCGACTAAACAATGAAACAACTCAGCGTAATCTGGAAAGTAATGATGCGCAAAGAGGCATAACTTTTGATTCACAGACTCGTCATTGTGAGGCGTGAGCTATGGTTCTGTGGGGACAGGTTACTTTCACTCTATCAGTAAATTGAATTCCCTACAAGAGCTGCTTGTGTACACGATTTCCTCATTAACGTCTTTTGTCGACGTCTTGCCGCTCAGACTGCATTGAGGTATCACTCACACAGCGATATGGCTGTTACAATCGGGAGGTTGCTCAATATTGTTCACTTTTAATGAGAAGTAGGATAATCAGATATATTTCTAATTAATCATAATTATACTGTTAAAGAAGATATTGTAGGTAGATTTAAATAAATACAAAAATTATTACTGAAGTGAAATAAAATTACCTTGATTCTGTGTGGCAATTAGAAGGTATTAAAATAGGCAAGAGCTTTGTACATGCAAGAGAAGTTTGTAATCAACTTAATTAAATGTTTAGAGCATGCAGGTAAACATGTCAGGTGTTTAATTGATCCATAGAACACGCTCTAATCAGTCTTTAACATTGCCGTGTCTTGCACCGACGTTACCTTGCATACGTCAAGACGGATAATTGGGTTTGCATCGATTCTGATAATGAAGCTCGTATATATTTGTGTTTATATTTGCTGGTTAATTAGCGAAGCTATCTTCGATCAAAATTATTGTTCGTCTGAATGGTTTAGTTCGTAATGTCCTTACTTGTTTATCGATATTGTTCAAACCTAAGCTATTATTGTGTTTAATGGTATAGAAAATGTACCAAACAGTTTGATGGTTTTGCGAAAATCGTGGTAAACTAAAAGAATCTAGCTCGTTACTACGTTTGAATTTACGGCTACCGTTTTAATAACAAACCTTGAAATTAAGCTAAGGCGTTAGGGTAAGCCGAGTAATTACATCCTATGGAAATATGACTCTCAAATATAAATGTTAAACGAATTTCTCTTAGAGACTAATTTCTTTGAAAAATTTCTACAACTTTGCAATATGATAATTCACTATGCAAATGAAGGTCCAATACGAGGGAGTCAAGGTCTTATTTACTTCACAAGAAAGTAATAACGACGACATATTTTCTAAAGAAAGTGGGTCGGCGCAATGGAGAATTTCTTAGCGCACAAGAACACGGGAACAATATGTTTTAAATCATTAGTCTTTGCCAGTCATTTGCGAAATACAAATGCAGCGAAGTCGATGCTAATAATATTAAACTTTTGTACATCTGTTTCTGTTTACGTGACATTCATTATTTACTCATTAGTTTATGTCACGTGACATGATAAATGTTTTTAGTATTTTCTTGTCTGATTTTACGCATGCATTGTCGAAGATACATTACAATTTCTAGTATTCAATCAATCACTATACTACCTACAATCATTGCGAGAATTGCATATTCATACGACTTTAAACATTAACATAATCTTTGTAAAAAAAAGTCTAGGATCATTTTTCCAAACCGCAATCCAAATTCAAACCACTGACAACTTCCAAACTAATCTTAGGCATTGTCCATCAAAGACGTTAGCTTCCAAAGATTATTTAGATCGTCGAAGATAAAGGGACATCTCGGATGCAATTTTGATGTTATATCGGACGACAATGACCGCCCGGCGTCACGCTGACGCAGCTTTCTTTATAAGGCTCGGAATGCAGTAAGCTGTTAGATTTATAAATTTCCCGTCATTTTTTTTGTTGTTAATAACAAAAGCGTCGCGCTATTTGATACTTGATAGAAATGTGGTCATAGAGGAAGAAACAGAATTTAAGTAAGATGTAATTTAAGTAAGAGTATTTCTAGTTATTTAAAATATTTCAGTTACTACGAAATGCAAATGCATTCTTAGATTTAGGATTTTGGTATAGTGAATAATTTAAAATTATTTATCCGATAAAACTAAAACCCTAAAAAATAGCAACCTATAAATGTTATTTTTATTGCTTGTCAGAAAAATTCGTCTTAGTAATAAGATAGTAAATTATAATAAATCATCTCAGTGTATCCCTGCCTCAAAGCACCCTCTGCCTTTGACATGTCATTTTCAGCAGCTTAATTTTATGGATTTTTCGGATCAAATATTGTGGTATTTACGAGGGATTCCAGTCATTGGGTGAGAAACTCAGCCATTCCGTAGTGAACATTACATAAAGATTGGCGTTTATCATCGTCATCCTTGTTTGAATTTTGTCTATACTATATATTATATTGTTTTAGAATGGTTTAATTCATTAATTATCGTACCCCTCAAATTTATTTATAAACTTAAAATCAAAGTAAGTTTGACAAAATTATTGACCTTTTTACTACTTAGTCAGTGTTTTGATAAAGCAAAAAAATATATATTTTAACAATGCGTAAGACTAATTAAACTGAAAAAAGTAGAGCTCTATCTTCAAGAGTCACTAGGTCAAAAAGTAACAATGTTATTTATATCATACATATTTTATGCTATAAAGGAGTCTTCAGAAATACAGAAAGGCTTCTTATGTAAGGGGGGTGACATACAAATTACAAGGCGGTGCTTGGAACATAAATGTAATTTGATATAATAGTTTGGGAAGTTAGAATGTGTAATGATGACGGTGATAAATGATCTGTTTCTTAAATGCGTGAGTCTTGACTACTGGAAATACACAATTGTTACAGAAGCAAGATAAATCCAAAAATTAAATTTATTGCAACGTAAGACTGTAACAGTGATAACAATTCCGTTTTAACTTTAAATTTATTCCAAACAATACGAAGCCTGCAAATTAGCCTAAGCCCTAAACAATTAAATGTCAATGAAATTAATTCTGTATCAATAAATAATAATATTTTATTATCTGTGCTATGTTGTGTGAAAAAAACATTCCCTACAGCATCTGGTTATCGTTCTCCGTGGTCAGTGAATGTGTGTCATCCTGTAAAGATTTATGATCGTCATAAATCTGTCAATAAATTAATCATATCGCCTGTTTTGGCAATATGCTATCTGTAACTCTCTCAATATGAAACGTACAAATTGTTTAGCATCAATAGTATTGACTTATATTTACGGTGATATTGTAATTAAAAAATAAAATTGGTTGTCTGTAAAGTCGGTTTACTGACGATAGTTGAACGTGACAACGTCTTAAGGCCGATTGTGCTTCTTCGTCGCTCGTTCCGCGCTCTCGCTTGCACTTCAAGCCTTACATGGAACGCCTCAGAGCGAGGTAACGCCGTATGAGTCATGTTTTTTCGTGCGTGCAGCCGGCTCTATCGAATTATAAGACGTTGTCACGTCAAAAAATCCTATAATTAATTTTGGAAGTACGACAAATATTAAAGTCCGTGAACTAAATATATTATTACATCTTACAGTGTAAATTATTCTGGATTAAACAAGTGCGAAAATACGACCCAATTCATAATAATAAAGATTGGATAAGCCCGCGCGTAATGTGAATTCCCGCTCAAGTAGAGAGGAAAACTGAATGAATTAATGAAAAATGTTTGTTGGATATTAGTAAATGCATATATATTACATATAGATATGAAAAATTTTAAACTCCGACATTTTAACTCAATTTAATATCCGATAAAAACGGATAAGGCATCAAAAAATATTTTAGTAATATTCTTGGAAGCTCGATTATCAATATCGATCAATCCATTCCAGTAAATAAATAACGGAAATGAATACTATTATTGTAGTACAACGCTCTTATTTATTTTACACAAAAGGCCACACCAGATAATATGTGCTCTACCCATTATGTAGACGTGCCTGTTTACTTTGAGCATTCACTCAAATAACCCCGCTATTATATTTTTATTTAGCAAAACTAGGTAAACTCGTTTAACAATTCCTTTTACGGGTTCGCAAATCACAACGCTTTGTTTCTCATTCAAGTTTTTGTGTGTTGTTCCTCAGTTGTGCAGTATAAACCCCACTGAACATCTGCTTTACGTAACTGACGACGGGACATCATGAAAATTTAATCGCACGACGCGACTTTTGTCACACAACAATAGACGGAGCTCAAAGCCTCAGACAGACGAATGCAAAAGTCTTTGATACTATGATTGGCCTGGGAAGCTCTTTCCATTCGTTTCCGCTCCTCGAAGGACCATTTTTATTCAAGGAAGTCTGACCTTTGAGGGTTTATGGGACGTTTTAAATTGACTGTATAAAATATTTCAATTTTTTGTTAAATGTTCGTAGCCACAGTAATTATATAAAAAAATATAGGTAAAAACTAATACTGGCAATACCAGTGAGTGACAGCTGATGGATCGCCCGATGGAAAATAATTACTTTTCGGTTCACTACAGTTAATATAGTTTGTTCGTTGTATATTATAATCGTATGTTCGGCAAAGGTTAAGTTGTCTAAAAAATACAAAGCAGTAAACTTCATTTAGAAGCATAAACAACCGATAACCAAATAATTAGGAAATATACACCTAAACAGTTAAATGTACCTGTATATGAGTATCAAAAAGATAATTGTAAATCTATCCACTAGAAGAGCACGTTGAATAATAACAAATACCATTGTTTATAGTCGGGTCAGTATTACCATTCAGTGGGTGAAGCATTCGCGCTTAGAATTCGGGCACCGTTCTATTAACACGTACCACTGAACTCAATGTTGGAAAACTGATGATAAATGCTATGTGAACAGCTAAAAATATATCATATTTGTTGTGTTTCATGAAAAATAATTATTGTTTTGTTTTTCCAGGTACCAGGTTAGAGGAGCCGCTGTTTGAGGAGAGTAATGTATGTAATCTTATATATTGTATAATAATTTTAACAATCTTTTCTCATCATAGAGAATTTTGAATTTAAATATGCAGGAGAAAAAAAAACCTATTTTATAAATGCTTTGTAGGAATATCGCGACATAGCGCCGATATTTGGCATTATTAGGAAAATACCACACTGCGTCGCGCTGTCGTGTTGTGACAGTCCATGTGACAGAGGCTTTATGAGGTCTACTCATACGTTACTCCATTGAACGGCGCACCGGGCCGGGAATACATTCAAATGTAGTCTTTACTCGAATGTTATAAAGTACACATTAAAACAACAAGATAAAATAGCCAACGTTAGCTGCGTCCACATTAGGCCGCGCACGTATAGCGTTGCAGTCCCCTAAACGGATTAGAGCCGTCCGCAACGAAAATACAGTTTCAAACACGAATTACTGCCACAGATTGTGTATATTCTAATGTAACCTGTGCTTAACACGTCCCGCGCATTATTCTTCCGCGTTACTCATTTGAATACAGTATGTTTGATTTAAAAATAAACGGTAATTGAAGCAATCTACTTTTATGAACTTGATTTGTTTTTCAGGTTTTTTTTTTATATTTTAAGCCTTGAATAAAAAGAAACATGTAATTAAAAAAAATATATTGAATCTTAAAAAAAGTAAATGTAAATAAAATATTCCGTTCTCGAAACTGAAATTATAACTAGGTAAATTATTTACCAGCATAAAGCTCTATAACATCAATTAGAGCACTAATAATTTCATATTTGTTACGCGAAATCAAATAACACTAATCGATGGCCAGTCAGCGAGCGATTAATCGTAATGACACATCATTAAATTAGCGTGAAGCGAACTAAACATATTAATTAATATCATTACATGTGCATTGACAGTGAGCGTGAACTGTATTATCTATAATTGCATTCAATTTAATGACGTTAACGTTTGCGCAGTTGTCGGGGCGTGCGTTGTGCGTTCCACGATCCGATTAGCAGCCACCATTTAAAACAATACCCGATACTGTAAAGCAATGCGATATCGATAAACAGCTTATGGATTTAATAAGAGAATAGGACGTGGCGGGTCTTACGCTTAATCGCATGCAGATGTTTCAATGTATTGTAATGCAGTTCTGTATTATAATAATTGATTGCTAATTGTTGCCTGATTGTAGGTATATTCAATTCTAATGAATAATATATGTTGCAGGGATTCTAATTGAAGTTTTCTCTATTACATGTCTACAATGTACTTTTACTATAATATATAGAGCCCTGCTGTAGAGCTGATGTGTTTTGTTGATTTTTTGTGCTTTTTTTCTTTCTAACAGTTCTATTAAAAAGCAAACATTCTTATCATAATAATATATCCGCGTTTAATATTTTTCCTTCATAAATAGAGGTTACAATTTTGTTTTTTCGGATTACGGCAGGATAAACTTCTAACCCTATCCTACTTATTTCCGACCGGGAGTTACAGTTTTGACTGCCGCCCGCGGCGATCGTCCAACCCAACTGTAGGAAACACTTTAACCAGTATTTTTCGTTTCTTTGTGAAGCTTTTTGCAGTTTATTGATTTAAATATCTTGCTACTGAATACTTGCAACAAGTGAATATGAAAGAAGTTTAATAGTAAAATCGTAAAAGTTTACGATACATTTTTTATTTTAATAGAATCATCTTAGAAGCGTATGCTAAATACTATAACACGCAGTTATTTTAATTTAATACAATAAAAATAACAATATAGCTTGCTCTTATAAGTCACAGCAAACAGTAAACGAGCTATGTCCCTTAGGTATGTAATATAACGTATGAAAATTCGAGGCTATTTAAATAATCCTGTATATCAACGTCTTTGCATAGCTTAATGCAGATTAAGGGCTATCAGAATATATTGCATAAGCGCTCTAATACTGGGGCGTGAGGGTGATATTTTTTGTTAGAGCCATGCGGATTTAAAATAAGATTGATATCAATAGATCAGGAACTTAAGTTTTTTGTCGATAGAAACTTATTAGATAAATTCTTGGTGTCTGTTTTAATATGAAACGGTGTACGAGTATTCAAATTGGTGGTAAAAATAGTAAAATGATTATTCAAAATTAAAATGAGGTCAAAAAATCTGTTCCCCATTGACACAAAGATAAGTCATACAACAAATTAAAAACAACACTGCTGCACTTGCAATATTAAAAGCTTTTTCAATTTATTCATTTAATAAACAATTGTCCAATTACACAACAATAAACAAGAGAAGCCAAAAATTATTGTCTGTACGAAATGAATAACAACAAACAATAACAAAAATTATTGTATATTTAAAGTGAATTATTATGAAATATTAAAAGCACTGCGCTTCGTACTCAACACTCAATATTTTATGATATTGCATACGAATGTCATATCAGGAAATATTTATTTGCCACAAGAGTAAAAATGTAGATCATAAATATAAGTACATTTATCCAGTCTGGATTGATGAATATTTTTAATTGGCTCTCGCGGATTACTGGGGCTAATTTTAATCGGAAACTCAAATTGGAAACTGCAAGTCGGTGACCGAGGCTTGTACTGCTCCACTTAAACTATGTAATTAAAAAATATTTAATAGTAACTAGCCACTCGCTTTCGGTTCAAGAAAGAACTTGTGAAACGTAGTGGAACTACCTTTTGCAAGGCTACGGCCTACGCATACTTGACTTATACTAAATTTATACCTATATGCATGTATTTACAAATAGTATCGTTAATCTTTTTCTATTCTTATTTATATGCACCCTTTGAACTGCATTACTATGCAAAGTATGTTTTGTCTGGTATTGACAAACATTTTACTATAATTTAATAACTTTTATGAAGCTTTCAGTAGTTCTTATAAAAGAGCTTTAATTTATTTTTTATTTACGTTTTAAAGTGCTTTAAACAGAGATTAGTATAATTAAATTCATAACATTACCATTAAATGTACTCCACGTTTTAAGCGTTCACTCTATTAACAGAAATAGAAATTCCATTTAATAAATGTAATTCTTTGAAACGAAAAGCTTCTGTGTACATATATGAAGGAACTGAAATCCTTTTAGCTCGTAACTCGTACTAGTTCACCCATTAGCGCCGCAATATGATAAGACAGCTGAAAGTTTGCCGGACAGTGAAGAAAAATATATTTCATATTCCTTGAAACATTAAATATTTATTTTCAGTAAGCGGTTTTACGGCGAGGTGTAAAGTCGACAGGCGAGACCCTTTACGCTCCCTGAAAAGGAATAAACAAACATATATATTATCATCTGTTTTACATTTTAATGTTGAAATATGCATTTATTGTGTTTGCTTTTGTATTTAGAAATTAAATATTTGCTGTTAAAATAATATGAAAAATTAGTGTAATAATATAGCAAAATGAACGCAATATCGGTTCTAGAAAGCGCTTAGTTATGTTTCATTACTTAGCTTTTAGTTATCACGTGTGCGCTTTTACTGAGAGAAAACTTGAAGAAAATTAGTTGGTACTTTCGACTCCATCAGCTTATGAGAGTGTGATGTTTTGTCGATAACTGAGTGTCGATGTTAAGTACGTTATTTTTGTTCCAATATACTTTACGTGAGGTTCGCGAAATTGTTTCAGCTTGTAAGCTTCTTGTAAACTTGATAAGAAATAATTTCTTATGAAAGCATATTATATTAGCTAAAAGGTTAGTAACAATTTTATAAGAACATTAAACCTCATAAATATAAATAAACCTCATATCTTATATTGTATTTAAATGGATATTGTCTTGACTCTGCAATCATTCCACGATTGCTCTGTTCTGCGAAATTACACTTATAAAGAAGTGATCGTGAAAGCAAATATGGATCATACTTTTTATTGACGTTGTGTCTTTAATAAAACGTAGGCCAAAGGAACGATAGAAACAAAAATAAACGACAAAGGAATCTCAATATAATCGTAAATAAGTGGATCATTGAAAATCTATGTGAACCTCTTTCAGTATAATTTGGGCCGAGATCTTTTTATTCGGGAAATAAAAATTGGTCATCGCGTATCATGGAAATATAAAAGCTACAATAAACATCGGTCAGGGCGGTCAGTTAAGTCCAGTTTTGTTGTTTTTGCCCGTGGCTCTCCTCTTGATTTATGCCACGCCTGCTCGGAATATGATTACCCGGTGCGCGTCGGAACTACCCCTAATGGATATAAACGTCGTATTTAACTTAACGTTAATAGGCGAGTTTTTGCACGCAATACTCAATTGGTACAATATTTTTTGGCCGTTTTATTAAGTCGTTAACATACGAACGCTGATGTTTGTTTTATTCGGTGATCTCGTTTGTGACATTTGCTAGGGATGGAATTTTTAAATTTGATTACTTGTTTTCTATTGTGTGCTTTGTTGTTGTTTCTAACAATTGTACAATATTGTTCGCATTCTAAAGCTCGTTCATACTTAAATATAACGTTCCTTGTCTTCTTTTTCAATTTAAGATAAGCTACAGCATTATCACAAGGAAGCTCAGTCAAGGAGCGCAATAAGGAAAAATATAACGTGCTAAGTAAAAATTTGAAGAGACACTTTTATATCGTAGGTACCTTTAATACTTAAAAATAAAACTCCAATGTTTAAATACAATTGAGTAGAGTCCTATGCGGTTCTATATATTATATATCTCGCCAATGGAATCTATAAAATAAAGTAGTACACTGTAATATGAGTAATAATAATAATTTAAACTAATGTGTATAAACAGGTGGCGTTCCAAACAATCACTATACGTAATAGCTCATAATATTACCGGGACGCAGTTGGTGATCTATTGGCCCCTTCTGATAAATGAAAGTAAATGTTCACGAGTCAGCAATCTCGGTTTAACCGTTCACGGAAGGGATTTCGACATGACTTTTATTTTCCGATAAAGTAATTGCAATTTATAATTTATAGCCATTCTTTGAAATTATAATGCATTTTTATAGACAGTATGTTGTCACTTATAATCTATATAAGTTTGTCTTACGTTTTATAGAGAAGTGAAATCAATTCTTATCATCCAATAAGTTTTATTTGATAAGGGTTGATCGTACAAAAAATGTACGAAATCCGCTCGTAAAGTTCCCTTACTCTGCCCCTTTCTGAGCTATATGTATATCTATACATAATTGTTTATTACATTTATTTTTGATCTTTGAACATTAATTCTATAAAATACTATAGTGATGAGAACTATAAAATAAAGTTGTTCACGATAAAATTTAATCTTTTTCTCCAATATAAACCTTTTCTAATATGTATAATATCGTTAAAAACGAGTAAATTATTACTTAAATGTATTTATTTATACGTTAGAAGCTCACATAAATTTACTCACAACAATTCTGAAGCCGGTAAATAAAAATCAAATTCAAGCTGAAGCTTACATTGCAATTTGCCGGGCCAGGTTTCATAATTTCTTTTCCACAAGCGAGAACAACCCCACTTATAGAGTCGTTTCATTTTATTCGCATTACATGCTTATGAAACAAAATATAGTTATTTTTTATATCAAACATCAAAGGTGTTTATACGAGATGCGGGGTTCCGTATATTTTTCGTAAATTCGCTGAGTCGTGCAGTAATAAACATTTGTAACAGAAGCAAGGAGAGGCCGCTAACATATAAAGAGCCTGATTTGTGACAACGGCCAATTAGAAGATATTGACATTCCTGAACAAGAATTGTTGGAAATTATTAAGAATATGGAGCAGACTCATATTGCATACTATTTCAAGAATGCGAAAGATATATTAATGCTCTTGTCTACTTCTTATAATTTAATGTGTTCCAGTAGTGCTGAGAAAATTTAACAAATCACAAAAATACGATAATTTCCCGTTTAATGCCATAAAATTAAATTGGTTACATTTTTTTTATTGTAATGTCGTTTATATTTTCTAAAACAGTTCCTATTTTTGGATAAATATAAATGGAAAGTGAAATTATCATAAAAAGCTAAGCTGATGCAATAGAGCGTGTAAACGAACTCCATATAAAGTAAAAGTTACAAATATTTTGAAATTTATTCAGGCGTTACAAAGAAAACTTCTTTTATTATATTATATTAATTAATAACGCACTTTTATAAATTGCTTGTGCATTGGTTTTCAAATAATTGCAAAAGTTAATAAAGAAACCTGTCTGTTTGTAAGCAATTTTGTTTTAATTTTTTTAGTGAACTGCTAAGTACTTTAAAGGATAAAGGCTGTTTTAAACTTCAATTCTATTTAATTTCAGTTGAATTAAAGAGATGTTTGCAAGAAAACGTTTTGAGAACAATATCCCCGTAATTGTACCAACAAACGTTAAAATGTGCAATAAAATAAATTTAATCTGACCGGAGAATGGTTTGATGTGCGGCTACGTGAAAATTAAACCGTATTAAAGTGTCTGGCAAAACCAAACTGGATTTATGACCTTTGATGATTTGCATTGCATTTAATATATTGTTTTACCATAAGTCGCTTATTAATGCTTTCAGTTTTATTAGTCTCTTGGTTGTTTTGTTTTTATAAATATTAAAATAGAATTGTATAGTAAGGAGAAAAACAACCACCTCTTGCTTTTTAATTAGCCCTTATTTAAGATAGACAATTCTAATACTTACTATTATGGTTCCACTCGAACTATTTATTAATTTATTTTGCACAAAACATTTTGTCTAAACAGCCTTGGGATATTGTAAAGATATTGCAAGCATTGTAAACGGTGTCAGATTTTATCGATAGTCTATTTTGGAAGTCATTTCAGCTATCCAAAGCTCTTAGACTGTGAGAAGGTTCTTATTCTATGAGCATATATTATTACTAGAATCTTCTAATGACAAAGTTACACAAATCACACTTCCACAAGATCACCTAGAAAGTTGAACGAATCGTATATCGTAGTAAAAACCGGTAGTAAATATGAATTTCTGTTTAATGACGATTCAAAAGCTCTTCCAAAGGAAGTGATTAAAGTTGAATAAATATATATTTGAGCTAATGCTTTGATAAATTTCAATACAACTACAAATGACATGTTAATATTATTAATAAATTACATGTTTTATCTTTGTTTCAATATTTAAAAAACTTAGAGTCATTTCATGTATACAGTCATTATTTATCGAATAAGGCGTAAAACGGTTCAAGCTTCAACGCGTGTCAGTAGCATGTGTTTTGATATAACTTAACGAATCGAATTCTACGAAATTGTTCTTTAAAAATATAATATTTGTTATGTACTTGTTTTAACGAGTCCCATAATCATAACAGTAGGTTGAAAGTAAGGTCACGAACATCTCATCCATTCGCATAAAATTTTAGCGTTCGACATTTTTTGTGTAACACTTTGAACATATTAAAACAACGACTCATATGCAACGTTTTCTTGGAAACAGTAATTTCATGAATATGATATATAAGCTGATACTTTGAAAGAAGTTTTATTATAATCAGAGAGAAAGTTGAACTTATACTACCTACATAACCCTGTATACTTGGCATGTATACAGTACGTTATTGTATTTGATGAGAATATATTTTACAAGTATTTATGGGGAGGTAAATTGTAAAAACAAGACATTATATAATTTTATATTCTCACTGAAGCGAGTCCATTAATCACGAGGATACACATTTTTTTCATTACAATTACATGCTGACGATATCCAGAGAAAGCGCAAGAAAAACAAGAATTCCGTATAACTAAACTATTCTTACATTATTCTTTCGCTTCCGCTTAGCTCATCACTATCTTAGAACTGGGCATACTATCCCTGACAATGAACGCTGTCAGGACGGAAATTTCTCGTGTAGACACAGCCCGTTTCAACAAGGGCCCAAACATGACCGGAATATCTTTGTTCCCGATATCCCTACACCGATGTCTTAACGTTGGCTCACAACATTTCAAACAAGCAAATTGAAGGAATGATTAAGCTTTTACTTCTAACATACCATCGACCTTTGCCACATTATGTACGTGTGAAACCAAGATGTTACGTAGAAAGAAATACAGGAAGAACTGCAATGTAAGTGATAAGAAAATAGTAGGGAGGGTGGCAGCATCGCTCTTTTATCATTTGGTATTCTAAGAAGCTGTAAAAAGTAAGTTAAATCCACCTGAGACGTCGGATGTTGCCGCGATATTGTGTTTTTTCAACGGCACCATTGATATTGGTAATACGTTCGGCTCCCGACTTCGACGATTCAACTTTAAGCAATTTTTAACTTACTCAAACAAACTTCGAGCTAAAGTGTCGCTTAGATGGTTATCGAGAAGTTAACAAAGTTTCGATACTTATTTAAACTTGAGAGTTCGACAGTATTTATTTTTCATCTGTCAATTACATTATTGTATAGGTTTTGTATACACTGTCGGTTTCGTGAGTACGGTAATAAGTTTTCTTAAAAGTTTATTTGTAGGTGTGTGTCTGTGTGTGTATTTATGCGGTATTGCATCCGGGACTACTTTTAAGGTATTTTCATTTAAGTGTTTAGTATTGTGTATAATATAAGTTAAAACAGCGCAATATGAAAAATCGAAAAGTAATAAAGGTATCAGATAATATCTAAAATTTAAACGTAATTCAGCACTCATCACCTCGCCGCGATATTAGAGATTCATCGATACCACGGGAGCGGTCTGAGGCCTATATATCACTTAAAGCGACAGAACATAAATCTATGGGAGCTGTCTTCTCGTTATTTGTAGTCGCCACGTGAACCACCGGTTTCGGGTGAATATTAACGATATCGCCAATTTTCCGCCAGCTTACTCCCGTCGCAATTTCTCGCCAATTGAGCAATCGTATCACATCGAAGGGTGTCGCCATGGTTAAAAATTAAGTCTATGCTGTATTTAGAATCCCGTCTCGTCTATAACATCGTTTTGATAACCCTCACGCCAAATTATAGTTCGCAGAGTTAAATTCAACTAAATTTATTTTTCAAGTCTTGGAATGTAGGCGTTCATTTCCATCAAAATAAGAATTTTCTAAGATGCCTCTTGCCAAGAAGGCCGGAAAACGACACTATGAAGTCGTTATGTTCGTAGGATTAACAAAACTTCGTACACAAATAGCTCAAGTCAAGGACAATGATAACATTACTATGAAATGTGGGTCTAGTTATTCATTTTCTTAGCGCCTAGGTCATACATTATGTCGCAAGAGCGCAGACTGCAAGTTGTCCTTGCATTATTCACGCGACACTAATTTGAAAGCTCAAGCTTGTATTATGAGGGTGCGGCGCGTGTAAAAAAATCACTATTTCGCACATTTCTTGGCAATGTTTCTTAAGGCAATAGTGACGTAATTAATGACTGCTCTTATTCGTACATGTCTTGCTTGCGTTTCAATTAGTACTCAGCACCAAACGTGTTTTTAGTTCCAAATACATTAGCATGTTGTTTTTGTCTAGTACCCAATTTTTGAAATATATTGTGTTAGATTACTACTGCATATAAGGCAAAATATGTACCAAATAAGTTTTTTATTACAATGTTCATGAACAAAACTAACAAATTATGTACCAATCAACAACGTAACAGACACAATAAAACTTTTTATTGTACGATTTAATGCTCCATCTAAGCCTATTACTATACTTTATGCGGCTCTATATCAGAAAATACAAGGACACGACGCTTTTATTCGTATCTTTTACGAACGGATTGGTATTGAAGTATAGGGTAGGAGTTGGGGCTTACGAACAATGTTGAGCTTTGTTGTCATAGCCGTAATAGCTGGGTAGAGCCCGCGTAGATTACCGACACAGAAGCAAATGTCACAATAGGAGCATGTCTGAACGAGCTATTCACCTACTGCAAATATACGAGAAAAATATCTTATGAAAAATAAATGCTTAGATGGTCTTTTGATAGAAAAACGCGATAGAAGCGATTTACATCGTCGTATTTTCCTTCACTTGTATTTTCTTAAGCTAGTGAATATTCATATTGAAACTAAAACCGTACGATTGTACGTGTAGCTAATCGAAAACGGGTAAAACGTTACGCGTGTAAATAAAAGTTAGTTCAATGAAAATAGCATGTAAATTAAATCGCTCGGAAAACATTTTCACACATGAAGTGAACACTTGGCTGGTGGCGCGAGGTATCCAATTTTGTAGGATGTCAAGAGCAGGCAGGGTGTGAGCAGACAGGTTGTAATTCAACCAAACTGCAGCAATCACAACCGAATAATGATTCCTCGACCCTACGGGATTAAACTGTTTCTGTGTCCGAGTGTACTCTTCTTTGATGTTCATTGGCAAAATTAAAAAGATTGCAGCCTTTTTGGTCGACATCACTCGTCGAATTCGTTGAACGAACTTATTATACAATACGAATACACTATTTTTTAACTGCTTTTATAATGTTGACTTACTGGTGTTAAATCGCGTACGTATTTAAGAAAGAGAATATTTTGATTCGAGCTAAATTTTGTTAAATATTAAGGATATTATAGTTTTGATAATAACGACAAAATAGCCCACTTCTTATCTTATAACATAAATTAATGTAGTCAAAAGAACAGCGGAAATTGCTCTTAAATTCTTGAATAAATGCACTAAATACTTCATTAAAGCGCTATCGATTACCCCTTGAATATCAATCAGGGGACGTTAATAATTGAAATAACGTCGGGTTGCAAGTACAGGCACTAGCATTATTTCCCAGGAGCTTTTCGGAATCTCATTAGCAGGTCCACATCTGTGGCTGACGGATGACTGATTCTCACCCACCGCTTATCTCATATGCAGTTTACTTTATGTTCACCGACGGTTTGCCCATGAAACTATTTGCCTTTCAAATCGAACCGTTGTCCCTGACTTGGCTACGGTAACATTAATGAAACATTGGGTAAGAGACGTTCGATTGTAAATCCAAATTGCTTGTAATGTTTATTGGCATGTATTAACCGCCCATCAAATATTGTTTCAATGTGGCAATGTTAGTTGTGAAAACTTCGGACTTCTCTCAATATGTGATGATCCTAACTCTAATAGACATGGTATCTTTTTGCAATTTTAAAGAGATAAAGAAATATCTGATTAAAAAGATTGAATCGAATACCTATAATAGAATACATCGTAAAATCGCATTATAAGTAATAGCCGTGATCACTCAAAGAATGTATAAAATGTTTTGCCTATCTGGCCTATCCAATAAGAGCTGTCTAGTTCCTGCAAATATAGTTGAATTGTCGATACAAATCCGATTTGTCTAAGCAGCACTGTAGTGCAGTTGCATGAATATTCAGCCGTGGTGCAATGCATAATATATAATATTCGCGATAACAAGGTTCGTCAGCAGAACAGTGCCGGTGTTGGCCCGTACCTTTTGTGCTAACTCACGCTAGACTATGCCATTCTCTGACTTGGCACACGAATTCACTACAACATAACTCCTCATATGAAAATCAAATATTGCCGATTCAAAAGACAATTGAGAGCTGGCGAAGTTACGTAAGAAACTTTACAAGTAAGCAGACGGTTTCGAGAAGACGGCTTATGTTTGAAAATTTAATATCGCCGCGTGTATCGGAAGCTTGTAGTGATTTCCGCTTTGTATAGGATTCGGAAACTATTCGCAATCCCAGTTGTTTGTTACGAGAGCTGAACCTCCCGGATCCGCTTACAATAAGTTTATATTCAGTTTAGGAAGTTCAAACTGCAAGCTCCTTCGCACACTTATTTCCTTACACCGAGAACCTACACGTGAAGTAATACAAATTTCCATTATTTTTTTAATATAATCGCAGGATAAAGAAAAGAGTGCTAAATAGTTTGCTTATCCACTTTATCTCTTTTTAATTCCATCACATGCGTGTAAAATACAGCTGAAGTCTACATTTGAAAAAGCCTTCGTTTAAACATAGTTACATCAGTGAAAACATCAAGTTCCGTTTCACCATAGATAGAAATGATAACCGTTAAGTTTGAGTGCGCATAAAACAAAAAAGATAAAGTAAATTCGCTCATGGGTGTGTACGGCGTGCTGTGTATGCCTGCGGCAGGGATGCTAGACCAGCTGAGAAACGCTGAAATAAAACAACACTTTCACCGGTTTTATGCAATACTTCGCCGCGAAAATTTCGCAACTATTCATCTGTTATTATTAATTATTTTTTCAGTTTGCGAACATTTGTTTCAGAGTCTTTTGTGTATAACTTTTCTAACGTCATGTGTTTCCTAAGAAAAGTTAAGCTTATCTTACAACTTTTACTGCAAGCTTAGATTGATTACTTGTATTACAACTGACGGTGTCTGAAAGGCCATCCTATTTTTGTTTTAAATTGATTATTATCTGTCTTCACTTTAACAGTCTTCAATACAAATGTAAAGTTAGTTAACAGATATAGATTGACTGTAAGCACAACTATATTCTAGCTGCACAGACAATATAATACCCTTTTCCAAAACAATATTTAATGTATGAATTTACGTCTGAATAGGTGAAGCAATAGTGAACTAATTTATGCTTGCCAAACATCGAGTGAGAATTATTATTCCTATTTAACTAAGTCTAGTCGCGACGAGCTATGCATACGATTAGCATCTAGTAAGTGCATCTCTTGTGTAATTATGTAAATTTTACACCAACACGATTCATCCACTTAGGCGTTTTGACGGCGATGTAATAATTCATCAGGAAGATTACGTCGATCTAAGAAAGTTACAATTTATACTGTATAGCACGACTAATTTATTCTGTAATGTGTGAGCGAAAACGCAGAGGAATTTAATTTTATAGTCGCATCATTAGTTTGACTATGTTGTATACGTTGGAAATGAAATAAAACTATGTAGTAAGGCTTAGTTAGTTACAATTATATCGGACGGATATATTATGTATTTTTGCCAAGTAACTGATTAATTATGCCAAAATTATTCAGTAGGTAGTTGTAAAGTTCATAAATATCTAAAATAAAATGGTTTTCAAGATAGCAAAGGTATTTAATGGTTAAGTAAAATGTTTTAACAAACCATTTCTAATAACTAGTTTTGATGTTATGAGTAAGATGGGATTAGCAAGTAAATATTACTGTTGGAAGTCCTAAATTCCTAAAGACTCGTTTAATTTTACCGAATAAACATAATGGCCTCTGGTGGGGCACAAAAGACTTAACACGAGCCTTCTAAATTTTAACAAATCAACTTAGAGATGTTAACTTTTTGTTTGATTTCTCATATAGACGCGAATACAGAGCGATTAATATATATACATGCTGTTTTTAAATTTTACAGTCACAACCTGTCCGTAGATAAATGCATCTTGATATACAGAAATATTTAGGCTGATATCAGTAGGCGTAAAAATGAAAGTACAATCTATTGTATTCAATATTCATTCAAATGTAGGCAAGACAAACGCAGTAATAGTTACTGCCAATTACTTGAGTGGCATTGAGTCGGTTTCGTAACGAGCTTATGATATTTTGTGTCACGAACTTGCAACTCACGAATTTCAATGTGTGTAGGTAATGTTTATATGAGCTTGGTTTTAAAACTTCTACGCATTACCTGAGCGCGCAAAAAATATATGCGTATTAAATTTAGTGAAAGGAAAACCACTGTATACGCATACTAACAAAAAATATTCGCACACAAAGAAATTTACCTAAAAATCTCGTATTGCTAGCAAATATTTAAATATCAATGATATAAATAAATAATTTTTCGAAAGCGATTTCACCTCAGCACTGAAAGGTATGTTAATTGATTGTGATATCTTAACAAAACGTCGGTATGTGTGTCGTTGACCTCAGGACATAGGCCATCCGAAATTCCACTTCATCAAAACAATCAGGTGGCTAACAGTACAAGCAAGGTTACTCGCTGGTCGGTTCTTGCCAAACACTTCTTGCGAGATCGTACCAAGTAACCGGACTTCGCTCCGTCGCTTCGAAGTGAACGCACGGCGCGATCTTTACTTGAAAGGTGGCGATATAAACTTTTCTTAACGTTGAACTTTAATATTTTGTTTAAAAATAGAGCTTTGGAAATAATTTCAATTGGATTAAATTATTGCGTATTTTGTGTTAAAATATATTATTGTGTTTTTAAATATAAAATATTACGTCAATTTTGAGAAATGCGATAATATGTAATGATATCCGCCTATTGGCAAAGCGTGTGTACCCAATAATGTAAGTAAAGTGAAGATATTTATTTACATTTTCATTGTTTCAGATGTCTTCGAAAGCGAATGTGTTTGTTTAACTCATTTGACCACAACGCGAGACGTCAAAACAAGTAAATACTGTGTTATGGAAAGTGAATTTAGTGTTAATGGTGTTAAAATCGAATATTGTGCGCGATAGTTTCCAAATGAAGTATCGAGTGTGACTCTCATTTGTTTTTCGTTGAAGATCACTTGAAGAAAACTCACAATGGAGACGGAAGAACTTACGAAACTCGTCGATGGAATTTATAAGGTAAGAAGTGTTAAATAACATTTATAATAATTTGTATTTAGGAACTTTCATAGTTTTATTAATTATTATGTAATAGTATAAATATTTTAATATCAGGTATCTCATACCACGAATCAAAGTAATTCAATACTTATATTTAATTAAATTATGTAACTCGTCGAACCTGTAAATCAGATTAATTCATTTACAAAATATTATAATAGTCATACGCAAAATTGGTATTAAAATATATTGAATTTTAATTTCACAGTATGTAACACACTATATAATTTATTTTGGCTTTCAAATTGAAACCTATCTGTTATTTTTCATGTTAGTTTACGATAGAAAGTTTCACTATTTATCTTGAACACCTGAATAAAGTAGAAATTCGTAATGAATGAGATCTTGATTAAAATCCTGTTTAATGGGAGTGCTTTAAGTTCCTGATTTCTAATGCAAGTTAAGATCTCTATGAGAAGTGAAAGGGTAGACCAGCCTGCTGCGCTGGTTTGGCCTTATTTAGCGGTTACATTCCTAATAGGTCCTTCGAGACTTGCTTTTTGAGCTCGTGATGCAGGTTCTATTGATTAATAAGTGAATTCGTTATGGCATTATTTTTAAGGTTGCCGATTAGAATCCTGTAAATTAAAGATTGTTCAGTCATTATCGGTTTAATAGAGACGCAATCATGTAGGTACTTTAAAACTTTTATTATTATATTATTTTATAAAAAAATAAATGTTAAATGTTGAACTTATAGCTGCCTTTAAATACTATCTGTTGCAACAGAACGTTTAAATATTATCGAAGCTTGGAACTCCGTCCCGAAAACATGTCTGTCGTTAATTATAGTAGCTTTTAACGGTAATGTTGACCTTTACGTTGTCTTCCACTCGTAAAGGTCTGTACTTACACAAAAGTGAAAAGACCATACAATTAACCAAGTATACGCGCTTAACACCTGTTTCAAATGTCAAGGTCAAATGGTCAATACTTCGAAGACGATTTCTCTAACTCGTTTTATCATTATTTAAATGCGTTATCACATTCCGATGGAATCGGATATATCTTTCGTTTTATTACTCTTTTACGTATATTATGCTTTATATCAATATGAGATTGCCTGCCGTTGAATATAAATAAGGCTATTAACGGCCCGAAAGGTCATAGACGTTTTGGATGATGGCGGGTGAAGAGAGAGCATCTGTCTTTTACGTAAAAAGTCGAAAATGTCGAAGTTTCTTTTTCTTAGACGTTAATTATTCACTTTCCTGTGACAATATTGCAGAGTTAATTTTCGAATATTTAACGGACAGTTAAAAAATTAATTTGCTAAATTTATACTTAGGTAATTTTCAAAATTAAATCATTATTTTTTAAAGATTATTAAAGCTAGGACCAATTCAGATCACTCGAAGACTCGTAAAATATCAAGTTTCCCGAAGTAATTTCCAGGCCCAGATAAAAATAAATATACAGATTATTAGGAAATAAATTAAATGCCGCTCTATAGATCATATTACTTCTCTTCTGATCTTTGAAAGATGGCGTCGAAAAATTATTTGACCCGAAAGATGTTCTCCGGAAAAACGATAAAAATATTTGATTATTTCATTTGATATTGTAGGAACGATATCGATTCACATTCTTTACTTTATTATATCATTTAACTTTGAATCTTTTACATACTTGTGATTGTATCCATATTATTACTAGAGATTAAAATAATTTGTAGCAATTAGATATGCGGTAGCTTCCATAACTATTTTTTAATTAAATTACAAGTATTACAAGTTTTCATGAATAATAATTACGAAAGATAATAATTTATAACTTAATGCAGATTGTTAATTTAAATGGCTTGCGGATGATATCGTCTTAAGCGTTTAATTTACATAACATATTTATAGATTCTATACATAAATTTCCTTCGTGAAATGGCTTGTCGTTTTGTGAAAGTTGTATGGGAAATATTAAAACAATTAATTAACAAAATGCATTTCTACAAGTTTCTTTTACTTTATACCTCGTGACTTTTTTCTGAGCTTACTACATATCAATTTATTATTTACTAGCTTTCCGCACGCGGCTTCGCCCGCTTTGTCTAAAACATAATAAATTATATACTAAAAACCTTCCACTTGAATCATCTCTATCTATTAAAAAAAACCGCATCAAAATCCGTTGCGTAGTTTTAAAGATTTAAGCATACATAGGGACATAGGGACAGAGAAAGCGACTTTGTTTTATACTATGTATGTACTATTATGAAAAAACTTTACACTTTTTTAGAAGTAATATCTATTAACGGAGTAAATTAGAAGACCACCAAATCCGTTACATGAAAAATTAGAACTAAATAAATTACGTAGGTAATAAATTTCTTAAGGTACATCGATTTAATTACTCGCTTTTATCTCTATCAAATCAACGCAAGTTATTTATAAATCTATTTTCCTTAACTTTCGATACACGTGTATTCAATATAAAAAATACGTTCTTGTTTTTGTGCTTTGCCTTATAAGAATTTTAATAAAAATGAGTATGTATATGCTCTCATAAAACACGAGCAGTGCCGTTGATTATAATAAACATGTAATGTCATATAATACGTCTTTGTGGGATGATATAAACTCAAAAGCCGAAAAACAAGATCTTCTTCTTTTTAACGAAAATTATTATAAATTATAAAAATTAAGGATATGTGATAGTCCTTATTATGTAGGTAATATACTTTTCGCTCTTAAAATTATACAATTTACAAAAAGCAATTCTGTTATAAGTTAACTAAAGAAATGGGTTTTACAAACTTTCAAAACATCTAAGGTCAAACTGTTTTTAATTTTCTTTATCACTTTAATACAAGTTAAGCTTTGGAAAATTCTTCCAGACCGGATTATAATTAATGGAATATAATTTTTCCAAAACTTAAGACATCAAAGTTACGTTTCATTGTTTTAATTATACCTATTACTTAAAAAAATCAGGTCATATTTATTATTCGTCTCTACCTATAATAATATTATAAAGCTGAAAGGTTTTGTTTCTTTGCTTGCTTGAATTAGCTCATCTCAGAGACCAAGGGTTCGGTTTGAAAAATTATTTCACTGGGCTATAGAGTATATAAGTATATCATCATACTAAGACTTATAGGAGAGGAGCAATGCGGGTAAAACACAGCTAGTTTAGAAATATTATGAGTATAAATTAATAAAAAGACGTGTGGCACTCGGGGACTGCCGCGGTAAAGCTATTGCATGCTATGCCTTCAAGCCACACCTCCGTGCCCGTCGGATTGGGTAGCGTGAGGTTTTTTCGTTACGGAATTTCTGGATTTGGTCCCCGCGCTCAAGGCCCGCGATAGAAGCTATGCAATAGCTTAAAAATATATATCTATCTAATTATCTAAGTTTCATCAACTGTATCCATTAAATTTCGTACGTTTCGTATAGAAATTAAGCAATAAATATTAAATACAATGGTAGACATGAAATGAAGCTTGCCGTAATAAAGGTTTCGTTATACATCGAAAGGGGAAATTTTACTGCGCTGTTCAATTTTAATGTCTTTGGGAACATCATACACGTCCGACCAATTTCCTTTCGCTAACCATTTCAATTTTATTCAGTGCTATTGTTTGTTCCTTAACTGATCAGGGATACAATTAGTTTAAAAAAAAATCGAAATAAAAATATTAATAAGTATATTTCAGTGTACAATATTATCTTCAGACATTAATAAGAGAGTGGTAAATATATTCAGGTAGTAAAGTTATATAATGTATGTATTTGCTTTTAATATTTTAATATAAATAATAAAATTTAAACAAGGATGGTACACATAAGATGCTTTCTGTTACAAAACCATTTAAATGATTACGTAAGAATAGTTTTCGTCTAGACTAAATTTTAAGCTCGACTGCTCTTAATTGCTTTGAACATAGTTTAAAATTATATATTCATGGAGACGTTACGAAATATTAAATTAAAACATAATGAAATACCTTTCGCGTTCAACTAAATACCCGCGTAATTAAGATATGCCGTAATTTGAATTGAAAAGCATTTGCGTTATGTCTTTTCTCTCTTTCTGAAATTGAGAATGTCAAGGTTGTGCGCTGGTAACATTCGAGATATGCGGCAAATTTATCTTTGTTGCGATATCACACACGACCATTTCCATGTGACCTGTCTTGCTCTAGTCCAATTATGCTGAACGGTCTATCCCACAGGTCAAAGCTCAGTGGTCGTCTTAAGCCGGTTTCCTACTAGGAATGAGATTGCTTTGCGACATTAAACCAGCCTAATGTAAATTTTCGTCGTTATGCTGCGTCTGTTTGTTTCGGGTGGAAACTGAGTGTGCCGCGTGATTTCCTTTAGATAATACGTTTATGTTTCTAGATATGACTTCACCGAGTGTAGCACTTGAAATAAAAGTTACGACTTTATACGAATTGAATCAACAAATTAAGGAAATGATTGTTGGTCTAAATAGAGAATGAAGCAGCCTCATTCATGACTTAAACAGTTAACATAAATAAAAATAGGAAATTGTTCGCCGTATTGTTTTATTTGAGACGTCGAAAAGAAATGAGTGAAATTAGTCTCACAATGGTATATAAAAAGGAGAAAGTTGTTAAGCTATTGACACGGTATTGTGATGACTTCTCCAAAAAGGAATGAAGCGAAACTAAGAATTTGTGTCGCAAGTTGCCATCTGCTAGAAACTATTAGAATACTGCCAATTTATCTTTAAAGCTTTTTTATATGACAAACTAAATAAAAAATTCGGCATGGTACCTACAGCATAGCCATTTATTAGAATAACAATGACTCAGAGTAGGTATGATGTTATTATATTTTTAAATCGTTGAAATGTACGGTCAAATGCAAGGTTAACTTTTATGTACATTATTTTATAACATTTTTTGCTTTTTACGGAACATGGAAATTAATAGAAGTTTTTGTTGCCAATTAGGTACAAACAATATCAAAACAAGTTGAAATAATTTAAAGTCGACACTTTTTGAAAACTCTTGTATATTAATATTTCAGGATATTTTATGCAAACTATTCACCCAATGAAATCTAATCTCTTTTCCTTTCAACTTTTATATTTGAACCCGTACTTATTGTTAATGCAAACAAACATGAAGTAATGAATATAATTAAAGCGCTTATATAATCCAGATCGAAATATGAATGAAACTTATAAATTAATTCAGAAATTAGGTTAAATAAATTCGATGTCACAAAAGGCTTCACCGCTAGGCGGCGTGCAGTCATGCCTCCTCTGGGTAAATCTGCGGCTACACCTATTTGAATAAGAATGGTCGAGTCCTATCTCTGGAGACACTATTTCAGGGCACCTTTACTAGCGTATTGTATTTATACGGGAAAGTTATACATGCCAAATTACTTTCTGTTGCTATACTACCTTAGCATTTCGACCTAAAAGTTTTAAAAGAAATGGTCGAAAAATATGCTTCTATCATATATGTCGCACCTAATAAGCAGAAATAGGATGTGCGATTTTGCGATTGTTAAATATCATCAACTTTATATTTATTTACAAAAATATATTTAATGATTAAATAAATTGTAATATTTGATTTATCCTTATGATTCTTATATATTAGTCCTAGCATTGATTAATATAATATCCATGGTATGTTAACACAGAGTTACATTGTATAAATTTACTACAATTGTAACACAAATGATCAGTTCCAGCATCAATCATAGTTGTTGTCATTTTGCAAGTAAATGTAGTACATGAGACTATAATGTGTTGCAACATGTGATTATTGTCGCAATTTGTAAAATTGTAATATATTATGTGCATAATAAATACGAAACTCGGATGCATTTGTTTTATATGCGCACGTTATATCTAAAGCAATCTCCGGTTACAAAATTATTTTGCGACTGGTAATTATTAACTTATAATACTTTATTTATAAATACTTATTGGAATAAAAGAAAAACCAAGGCTATCAAATCGGTCAAGTAAAACTGTACTATCAGATCAATCGCTTAGAACGCAAAAAGGAACGAATGTCTCCTATAATTTGATCAAAAATATAATATACATATTACTCTAATCCTTAAAAACTTCTAAATCTAATCGTCCATATTTGAATTGGACGTTTTTACAATGGGTAAATGTAATATGTATGAATAGTATATTACGTACAGTTTTTGCATACAAGCCAACAGTACATCTTCATTTCAAGTAAAAATTGCCCTGCACTGAGCTGAAATAAGACGACGAAAATTTTGCAAAACTCCATTCATTGAACGAGTAGAATGCGGTCTCGGTTGCAGATCATTATGCTACGAGACTCTCTTTTGCTTGCCATGTCGAACTTAACAACCATTGTCTATGTATGAACTCGATAGAACGAATCCACGTTCGAACGTAACGTAGTACTCGCAGACGATAACATTTAATATTTTATGTGACATCCTTTATTTTTGCCTCGCAGATATCTTTGTCGCAAAGAGAAAGGACATAAATTTCAACCGTGTCCTGCACTTTTTACTTTCAAATCTAAATTTATTTCACATCTTATTATACGATGACTCATCATATTTTTATTTTATTCATAAATAACAATGGCAAAACCACCTGCGGATTAATAAATTACACTTTATAAGCTTCTTAAATATATTAGATATGACACAGATACCATACGTCGTAAAAGCGGAAACACATTTGATTCTCATTTGATTCTACGAAATAAAGAATATAAATTAAATTTGTCGTTTGGGTCGCATATGTATTTAGTTGACGCGAATTCGTCCAAATACAATTTTAGGAAGGAAATTGCCTCGCGGTGGAAATCGTACAAAATGCGAGATGTGATATTAAATCTGTATGACAGTTATTAGGACAGCGAATGAAGCCGACTTGTTATGAAAAGAATTTGGATTATGACGTGATTTCTTGTTAACGAATTTTTAAAGCACATCAAATTGGATTTGTTTTGATTAAATTTATCAGAGAGTATGTTGTGCATTATCTTTATGAGATTCAATTGTCTCGAAAGCAGCTTTAATATAAAACATGAAGTATGTTGATAAAGGGTAAACTTGTGATAGTTTTGTCAGAGCAGTTTTGAAGAATGGTCTCGTAAGTTTGCCAAAATAAAAATACACGGTCCGACCGCCAAGCCGATGCGATTGGGGAAATTACCGGGCAGAGTCGGACGTGATTGGCACACAACCAACAAAAGTGGCAACTACATTCTACAAACTGGAGAATTTCAAGCTCCGACTGAGCTGAGAAGAATAGGATTCCTAACATTTTTAACGTTGCATCTGTAGTTTTTAATTTTCTGCTGCAATTCGACTGAATGTTCGCTTCATGAAGTTTGTGTTTTTGTATAGAAGGATTATGAAATAAAGCTTAATTTCTATGTTAATAAAAATGTATATATCCCATTTTAAATGATATAATCTAAAGTTAAAACAATTAAAATCAAATATTTTTGTATTAATATCAACCAAATCAAAATAATACTAGTAAGAAAGAATACTGCTATTTTACTATTGTCCTTGAACAGCAAGAGACAGTAGAAAATAATAATATAAAAATTAAACCAATGGAGCAGTCACATAAATAAAATACCTACATACATTTCCATAATTTCCTAAGCGATTTTCTCACAGCAACAACAGGATCCTATTAAAGAATAAATAATGTTGAAAGAAATACGAGCAAAGTAACCACACCCCGGCTGAGTTAAAAAGAAAATTTATTTTATAAACGCCGGCCTAACTCGAGTCATGCTTTCCCTTTTGTAATCTAACAATAAACAATGTTTTTTTCCCTTTCGTTCACATGTTTACTGAAAAGTAGAAGCAACATCCCACTGAGAGCAGACAGCCTATTATAATGGACTAGCTTCCGCCCGCGACTCCGTCCGCGCGGAAAAATTAAGAAAAAATAAGATTTATTTTTTTCTACGTATTTTTCCGGGATAAAAAGTATCCTATTTTATGCCCAGGATAATAAGGTATAATTGTACCAAGTTTCATCGAAATCGAACCGTTAGTTTTCACGTGATGCCTTCACATACAGACAGACAGACAGACAGACAGACAGACAAAAATTTTTTTAATCACATATTTGGGTTTGGTATCGATCCAGTAACACGCTATTTATTTTTTCAATATTTTCAATGTACAGAATTGACCCTTCTACAGATTTATTATATGTAAGAAAAACAAACGAGGTCGGGTCAAATATTAGTTTGAATGCAACAAAAATGTACTGCGATTCTACACAGCTACCTAATTGATTAACAAATCGCAGCTAGTCAACGACTATTAGCAAAGTGAAGGTAGTTGGGTCGAACGTCGTATAAACAACGTCCGAGCCCCTAGGCACGATCCGTACGATTGCGCCACGAGTCAAAGGAAAGCGGCAATTTATAGTATTCGACAGCTAAGCATGTTCTGACAGGTGACAGTGACAGCTATATTGACAACTATTCATCCACAAAAATATTAAATCAAAAGTTACGTCTAACACGGCCATACTGACAAACGTACGTCCTCGTACGCCTTTTTTCATATTACAATACAACGGTAGTTCATCTCGGGATTTCAAAAACACACTGCCTCGGCCACACTGACCATACTTTTCTACGCACTCGTTAGTAAAACAGCGACTAGACAATACCTCAACGCTCAAATCCGACTAGCGAGTCAACTCACTACGGACATGCAGACGGCGACTTGACGGTATATCTACGCTCGTACGACTAGTGAAATACATCACTACGATACGTCAGCGACTAGACAATACCTCAACGCTCAAATCCGACTAGCGAGACAACTCACTACGGACAATGGACATGCAGACGGCGACTTGACGGTATATCTACGCTCGTACGACTAGTGAAATACATCACTACGATACGTCAGCGACTAGACAATACCTCAACGCCAGGGTTCGACTAGCGATTTGAATCACTACGAGCCAATAACATTCATCGTCAAAAAAACTCGGCACATGCTTCAGGACACCACTCGCCACGCCAGGGCACCATATTATGCTGTGCCGCGGCTTGAGTCTTCTTTCCGTAGTCACCACAACAAGTTTCAACTCGTATCGATCACTAGGCAGGATGTTCACTACTTCGTAGGGCCCTCGCATCCCTCAATCTAATTTACCTGTGAACTGAGAGGTTTTTATTACAAACACTGGACCGCAGCCCAGATAGCACACACAATTTCTTCGATGGACTACATTCCCGTTACAATAATCCACGTAACAAACTTTTACTTTACACAACGCACGAAATAAAAAAAACACAAATGCCAGTTACAAAACTACGTAAACTTAAACACATTTAAAAATAGTGGGCTTGAATTCTATCCCAATTCTGATGTAAGAAAAACAAACGAGGTCGGGTCAAATATTAGTTTGAATGCAACAAAAATGTACTGCGATTCTACACAGCTACCTAATTGATTAACAAATCGCAGCTAGTCAACGACTATTAGCAAAGTGAAGGTAGTTGGGTCGAACGTCGTATAAACAACGTCCGAGCCCCTAGGCACGATCCGTACGATTGCGCCACGAGTCAAAGGAAAGCGGCAATTTATAGTATTCGACAGCTAAGCATGTTCTGACAGGTGACAGTGACAGCTATATTGACAACTATTCATCCACAAAAATATTAAATCAAAAGTTACGTCTAACATATATGTATAGATTTTAGTTAGTTGAATAAATTTCAAAGTGTAGAGCAACGTTAAATATGCGAAACGTGCTCGTTCACGCTTTGTGTGCTTGTTGATTATGAAAAAGTTTTTAATTTATCAACGTGTGCTGTGTGATGATCTAGTTATGAATGTGTTGGTGGAAACTCAATCTGTTTCTGCTATCTCGTTTGACTTTTCAGTCTTTATTGAGTTAATAATCTTTGACTTTGTGTGTAAGTTAGTTTGTAACATGAAGTATCGGGTTATTATTAAAATTATCCCATAACTTATATATAAAACCCAAAGGTGACTGATATAGTGATCTATCAACGCACAGCCCAAACCACTGGACGTATCGGGCTGAAATTTGGCATGCAGGTAGATGTTAGGATGTAGGCATCCGCTAAGAAAGGATTTCCCGAAATTCTTGCGGGAACGGGGAAAAACGGGGATGCACGTACAAAGTCGTGGGCGGAAGCTAGTTGCAATATATTTCTTGTATCATAATATAATACAATATTAATAGTTATTCCAAATTAATGTCTTTTTCTATACATATAATATTACTTTCTGCTGTAATTATTAAATCAACAGCAACAAAAGAATAGCTTCGGATCAAATAAATTGTTCTAACAGCTTTGTATTGGTGTATTTTCCTCATAGGAAAATTCAACATGACATAATGAGACAAGGCAACGAAGAGCAACTGTTTTCTTCTAATAATAAGGGCAAACGACGTTTCCATATTATTAATTTGTTCTTTTAATATTAAATATGAACTGAAGTATTTTTAGCTTGCTCTACATAAATTGTTTTATGTTTATATTTTACTAGAGGTCCGCCCCGGCTTCGCCCGAGGTACATTTTTCGCAATAAAAGGTAGCCTATGTCCTTTCTCGGGTATCAAAATATCTCCATACCAAATTTCATGCAAATTGGTTCAGTAGTTTAGGGGGATTGAGTAACAGACAGACAGAGTTACTTTCGCATTTATAATATTAGTATGGATTTATTACAGATTAAAATAGATATTATAATAGAACCTTGACAACCTTGAACAATGTTACGACCTGACTCCGAAGTATGAAAAGTATTTAAAATAAATTATATAAAACTTACCGAACGAAAATTTTTTAAATTAAGTAATTACTTTTACCTAGTTTTGGAATAATTGTTTCGCTTCGTTTCTCTCCAAAAATATAACTCCATGTAAACGTAATATTTGCTCACTACTGTTATGAAAACAAACGATCAAATGTATTAAATATACTTTGTCTTACCCTAGTTTATTTATAGGTTTTAACTCAGATTTCGTTCCATTTACATAAGTCGCAAGTTCTTTCCAACTTATTTAATTTGTATTTGAGTTTTAATAAAAACTACTTCGCTGACAGAACAAAAAGAAGTCTAGACTTGCACTTGCTTCGAATTAATAAGACAAAGGAATTAAACGATTTGTTCACTTCATCGACAGAGCAACTAATGAAATAATTTATCTGTATTCGTTCAAGTTAAACCGTACTACTTAATATTCCAGGATTTCAGTTTATTTTTTATCTGTTCTTGCTTTCTTCTACTAGGTATATTAATCAATATTGAAATATATTAATTAACATAGATATGAACTCGTAAAGAGTTATATAATGCATTCAAAATATGATAAGTAGGAAATGATTACATGATATTCGTAAATATATAATCGCATAAGATGATAAAAAATACCAACCTAAAATTACAGTAGATACAATCCCTTTATACGATCTCATTTCTCCTAGATTTATAAAGGCCAAGGGAAATAAAGTAACGTTGACCGTTTGTCTGTACCAAATGCAATATGTAAACACCTTCCAATGTCCCATAACCAAGGAAATGAGCTGAAAACAAACATCACAAGTCACGTAGGTACATTATGCAGTCATAGCAATAACATATACCACTTTCTCTGTGAATCTCCACGTTCGCTTCCTACATTAATAGTAATTTGCTATATTACATAACAGTACGGCCTATGTATAAATTTAAATAAAACATTACATAAACTGTGAAACACGTAGTGACAGTATCTAAGCGGTTTTCCGGAAGTCATTACCCTCGACTAAAAACTAAAACTAAGTTGTGCGGTACCGAACAAGATTGTTTCATAATTTTGTAACCGCGATTGTATCTAATCTGAGTTAACGCTTTGATGTAATACTTCACAATTTTTATGCAAAACTTGTAAATAGAGTAACATCTAGATAGCAAACTTATGCAATATATTGCTATATAAAATAGTGAAATAAAGTTGAAATTTCTTCTACATTTATTCAAATTTATGCGTGTACGTGATTTTTATACTTCCTTGCATTATTTTTAGTATATTAAGTATATTTAAATTCACAACAAACCCGTGCAAAACTATTGCCAATTTTGAAAAATTTTGAAAATTTTGAAAGAAACTTTCAATTTCTTCTTGTTATCTAAAACGATAACTTCTACATTTTAATCATCAATAGCAGATCGTTAGTCGGATATTAAATGACTTATATTTTTTGCATGTCTTCCTTTCCGTAGAACTTATATATTCATGAAGCGTTTATACAGCAGCATTAAGGCCGTCACATTGCAGGGTGGAGGGTGTTAACGTGGCATATCTGTGTAATTGCGTTACCCGACTTTCCCTTCCTAACGTCTTTGTAGCGTTGATTGTCGTTTATGTAATTGCCTACATTCTGTACCATCAACGCACAGTTTGCGTCTCATCTCGAACGAATGGAAATTAGTCACTCCACACGAAATATTTTCTTAATTACCAGTTCGGAGACAAAAGGACGACGTACGGCTCGGATTGCTCGAGTTTTCGCAACGCAAACAAATAAAATCCAACGCTGTTTAACGTTCTTAGAATTAGTTTAATCTGAGCTCCTTTTTATTTTGCCTCGGGCTACGATCTCGATAAGTATACAAGAGTATTCGCTACAATAAAATTTAAGTCACGAGTAAATATAAACATTTTGTTCGCCGAAATTGAAGGCATCCTTTTAAATTGTGTTTGTCTTGGCTTGACAACGAAATATTCTGCAAATACTGTTCATTAAGTGATATAAATCGATTTACCTACTTTCTTGAAACCATCTGTTGCAAAAGTACTCATTTAGAAATGTATAGAAGACTAATGACAAAAAATAGAGTTATGCCGGGTAAAAACTCCAAAAAACTTGGAGCTTGTCATGTTATTTCCTAACGCTTTAGAATGATTAGCAATTGAACAACAATAGCGTTACTATTCCGCAAGCGACAAGTATCGATGCTTTGTCTAAACGTTTTACCTATTGTCTTCATACTTTCTAAGTGAAATACTCGGTAGATATGGTAGCGCGAAATCGGAATTGTACACAACACCTTGGTGACACGGTACAAATTGGTGACAACGCTCCACGCGCGCCGGTATCTTTAATTCTAGCCTCAACACACCTTTGGAATGACTAAGGCGCGGGTCAAACACAAGCGGCGCGGGCGCGGGCGTGCCATAAGCGCACCTCTTGAATCTGTTTTGCACCACGTCCTTCTTATACATTTTGTATGAAAGAATTTTGGAAAGGCGACGAGGCGGCACGCCACGGTTGCGCCGCGGGCGTACCGCAGGCGCGCTTCCCCCATCGCATCCAAATAGAGGTCAATTCACGGTCATACACAATCAAAAACAAATCGGGTGGTAGGAGACGGTAGCCTGTCAGTCAAAAATGTGTTCTCTCTGTGTGGAATTATATAGAGCTGCTTTTACATACCCTTCTTCGTTTTGTTTTTAAAGGTGAATTGAAGTAATCGATGAAATGATTTACACAGGTGATGGCAGTAGGGAAAGTGAAAATGAAGAAGAGCATAATGAAAGTTCCCATGTATTTACAATGTCAGAAATAAAGATAATCCTGATTTTGATTGTGTTTTTTATTTATTTGTAATTGTAATAATATTGTGGAATGATCAGTACTGTAAATACTTTTGAACTGAGATTTTAATGATAAGATTTATATGGTTTAAATGTAAACCTGTGTTTGAAAACCATATTTTATCTATACTAATATTATAAAGAGGAAAGGTTTGTATGTATGTATGTATGTATGTATGTATGGTTTTCACGCATAAACTAGGTACTGGACCGATTTTGATGAAATTTGGCACAGATAATCTTTAGACCCTGAGAAAGAACATAGGCTACCTTTTATTGCGAAATATGTACCACGGGCGAAGCCGGGGCGGACCGCTAGTACAATATAAATTTTGTGTTATTTTAACCTTCTTTTCTTCCATCATTACACCAGTACTACTTTAAAATTACTTTAAAAGTACTATAAAATTTTCCAAGTAAATTCCAACATTTCCAACAAAGATATATTTGCAATCGTGGGGTTATCCTCGCTATTTACTTACAAGGAATTATCAAAACAAAATCGTTACTTTCAAATTAATGTTAATCTCTTTTAGCACAAAAAACATAATTTTACTAAATTATGCATGAAGAAAATGCATTTAACCACTCTATATAAATATCATTTTCGGACGCCAACAGCGCGCCCGCGGCGCGCCGGCAGTGCGCCCGCGGTGCGCCCGATGCGCGCCGCGCCGCTTGTATATGTCCCGCGCCTTAAGCTCGAATGGAGGCCGCATTCCGAGCATATCTCACTCGGAAAAAGTAATATGATTTAGACGTAAATAAATGGTTCTCAAGCATTTAATTGGATTAAGATATTCGTTGTAACAATTCGTTTGCAATTAAAACATTTTTGGTGTTGAGAATATTGTGTTTGTATTTTTCGCACAAAGCATTTAACAGAACAGAAATTGTTTTGGGTATTTATTAACGTCGGGAATCTGGTAACATGGCTTTTTATTCGTTGAAATAAAAATAAATGTCTGCATTAATTTACATAATGTTTAACATTGACCAAGAATTTCTCTAAAATTTAATTGAATACGTTTTTTATCTCAATGCATAGAGCCAGTTTGAATGTTGTAATATATCCTTCCTACCAATAGTTATTATAAATGCGAAAGTTTGTGACGGTGGATGTTTGTGTATGTGTATGTATGTATGTTACGATTTCACGCAAGTGCTACTGAACCGATTACAAATTACAATGACATTTCAAGGTATGTTAATAAGGCTCATAATACACCCGCGTATTACAAACTGCCACCCTGCTTCAAATAAAAATATTACTTTTTAAAACATTTTCCAAGCTTTGCTCTTCTCTACAAAACTTTCTCACCTCATTCAAAGAACACACAAACTAGTTCCTTATTTAACATCCAATTTAACCTGAGTTATTGAAGTTTAATTGGAATTTTCATGTAACGATAAAATGTTTATTTACTGGACCAGAACGACTTTTATATCTGATTAGCACTTTCGACGTCGATGTAAAATTTGTTGTACATTTTTATGACCTTTTACTTTTATTTATTTACATAAAGATAATTAAAATTTATTTTACTTCTTAACATTTAAACTTATATTAAGTTTTATCGCAGAACGATAAAAGAGAGTGTGTTATAAAACCGTAAATAAAGATAATAAGCTAACATATTTGTATCATTATTTTAAGTTATTTGATACAAATAAATATAAAAACGTTTTAGTATCACTTTTTAATTAAATTACAACATGTTGGTAACACTTTCATAAAAAATACTTTATTCATAAGATTTAAAAAAGACATATCCATAGTTGATTAGGTAATAGGTATACAAGGTTTAGGAAATGTATTTTGAAAATTACGCCCGTTTTATGAATATTACTGAGTAAAGCTTTTACTCACAAAATATGTTTTAATAAGTTTATTTTATTTCTTAAGAAAATGGAATAGACGGGTCTGATAAAATAAGATAATTAAAGGTCACACTAACATAATTAAGTTGAGTGTTACGTTCAAGGCTCCTTCTTTATATACCTAAGCAGATTTTAAAGGATAATTCGATAGATTTTATGCTAATAATAGTAATACGTTAGTTACTTTTCATTTCATAGATATCCTTCAATGGGAATTTTTACTGAGGTATATTTATTCCAAATAAAAACCTCACATGCTATTAAAGGTCGCATATAATAATGTAAGTATGTTAAATTTTCACAGTCGTCATAAATTACAATGTTTTTAAAATCTATCATATTGTGTCTTGAAACGTAGATATCCTGTTTCTCTACATTATTTAAAATTCTATGGAGCTTGCTCAGATAGCTTGTCATATAATAATAACGATATAGCTTATAATATAAAAATATTTTTAACACAAATCTTCAATTTACGTATTCGGGTCTACATAGGTAACATTAGTTTTAGATAATATAACATTATTTATAAAAATTTCATGCCGTTAACACAGTTACCTCTTAATCTCTATGTATCTAGCTTCTAGAACATCTACGTTCGAAGATAATTCTCCACTCCCCAATCAGCCTGATTACGATTCGGGCGGTTAACACGTAAATCCAATGTGGATAAATATTTGCACGACAGGTTGTAAAGCGTACGTGCCCCGGCCGATTAATAGCCCGGTACTGTTACTCGACCGCTTGTGTATGTCCGTTTAACATATCAATAAACCCTCAAAACAAATACATGTGTACGTCGCCTTAACAGAGCATTAAGGTTAACGTTTGAGCGCCCTTTACATGTTATTATGAGTTATTAAAATAAGATTACAATCGACCTTCGCTCGCTGAGTTGATCACGCGTGAATAATAGGATTTTTACTGGTATATCATTGAGATAAACTGTTACAAATGAAGCGTAAAAAATTGTGCTGATCATGCTGTAAACTTAAAAGTTACCTAATTTGTTACTGAATGTTTTTTATTTCAACTGTTATAGGTTCATATCACTGATACAGAAAGTGCATTAAATCCTGTTCCCAAATAGATAGACAAACAAATTGACGAATATATATATACATAATATGGACGTTACGTAATTAAGCTTCAAAAGCAGCTTACAGTATCAGAATTATAAAGAAAATTTTAAATATTGCCTATGAATTCATTGATGACCCATAGAAAACATGTACATTAATACAAACCATAACCATGACACGAATCACCTTAATTTTAATCCTAAACTTTCATCCTTTAATACTTTAATCGTCCCAAGGGGTTCTAAATAAAGCGGCTGAAGACTGAGCAAAATATTAAACGTATAATCTTTATATACAGGAATATTTAAAGAATTTCATTACGGTAAAACTTGTAGACCGGCGCCGGAATTCATTTCGTTTGAAATGTACAGACAGTACAAACACACAATAGATGATATTAAAGTTACTTCTAGTCACTTCAAATTAAATTTTCTGCGATAGAAAATTTTCTCGGAGATTCAAATAAAAATTTAAAAGCCTACCTACATGGAGTGTGTTATAAATTTTAAAACCTTTTAAGATTGTATCTCCGTAGTACGCTAAAAATTACATAGTGTTGTGAATCGTTTAGTACAGGAAAATAGTTTTATGTTTCTGATATTATGAGCATACCGAGAAATGTTTGTCGCATTTGCATTTAGCGTTAAAATTTGAATGCCAAGTAATTTTTTGTTTGATTATAGATAAGATATCGTGTGCTAGCGATCTTTTGTGTTTATTACGGCTCACGGGAATAAAATGTTTGGAATGCGGCTGTGTGGATTCGTGACTTGGTTTAGAGTGAGCTTGTCGAGTAATGCGCGTCAATACCATGTTCAAGTATTTATTATAATCATGGTAGTTACCATTACTACGATGTTATTACGCATTTATAATAAAGAATGTAATATAGAAGTGTTAGGTACTTAATTGGTTCATTTTCCTAGTGCATGTGATGTGTGGGTTTAATATGAAGAAGCAACAATGTTCTCAAGGAAAATATAAAGTTCTACAGAGAAAATCTCTGGAGAAATATTACAGAGACGGAAATTCTCACTACTCAGTAACATTGCCATGGATCGATTTGTTTTTATGTTGTGTTTATTCAACAAAGGAGCGTTTGGTAAAAACAAAATTCTAAAAGCCTCGTTGGTTTAAAAACTTATCCAAACTAAACGAATATTCCTATACTTCTGAAAAAACACAAACTACAGCAAATTTCAAAATAATTTAATTTAACTTTACATAATATTTAAAAAAATACATCTAAATACGTATATTGTAGGCATATCAATTGTCTAGTCCTTCATAAAATATTATGAAGGCAATAAACAATCGGAATTCTTCATTAATTCCTTGATGACGAGATCACGTAACGCAGGACAATGTATTCACAACAGAACCGCAAATTAATAGCATACCTCAATAAAATTTGTTTCGCTTGTTTCATTATAAACCGCAGACGGAGTGGGTATGATGTTCACCCACTTGAAAAGTTATATTTTCAACAAACATGAATGTTCCACGCATTCATGTTGGAAACTTGTTCGAGCCGAGCCTATAAATGTATGGAATTAATATATTTTCGTTTGCGTTTAATGAAAGAAAGGGAAACAAATGGGATTCGAGTAATTGCTAATTTATTTGCAATTACAGCTATCCGCGATTCCCTTTCACCGACAGGCTCTATAAAGATTTATATCTATTATTATTATAAGATATAAATCTTTAGCAGCCGGATATTTATCTAAAGGACTAATTGCAAAGGCGTGTTTAATAGTTTTGACATAAATAATTATAAACACTCATTATGACATGGTTTGGTTTAATAAATTTTCCATTTAATCTCGAATATAATATATTGTAACGAAAACGTTTTACTGCTATCAAAGTATTTAACATTTTAACACGTCTGAAAATACATTCATTACACCATCAAACTTAATTTGTAATTGACATCAGCTGTGATTAAGATCAACAAAAATTATATTAAAACTGATTCTAGGCGTTTAAACTCAAAGTTGTCTACAGATTGTATCTAGTTATCTATATAGGTAATTTTATCTAGAACATTATTATTTTTTCTTATGGTCATAAATAAATTCAAACCACAAACAAAAAACTAGTACTACTCGTTTTTACACATTTTATTATGTAGTAAGTACCATACAGACCTGTTTTTTGTGCACTCTCACTTCTTATATGTTATGTATGTAATAAAATTTGAGATAAACAAAATAAAGTACTGTAAGTATACAGCCGTTGTTCATATAATAACCTAAAGAAGTATTTGCATCAGCCGTAGTGACATCATATTACGGAAGATGAATGTGGTTGCCGGAGTCGTGACAAAGATTACATTAGCTTAGGTACATTACTCAATAAATATATTTTATATTCCTATTAATTAATTGGTTCTAGAACGCAATCACGCAGATTATATTTAACTAGCAGATTTACTTCGCAGAGTCAACGACGAAGCTGGCTACAGAAAAGAAAGTTAATTAAAATTAAGCTTACGGGAATTTAATATCTTGGAACTATAATTAAGGACTTAATTTCTTTGTGATAGATAATAGAAAAATAATTAAATTTTTACTTTCTTATTCCATACAGAATTTCTTTAGTTTTCCATTTCTTCCAAGAATCGATAAAAATATCATATTATTATATTTTTTTTCCGTTAATAGATATTTAGGTAATGTTTATCTTTTGAGATATGAGTGACAGCACAAACTTTACGTACGTTAACGAACTGTGTTTACGTTTTTTGTTGAAGTTTTACTTTTTATGTACAACGAAGTAAATTACAACGAAAATTTACGTGTAATACTCGCCTTAAAACAAACTTCGGTTACCTTGGGGCACTCATACGTAGAAATGATAGCAACTCCAGTCCAATATTTAATATAATAACCTAACAATGGACTACTGTTTAAACATAAATAGTTGTTAACTCGTGACTGAAGCTGTTAGCCTTGTTATTTGATACACTATTGATAGATATGTAAGTTTAAAACACAAGGTCTTCCGTGGTTCTATTTGTTATGTTCTTAATTATAGCTATTAAGTGTGAACATGTGAAAAAGAAGGAGATTTGGCCTATCTCTTACGTGTTCACAACCATTGAAATTTTTTACAAAATCATCATTAAACGTAGGCACATAATATGTAGTTAGTGTACGTTTATTTAAAAAATACCATTTTCATCAAATAGTAAGCTTAAAACTTAGGACACATTTAATCATCAAATTTGAATCAAAACTTCAGTACTCGATTCCGAGCCGAGAACTTCTGTAAAAATTAAACTTTTCAAACGGAATCGAAGCCGAGAGCGGTCGGTGGCTCGGTGCCGCCCGCGTTCATTTGAATTACGCCTCGCTCTGCCTTTTGTAGTCAACTTCATTTAGCGAACTTAAGAAGGACTCTTTTATTTTCCCTAGCGAAGAAGTTAAGAGATGCATTGTTGAATCGGTAACAAATTGCACGCCGTGATTACGTTAAGAACCTCCCTCAAATAGAAGTAAAATATAGATTGGAATTTAACAGTTGCCTTTCTTTCAATATTTTACAATCAAGGAACGTAGGGCGGGCGTTTAATTAATGTCTGTGCAAATAGCAAATTAATTGTTCGTATTATAAGTAATTTCTTTTATTTGTGTTTTCCCTGATAGTTAATAATATAAGACAAGAGACTCTATGTAAATATGATAAATTATAACTTGACAGCCAAATTATTGTAAAGTAGAGTTTGCTAAAAGAGTTGTCATACCGAGGTTGCCATGTCATTGCTATTAATTTAGTATAAAAAAACATTAGTTAAGAATATTTTACAGATATAATTTATGTGTATGCTGAACTTGAGTTACGTTGCTACACGTTCTTAGGCTCTCCAAGTCTAAATAGTGTAATGTTGCCTATTATTTCATAATAGTTATGTATTTAGCTCAAACAGCGCTGTCACGTAGTGTCGAGTGGCAACAAGTGTTCACCAAACATCTCGTATGCAAGCTGGGTGCATGTGCAGCGTCTCAGCCTGTTTACATTTTTTAATATTTCATAGCGCAGTTACTTTTTTCGCTAGAAGAAGGTCAAGTGTCTATGCGTTTATGAAATAAGTTTTATATTGCGAAGAGAGTGAGGGTTTATGACTAGTTAGGTATAGCGTATATACAGTGTGCTATGTAAATATTAATAAATTCAAAACTGTAATTAGAGCAGGCATCCATTACGAAAAATTGGATTGAAAAGTTTTGGTTAGGATGTTTCTTAACATTTCTGTATAAATGAGGACTGAAATGAAACCCTTTGGAGTAAAGAATATGTTTAAAAGTATAATGTTTATTATTTCTTTCTTTCCTGTAAGTATAATCGAAAATAGCTGTTTCTATAACAAAATAATTGAAAATAAAAATGGACCATTTATAAAGTATATCCCGAGCGCTGTATTTTTCATTATTTTTCACTCCTCTGTGGAGAGGTCAATGCTCTTTACCCTACTACGAACGACAAAATATACGGTTCAAATGAGACAAAGTAAATGGCGTAGAATAGAAGTTAAGTTCATCATGTCATGTCATAAGGGTTATACCCTTGAGATAAATCGGTTTTGAACGTGTCTTTTCAGCGCATATTGTTGTACTTTACAACCGACTTCAATAAAGGAGCAGATTCTCAATTTGACTGGTTTTTTTTTTAGGTTTACTACCTTAAAACTTTCAACTAGGTATATGATTAAATTCGATTTTGATGATCTTTTTTCTGGCAAATTTGAGGGCGGGATTTTAGTCAAAAAGTTATATATTAACTTAGTAATCTCTGTAATAAAAAGTTTTAATACGAAACTGTATCAAAAGTAAAAACTACATTTACTTAGTTATTTTTAGTCAAATACTGTTCATTTGGACTGTCCAAATCAAAAGACAAAAACCTTTACACGAAAAACATCCTCACACCAGTAGAAATAAAAACGTAATATGATTCGGTTTCTGTTCATTTTATAAGAAGTGTGACAAAAATATTGACCGCGTGCGTAAGACATTAGGAAGACGCAAGCGAAGGGTGGGCGCGTCACGAAGTCTGCCCGAGGCAATTTTGTACCAAATGTCGTTCTACGTGCCTTACAAATAAAGAGGATAGAATGGAGTTGCCCGGATAACTTTAGGATCTGTTAGCTCGCAATAAGGGCTCTGGAAGGAACAAAATTATCCATGCTAATATTCCACTTATTATACGTCCGTTTCAATTGGGTTATGCAATTTTGCTAAAGGGTTTGTGCGAATAAATTGGATTGGTAATGATCACTATCAGAGGGGTGGAGTTGCTCCGTGTCGTTTGAAAGGTGTTGACGTTTTTAATGGTAAGGTAGTAATATGAGAATTCTAATTCTTAGCTTGCTTGACTTACGAGTACGTATTCTATTTTCGAGAAAGAATTAAATTTTTTTCAAATGCAAATATTATAATAGGTATCTACTTATATTTAATTAGTGAAAACCGTATTAAATCGGATGAAACTTCGTAAAAATATTCACACACCGATAAATATAAATTCTAAAATCAGAACATTAACATTTATTTACTTAACTAGATTAGTGTTATATGTGCCTTTGAATCGTCAAAACATTTAGATTAATGTTTACCACTATTCTAATTCTAATGTATTTGAGTTCTATTACTTGAATAAATAGTCGTAGGTAATAATACTTTTTCTCATAGCTATACATTCCATACAGAGATAGCGTATAATTAATTAATTACCTATATATGTACCTATACTATATGATGATGATAATAACATTCATATCCCATTACAATTAATGCTAATTTGTCGCAACGCCCAAATGATGCTGCAAGATAGAGCCATTATGTTTACCCCTAAAGCCGCGACAAAAACTTGGGAAATTCAGGCAATCAATCTTTTTTTATTCTTTTCCTAGTTAATTATTCTAAGTGCGCATCTATTCTCACCCCCTATTTGAATTGAAATGCTCCCCCAAGATTTACGCATCTCGCGCAATAACCAGCCTACGACATAGGGCATTGGTATTTTAAAACGTTCGCTTGATTCTCGTGAAATATATCTTTTTGTCCGCCCCGACGGAGAAGTGATATATTTCAGTCATCGTCTAGAATTGAACGAGCCAAACGTGAAGATTGAGACAGATAACTATAGAGTGTTTCGTTTCAATTTTATAAACGCTTGAGAGTGAAATAGAGAAGAACACCGTCTTGTATGTTTACTTATTAAGTTTCTAATTATATTTGGTTTACGACATTTAATAGATAACGTAAGTGAGGCGTACATTATTTAATATGAGAGCATACATTTCAATTTGTACCGAAATCACAGAATGGTTTTATGGAGCTACGCTACTGACATTCCCAAAGCGGTAGCGTATGGCTCGGCTAATTTAAAACGTATCCTGGACGCTGTTTTATGGTTTAGTAATAAAAAATCACGCTCAATAAAATACACAAGATAAAATATCACGTTTGTTCGAAGATCTCGTATGCGTACACGTAGGCAGTTTTAAGTTCACAAGATCGTAAAAAACATTAGCACGTAGTCGGGCCTAACACGCGCCAAGCCAGCGATATTGGGGTAAAAGGGAAAATGCATTGGCTTTTTGTAATGCGGCAATAACCTCTGGATTACGACGCGGGAATCTGACATTTTGTGCCGTAGACCTGTCGTATTTATGTCCCTTAACGTGTTAACTACACTTCTAGGACCCAGAATTCGTTTTATGGCATTGTATGTAATATTTCTTATATTATTATGGTCGGAGTACCTCAAAATAATGAGATGATGTTTAGGAACGAAGCCATTAAACCAGTTTAAGGAGTTCTTATTTTAATATGCATAGTAAATAAAATCCTGTAGTAAATAAATTATAATAAAACTAGTTTTTGAAATATGTAAATTGTATACACGCTAGTCAAGAGTTCAGCTTGTTATCTATAGAGTATCTCGGAAGCCTGTCCGAACGAATATTGGTAGCCGCATATAATTTTGGTAATTACACATCTAGGTTTCGAAGAAGTGGCTCAAGCAGCATTTACAAAGGAATGTGGTGCCGTGAGTGTCGGCACTTTGCCACACCTTGGCGAGGTTACCAGCATCCTTGAAAGGCCACATTCCTACGCCGACGTCTATTTACGGTCTAAGCCCTCATTTTCTTTACGATTGCTAACTACTACCAACTTCTCTGCCAACATACACTAGTTACATAAAAATGTTCACTTTACGAAAATGGTAATTTTAATCAATTTAAACATTGGACGTTTTAAAATTCCTTTTTTTGCTGCTTGCGTTGAATAATTTATGAATTCTTATAGTATTACATAACGCTTCTTACAAGAATGCAAGGATATCATTTAAATAAACCATTCAAATGTAAATCGTGAATAAATATGCACAAATGGTTCGTAAATAATGTTTTAATAGAGAAAGATAATATTTTACCTAGTTGACAATAGTGCCGCCTACACTTGAAAGTTTAAAGAATACACCGATATATTCCGCAAGCGTATTTTAAAATGTCGCCTTTAGATTTAAAAGCACCCGCGGCACCTCAGTAACGACTGTCTATAAAAAGTAGATAGAGTACGGAAATATATGGTTATCGTTATGTAGCTTTATTCTTTTGTTACTTTTGCTGTGCTCATGTCAGATTAAATTTAGACAATACACAATTTTAAACGTTAAGTTTAAATGTATGTTAAAATAATATACCTACTATAACTAGAGTCATTTTTCCTAACACCAGCTCTCGATAATCACCACAAATAAAGTCTTTAGGAATTAAGAACTTGAAAAGTTTGGATTGGCACGATAATGTTAGTTCACTAAACTAGCTTAATGAGCGCAAAAAGCTTCAAAATATAATTACTACGTGCTCTCTGTAGATATGCTTTAATTTCTAAAACATTTAAGAAATGTATTTGATAGAAATCTTAGGTATCGGTAATTGAATTATCCTCAGTCCTTTCTGTTAGATTTTAGTGGAATAACCTATTCTTGGTGAACATATTGTTATAGGCATATTTTTGCTGTATCTATGCTTCATAAACACGATGTTCCTACTCCGTATTACGTTTTACGTCCAAAGGACTATCGTCATATTACATCTAAAATGACGTGCCACACGAAGCGGTGACCGCGATTTATTTGTTTTAGCTTGAGCGTCCCAACCTAATCTTATAATAGAGTGCGGTCCTGGCAATAACAGTCTGTATAAGATCAAAATATATGTATAGTAGGCATTTTTGGCATAGTAAACAAAATTCTTATTTGTTCCAGAATATCCTGGATAAATTCAATCCAGGTGCCCGGCAGATGATTACTGCTGGGAAGGCGTATTTGAAAGCTTTACATGGTAAGTGATTTTTTCATTTTTAAAACATATATTACGTATCGAATAAGTTTTAATATCATCAATCATCATCAATCGTATGTTTGTTCATAATTACCTGCCTAATGTGATGAAATATTCCTTTTTATATACCTAATGAAGTAATGAGTGGTTAATGATTATCTTCTATTCAGTTCTAATATGTCTGTAATGTCTACATAGCATTAATATAGGCATTCAGAGTACATTTGGTATTTATATTTACATAACAATTATTCATATTTTTGTGTGTTTCTCTTTGATCCACTTAATCTCATTGGCAAGAGCTGATGTTATGAGTAACTTTATCTTATATTTAGGAAAACGTAAATAATTGTTGCCAAAAAAAAATCACGGAATGAAAGCCCTGGTGTCCTAATTTTATAATATTAATAGATTATTACAGAGGTATTGAACAGTAAATAAGTTAATTAGATTTTAATGCGATCCAGTGCCTACTTTAAAAAGATCCGACGGGTACTTCCATTATTATTGTTGAATGGAATTTCCATTAAAATATGTATTAATTATTGAATTTTTATGTAGGCTCTCAGAAATTTATTAATTCAGTTATATTGAAATATAATAACAAACTTTTGAAAGTAGATACATATTATTCCAGGCTGACATTGATAAAGATAAAAGTCCACGCTTTATACGTTACATAATAACATTTAACAAATTCTCATTTAATTACATTGCATCCAATTCATTTGAGAGTAAAATAATATTTTAAAGCAACCTTTCATAAGTTTTAAATATTTTTAACTCTGAACGTTTTAATAGGATTTTTCTATGATGAATAGTATCATTAAGACATAATAAATCTGGGTTATTTTTCATTTTAATGCTGTACATATCTCGGTAATGACGACCAACTTAGTCTTTTCACTTCTATTGCCTATAACAGAATGTAATACGGCACTGAATACTAATGATCATAACATATATTATGTACTCAGTTCATAATTAGATAAAAGTTTATAGAATGTCATACGGATCTCATTTGGTTCAAAGGACTACGATTTCGTACCCTAATATCAAATAAGTATGTAGAATAAAAGTTCACGTAATGATATCAACGTACATTACACACGACGATATTAAATACTTCGGTTTCCCTATTCCGAAACAATGCACATACAAAAATAGCATCGAACCATTACTTCGGCCGTATTCAGTGAGGACGAAAATAATTAATTTATATATAACGCGCCAAATGGGTGCATCTACATGCGAAACCTCAGTGTAGTGCGCTTGTTTGGCTGTGAAACTGGGGCATAGGTTGTGCCAAATTGTCTCCGTTGGCTTATCTAGAGTATAATGCCCGACGCTAGACGCAATAAAGTTGAGCGTTGTGTAATACGATGAATGTCTTGTTTACTCACTATTAAAAGCTATATTACAATTTAATTGTGTCAAGACACATTTTTATTCCCATGAATAATAGCCGCCGCTCCAATTTTAGCCATTTATGGCATAAGAGCAAAGTTCAAATTTGTTGTGACGGAAATTTATGTTTCTTCCAACCAGTTTTAATTAGGGCAAGGTGAGGTAACATACTTGCTCTTATTATGCGCTATTATGCATATAATTGATAGTAAATGTATATTTGCAATCGATTTGAATAACAAGGATGAAAAGATATAGACATCCTTTATTACTCAACGGAATTTAGCAGATATTTTTAGTGTTTTGTCATTGAGCAATCGGCCTGACTATAAAAGTGAAGTGCCCATAAAATATTGAAGGACATTTTGTTCTCCGTCGACATAATGACATATAAAAAACAATCCCAACAAGCAGTTTAAAGAATCAGATAGGAAACAAACTGTTTTTGATTAAAGTTCTATGGTATTAAAAATCATTATAGTTACAAATATTATTTCCTTCTTCTTTTTGAAATGAATAACTCGCTTTACTGTACATACATAAAAAACGAAATATACTTTTTTTTACATGGTTTGAGATAGCTTATTATAGAGATCTACAAAGAGCGGCTTTATCGCTTGTTAACGATTTCTTCCAACTTTCAAGCAACTCGATGTAGAGTCGATATTCCGCGATTGAAAATGTATTTTTTCAATTTTGTCTGAAGCTAAACAAACGTTAATATTCATAAAATATCTTTCTTACCCTAATAATAATCTTTTATAAATATAAATGTAATCAATGATTTTAAAACACTTGATTTTTCTCACAGGCGCAGCAGCAGCATCTCGTATGTATGTAGATGCGGTCGGCAAGCTTGGGCGACAGGCACAGCAAGGCACTTGGGGTGGCTGTGCTGATATAGGTAAGTATTATCAGACTAATTACACACTTATTTTACTAAATATAGGATCCAATATTCTATATTATATTTACTTAAGATTGGCAATGAGGCTTGTATTTTAAATTGAATGATAAGGATGATGCTGTTATAGTAAATATTAGTAGGAGACAAGTAAATGACTGACTATAGTAGAGCCATTTTAATAGGCAACATTTGACAGTTCAACAAAATTCAACAACGTAACCTAGTAACGACGACATAGAATAACATGATAATTCGTTTTGTTGTAACTGCACATTTGCTTAACTTTTTTCAATTACGATTACATATTTATAATAATAATGACCGATGCAAATAATTTTAGGATTTGATTTTACTGATAAACCATTCTAAACATAATAAACATTTTCTTATTTAAAGAACTGACGTCGCTACAATTTTGTGTCAATAAACCTTTTTTCTTTTTAAATACCAGAGACGTTACTCTAAAAATCGAAATCTGACATCTAGAATCGAATGCATTGATTACTTGGGAATAAAAATTCATCATAAATTATTGACATGTGTTTCAAGTTCGATTGATAAATGTTTCAAGTCCGTATCGATTAATTCGCTTTAATCGATGTTTTTAAGCAGGTTACCACCCTATGAAGATAAAATTGATAGACGTCAAATGTTGCCTATTAAATTGGCACAACTATACATCATATTTTATGCAAGCAATTAGGTAATCGAATGTATGATGTACGCAAAAATATAATCTAATATTCTAGAAACTAGAGCCGATACTATAAAAATATCAATTTATGAAACGACGTGTAGAATTTTGGATATGGTTAATACATATTTGTTAAAATTTAATGTTTGATTAATTGATGATTATGTAAAGTAATTTCTGAATAAAGTTGTATAATTTTAGAAAATATTTAATAAGTTAGAGCTTGTATTTTTTTTGCAATACCTACTTGATATTACGTCACAGTTAAATATTTACACTATAACACAGAGTATTTCGTTATTAACATAAATATAACAACGAAATAGCGTGAAATTAAATTTAACGCAACTCTTAAGGCTTATACATGCGCTAATAACCTTGACCATACTTGACGGATCTCAAACCTCTCCCGCTGCACCTTCTTTTTTCCTCGCATTTTGTATTTAAAAAGATACCAATCAGTGAAACAAAAAATCCTCGTCAGGGACTGTTGTGTAACTGATAATTTATTAAACATAAAATTTTCAGAGCTCTAAGTCAGCAGGTTACGAAGTTTATAGAGTATTTGCGGAAAAATCGATGACCACGGCACATTTTTTTTTCTAGAAATCTATTAACTTTGGAAAAAAGTCCTCGCGAGCAATTAAAGATCAAAGACCATCCTATTTTATATATTTTTTTCGGTATTGTGCTTTATGTTGTACCAGACTTTATAGAGGTTGAACATAATCGAAATTGCCGGGTAACGCCTTAAAAAACTGGTCGTATCCGGGATGAAAGAAGGCTAATAAAATTCAATAATGTGTGTGATAAATCATAAAAAAATGTTGTGAATGCTTCGTTAACAGGTTTATAAAACTGTTTTCTTGAGAACTAAAAAAAATCTAATAGCAACGACTTTCACAGGAACCGCTCTTATGAAGGTCGTCGAGGTGTACCGGGAAATTCAAGACCAACAAATGAATATTGTAAGTATTTTTATAACAAAGAAAACTTAATAACATATAATAAATAAGGAAATCAATCAAACAACTGAACATAGTTATGACATTAATATATTCTCAATCATTATGTATAAATCATATTTCAATAAAAAAATAATAACATAACAATACGATACATAACTCAAGTGAATTCGACCATAAATATTTTGAAATTCAAGTGATTTATGAAAATAATTACAGTATTGACATTCGCGTTTAATTCAGACGGCGACAAACAATTTTTCTCATAAAGCATCTGTCGTAAAAAACTTTTTCATTTCCGCGAAGGCGATAATCTTTAATTTGTTTGTTTGTTACAGCTGAAGGCGTTCTACGTGGATTTACTTGTTCCCCTGGAAACTAATCTCGAGAAAGATACGAAAGTAGTACAGGTCGGTCAATAAGATGGTTCCGTTCATAATCTTTTATGGCAACGTGTTTCCGAATTGTTTACAGGATAAGCGAAACAGGCAAACTTCTGACAACCTATGATTCTTTATCCGATAGACACAAATCCTATTACACGTGATCGTTGAATAACATTGTGATATAATAATATCTGTTTTCTCGTGCCTGATTTCACAAGTGTTTTTGTTTAAGCTTTTGTATCGAATGTTCGTATTCAATTTTGTTTCTTGGTTTTAGTTAGCGGATTCAAACTGTAATTTAAAATTGTATAGTCGTTTTTTAAATCTTCACTTTGATATTGTTTTTCACGTAATAACTTTTTATTTTTAGTCTGAACAAAAAAGGTTTCTACAACAACACAAGCTGCGTTCAGAAAGTTACAGTAAAGCCGCTGCAACAATTAAAAAACAAAGAAAAAAGAAAACAAACGCGACTAAGGTCGGCTCGGCTATGGATAAAGAAATGAAGGTAAACCATTATAATTAAAAATGTCTTTCAATCTGGGTGATATTTATTTTTTTGTCATTTATTTTATTTAAAATGACAAGGATTTTATTTCAGATAACGTTATTTATATTGGAGAACACGACTCGAATTAAAATAATCTAATTTAATTGTGAATAATTATATATAAACGTGTTTCATTCGAGAGTTTATTGAAATTTTCTCATATGTTATTTAAATATAATGAATATTTAATAATTTTTGAGAATTACATCATCACCACAAATTGATTTTGAAAATATTAATTTGAATATGTTTAATATAATTGCTTTAACTGAATGTATTCATTGATTCACTATTTCCCTGCAATTTAATTTTTATTTAATATTCACGCTCAGTAGATACTCATTTATAAATAAATTGAAATCTAAATGGGCGGTAAATCACCAGCTTCGTTAAGTTTAAGGCATTAAATATTGAATCCTTGAGGAGAACAGATTTATCTATACTAATATTATAAAGCTGGAGAGTTTGTTTGTTTGTTTGAACGCGCTAATCTAGGGAACTACTGGTCCGATTTGAAAAATTCTTTCAGTGTTAGATAGCTCATTTATCGAGGAAGGCTATTATAGGCTATAAATCATCACACTACGACCAATAGGAGAGGAGCCACGTGGGTGAAATACTTTTACAAAATTTTCACTTATAACTAAACACAAGATTAACAAGAGATATTTGAATGTACTAAATGTTTCAGAGCATGCAAATATTGGAAGAGGAAAAAACAAAGTTGGATGCATTTTGTGAGCAAAGTTTAAAGAACGTAAGTATTTCAGAGAGATTTGTATTCTAAACAAATAACTTTTGTGATAGTATCGCGGTTGCGTCTAGCCGAAGTTGAGACTCGGTTGTTTGTACTGCCAAGCTATATGGGATCTCTTTCCGTTTAGAAATAGGACAATCATGCACAATTTTTACTTTAAAATGCAGTATCGAAAACCATATTGAACCATAGCAACATACATAAAATATTTTATATTAATGGACATGCACAATTTACCTAATAAAAAAAAAAAACTAATTGCATGACATTCTGTGTGCGAAAGACCTACATCCTTTTAAGGTGTACTTTTATGCCTGTACAATACTACCCTATTCATAAAGGATAAACTAGCTTAATATAACATTTGAACATATTCAACTCCCACAGTCATACAAGCTTACAGCATTAATAACTCAGGCCCCGGAATCACAGACACAATAGAAAATATATTATGTCGTGGACCGATCGGGCCGTTCGGGGCTCAATGGGTTAAAACGTTACTCATACAGTACATCAAATCTTCTATTCTTCTATTTTAGGCAATGACTCAAGAGCGTCGTCGCTATGGTTTTGTTCTGGAACGTCAATGCTCGCTCGCGAAGCACTGGCTGGCTTACCATACAGCCGGCGCCAACGCGTACACTACTGGCTTGGAAGAGTGGCTAGAAGTTTCCAGAACTAGGGAGTTCCTGCCGCCGAATGTTGAAGCTATGTTCGTTAGCAGAATGCGGGTAGGTTACAAACTTAATAATATTAGTTTTAAACGTGTAAGAAGATATTTTACCTATTTACGAATATAATCATTCGTCAATTATTATTTTTAGTAAGAGTAGTAGGTACGTCCGACTTAATAATTAAAGAAACAAGCTAATGATATTTTACCATAGATGAAATAAGTTTGTGATACTAAGTTTATATTAACTCACTGAAACTTCTGTATAAGTACGTTTTTATCTCCCGAAAACGGGTCCTTTTCTTGAAAAGAAAAAAAGTAATTCTGTTTTTAATTTAAAATGAAGGATTATAAAAGGAATGGCACAGCATTAACTTTATTTTTTGGAACGTAAAAGTTTGCGAGCACGCATTTTAATACTTTATTGGCCATTGTATTCGATATGGTTATTTGAGTTTTGTATTATGCATGTTGACCATGTTGTCCATAAAACACTTATGAGATTTTACAATATTGCCAGCGATGTATTGGTCACAATCATCTCGGATGTAGGATACTAGAAACCGTTGATTTTATTTCCTTCTATGGCGTCAAGTTCGTGTTATTCCCGAGATATTTACGAAGATTAATATTTTAGCAATTCATGTATTATACTGTAATATATTATTTAAGCAAAGTTTATAATATATTTTGACTCACGAAACTAGTTCTATTTCAATACTTTTATTATATTTTTCTTTATTACATTTTTGTTTTCCCTTCGATAGATTATTCCGCTGAAATATTATTTGGGTTAATTAAGTGTCCAAATAAGAAATTGGATACAAACTAAACATCTGAGCATCACTTAAGTTGAAGAAAATAGACTGAAGAAAATGAATGGGCTCACTGAGGCTTTTTAGAAATCGCGTATCCTGTAGATATATTTTTATAAGTTAAACATTCTTAAACTAAGCATTGTTAAGCAATATATATACTTATACGTTCTGTTTTATCTACTCTCATAAAAGATAATTGTAAATTATAATTTAACATAAGTTTTAGGTCTTTAATAAATTGTGAACCCTGGCAGGAGTAGTTATATTTATGAGCGTTGTTTTTTTTTAAAGTAGCCGATTTAAATACCAATCCATATAGTATTCAGAGAATTCTTAAGTTCTGAGACTAAGATTACTGCCTATTTACATTACACACGATTACACACGAGTAATTTTGCTTCGCTAATGAACAAACTTTGACCACGAATATCTTTATCTGAATATTACGTTCGCAGCAAGTCTCATTCTGGGCAGACGAAGACGTATACGCCAGCCCGCGGAACGGGGACGACGACGACCGCGCGTCCGTCGGTTCAGCCTTGCGCAAAACGAGATCGGTCGACGCGTCGTGCCTTGACGTGCGATCTATCGGGGACTTAGGTTCCCCCAGTCAGGGTATCTCTAGAGCGAAATCCGATTTGAATCTGCAAGCGAGCTTACACGCTTCCGAACAAGGTAAGATATGCGACAATTCGATTTTGCTCTTTTCGTGTGAACGAAACGTTGTACTCAGCGTTTCCAGTCTGTATTGTTAGATTATGTGTGTTTATTGTAATCTTCCCTATAATATTTAGAGTTAATAAGCATTAATATTAATTTTGATAACTATTAGGTATAAACCTCATTACATACATTATGTATAAACCTCATTTCCTGTGCTATTTCCTTATTGTTCAGTATCTTACTTTAATCAGTTGTGTAATTAATCCATTCTAATTTCATAATACCAAAGCATGTCTGTCCGTTTTATTTACTCGAATAGAGAATAGTATCAATTAGAATGAGTTTTCGAATAACATAATTGACCCTGGCAAAAAAGAACGATGCTTTTCTTGCATTAATGCTTTCAAATAGTTATCCTACCGCGTGGAAATAAGACGGGAAAGTTTTTGCCTATATTTTGCCTACTTTTGACGAATTTTTAACCTTCTCAGGTACAGACTCACGCACCAGTACTCGACCGACGTCACTGGCGCCACCAACTTGCACGTCTCGTGACCCACCACTCGCCAGGGCTCTATACGCCTACGCAGCGGCTGGTGACAACCAGCTTAGCTTCCAGCAAGGGGACATGCTGGCACTGCTGGGAGACAGAACTAAAGGATGGCAATATGGGGAAAATCTGCGCACACATAGCGCGGGTTGGTTCCCCCTGGCTTATACTGAACCGATCATAAATGATGAAGTTATGTGAGTATTTTATAGTGTACAATTTTAAACTAGAAATAAATTATTATGTGAAAGATAATAATATTTGTTTTCAAATACAGAACCAAAAATTTCTCTAGAAGCCAATATTAAAAGGGCATAACAATTTTAATAATTTAATTGTATAGTGCGTTTTAAAGTAAAGGTAATTGTGTAAAGTATTTTTTTTTCATAGACAAATTACTCACTCAACAATGTTTATTGACAACCCATACCCATTTAATAAGCGATCGAACGCATCTACGCTTACTACCAGGCGGGACCGCGGTCAAATGCCTATTATGAACAAAATTAAATAAAAAAAAATTGGTTGTCTGTAAAGTCGGTTTACTGACGATAGTTGAACGTGACAACGTCCGATTGTGCTTCTTTGTCGCTCGTTCTGCGCTCTCTTTCGCACTTCAAGCCTTACATGGAACGCCTCAGATGAGTCAGAGCAAGGTAACGCCGCATGAGTCATGTTTTTTCGTGCGTGCAGCCGGCTTTATCGAATTATAAAGAGCGTTACACATGGTGAAGATACCATAATATTTTATCTTAAGATACTGTAAATTTTTTATATTACAGTATCTGAAATGACCCGAAATTTTGTGGGTCATTTGTAACAGGATGGCGGTTCTACAGGGGTCTTAGTACGCAATGACAAAAAGAAAAATGATGGTCAGAACGCTGATACCGGATACCTTAAGATACTGTAATTATAAAATATTACTGTATCTTAAGATAAAATATTATAGTATCTTCACCGTGTGTGACGCGCTTAAGACGTTGTCACGTCAATAACCGATACACTCAAAATCAGTCAAATATAAAGGAACTATTTCAGTGGTAACTCGCCAGCACGCTGGAGCTGCGCGCAGACGCCGAGCGAGACCCCGCCGCCCGCGCCGCTCGCACACACGCAGATGTCCTCCACGTCGGCACACTCGCACTCGCATCCAACGACACGGATGTTCGGGGATACGGTCACAGCTCACCATGTTGCTAAGGTATGAATATATGAAATGAAATGGAATGAAACACACAATTCCCAAACTTAATCTACATACATACAAAAATATTGGCCCAGTTTTATAAAGTTAATTATGTAAATAGCAAATTTTTGTATTAATAGTCAAGACAACAATTGTTAGTATTACAACATTCATTCACGTACACATACACACACACACACTTAAATAATCTTTAGTCTTATTGATATTGTATGCTTTAAATTATTTACCTAAGGACCATCTTTCTTCATAATTCATTACAATATAACTATACTAGCGGTCCGCCCCGGCTTCGCCCGTGGTACATATTTCGCAATAAAAGGTAGCTTATGTTCTTTCTGAGGGTCTAAAGATTATCTGTGCCAAATTTCATCAAAATCAGTCCAGTAGTTTATGAGCCTATTCATTACAATCAAACAAACAAACAAAGTTTTCCTCTTTATAATATTAGTGTAGATTACTTCATTAAATTTTCCTCTTTAATAGCAGGGTCGTCTCGCACCGACATCTCCAGGCCTGCCTCCAACATTACCAGCGCCGTCCCCGAGCGCTCTCAGTACTTCGGCCAGCGCTACTTTCCACTCTACACCATCTGGAGCTGCCGGTGCAATAAAGAATTCCACTTCAGCTGCAAGTTTCACGACCCACGCAGTGATTGAAACAAGAAGCTTTGGCCCACAAACGTTACCTTTGCGTTCACAGGTAGCTTTTAAACTTTAGTTTATATTCTGAGTAATAATTAAATATTTGTTAAACATTTCATTGAAAATTGCAATTGATTGCAGATGACGCAGAACAAAGCACCCGCTAAAACTGTGGTGTCAGCGGTCGGAGCTGTTGGTAACGTTTCTCTACACAGTTCGAATGATTCAGGTTTCTCAAATGAACCACCTCCACAACCTGATATTGATTATAGCGATGAAGAAGCTCAGCGCCTTCGAGTACCTATCAGGTATAAATCACTTGTATCTCTATGTAGAATTTCAAGAACTGCACCCTAGCTTTCTTTTTATTTGATCCCCTAGTTTTCCTTTTTTTATTTTGCTTTATATTGCTTTTGTGTTACTTTTGCTAGAACTTATTTTATGTATTTTTATTTCATTTTGTAGTAAATCTGCCCATCTCAGCAACGAACACAAAGCCTATTTGTTAAAAACGCAAAGTTTAAAACGTGGTCCCAAACAAAATAACACGAATAATGGATATTTAACTGATGACCAACAGCTACTTTTACGTAATATGTTAGATATGGACAAAGATTCACAAAAGATCAAAAGAACCAAATCATTCTGGAAATTTGGGCGCACTACTTCTGAGGAGATCATGGAAGGAATGTCCCTATGGCAACATCGAGACATTGTTGATACGGTACCCGAGTTTAAGAAAAAATTGTTTGTTAAATTGAAAAAAGAACTGAGACCAGCTCCCGATATCCCTGAGCCGAGGAAACTCGTGAACACTGAAAACACGCCACACGTAGAAAATATACAACGACCTCAGGAAACTATTGATAGGAAAGACATAAAAATAAACAATGGTATGCGGCAGGCACGGAGTTTAGGATCTATCCAAGCTCATGAAGAGAGGGTTGAAAAAGCAAAGAAAGCAAATGAGAATTATCACCCAACGCAGATGAATAAAAAGAGCATGTCCGAGAAATCTATTGTAGAGGAAAAACCAGAAGAATTTGTTCAGCGAAATGAATCTCGACATTCAGACCTAACTAATACGAGCACTATAAAGACTAATTTCGAAAATAGTTTTTACAATGATGAAACTGGTGAAGGCTATGTTATGAAAACTGTGAAGCGAAGGGAAATATTACAAAGATACGACAATGATAGCAGTTCTGATGTTAATTCTGTTGCTTCTAGTACTGATCCATATGATTGTATAATTGTAGATGATCATATGACGTCAAAGAAACAACAAGAATTAGATCGCCGTAGACAGGCACAACTGATGGAGAAAGAAATAAAAACTAGCAAGGAAAATGCATATATGCCTGAGTTTGATGAAATTGAAATAACACCAATAAAACCTCACGTTCGAGCAACATTACCTGAAAAAAATAAAAAATCTTCACATGATCGATCTTCGCCAAAAGCTATGGAATTCAAAACGTTTAAGGATAATTCTAAGGAAATTAAAACTTTTTCAGCGTCATCTGAGACTTTGAAGTACAAAGATAATGAAGTTACCGATAGGTACGGTATTCCCATGGAAAGAAATAATAATGAAATACGTCAGGAAGGTCCATACAATGGCCATGACGATGGTACACTAAAATATAAGAAAAGGTCTAACGAAGATAAAAATCGTCCGCAAAATAATTTTGAAAACATGAAAAATAACAAAGATTATCCAAAAGCCGAAGTAAGGAACCAAAAGAAAGACGCAAGGCAATACGAGACTAGAGAGCCCAGAATCGACTATTCATTAGATAGACGACAAGTTAAAAAAGAGTTTACTGACAACAAAAACCGCGAAGTGAGATCACGAAGTAGAATAATCCGGAGTTATGATGACAGTTCTTTACAATATAATGGAAGGAAAGAAGAAAGATTTTATGACGCTAATATATCTTACTTTAGCGACCAGGAAAGGCGTGCTTCCAGATATGATTATGAAACAGATTCCAAAAAAGCCGAAAAATCAAAGATGCGACAGGAAGAAGCAAGACTCGAAGGTAGAAGATTCGCCGACCAAAGAAATGAAAGTCAGTACAGTGAATCAGATGATCAAAAATTTAATGAAGCATTGAAACAACAAAGGCCACAATTGTTACCCCGTACAAAGTTACTTAAGCGTCCTACCGAGGGACCAGAATTACCTGAAGACGGTCACACCTTCGGTCCGTGGTACGATTTATGGGGCCGAGAAACTGCCATGTACAAGTAATTATAGGCTCCTTTAACGTAAAGGACAAGGGTCCTCAATGTATACCATTCCCCTAAATTATCTATTAATTAATTTCATTGTGCACGAGTAGTTTGTGGTAGAAGTTTGCTCGTATTTTTTTACTTGTTTTTAGTTACTTAGTTTGAGTTGTGACTATTGTCATTTTTGTATATTTTTGTTGTTAATGTTAACTTTTTGATAAAAATTCATACAGAAAAGTTCACACTTAATTTGAAATATTAACGTTCTTTAATACCTGAGGTATTTTTTCTATCTACCATGTATCCAAATAAAGTCTAGTTTTATTAATTTTTAATATTATTGTTATAGTGTTATAATGTAAGGGTTTTTATTATGATCATATTGTTTTTGCACAGGCCACAACAATTTGCAACAGTAAAGCTACGAAAAACTTTAACGAACGATCGATCGTCGCCTGCCATTGAATAATGTTTTATATATTTTATTATTTTGTTAAAAATATTATATTATGTAAATTAGAATCATCGTGTATTTTGTACAGTTATTCATAGTTTAAGAAAGAATATATCACAATTTTTACAATAACATTTTGTTTTATTTAACCCCCCGATAAACTGATAAACATTCATGTGATCAACACTTATTATCAGAGTTTAAAGCTTAATCGTTAAGTAATATAAATATTTGTGGATGAGTTGCCAATATTATCTCAAATATAGCTTTTTTTAAGTTTGTAACTAAAAAACGGGCATGACGTGGGATGTGATTAATCATAGTGATAACATTTAACGCATCTCCTGCGAGCCTTATCTAGCCCGAATCTCGCCCAAAATGTGTCACAAAAATCATCCCACTAACAGTTCCCAAAGTATACTTAAACAAAAATATATTGCTGACGTGTGTTGAAAGGAAAATCAATGTTAAATTGGTCCTTCGGGACAATGGCCAATAATTTATCACATTTCCCGGACTTATGGGGTTTCCTTGTGGCACTCACGCCAAGATGTTTTGGGTAAACATTTATTTTCATATTTTTCCTTGTGGAAAAAATTACAGTTAAGGAAATAAAATAGTCATAAGAAAACAACAATCATTTCTACGACATTGTGTTCGACTATTTCACTTTGGGAGCTATAAACTTGCTGACTCGATGAAATTCGTGGTACGCATAAATCTTCTTAGATTTCCTTGCCTTTTTCTTTTTTATCAGTATAATTCAACACAGATTAACAAAATTTCATTAAAATTGGTTAATAACGTTAATAATAATTAATATTACGATTGCACAGAATAATTACAGAAATTTTGGAATATAGATAAAACCACTAAAACGCTAAAACGAACGCTGCAATCCAATTCGTTCATGTAAATGAAGTACACTCATGAATTCATGTAATACGTCCACAAAGCAAACGGAATCCGCTAAATTTGGAGCAAAACGAAACGTTCTATTGTGCTACGTAAAATTGTCTTCTACCTGCATTTAACGGAAAATGCTCAGTAAATCTGAGCTCACTAAAACTAGGATATACACTATACAAACTTAATGTCATTCTTATTAAGTCATGTCAAGTTTATTGCGTCTGAAACTTTATCTGGCTGAAGTTAGAACGCGATACGAAGAACTACACAGTACGGATTTACAGCTGCAGGTACAACTATTATCACTTTTTAGTTATCACGTTTGCTTCTCGGCAAATCTCGTATGCATAACGCCTTGAATAAAAATGTACAATGGAAATGACTGGAACCATTGCAATCTTTACTTATTTATTTAAGAGAGTATGAAAAGTACCAACAGAAATTATTGTAATTAAAATAGTTGGGCTATGGCTTTTTGATTTAAAATGAAACCAATTTTAAATAAGAGTTATTAGTGACTGATTCTATGATACCTAAGTATTCATTAATTATTCAATAGCAAACGAAAATATAAAATATATTCAATTAAAAGGAAATATACGAAGGTACTTAATGAAAGCACAATCAGAGATGAATGATAATAATTGATATTAAGATCTGATTGATGTTATTTCAACAGTAAGGAATCTGTAACACTGTATTTTACACGAGTAACTGATCTAATCATATTTTTGAAATCCTTTTGAAATATTAAAATACACTAACAATTTATAACTGTATTAAGACAAATATTAAATAATTATTCAATCATTCTTGCTGTTTTATTAGTTCTTTCACACTGCCCTCTATATAGTCAATTTAATAGACCAACGGTGCTTAAACAGCGCCCAGCATCCGCCAACACCTCACATTCATTTGACAAAGAAGTCACCATCGCAAAAGCAAGGATTAAACGTTCCACGGGAAGTCCGACTACGTTTTGCCCGTCAAAAGAAACCCACGCATCGTTTGAGCCACTGAATATGCCTTTACGTCTGCTGAGGGCATGGTTGAAGTATAAATAACGCCGTGCATGCATTTAATGTATGTTTTAATTCCCATTTCCACAGGGGTTCAGATCTCTTAGTGTTTAATTGATCGATTTTATAGCTAATGCTTGAGTAAGATTGCAGACAGAATCGTTATTTTATTTATTTATCAAAACTACCCAATAAAAATGAGCAAATTCATACAATTGCAAATAGACACCATATAAAAACAACTAATTTATGAAAACTATATCATAAACTTTCTACGATAAGCCATGAATTAACTTAAAATATTTAAAAAATTTCCAATAAAAATGAAACCTACTCTTCCGAATTAATTAAAATTTTAAATAAGATACAAACAAAAAGTTCAGAAATAAGATATTACTGATATCGACATGAAATCAATTTCCAGTGCAAATAAGAGGAGGCCAATGCTTTCCAAGTCGTCGCTTCTCTTAAGCCCGTTGGCCTGGAAATATCTGCAATTTATAAAAAATATGCCACAGCCCTTTAACAAATGAACGTGGGACGTATTTTAAGAGATTTTAATGAAACGTGTATTTTGTTTTGTGTGCAAATATTTCAGCGGCTGTTGGCCCAAATATGCGAGATTTGATAACATTTTATGCAGTATTTCAATGACAAAATATAAAAAGTATTAATATTAGGCATACAGGTCAAATTGTGATCTTCATTATGGCATTTAGGCCTAATCAAAAGAAAAGAGAAATCAGGCATCTATAATTCACCGTTCTCTATATTCACCTAGGTTCAACGTATCAAGCTCATAAAAAATAAAGTCTGAAAGCACTAAAACGGCGTGTTTAATGTTATAAGTGTAAAATTGCAACTCTTAAATACACGAGAAAAACTTCGTTGGTCTGCGGTTGCAGCTGGACGCTATTAACAACGGGGAAACAAAAGTCCGCCAACTGTAATGTTTGCTCGAAACTCTGAATCTAAATAAAAGTCATTCAGACAAGTGGTGAGCGTGTTTTGCTCGAAATTGGAGAAATGCTGCTGCGATGTTCACCTACAGTTTCAATATTAGGTTTACTTCTCATTATAGCCAGTATTAAGATTCATAGATGCATTGCTTGAATAGAGCTAAATGAAGCTAATTAGGCATCCAAGACTGACGTGACATTTATGATTTCAAGTATTTAGTAATCAGTACATTTATACATTCCTCACTAGAACATAGAAACCAATAGCATAGAAACAAATAATAAAACTACACCAATATGGCAGTTGCTTGGCAAATTGCAATTTTCAATGCAAAATTAGGTATTGTTATCGTATAATACAGGCGCTAAGCATAATTTAATATACAAACCAGCAAAGCTAAGACTATTTCAAAGAATTATTACACTGAAACTCTGCAAATCCCGCCGCCATAGCCTGCTCACATTGATACCATAATTCGAAACGTAAATGCGATAGCTAATGAATACACATAAGACTCACGCTATTCATCGATAACTCAAGCGTGCATAAATTTAAAATGTGGAATATTCCCGTGACGTGGTATACCTATTGTGGCCGCGCTAGACGTAATCCAAATGATAAGCGAACGGGCAATTTGGCAGCGGCAAGCTCTCTATATAGCCGATGCCAACCCACACAAACCCCTACATGCAACAATGTCCACTTTACCGCCTAATTTATGTAAAACACTATTATAACACCATAATGCCGCTAACATTAAGCTAACAATGAAATTTTAAAGATGCATACGCTTATTACCGGTTTGTAATAAATTTGAAAGCGCCCGCAAAATGTAGGCAAACATTAATTATTTTACTTAGTATTCAAATGAACAATGAATTCAGTAATTGTTTGATTAATTTCAAATTATATATTATTATTTATTAATTCATGCAGCGAACCTTAAAAATATTAAGTCGCTAAGTATTGGTGATCATTCTCTAATATTATGTATAACTTTCATATTAAAGAAGTGGGCTAAAAAAGTAATTTTACAGATATTTTATAAGGGCGTTTTCCCAAAGCTTTCCGTTTACCACAAATACACTCCACGATATTAAAACCTTGTCAACACGTGGTTTGATGGCTCAGTCAGGAGGTGACTTTTATTTTGGTTTACTTCGCAACATGGAGTAATCGTTATTGCTAATGGAAGCGAAAAACAAAGATTTGCCTATAAAAAAATAGGAGAGCTTAGAGGTAAACGCTGTTTGGTAAGTTTTATACATTGGACGGCTCTACATCCGAGTTATTAAATAAGAAGCGACTGGCATATCGACTTTTAGAAACTGTTTAAAATTTGGAAACAGTAATCAGAATTAAGAAATTTATTTCCGATCAAATTACTTAAGGATAGGTAACTTAATAGTATGTTATTTATAAAAATAAAGTCTTCATATAAAAATATCAAATAAAATAATATTTTAATATTAAACACTTAAATTATAATATTAGCACATGGCAAGTGTAAAGAGATAGTAATAATTCCCTGTAATTTCCTTTAAACGGAGCGTCCAACCCCGTACTAATTTAACAATGTACAGTCTAAACGGCTTCACATTTATCCAGGCTTTCGGAGCCCAGCATTAAGGCTCATCGACGGCCCTTCCGTGGCATGCTCGTTTGTTGTCCCACTTGAACTTGAGCCAAAAGCGAACTCTAACCAAAGTATGAATTGACACTGAACAGACAGGATGCGCCTTAAGTCCCCTCTATATTTATAGTTCCCGTTCCCGTGGGATTTCCGGGATAAAACCTATCCTATGTGTTAATCCAAGTTACCCTCTATATGTGTGCTAAATTTCATTGTAATCGGTTCAGTAGTTTTTACGTGAAAGAGTAACAAACATCCATACATCCATACATCCATACTTACTGATATATATTTTTTTAGGTGAACGATTCAGTTCCATTTACTAACTTTTATATTTTTTCGTATACCTACAACAGACAAAATCCATAATGGTTGATAAAATATGTAATATGAGCGAAACAAATACAGCGAGAAAACTATTTACGAAAAAGATAAGTAATAACGTATTTTATAACCAATTTCTAAGTTTGGAAGTCCTCTCATTTTAAGAAAATTTCTTATAAGGTTGTTATAGTCACCGAAACAAGGAAAGGCAAACACTTTCTAAGATTCATGACATCACTATATAAATTTGTATGGTTTCCCTTTTTGATATTAGATAAATATTTTTATGTTATAATTTATTTTTACTTTCTTATACTTATAATACTTAATAAAAACAAATAACAATATCCACGACACGTTGTACGCATTTTGTATTATATAAGAGTGTAGATAATAGATAGGTAATGCAATCCGTTAAAAAACGTTATTTTCACTTTATTATAATAACAGTGCTCTTAATAATCTTAATAATACCAATATAAGTCGACGGACAAATATACGCTTTCAAAAAATCGCACGTTTATTTCAACATGTCGCAAGTTTTCTTTAGTTATCTGTAGAGAAAACGTTAAAAGCTAATACATATTGCATTAGCTGGGACGCTGCCTCGTACGGCGTAATCCCCGTTACAATATTGTTTCAAAATAGTAGGTGATTTTATAAGAATATTAAACATAAGTATATATTAAATAGATCTAGAACTGTCGCCGCGAAATTAGACTTAATCGCACTGTCTCGTTTTTGAAACAGAAAAATATTTGAGGTTTTTAACTTATATATTAAACTTATATTAACTATACCACATAAAATATGTGGTATAGTTAATATAAGTTTGATTTTTATACACAATTAAAAGTACCCACCATTTTAAATATTATTATAATTTTAATAACAATTTCCTAAGTGATATAGTGTTCGCAAATTTATTGTGACAAGATCCTAAAATAGGTTCATTGTTTATTTTATATTATAATATAAATATCAGGAAAAATAGTTCGTTTGCTATCAATCGTTTGCTATCAGTAACATGTAACACAATAGACACATTATGTTAACAATACTGACGATAATTAAAACAGAATATTATCATAAATGATACGGTAATTATTGATATTTGTAAGATTATTCGTATGTAGGTATGTTAAGATTAATGTGTTTGCAGATTTTCTCCCTCTCTATATGCATAATACGAGAACTTTAGCAATATCGAATGATATTGGTTCGCCGATTTCACAGAACGTAACAAATCTTAAAGCACTTTCCAAGTCTAATAAAGCTCTGTATTGGGAACTGCTGTGATTGACCGCTTCATGTTTTAATCCTAGAAATCAATGCCAGACAAGAGATTTCTCATCAAAAGACAATCCCTACAATTGACTCGCCTTATTCTAGTAGAAAAAAGGAGTGTTTAAAAGCATAAGTACATGAAAACATAAGTAGTTACTTTATTAAAATTTATTGTGATTTTTCAGCTAATAAACCTCAAAAGCTTCATTTCACTGAGTGCATTAATAACGTTAATATATTCAATTCTCGTACGTTATTTGAGTCAAGATAGACTTTAACAGCGTGTTTATTCTCGGAAAGTAAATGTCAATAAACTACAAGAGTGCCCTCGACGTAAAAGTGTCCAACCTCTTTATGTTGAGGAAAAGGGGAAATAATGAGAAATATACGTTCTGTGGCGGAACAGTTAAGTTTTTATATAATTTCATAGAGCAAATTTCATGTAATATTTGTTTTATTACAATAGAGAAATAATTTTATTTATTTGTTTTTGGGTTCCAATGAGCTTCGAAGCTATTTTAAAAATTATTTCACTAGTAAAAGCTAAATTATATTTTTCATTCTTTTGATCTCGTATCAATGCAGCTGGAGCCGGGACAAGTAGCTTGTATGATATTAAGTGGTTGTATTCAATTATACAAGTTAGCAAAAGTTGGAGTTGTTGGTAATTGGTATACACCCAAAGGAATAACTGTTTGAACTATACGAATACAAGGAGAGCCTGCATCTTTGCATGTCATTTTTACAAATAAAATACATAGTTGTGTTTGGTTAGAACTTGTTACGACTGTAGTCTTGAAAAGTTTTAAAGTCTTTTCCTTTAGTTAACAAGTTAGGCACGTAAAACAAAACATTTCAATATCTCGTGTTTTATTCGCAGTGTTTTAGCATACATATTCTAGTGGCTTTCACTTGGAAAGGATTTAAGTTTCGTATTTTGAGTGGCCGTCTCACAATCCGGTAAGTATCAACTAAGTTTCGGAATAACTTTATATACGCAGAGAGGAATGTTTTATACAGTTTTATACAATAGATCTGAAACTGTGAACTTTTGATTTACAGTATATGAATAATTGACCAACTTTCCGAAATATTTTTACGCAGGTATTTTATTTAAAGTTTACCTAGTAGATATGTATAATTAATGTCTTACAATATTAATAATATGTAAATCATAATTTAAGGAAACTTCAAACTATGATAAACATAAAAAATTGAAAGGACGTTAGGAAAAATAAAATTAACAAAATACGCCAGGCAATTATTCATATTTTATTATCATGAAGTTACTTACGTCTATACTGGTTAGGGAGCCAGGTGCAAATTTGGTTAACTATTTCCTCTCAAGAGATAATTCGTCAGACGCATGAGAGTATAGTATTATAAAGCCTCGTGAACGTCAGCTGGCGCTCGGTTGGGGGGGTGCCTCCCACGCACATAGGAAAAAAAATACATTCATTCATTCATTTCCTCTCAGCTAAAAATTTGTCAAATTGTAGCTAACCCAATATCTCAACGAAAAAAAATAGTCAGCTGGTTACAACATGGTGTATTATACGTCAGCTGGTGTCTCGAACATGAAAGTTAAATTTAAAGAAAAATTTATTTTCCGTTATTTCCTCTCAAACAAAAATATACCTGATGATACCTTATATGTAACTGTGGATAAATATATATGTCAGCTGGCTGTATCTTGGTGGAAAAACCGTCAGCTGATACGGGAGGCTACAACCGCTCTTCCCCCCAACCGAGCTCCAGCTGACGTTCACGAGGCTTCATAATACTATACTTTGATGCATTTTACTAATTACCGCTTGAGAGGAACTTGGTCATAAAATCTGCTGCTGGCTCCCGGACCATACAGCATTTTAACAAGATAGAAGCCATATTACAATATCGTTTTACTACTTCGGTATAATTCACTCACTGTCAGGAACTAATTAAAGTAATTTAACCTCTCAGCTTGTGATCAGCATCCCCTCACAACAACCGTAAAGTTTTAAGAAGCTTCTATGCTATTGTCAAGCGACCGATATTACTTATGTTTTATGGATATTCTATTAAGTTTTCTCAATTATATAAGGGAAAAAGGGAAAGGACAAGTTTAGGGATCCAGAAATAAAATGAATAAAGTTTTAAGGAATTTCTAATATGCATTATTAAATATTCTCGAAATTGTATGACTTATGCAAATTTTTAAATCAATTTCGACTCTGTGTTTGTAGATTTTCATAGTAAAATTATACGCATCATCATATCAAGTATTACGCGTTCGATAGAAAGGTAATTCGTTTGTTGAATTTTATAATTCAACGTTCAGATTAAATCAATTCAGGACATTTACTACCTCTCCATTTTTAACTAACAACGCTACATGTCTTCAAGAAGTTTTAAGTAACAAAATTGTATCCTTACAACTTGCAGTGCAAATTTTCACAGGTTTAATGTTTACAAAAGGGAAAACTACAGCTGCAACAGTATACTGATCCTAGTTTTTTTCCCCTTCAATTAATTACCTCGTCAAGAGCATACTTACTTCGCTATCTGCACCAAATGGTGTATCTGCATGAGACTGCATTTTTTACTCAACAAAATGTAGTAAAAAGTGTGAAAATTGACTGTGAAAATAGGCTGTAGACGACGCTTGTTGCTATTGTTATAACGATTTTCATAGAAACCATACTTTTTATGAAAAAATGTGTTTACTTATGTGTTCAGCATTGCTGTATACTTGTGACCTGATACATATTAATTTTTTTGACGTTCACTTAATCTATCATGGCAGAAGAAAAAATCTGAAATTAGTCATGAAATATATAACATAATAATAAATATATAACAAATATACACACATAACAATATATACTACACAAAACGTACCTGCAGAAGTCTTTAATTCCTAAATGTAAAGCTTTGCTCTACTCTGAGAATATTTTGTAGAAAAAATCAATTGAGTGATTGTAAAATATTGCGCTAGTAGAAAACGAATAAATCGCTCGCTCTATAGCAACGAGTACGTTTTTTCGCAAAAAATCAGTTTGTAGTAATGTCCAATATGAAAGTTTTGTTTATACCATCAGTTCGGAGTTAAACGCTGCGGAAACAATAAACTTCGACTCTACTGAGCGTGATGTGCTGAAGCAAACAGCCGAACTAAATATTGAATGTACGTAAAGTTCTCCTATTCAATAGTTTCCATAACTGTACGCTGGTCCATAAGCTTTATTGATCGATTTTAGCTAAAATTAACGTGCGCTAGATTGAAGCAGCTTAAATTACGTACTATAAATGCTATTTTAAAATAATGAATGTTTTTTAGATCTATTTAATATAATAGTTTTATCGTTTGCTATGAATATTATAATCTAAGTTGGTACTCATAATTAATAAAACACCTAATAAAGATACCTAATAAAAGTAATAAAAGAAAAGTTCAAAAACATTGTACATCATTATGTGTTTCCTTTTACAGATTATTTTGGTATGAACGTAATTTTAATAAAGAAGAAGCTATCTTGAAAATAAGCAGAGCTAAAAAATGTTTCAATTCTTTCATTTGAGATACGTTATAAATCATTGTCAAGCACACCTGACAAAGGCAGGATGAAAAATATCCGTTCACAGCTATCAACAAGTTTCTGACTTTTCCCCGTTTGATTAAATCACTGTTATGGTTTTTCCTTAAAACAAATGAATATAGGACTTCTTACTTTATTAAAATGTAGAAATTATTAAAATAATAAACAGCATTTTAAATTTTAAGTTTTTGTTCGTAAAAAAACAATAATGCATTAAATTAATAGAATCAAGTAGGTAGGTATATTAATACTACACCAGTTCTCGATAAAGTAAAACCACAGACTAAGTTACTACGTAAGTAAAACTAATTTAAAAAGTGTAAATCAACACTAATAAAGGTAAGTACATATCAAGTATGTACCTAACTTAAATGCAAAACAGATTTTATGTCTTTGCATACAACTCTAGGGAATGAATAGAGATTCGTTAGAGCTAATAAATTAATTAGTACCGAGGTGTTTATTTTGGTTCGCGCGTGAACTTCCAAGGAAGCAACCTGTAAAATGATAATGCCCTGGTGTCTAGACACATTGGAGAAAAGCCGCTAAGCTTATCATAGGGATTGCCTCAATATGGTTTTCTGATCCCAACTTGTCTACGGTTAGCACGTTTTTGTCAAAACAACCTTGATACATTTTTATGTTAAATATAAACTTTTAATGTAAGGGATCCATTGTTATTATATCATCAGGTTGTTATTTTTTATTAAAGTGTCAAGCGATTAGAAATATGTACTACGGTAAAATACATTGGGTTACAGAATACAGATTCTATTCATTTCTCGCTTGAAAACTGAAACTGTTCGAGTAACAAGTAAGTAATGAAAGTACTTTATGTTTTATTTATTATTCAGCATAAAAAGAAAATATCGTAAAATTATTATATTATCGCCGGTCCTTCATACGTGTAGGTACTTACACAGTTTGAATTAAATCTGTTCATTTAAACTGCGTTTAAAATAGTCTGAAGGAGTCGCTTAGATACAAATATACATATAAATTAATGTTATCGTGTTAATAGGATTATGTAGCTATTATTATAGTTTATAGTTAATATTATGTTGGTGACCAAATAATGCGGATCAGATTCGACACTAACACGATTAGTGTATTGTACTTATAACATGTCTGTTTAGCAACGCGTATGATCTAATTAGGTCCCCTAAGAGGAATACAGGAAATACTGTCAATATTCTATTACTTGCTGAAGGTAGTGTATATTTGCTGTTTAAATGAGTAAACAATGATGTAAGTAATAATAATAACATCATTTTGTCCTTTGGTTGAATTTACAAATTCTGGATGGAGAGAAGCATAATACATAATTAATATAGTATCAAAATTACTTTTAAATATAATTAAGTGCAAATAAAATAACACACTTGATCTTTAAACATAAGAAATTTTATTGATGTGCAGCTTTAGTATCAGCAAAATTTGTGCACTTTTAATGTTTTTAAAATTTTTATCCTTACGCCTTGTGATAACGATTCGTCTCATTTTTCAAGCATCATAGAGAACTGTAAAAATATTCATAATGATGCCGAGATCATTAATTAAAACTCGACGGGTATTCCCAAATACATAATAATTTCAGGATACTGTTATTTATTAATATTGAAAGTTCCATTGAAAGTCGCAGTCGTCTTGAATTACAGGATACTGTTGCTAAGCTACAGAGTTTGTTTGTTTATGTTTGTTCGTTTGTTTGAACGCGTTAATCTCAGGAATTACTGGTCCGATTTGAAAAATTCTTTCGGTCTTAGATGGCCTATTTATCGAGGAAGGCTATAGGAGCGGAACAATGCGAGTGAAACCGCGCGGCACAGCTAGTAAAATTATATGAGTTAATCCTATCTTTTTTATTTATAGACCGATAATAATTGATTTATCGATCCATCAATCTGATAACGAGGTTTCGGTTTTATTTAGTTTTTAAAAATATCTATATTTAAATTATAAGTGAACGTGCATTAACATTACAATTTGTGATCTTTCATTGTAGTCATTTTAAATGCTACATTTTATTTAAGTTTCGGTGAAATAAATCGACATAATGTCAATAACATCAAGATCTGTTTACGATTGCCGTGAAGCAAAAACCGTAATTACGTAATTTTATGTTGTTTTCGTAATAGATACATAATATCAAAGCTGGATTACAATGACACAATTACTTGCAGAATAATTTCTACTCAGTATCCGTTTATTAAAAAATATTTCTGTATCATTATCTGACTCATTAGAAATAATAAGAACTTTGTAGTTACGATTATTTTTAACTACCTATGACAGTTGGAACCGGTACCTTGCTCTGATGATTATCGTATTATGATTATAAAAAGAGTATCTAATAATCTCTGAAGCAATTTTAAACGGAATGAAAAACTTTAACACTGATGAGATTTTGGCTGTGACTGTCCTTTACGGCAGCTTCAAAGATCTCCATCTTGATAATTCGGATAAGCTTGATCACTCTTATCAACAGTAGCATTAACTAATATCTCAACTAGCCGGGCATGCATCGTACGATTTATCAGACTAATAAGTAAAAGACCTAAGAGAATTTTGCTTCATTTTTTTTGCACATTTGCTGCATTAGTATGCCCAATAACGTTGAACCTATACATTTCTCTACAGAAAACGTTTCACAGTGAAACACTTCCGAAATAAACTACAGTATAATTAAAACAACCACGTATCAGATGAATAAATGTTTTCCAATTACAGCGCGCAAAGGAATCTCTGATGAGGAAAATAAACAGTTTCAGCTGGTGAAAAGACGTTAATTCGTTATCTAATTAGATAGATAGCCAGCGCTGATGTAGCGGCATCTAGTTTAATTTGCAGCGCTTAGTTGCATCGCTGACACCCGCTTGGAGTTGCTTACTGCATGCGACAATTTTGTACCTCCATTCGGTGATTAAGCGCTTCAAGCGCGTTGTGCAATAAAACAACGATATAATGGCACTTTTAGATAGACGTAAAACAGTGGGTTATTAGTGCTTTCTTTTATTTTAGTGTCTATGAAATGTTTTTATGAGTTCATATTTTAAGTAGAGCAATGAAAACATGAGTTTAAGAAGATTTTCAGGACTTATAACGACTAGAATGAGAAAGAAATAAATGTTAAATAATTATGCGAGTAGTAGTTATACATACGAGTATAGTTATGCTAGGAAAATCTAGAGGTTAATGAATTAAGTATATCTAGATTATGCAAAAATAAAATGTCAGCACAAACTGTAACGTTTATGTAAAGGTAAATATTTAACTTCATGCATAGTTTTCTTTTAAGGTACAATGAAATATACGCCTACTAAACAAAGACTATAAAGTGTTTTTCAAACTTAATAGAGCTGGAGCAGCTGAGCTTGTTGCTTGATGTATTTTACATTTTGATACAAACGCGAAACAAAATCTATTAAAGGAAAAGCGCTCCATAAGCTTGGAGAGGAAATGATATTCTGAACAGATTACCTAGCTAATTTCCCGCAAATACACGTTATTTCCGCTTAACTTTCAAATGGAGAGAAATAAACTGCAATTCGCTGTGAAATTCAGATTGCTTCTGACTGTGTTTGGCTTCAAATTGATCGATTGATTTGAAATCTTAGTTATAATGATTGAATAATTAGACCATGGCCTTTGGCTTAGTTAGTACAAAGTACATATTTGTGAAAACTCGATAAAATTACTTTTAAATGGTACTTTATTATTAGAAGGTAACCATAACAATACACACAAATGCTGAATATTTAAGTTTACAAAATTTTTAAAGTATGAAATACTAGCTTTCCGCCCGCGGCTTCGTCCGCGCAGTCAAAGAAAAACCCGCATAGTTCCCGTTCCCGTGGGATTTCCGGGATTGCGTCATTTTCCCGGGATAAAAAGTAGCCTATGTCCTTTCTCGGGTATCAAAATAACTCCATACCAAATTTCATGATAATTGGTTCAGTAGTTTAGTCGTGATTAGTCGTGAGTAACAGACAGACAGACAGAGTTACTTTCGCATTTATAATATTAGTATGGATTACTGAAAGGTAAATCCGTCGCGTTATTTAAAATTTTATATAAATTAATTAGTATAGATATATTGGCTCAATAATATAATAAGTATTATACCCGACAAGGAACGCCGCGAACTAATTCAGTATAGTAATTAGTAAGTATACCTCTAAAGACTTACCTTAAAAAACCATAAACTGTAAGGAACTTGAATACAATTCTCTATATAAAAATATGAGTTATTACATAACTTTTTGTTCTCGTAATCTCTCTTCTTCTTATACCTACTTAGTTTTGTTGTTGTTATACTTATTTAATAAACAAGTATTTCATTATAACATTTACGATGGACAGTGACAATATAATTCTACTTAAAAATTATTTTAATAACTTATAATACTTACGTACGAACATTCAACATTTTCAGATCAAGACGCAGTTCTAAGGCAGTTTGCTAATAACCCTGACTATTTCTCGGCTTAGCCGCATATTGATGTTATAGTCAAATCCCGAAACACAATCTCTTCGCGGCAGGACTGGTTAATCTTAGAAATTTGGCAAAAACCATCGGGCAATCCTCGAAATACATTTGAATTGCACCCTTTGACTGAAGTCAGCAGTAGCCTCGGGCGTAGGCGAAAGCAGCATAGGCATCGCACGCGCATAAGACTCCTCACCTAGACGACGCCGACGACTGACGAAAATTGTCGAGTAAAAGGCCGGAATATTATATTTATTCGGGCTTTGACAAAGTCATTATGCCCGACCTGAGGTTTGACAAATCCAACCTACGAATGCCCGAGCTTCGGGGTTTCACTATAACATTGATATTATTGCTATAATACGAATACATCGATACTGAAATAGCTATTGTAACAGAGAGATTCCACGGTAATCCATGGAGCTCGGCGCAAATTCGGTGCACTGTTAATAGATACAAGACGTTATACATTTGTATAGACAACATTTCTGCGATTGAATGTTGAATAAAATTCATGAATTACGAACAAGTTTGTATGAAGTGCGCGTCGGACAATGACCCCGCGACGATTCTATTCAATGCGTTTTTCAGGAAATAAAATATAGCTTTAAAATTGTGGCGTAAATTAAGGGATGCTTTTTGTAAATATTATGTCAATGGGTGACTGAAACATATTTTGCATTTGTGTTCATAAAAAAGATTGAAGAGAGAAGAGTTATTTTTCACATCTTACTTTTTCATTACATAATTATTAAATTAATTTTTGGCTATTTTCATTGTTAAATTCCATAAATCTTTCAAAGGGACAAATACAAGACTTCTTGGTTTATAAGTTATAACATACTAATTTAAATTGATTATTAATATTGATAGTTCAGTAGTAACGTAAATAAACCAGAAAAAAAAACTAAAATGTTTTCATATAATTCTGCATTCTAAACGATGAATATAATTCAGTTTCAGATGAAAATTTATTTAACTTAAATATTAATTAGGACGAATTAAAGCATTTAAATCTCTAGAATTTAAATGAAGAATAAAGCATTACAGCTCTAGCGACTCGAAAGAGTTAAAAAACTTAATTCGCTGTAATTTAACGAAGAACCATATAGTATTTGAATTTCATGAAAAGTCTTTCAGACAGTCTTTACATGAATGGAAGTTAACGATGTCCGAATCGCTGGGGAAATTATAAGCTAGTTGAAAGTGCTCATGCACCCTGCATTGAATATCATAATTTTAATACACGTAATTTTTCAACGTGATCCAAATTGATAGCTTCCTAAACGATTCGCTATAAAATAAATTGCAACCCATTCTGTTAACGTTCTATTTTTAAACGCAAAAGTTAGTCGGTTGTCAACGAAAAAAAACAATGCTCATATAGTCATGGATGAACACAGCTTTTTCGCCAAAATCGGTGCAATATAATCCATCCAGACGTTAAAAGTGGCCTGGGCGTGCTTCCCCTCGGGATTAAATGTAGGAGCGAGTCTGGGAGTCAATCTGCTCGTTATGCCAGTTTCATTCAACGGCGTCGACTTGTAAACGATCCTTTGCTATGCACTTTTAAACGGGAAGTATTATCCCCTGAAACAATTAATCCGATGCTCGGAGCTAAGAAACGGAAAATTTGCTTTGAACTTTGATGACTTAGTATGAACGTTGCTGGAGTAATTCCACTATTAAATAGTAGACTCATCTTTTCCGTTGTTCATAAAATCCGGAGACCAAAATTGATTTCCTTTTAAATTACATGAATATTTAAATATTTGAAATATAAAAGATATCTGAATAGGTATATTTTTAATTACATAATAAATAATCATATAAGTGTAACAATCTAAAGTAATCGATGATAAATGGAACGATTGAGTTTTTATCTGGTTTTGATAGTTACTAGTTACTACTCTACTTTGATACCTTTATCTTTGCAAAAGAAGCTACCTTTCCTTTGACAGCAAACAAAATTTCAACGTATACGTGTGTAGGTACACATGTCTTAAAATATTTACCTATAAAATATGAAAAGCACGCAGAGCTATTGAAGGAAGTATGCTCGCTTGACGAGGTATTCCTGAATATAATAACCTTGTCATAGCATAGTCGTCTATTTTGGATAAGTTGAATAGTTTGAAAATCAAAGTGGGAAACTGGCGCTAACTTCCCGGTGCCGGGCCACAGTCAACTTTAGCGTTACATCGTCAAATAATATTGCAAATTGCTTTATTGTTTGTTACAGTAGATACAGAAATATACTCGATTATAATAATAATTTACATTTTAATTTTTTTTCTCGTAAACTAACTAACTAAATTGTTTTATTAATTAAGGATTTCTTTTAAAAGGAAACACTGTAAAGTGAACTTTTTAGCAATATAAAATATACTTACAAGTATTGAGAAAAGCGTATATAGTAAGAATAAACATAATTATCGAAAGTATAAAAAAAACTAGTTAAAATATTATGAAACAAAGAGAATAACATGTATAAAAGTTAAAAATAAATCTTCCTCGGCCGAAGCAGATCGTTTCCATCCCCACAGGCATTATGTGACTAAATTGTAAATCGAAAAATAAACACAATTCCTGTGATTCCCGTGACAGCCACGCGGGAATACAAAACAAATGTAGTGACTGTCAGTGTTGTGATTAGATTTGTTACATGTGCACTATTTTGTTAGGGTTCCGTACACATAGGGTAAAGGTCCCTATTACTGAGACTTGTCTGTCTGGCCGTCTGTCACCAGACTGTATTTCAAGAATCGTGATAGAAAGATATTTGAAGGACTTTGACATTTGGCGTGATTTCTGTCACACGTGTTTGGGTTATTAATTTAGTGTTTTGGCTATTTTAACAATAATATATTCACTTTGAGCTGTTTTGTGTTCGTCTTTAAGTGTTTAGTCTGTGGTTATAGTGGTAAGTGTACTAACAATTCACTAATATGGGCCCTGATCCACCCGATCCTAAACCCCCGGACGTCCAGGAAAGAAGCATGGAATTGGACATCTCTCAGAATAAGAGGCAAAGGTGTCCGTCACCTGAGTCTACAGATGAATCTCCAATCAAACGCTTTGTTCCATCTGATCCCATTTCACCTGTTAACCCGTCTGTATTTGTTGATCCCATTTTAAATAATCCTATAAGATATAGTGGTGATGAAGTTGGACCATACATTGTCCACGTATCTCGCGTAGAAAACGATCCTTCTGCCGGCCTGTCCATCCGTCCGATCAAATTTGGATCTTTCTTATTTAGCCAAAAAGTACCTAATATTTTAAGAGACGGAGTAAAATCTGTTGGCCGCAACAGGATATCGGTTGAGTTTGCATCAGCTGAGGATGCTAATAATTTTTTATCTTTACCTGCTTTGACCGAAGCTAAATTTAAGGCATTCATTCCTACCTATCATATCACCCGCATGGGTATTGTAAAAGGAATACCGATAGAATGGACCATGGATGATTTGGTGGAGTGTGCAGAATTCCCTAACAGGCACGGTCGCATACTTAAAGCACGTAGACTTAACAAAAAAAATAGCCTTGATGGAATTACAACTTGGGTTCCATCCCAAACAGTGGTTCTAACTTTCTTAGGTCAAGCAATGCCATCAAAAATCTATTGTAGATACACTTCACTTCCTGTAGAAATTTACCATTACCCAACCATCCAGTGCCACAAGTGCTGTCGCTTTGGGCATATCCGCGACCAGTGCCGCTCAAAAGAGAGGTGCTACAAATGTACACAAAACCACTCAGGCGACTCCTGTCCCATTCTTGAATCTCAAGCACTATGTGTCCATTGCAATGGCACTCACTTCGCCATTGACAAAAATTGCCCGGAACACAGCCGGCAAAAGTCAATTAAACTTTTGATGGCCACAGAAGGTATCTCATTCGAGGAAGCCTCTAAGCTTACCCCTTCAGTGTACAGACCCTTTTCGGAAACAGCCAGTTTCGTTTTTGCGCCCAGATCACAACAATCTCCTGTTTTCCCCATCCCTTCTATGAAACAATCCAATAGTGTTCGTCAAACTCGTCCTCTTAATAAAACTTCATACAAAAAGACCTATTCTATACCCCCTCGCACTCATGCACCACTAGGTAAAACATATGATGTAGCTGCACACCGCCAAATAACTCAGGAATTACCCTCTACTCAACCGAATGGTTGTGCCTTATCCCAAAACCCTGACCCCCCGGTTGTACTTAGCTCTAATGTTGAGCTTTATGTTTCAGCCTTAGAAACTTTTCTTAAAAAAACAGATTCAATACCGACCAACGTTGCCTATAGACTTATAAATCTCATCTCTCTATTTAACAGTAATGGCCCTCACAATCCTCCAGTGGAACGCTCAAAGCATTCGTCCGAAATGTCATGAAGTACTTGACCTTATTTCAACCCACAACCCTATAGCTTTTGCCATCTCGGAGACATGGCTAGTTCCCGGAAGTCACTTTCGGATTCCTGGCTTTTTCTGTCTGCGAGATGACAGAGCTGATGGGTATGCTGGAACAGCACTTTTACTTAAACATTGTTTAAATTTCTCTCGTATTCTATTGCCTATGCATGATCAGCGTATTAACGCTGTGGCTGCAAGATGCAATAATGTCTCTATTATTTCTGTCTACATTTCTCATCCTCATCCTTCTATTATACCTGATCTTTCACTTATACTTTCCTCCGTACCGTCTCCTCTTTTAGTATTGGGCGATTTTAATGCTCAGCACACTTCTTGGGGATCTTCAGTTTGCAATACATTTGGACACCTGCTAATGGATCTGCTTGATGACCTTGACCTCTGTGTAATTAACGATGGATCTCCCACTAGGAGAGTCCTTCCTAATCAGAGTCTCTCCTCTGTAGTTGATCTATGTATTTGTTCTTCCTCCTTGGCTCCATCCCTCACCAATTTAACTCTTTCTAGTACTCATGGTAGCGACCACTTTCCTCTTCTTTCTTCTCTTTCCCAGTCTGTTATCCCATTGACTTCCCCTTTCCCACCCCTACTCATGTATAGACTTTGTAAAGCAAACTGGCAGGATTACGCTACTGGTCTTGACAATCTGGTTGAGTCCCTTCCTTCCGTTTCTCTTGGTAATGATCTACATACTTATTCTGACTTTGTGGATTGTATTAAAAATGCAGCAGCGAATAATATCCCTCTTAAATCCGTTTCTAACTCTGGTTCTCGCAAAGTCTCTCCGCCATGGTGGGACGATGAATGCTCAGCTTCTGTCAACTCAAGGAGAGAGGCCGAAATTCAGTATAATGCTTCCATGTCCGTTGACAATTTTATATATTATAAAAGAATAGCCGCGCGTACCAAGCTTTTTCTTAAAAATAAAAAGAAAGCAGGCTGGCAAACATTTTGCGAGAGTCTGTCGCCTAGAACACCTGCAACAGTTATTTGGAAGAACATACGCAAATTTCGTGGCTCTCTTTCTTGTAACGATATAGATTCCAATGACCCCTCAGTGTGGCTTGAAGAGTTCGCTGATAAGTTCTCCCCTCCCTTTGTCCCTTCTTTAGATTCTTTCCCTATGGCCACTGGTCCGCTCGTCTCGTCTCATGATAACAATATGGAAGCCATATTCTCCCTAGAGGAGCTAAATGTAGCCCTCAGCGGCCTCTTAGACTCCTCTCCCGGATTAGATGGCATTCCTTATTCTTTCATACGCCAATCCGGTCCCATAACCAAACAGTACTTTTTAAACTTAGTAAATTTATTTTATGAATTCGGTTACATCCCTGACTCTTGGAAATCACACCTCATAATTCCTATACTAAAACCAGGCAAACAAGCCTCTCGTGCCGACTCCTATCGACCAATTGCCCTTTCTTCGTGTCTGTCTAAGATAGCTGAACACATGGTTAAAAATAGACTTGAGTGGCTTGTAGAAAATAGGGGACTGTTATCCCGGTCTCAATTTGGATTTAGAAAGGGTATGAGCGTACTGGATTGTTTAGGCATTTTATCCACAGACATTCGGTCGGCCTTTGAAAGAAAACAGTATTTGGTAGGCGTCTTTTTAGATATAGCGTCAGCCTACGATAACGTACTTCTTCCGTTACTCAGAAACAAATTGTTACAGCTGAGTATCCCAGTGAGGATGATACGATTTATCTGCAATCTTTTAATGTCAAGATCCATCCAAGTGCGCCATAACTCTCATATTTCTTCCACTAGGCTTACCTGGAAGGGGCTCCCTCAAGGATCGGTATTAAGTCCTCTCCTATATGCGATCTACACTTTCAACTTGGATACGACAGTCACATCTTTCTGTGACATACTTCAATATGCAGACGACATAACCCTATTTGCTCATTCCCATGACATGGATGAAATCACCTCGCGCCTTAATTCAGCTTTGTCGTATCTTCGTGACTGGCTATCAGAGCATGGTATGTCTGTGTCTGTACCAAAATGTTGTGTTGTAGTTTTCACTAAAAAGCGTCACATTCCCGCACCAACCTTAATACTTGGCGATGAGCCAATTCCAGTCACCAATAAAGTTAAGTATCTGGGCGTTATATTAGATTCTAGGTTATCTGGTTCCCCTCATGTTAACTACATCAGTCAAAAATGCGAAAAAGGGATTAATATATTACGTTCTCTGGCAGGAGTGTGGTGGGGGGCCCACCCATACTGTCAGAAACTTATTTATAATGCCGTGGTGCGTAGTCACTTAGACTATGCGTCTTTCATACTCGATCCATGTAATAAGACGGCACTGAATAAACTAGACAAAGTGCAATCTCGCTGTCTACGCTTGATTACCGGAGCAATGAAATCTACCCCGGTTAACGCCCTGCAGGTTGAGTGTGTTGACCCTCCCCTAGCTCTTCGCAGGCAGTATCTGTGTGATAAATATTTTTTTAAATCTATCTATAACTCTTCCCATATCCTTTGGCCCAAGCTACATAATCTCCTTCAAATCTCCACTAGTCAAAATCTCCGTCCCTCTGCTAATTTTCCTTGTTTACTGAAAAGCTTCATAAGATTCTCCCGCCTGCCTGACCCTACTGTTCAGTTTGAACTATATCCTCTCTTCTCTGTTAACTACCAGTCCCTTACGTACAATCCACCTATACTTTTAAATTGTGGCGTAACTAAACATACAATTAATGCAAATGCTACATTTAATGAAATTGTAGCCAATAAATGGCCCAATTGGCACCTCTTTTTTACGGATGCCTCGAAATTGTCCGATATGTCATGTGTAGGAGTTGCTGTTTGGTACCCTCAATCCAGCATTATTCTCCAGTTTAAGTGCCCCCCTTTATCTACTGTTTATACTGGTGAAGCTACAGGCATCCTCGAAGCCCTCACTTTCATTAGCTCTCACAACCTTGATAAAGCTGTTATATTCTCTGACTCATTAAGCTGCCTCCAGGCTCTCCTATCTAATCCCTTTCGATCCAGATCTTGTCACCCCTTGATTTTGAGAATCCGTGTGGCTCTTTTAAATTGCCTCAATAAGGGTCTCCACGTTCAAATCACTTATATACCAGGTCATATTGGTATAGGGGGTAACGAGATGGCTGACTCTTTGGCTAAGTCTGCTACGCAAGTGGGTTGCAATACTCACTTTAGTAATTACAGTCAAGACCTTGTTCCACTATCAAAATCACGTTTAGATAGGAAGTGGTTGAATCTTTGGCAAGAATCCAGCCGCACAAAAGGTAAATTTTATTGGGACATTCAGCCTACTATTCCACACAAACCATGGTTTTTCCGCTTTCGTAAATTCGACAAACCAGTAACATCCACTATCTGTCGGCTCCGCTTCGGCCATGCGTGTACTCCTGTCCATCTGGCGAAAATCAGAGTACGAGATCACTCTATTTGTGAGTGTGGATTGGACGAAGGAACTACTGACCACCTGTTCTTTGAATGTACCAAGCTTCGTTCTTCATTACTGGATGTCCTCCCTCCTGAAATCCCTCGTCCCACAAATTTTAAATGTCTGTTGTCCTTAGTGCCTTCCAAATTTGTTGAAATTCTATCTAAATTTATTTCCTATAATAAATTAAAATATTAACCCCTTATTATATTTATAAATCATATTAGTGTTTCCTGTTGTCTGTAATATATATAACCTGTATTGTCTTATGTGTTTGTTCTAGCCGCTCCAAGTTGATCAAAATTTCTGCATTTTCCCACTCAGTACCAAATGTTAAATGTCAAATCTGCACAAGTCTAACTGACTGAAATTTGAGTCCTGTTTCTCCCATATATACTGGACATTGGCGAAGTCCCTTTTTATTGGGTGGAGCCATTATTTAAGAGAAGAAGAAGAAGAAGAAGATATTTGAAATTTTCAGAGATGTAAAAAATACAAAAAATTACACAATGATTTTTAAGTTTGTCATACAACAAAGTGATTTTTGCTCGATATTGAAAACATCAACAAGTAGACGCTTGATGGAACCCTTAATGTCGCGAGTCCGAATCGTACTTAACCGGTTTTTATATTTCTAGAAATGCTTGCAAGTTTTACATACAACTTTATTAACTTACAATTGAAGGTAGTTTAGCAGTTTGAAGTTCTCAGAAACGACGCAGGTGCTGATACTTGTATCGAATGATTATGTAGATTTCCTAGAACGAATGAAAGCTTGAATGAAGGTACGAAGAAAGTATTCACAAGTTGTACAAGCTGTGAAAAACTAATAATAACAACAAATACTTTAACAACAACAAAACACGTCAAAACAAAAAATATAACATTTTAATCCCCTCTAGAATTTTATTATTTATTATAAACTTTTGACTCCTTAATGAGAAAGATTTGTTAGTAATAAAAAAATGTTAAGTAAATAATTATATAATATATATTTATCAACTTGAGGTGAAAATTATAATAATAATTTTAGAAATTATAATCTACCAGGGACATTACCAACCAGTTAAAAAACCAGTCCTTATTCGTCACATATTTTTCAATGTTTTAAAAATATAAGCAATTTAAAAAGCAAAAGTTGTCTTTATGTCGTTGTAGTTTAGGAAGCTTTTGATTGCGGTCCACCGCCAGTCGCGCTCGTAAACCAACTTTGCCGGGGTTACGACGCAACGTAATTATAGGGATTTCTTAATGGAATCACAGCCAAAGCCGTGAGTAGCCATTAAGCTAAATAACACTGCAGACTTCTGTAGATAATGCATTTAAAACTTGTGCCACGGGAGCTCGCATGAATTCGAACACGCAAATTGTATTTAATGCAGCAGCGATAATCTTATATATAAAAATGAATCGCAAAATGTGTTGGTAAGCGCATAACTCGAGAACGGCTGAACCGATTTCGATAATTCTTTTTTTATTATATTCCTTGAAGTACGAGGATGGTTTTTATGTAGAGAAAACGTAAACATGTACCACGGGCGAAGCCGGGGCGGACCGCTAGTTATATATAAAAATGAATCGCAAAATGTGTTGGTAAGCGCATAACTCGAGAACGGCTGAACCGATTTCGATAATTCTTTTTTTATTATATTCCTTGAAGTACGAGGATGGTTTTTATGTAGAGAAAACGTAAACATCTACCACGGGCGAAGCCGGGGCGGACCGCTAGTAATTAATGAAAATCTAATTATTTTGCATAAAGTTTTTATTCTACGAATTCATTTCACAAAGATAAACCACAACACCAAGTCCACCAAACTTTCAAAATTTACGCGCAGTTATCTCTTATGCTAATAGTGAAGGTCTGCAAAACTCAGATAACAAACTGTTAACCACGGTTCCTGCATATTGCGCATTTATTATTAAACATTCGCAAATACGATAACTGCGCCTACATCTACGTAACGCACCCCATTTATAGGGCGAGTGCACGCTATTCGCAAAACTCCGAAAGGCTTCAAAGAGAAAATCGCATGGAAACGAGCCGGTTGCTTTGCTTATATTCAATGTTTGTTTAATACCTTTATAGTAGCTACTTAGCCGCAGTGTGTCCTTGCCTTCTTGTCTCCCCTTTTTCGAGTGCAACCTAAATAACGCCGGCAGGGTCGCGTGTTTTATTATAGCCATTTTATAAACGCGAGGAGAAAGTAATCTTCATAACTTATTTACTGGATAGATGACTTTAAAAGGATAGCACGAAAAATATATGACGGTTAATTATAAAGCTGTAAAGTTTTCCATTTCTATATTATATTGTCTTTGATGGTGTAATTAATGGCAATAATTAAGGATACGTAATTTGTTCCAATCATGTTCCAATGCTCATTTACTTTATTACCTACATGTACATCTACAGCTTCTCTTTGATTTATTTTCCAATTGTAATGTTCAATCACACTCGTAACAATATATTGTTTTGAATGTTAATTGCTTTGGTACTAGGAAACATTATACTCATTCAATATATATATATAATAGCGTAATATAGAAAAATTCCTTCCCAATTAAAAATATGTATCTGTCTATATAATAAAACATGTTTAAAATAAAAATAATCTGTAAACTCATTAAAGGGACCACGGAAAAAAAACTCCCACGTCAATTTTGTTCCAGTATTATTTTTTAACGACGACGTCTAATTTTCTGCAGTTTTAAATGAGCGACAGTTGAAAGTCCTCAGGAGCACTAGCAGTCGTACTCGTACCTGGCGCCAGTCAAAAGATCATTGTGCTGACAATTGTACTGAAAGCTAAAAACGTGAGAGCTCTAAGAGCGAAAACATGGAGCCATAGCCAGGGGAACCTTTCAGGCTAAGTTGAATAGCGGAGTGTTTCAAATTACGACCTGGGCTTTATGGTGTGTGAAAACATTCTGGTCTATATTATTTCCCTTTTTTAATGATAATGACGCCATGAATTATGGGGTATGAAAATATAGCTGTAAGAGTTGTCATTAAGGAACATGAAAGGTTTATTGCATGTTTAATTTATTTAAAATCCTATGTTAACAAAAATTACTTTAGTATCTATCAGTGCCCTCTTATCCTTCATCTAAGTTCCGCTTTTTATTTACTTTTAATATAAACTTGTGAACGATACAGACAAACTTATTCTGAAAAAATATATAGCAGACCATAAAATATTTTGTAAAATTTCTTCCTTATATTTAATATCGCATGCTAGCATATGTTTTCGACACGTATTTGAGCACCCCACAGAATTGCAAATACACTTTTGTTTTTAAATTTCATATTTAATAAATATGCGCATAAAAGGACTTCATAAAACGTAATTCGAGAACCCTAAGCCATTATTTCATTTGAGGGTTTGAGATAGTAAATTCCAAACATTATTAACTCACTTTTAGCGTTTACGAAGAGAAAATGTGTTTTACGTAGGAAATGAATATTACCTCGCATCCGAATTAAGACAAATCGTTTTAGCAAGTCGACGGAAAACATCAGTGAGATTCGCTTTGAGACCTTTTATTTAATAGACGCCCTTATTTACCAAGGTGAGAAGGGAGAAACGAATATAAAAGAATATTTCGAGCACCATCAGATGAAAACAAAGTTACTTAAACTCGAAGTTATTTGTAGGGTTATACGTTTTCCCGTGAATTAGAATAAAAAAATTGCTTCCTTTCAAAGCAATTTTTTTAAATGAGAAATTGGAACAAAGCTTCTTTTGTTATATTCACGATTTATAGCAATACAACCCCGCCTTTCTTCTTAATTTTGCAAAAAATACCAACGTTATTTAAATTTTAAATTACTGCATTTTTTAAATAAATAATGTTATACAAAATATTTTAATATAGATACATATAATAAGGATTGTTTAAAGGATAAGAAAGCTGATTTTTGCGGCTGAAAGAACTTTTCTTTGCGATTTTACATTTTATCATTAACTTTTTTATCTATTGATTTAGTTTCAATAAGTATTGAATTCGCATGTATTATTTGTATGGAGTGGTTACATGCCACAAATTAGTCTGGCAAGAATCAAAGTGTATAAAGTACTTTAACAGTACTCAAAATTGTCGGCACCCCTCACAAACCACCCTCGGTAATCGGTATATCAAGCCATTAGAACTAAGTAGCACTCACTGTATTGAACCTAACCTGAAGTTAATTGACAGAAAATAGGACCAGATTTTTATAAGAAAACAGAGTTTATTTAAATATCGTGGTGCGCTAAGGGTTAAGAATTACCATGATAAAATATTTTTACTGTAAATATGATATTAATAGTTTTAAGAAGGAAAAGAACTTTATTCCGTATTCGTCACATATTTTACAAAAAAATTAGAATATGTCGCAGTTATTTTGTTGACACAAAAACTTGTTATTACTACAGCTTTAAGGATTTCAAGTTAAATTATTATTACTTCGGAAGAGTAACAAATTCGATTAAAGACGAGTGCGGATTTGAACCAAGTTTCATCCTTTAAATACATTTATGTGAGTTTAAGTTATATGTTGCACTAGCTGTTGCCCGCGACTTCGTCCGCGATAACGTCGTTTTTCGTCATTCGTCGTTTAAAAAAAATACGTGACACTTTATTTTTGAATGTTCTTAATTATTGTCTCTTATAAAATTTAACTACATTAAAATGAACACTCTGATAAGAAAATCTTAAAATCTGAAGAAAACATGAATGAATGTGATTTAAATTCTACATTACTGAGTATTTCAAATAATAATCTAAATTAAATGTAGATTAACAGTTTGAGCGCACCATTATACAATATGTACCTAAGTATTAAATTACGTTAGTTTACATAGTAACTTTACTAAAAACACGATGACTTTCTTTCGCGCTCGGTACCACAAACTAAGCATGTTTGTGGTACGTGGCCCGCGTCACTTGACCCCCGCGAGTTCCCCTCCGTTGCTATGCGAAAATAAGTTGCTCTACTGTAAGAAAAATTGTAATACTGTGGCCTAGGCGTTAAAACACGTCCAGGGAGTTCCTGAGTGCCGATATCACCATCTTGAGGAAAAGCTTCTAATGTCGATTTAAAACTGCATACATACGAATAATTAACCTGTTCTAAAATTGTGAAATGAGTTCAGTTTTAAATTTGAGAAATATTGATTTCTTGTATTTTACTATTCGTTGTAGTCGAATACAAAATATATTTAACAAACTTAGGTTGGCCAAAGGGTTGTTCAGGCAAAAGGGATCCTATCAAATAAACTTGACCTTGTATCCTAAAAGTAAGCATGAAAGAACCCTCTGATAATTGTTGCGCATCTTTGATCATTTGAAACGCACTACTATAAGAGCGAATATTGTCTAATAAAGTTTAGATTGCACAGTATGTTCCTCTAAAAGTAGTGATTTCAAAGGTTCCGGTGTATCTTCAAACGAAAGCCGACTCCTTACTCCACTTTAAAGCATTACAAAATATTACGTTAAGATGATCTGTAATAAATTGTGAGGTTATAAGCAAACCCACTTTTATATTTTGTCGGACCACACCACCGAATTCGTAGATTGTTTACCTTTAAGTTATTAAGACTATGACGAAATCTGTCTGCAGTAAGACGGGCCTCTCGCTATTCGTCCGTTTCCAGAGACCGAATAGTTTCAATTATTCTTAATCTTTCATTAAACAAACTTATTAATCGTTCTTGTCTCAAATAATTGTAATATTCGCGTCCCTACTCTAGTCATTGCTTATGTTCATGTTCATCTTCAAGAGATCGCAAAATATTATGATGCACCCTATATCATTTGTCAAACGGTCTTCATATTGAGTAAAGTTTCAGATTCTCGAGATAAAATATGACTGTTGTGATCAGTATTGAGACGTAATTCCCTCTCAGTGAGGGTTTCGGTCTCACGGGATAGTACAATATGCCGTTTGCGATCAGCTGTGAGACGTCATACCCTCTCAGTAAAGGTTTCGGTCTCTTGGGATATTAGGGGAGACCGGGTTTGGTTGTCTCACGGGTTGGTTGTCACAGCGGTCTTAAAATAAAACTGCACTATCGAATAAGTCTGTTGAACAGCGTGGCAAGAGCGATACAGTGACAACGCTGGTCGCTGTCCCCACTTCGCGTCAGACCGCCCCCTGCCGTGAGGGCCGTACACGTGTTTATTGTTTTCGCACAGATTTTTGATGATATGAGGACCGAATATGGTTCTCATAACATCACTTTTTGTGGACGAAACGACAACGCGGTTTAATTCAATGCCAACACTATCAGAAAAAAGGAAATATTTTTAATTGTGAAAAAATATTATGATTTACACTATTAACACTATTTTAACATAAAATATACTGTGAGTGTGTAAAAATAAATCCAGCTAATTACACATCAAACTTATGTTTATAAATGGGTATACGACATGAAAATATAATATTAATTACCAACAAATAATAATACAGATAGGAAAATACTGAACATAAGTATAATAGTTAGTATTAAGTAGTATGTATTAATTAAAATATACTTTGACTACTTTGATTGTTAGTCAAAGTTTATTTTTACTAACAACATGTAAATGACGAAGAAATAATAATTACCAACGAACTAACCTTTTCTATAATACTTAACACGGCATATTTTTCAAATTATCTTGCTCAACTCTGCTCAAAAATTTGAGGGTTTTGTTGGAACTTTAATGTGTCAAAACTATGTTATATATATATCTAAACTACGATACAACTTGAATGCGGAAATTCTCATTACAATTGTGAATCTAAAGAATAACTAACATTATACTATTCAATTTTATTGAGCTGATGAATATCTTTTTCTGGAATAGATCACCGTCGCCTAATAAATATACTGTGTTTTCTTATAAAATCGTTACATAATTTATTTTATCTACTAAACTTTAATAAATAAGTTGTTTTTGTTATTTTTATCTAAAAATGAGCTTGAGCTTATACATATACAGGGTGTCCCACTATTGGTATACTAAGCGCGAAGGAACTTGTAGTTTTGCATACACTGATCACGTAAAAAATACATAAACAACAAAATTACGTTAAAAAATTTTTGATAATTTTTTCCTGAAAATCCATGTTTTCATCTCTAGCTTCGCGCAGCCGTCATATACCGCTTCTCTAATGTGAGCATTTTGTCTATGAAAACATAATCTTAAACGATAGCTCAAGTGCTAGTGGCAAAAATGGGCGGGTTGCTTGCTATGGGTGTACACATAGAGTTTTAAGATTTCATCTATTTGAAAAAAAATGCGTCTGGAATATTATAAGTATTTTTTACGTACTCCGCGTATGCAAAACTATAACCTCCTTTGAGCTTAGTATACCAACAGTGGGACATCCTGTATATTTGGCAAAAGTATACATTATTTTTTTATAATTTCAGGACGGCAATCCATTTTATTTATAAAAAATGAAAATGATATATTTATAAAATATAAAACATTTATGTAAAATGATTAAAAATAAACAAATGAAGCAACTACGATTCAAAGAAAACATCTTTTTCAGTGTGAAAATGCTCTTAGCAATCCTGGATGATGAACTGTATATCATGTACTCTGATCCCAGTACGGTCGCAGGTACCTCGATAGCCATAACGATAAATATTAAAAAAACATTACTTGTACAGTTGTGAGTGCAAAATTTACGTTTCATTTGGCAATAACATTTTTTTCGGTACTACAACGTAGTAGTTTGATATGTGGTTGGCTGCCCCTCCTCTCCTTCCTGAAAAATATCCTCCAAAATTTCCCGAGATACTTCCAATGATTGAACCATTGGAAGTTGGACATTAACTTCAGTCAAAAATTGACGAAGCGGATGATTACTAATTTCCACTTAATCTTCGCTGCCACTATCTTTATCATCAAATCATCAATTTTCAAGTGGTGTTGTAAAATTGTCAGCAGAAATCGTCTTCCAAAGGCGATATAATTTTATGAGCATTAAATCTGTAAATAAAAAAATTAAAAGTTAATTGTAAATCTATAAAAAACGCTACTTACCTACAAATAAAATTTTATCAAACACTACTATTCCCAATGCACCTCAAAATCTTGTAAAAGTCATATATATAAAAGAATTCTTCATTTTATTATTTCATTCTAAAAGTGTAATACCAACAAAAAACATGAATTGCTATCATTATAAAAAATAAATACCTATCAGTAACTACTTACCTTTTGTAGGAACGCATGATGGTGAAAATTCACAAAACACAAAGATTGGATTTGATATTTATGGTTTTATGGCATTCAATTGCTTTACATAGTATAAAAATAATCGCTTTCTCTGTCCCTATGTCCCTTTGTATGCTTAAATCTTTAAAACTACGCAACAGATTTTGATGCGGTTTTTTTAATAGATAGACTGATTCAAGAGGAAGGTTTTAGTATATAACTTATTAGGTTTTAGACAAAGCGGACGAAGCCGCGTACGGTAAGCTAGTAAATTTATAAAACACGAAGATTTTTAAAATTGTAACTAATGAACACAATCAATATTAGATTAACTGTAGATAATGGTGTCTAGTTTTACCATGGTTTTACTTAAAATAATAAACATCTACCCTCACTTTAAAAAATGTAGTATATATTTTATTTTTTACACGAAATATACCTTATAGGGAAGGGAAGATATGGGTTAAAGAGTTAAATAAATAACATGATTATATTTAAATTATTAATTTTCAACAGTGTATTCAGTAGTGTTAACATGTAAATTGATTTTATTTTTACGAAATCTCATAGATGGCGCTGTTTCAAAATTAACATTATACAACTTACATGTTTCTCTTCCCAAGTTACTAAATTAAATGGCATAATTTTTATGGTGTCAATCTAGATATTGTTAAACAACATTAATTATATATGCGTCATTTGATTATTATTAATTTCCAATAGTTAACGTGTGTTTGATTTTTATAACACTTCATAGATGGCGCTGTTTTAAATTTGTCTTTATACTACTAAGATTCATTAAATTGTTTCTCTGCCAAAATTACGTAAATGACGTAGTTTTTATAGTGTAAAGCTAGATAATAGCGTGGCTTACTCAAAAACAACATTTAAACATGAGTCTTTAGATTGAACGGTGTCGTAATACACGGAATACGTAAGAAAAATAAAGGTTCACAGCTCCTCCCCCGGAGGTGATAGCATGATAATATGTTTAAAAAAGCCTCACCCGACCTGTTAGTAATATTCATGCAAAATTTGAAGTCAATCTATGCAGTACTTTTCGAGATTAGCTTGGACAAACATACAGACAAACAGACAAACAGACAAACCGACAAACAGACAAACAGACAAAAATTCTAAAAACTATGTTTTTGGCTTCTATATCGATTATAGATCATGGATAATGTATTCTTTTAAAAAAATATTCAATGTACAGTTTTTACTTTCCTACGATTTTATTATATGTATAGATTAAGCCTCTTGGGGTTTAATATTACAGAGATATGTAATGGAGATTTAACGAGGCAGATATGGTAACGACTAACCTAATTGTGAATGGGTTTTTCATTATCATCATTAATAATGAGCAGAAAATAAATGAATGTAATTAATTAAGGACAGCTGTTACACGTTATAGTAGAATTATTTAAGTGCTTGTGATATTTAATTTACAATTGCTTATAAAAAGAACAAGGATGTACCTTTAACTTATTTTGAATAAGAAGCTATTGGAAAAAATGCCGTCTCATTGATCTTATATACTATGTGCTATTTGGCAGAAAGCCGCTGGAGTCAGGCCGCTGCGCTGGTGATCGGTCGTTTTGGTAATCTTTGGCGGAGGCCTATGTCCAACAGTGGTCGGACAGTACCTAAAGGCTGAAGCAAGGACAGTGACTACCACTGTGTCCTATTCTATTATATTTATTCCTGCAGTCATCCAGCAGTCGCATGACTTATTTTCATGGTAGGTATTGTTCAGTGCAGTTCAATAGAAAGGTATACTAATTTCATCCACCTTAAAGTTCAGTGAGAGTAAACTAACGATGGCCCATTCTATTTATTCCGTGTGTCGTTCCGCAAAGGGCGTTCAGCTAATTGAATTTTAGACTGGCCCGGTGCGTGCGCGTCTCCGTTTTCGTTTTAGCATTCCACTGACCAATTAACAAACACGGCTATTCAATTCACTTTGCGAATTTGAAAACTACAGGCGCTCAATCGTCCGTTGTTTTATTCGTTGTCAATTGCACAGCAAATAAAACGTCGCCAGTCAATATGTTGCGAGTCTAAACGAAGTGGTCTGCTATAAAATCAACACCATTTTGTAATGAACTAAACAAAATATCACTGTTATTTCGTAAAATAAACAAGTACTGGAAAAATGTAGGCTATAATATACTTGCTTGAAGAGTAGAAGCATTGTCTGATATTGTATTCTGCAGTAGGTAATAAAGCTTTACCCTAAAAATAATCATATTGATCTTCTTTCGTTGTCCATATATCTTAGTCATTCCTTATCACACGTTCTGATTATCCGCTGTCGAGATTTTAATATTGCCATCTAGAATTCCCATGCCCTATTAAAAACAATAGGAAATTTATACTTCCTTTCCAAGAATATACTTACTAATTATCACGGTATTATGTTGTTTTCATCAAAACTATTAATGAAGACACAACGTCACGCAATTAGTGGCAAATACCCACAACCTAATACCCTTCAATCAAATGACAATTACATAGGCATTTCTATTATGCTATAACAGTCATTAATCAACAAGGTTCTGAAGAACACACGGAAATACAGATGAATTTGTATTAATTTTTTGGTGTTTTACAATGAAGTGTCTAGTAGTTGTATTTTTGATTAAAGTGATATTGGTTCATGGGCTTGCAAAAGGTTAGTGAGATTTTGATTTTTAATACTTATTCTTTTTTTAACATTATGTAATATTAGATCGTTGTAACACTTAAGGTTACAGTTATTCAAAATCACAAATTCTGTTGCTCAGTTGAAAATACTAACTAGCCAAGTTTCCAGACTTTAGTATGAACACTAAAGATATAACTTTGACTAACTAATTTGCCAAAATAATGTACCATCAAACTAGTCTTGCTGGAACTTCATCGAATGCTTCAGTGAATTTCGACATGCCATAAATATATTTTTGTCTGGAAATTTTTTAACCCAACTATGTATAATTTAGGAATAAGTTGTTTTATGCTTCTTACGTGTCATTTTTGGAAAACAAATACTCATATAATATGATACTTTTCTAAACTCTAAATTGATCTTTAAAGCACAAATACCTAAATTTAAAAACTGAAAAAATAATGCTTTCTTTGAAAAATGATTAAAGTATCAGTGAATGGAATATTTCTATTCCCTATATATTATTTAAATGAATTATTTATGATAATGGATGCATTATAATATTAAACTATAGCTAAAGCATATTAAAAAAATCACAGAATTAGAGGTTTAAAAGAAAACGTTGAAAAAATGGTCAAAAAAATTACATTTTATACTTACCTGAGTAGGTATTTATTAACTTAACGATTATTATTACTTTAAGACATATGTGAAAAATGCATACCAAAAGAGCAATGTCCAGCATTTTCAAATATGGATATACACCAACAAGAGTCATGGATGCAGCAGTTTCCTTGCGATGGTCTGATACACAACACTACGTCGATCTTAGGATTCGCAACTATTGCTAAAGGAGACAAGGTACTCTTTCCTGATCTATTTTAGTTTTGATTATAAATGGTATTTCCGAGTGAACTTTTTTAAAAGGAAAATAATTTTGGGAAAAGTTAATCGTTAGAATGATTATTATTATTCACGTAATAATAACGTTTCTTTCCTTTATTATACTTACCATATTTTATTTTCAGGTTTGTTGTCCTAGCTCTCAGGTATGGGGTGTAAATCAATTAAACCAAAATGCAAAAATAACAAAGAGAAATAGTAATAATACAGCGCTAGTGCCTGAATATCAGCCATATAGGAGAAATCCGTTCTTATTTGGCAATCAAAATTCACCAAACAATCAAAATGGGTTTGGAAATCCAGGATATAATCCAAATTATTATGGAAATCAAAATTATCCAAATCAAAATATGTACAGGCCTATAGATAACCAAAATCCACGAAACTTTCCCGTAAATCAGAATATGTTTGGACAACAACAACCCAATGGTCGTGGGCAATTCGATCCAAATTTACCAATAAACCAAGGAGGCTACAGAGGCCAGCAAAATTTCCCTCGTAATCCGGGATACTTAGGAAACGATCAAACTCGCCCTGGTAATCAGAATCTTTACGGACCTCAACAAAATTTTCCAAGAAATACAGGCTTTCCAGGCAACCAAAATATGTATGGAGGTCAACAGAACGTCCCGGTGAATCAAGTCTATCCTGGTAACCAGGGTGGGCCCTTAGGAAGTCAGGAAAATCCACCAGATGGTCAAGGATTTTTAGGCGGCAATCAAAATACCCCAGTTGGTCAAGGAATTTTAGGTGGCAATCAAAATACGCCAGGCGACCAAAATATTTACCCAGGACAACAATTCGTCCCTGGACAAAATAACATCAACGATGTACCAGATCCAGGCAATGCAAATGGAGGTCTCCCTAACCAAAATATAGGAAATCAGCTTACTCCTGGTAATCCAAACATATATAACAATCAACAAAATATAAACAGACCTTCTTATCCTGGTTCAAATGTAATAAGCAATCCATGGGCAAATCAAAATACGCCTGCATATCAAAACAATCCACAAACAAACATTCCCAGCCAAGTGCAGCCAGGAGTGATAAGTCCAAGTACACCTGCATTAAATAATCAAAATCCATACTACCAGCCAAATGTTCCCAGCCAAGTGCAACCAGGAGTGATAAGTCCAAGTACACCTGCATTAAATAATCAAAATCCATACTACCAGCCAAATGTTCCCAGCCAAGTGCAACCAGGAGTGATAAGTCCAAGTACACCTGCATTAAATAATCAAAATCCATTCTACCCGCCAAATGTACCACGACAAAATCAAAATAACTATGAAGATAATATAGGAAATGAAAATAATCAAAAGTTAAGCCAAGAATGCAAGAGAATGAAGTCGAGTTTTCCACCCAGTCCCGAAACAGGATGTTGTGGAAAAGATATGTCTGATGCTGAGAGAATTACAGGTAAGTATTTGGTAGTGTCAATTATAAAAATGTATAGGTATGTTGGTTATAGTAGGCTTTTTTTGACAAAGTATTATTTATATTTTGTTTTTTTTATTAGATTTGCAGAGCCTTCTCAATTTATTTGCACCATCCGGAAACAACTGGAATCAAGCTCGGCAACCGCAAGCAAGAAATTGGCCAAATTACCAGAGAAGGAAAAGATCCGTAAATAATGTAACAACTCACGGGACACTTGAAAATAGAATTGCAGGTATGTTGCTATTACAATATTATTACAGTATGTAATATTGCTATTACAATAATTTGCAGCATTGCTAAAATTCTGTTTATTATATTATATTTCTTATATATTTATAAAGCCTTTAAGTAATATAATGAGGGGTTTATTATACTTACTTTATTATACACTCTATTAGCTATTCGCTTTAAATTATTCGTCTAAGTTACGTAAAGAAGAAAATTCTGGCACTCACAAAAATGACTTTCTCCTCTAAAGTTCAAAAATCTAATATTTTCTCTCTACAATAGCTGTTATTTCTTGAATATATCACTTAAATATGCATGTTTCAAATAACCTCACCATTGTTTTTTATTCTTGCAGGAGGTATGGATACGGAGCTAGACCAATTTCCCTGGACCGCACTTTTGAAGACGACCTTTGATTACGGCGACAAGACGGCTGCATTCAGTTGCGGCGGATCATTAATTAGTCGCAGATACGTGCTCACCGCCGGCCATTGTGTCTATGAACCAAAGGCTAGCATTAGCGAGTGAGTAGTGCTTACCAAATTCTGTTGAAAATTAACTCACTCTCAGACTGGCGTAATTTCAAACGTCAATTATAGCGAAGCATGCAAAATCAGTATGAGAATAATAACTAACTTACTAGTTTAAAAGTCTTAATATTTTGCGTACTTTTCAACTAGTTTTTCAATAAGTATAAAAAATAAATAAAACATAAGTTACCTTCTCTGAAACACTTAATTTATCTTCGAGAAATTACAATAAAATGTTACTATAATAATAATTGATGTCACTGTAATTTTGTTTTGAATTATATTTTTAATTGCAGACAAAATAATATAGCTATCTACGAATGTTACAATTTCTATATAGACTAAGAGCATTATTATTGTATACATTATATAGTAAGTATCTTCGTACAAAATATATTACTAATTATAATATCATTACCTTGCAGTGTCGAAATAACGCTAGCTGAATATGACAAACGCACGTTTCCAATAGATTGTATCACGGTGTTTGGTGGAGGCAAGGAATGTGTCAGGAACATAGTATTACATGCTGAAGACGTAGTACATCACCCCGAATACGATGACGATCGGCTTCTAAACGATATCGCTCTTATCAGGCTCAATGCATTTGCGCCATATACGCGTAAGTAAACTTTCATACTTTTCTATACATGTTAACCTTTTTGGAGCGAAAGAACGTATCGGCAATGACTTACCTCCAGCAATAATTATAGGCGCTAATAGCTCGTTCACTCACTCACTTCTTTGGCGTAACTTTCGTGTTATTTTTGCTATATCTTATTGCGTAAAAAAAATGATAGTCAATAAAATGATAACGAATGATTGTTTTTAATTGTTGTTAAAATTACTGTACACTTATTTCAGGATACATAAGACCCATCTGCCTTCCAACCATCAACATTGACTTACCAGAGTTCTCCAACTTGCCTCTCGCCGTCACCGGTTGGGGACGTGACGGAAAGTACCTCACCAACATTAAACAATCCACTGTCGTACATTTAATACCACCAGAGGACTGTATGAAGTCATATCCTCATCTAACCAAGTCTCACATCTGTGCTGCCGGTCGTACAGGCGAAGATACGTGTAAGGGCGACTCAGGAGGTCCTCTCATGATGTTGTATAGAGATAGTTATTACGTCATCGGTGTTGTGAGCGGGAAAAGAGCTGATACTCCATGTGGTTCCAAAGTTCCGTCACTTTATACCAATGTCTTCCAATTCGTGGCTTGGATTCGAAGTACAATTAGAGAATAAGCGAATATTTAAAATACATGTTGTATTTTACGTGCCTTTATTTTATGTATACTTTAGTCATTTGACTACCTCATGAGTCAGGTTTTATAATGTTAGTTAAGTATTAGCATGATCTAAAAGTTAGTTCACGACGTATTATAAAACTCATAAAAACGTTGCAATAAATTGTATTTTAACCATTAATGTTTGACCTTAATTAAATTATGTAATTTATTTTTAATAACACTAATTTATAGAGCAATACTTATTAGAGGATTAGAGAGAGACTTAGAGAATTTTTATGAGGCAAAATGAATAAAATTTTATCTTAACTTGTATCTGATAAAATGATATCTATCTATTATTTTACATTCATAGCTGCGATTAAGATCAAATAATCCAATTCAAATGCTACCTGAATAGAATATTATTATTTACTCTAATGCATTTTATATTGATTGCTTTTCGTTTTATTCATCATAGTAACTCAGGTATTTAAATATGCTTTCAACAAAAATAATAAAATGTTCGAGTAAGTTTGACAACTGGTAACATTTTGGATGCGGTGCGAATATACAAAATTAGTTTTCAACTTGCAACTTATTTACTTAGTTTCAGATGATAAATTATGTGAATACCGCTTTTCTGAATGCTAACTGAGATATTAATATTGAAATCGTAGGGAACAGACAGGAGGTATGCAAATTACGAAATATTTTAACTTTTGCATTGAATTAACATTGTCGGTGAATCTAACGACAGCATATTTTACATCTATTTTATTTTTATTCAAATGTACACGGTACAATATTTAAATGAACTTTGTATGCAAGATATAGTTATTTAAGTAAAGTTACATTATACATTTTAATGAATGTTTTATTTTATTTATTACACTATAGAGTGTGTACCTGTAACGTTTAAAGAATATTAATAAAATCTTATGTCATACAAATAAGTGTTTGATTTATGATCGTTTAGTTAAATGCATCAACACCATCAGGAATATGATGTATAATTTACGGATAAGATAATTTATTCCAGAGAAACAATTTCAGTGCAATCGATTGTAGTACGTATTAAACTTACCACCCTACAAATTCCAAATTCATAATCATTCATCCATCTTCTTAAATTTTCTTGAAAAGTTAGAATGACAAACGACTAACATATCTGTGATACCCACATATCAATTTACCTATATCACTTAATTGTGTACCACGTAGCCCAAAATTTATTATCAATTTATTTGATGCAATGCCATTACTCTAAACGCACATTTCCGATACATAAAGGACAAATATGTGCCCCTTAGTCCTTTCGAAGACCATTAAGCGTCACGGGAAACAATCCAGGCGGGATACACTTAAATGAACAAACACTATTATCAGAAATGTTGCCGGGGGCTCGTAGATTTCCCAAGAGGCCACTTCTCTTTAAAAGTGTCGGTCGAATGACCGCCATACCACATAAAATCTTAAAGTTATACCGCGTGAAATTATGGTTGCAACAAATTTTGGTCTAAGCTTACGGGAATCGCCGATAACAGAGGTTTATCGTCGTCATTACAAATATTATCTTCTTACAAATACTTACCGACTATTTGTGGCACATATAAGTTTAATCATAATATTGTAATCATTTCTCAGCGACTTAAAACTTTAAAAGTCATATAAATACTTAACCACCATAGCAATACAATTCCCATTCAATTATGCATCACACGTAATTCAAGGTAAGTCATAAATGCAAGCTTGCTGCAAGCCCTTGTTCCATTATTCCCCTCATATCCTTTCCTTTTTCAATTATCTAGTTTTAAACTACCTGAAAGAACACGTACAATTAACTATAGACAATGCATCAGTGATCAGATAACAAACACTACATAAGAATAACTTGTGACTTTAATCTTTAAGCAATCCAAACTACATAATACATGAAGCGTGTTACACGTCTTAATAGCTATTAATTGAGGATTCTAATTATATCATAAATTAATCTAAGACACGTGTATATTCAGTAGATACTGACATATTTATACAGAGAGAGAGAGAAATATTAAATTTAAATATACACTGTTTTAATCCATTTGCAATTAATTAAAATAAAACATGGCATTATAGATAAATTTCAAATACATTTATTGCACGTAACATGCATTTAAAACCAAGTGAGGGGGAAGTAATCGGCGTATCTGTGATTTATGCAAAACCGATGAAACAAATAAAAACGATCCAGTAAATATGCACCCATCACAATTAGCAAGCATCCCGGTGGGGTAAACGTGTTTTATGTTACCAGTGTTAGCTACTGAGCCTGTTTAAATCGTGTTTTGATCGGTAATATTTTAGATTGGAGGAATGTTAGCTTAGGAAATTATTTTTAGAAGTTTGAGAGCTTTTCTATGATTTTACCTGATATTAAAAAGTGTGCCTTGATTGAGAATAATGCCATTTAAAATTTTGATACAGTTTCGAGGAAGGCTTTTAGAAAAAAATATTAGAAAATTTATAAAGTTACAGAGTACAGACTATAACCGGATGATGCCGCGGGCGGATAGCTTAAAATAAAAAAAAAAGATGACAACAATAATTAACACATGATTAAAGATAATAATAATTTAAACAGCTATACACTAATCTATTATACTGTTAAAGTACGGATGATTTTTTTCTTCTGTGACTTAATAAGTATGTAGTGAGAAATTAAAAATTGCTTATATTAAAAAAAACAGTTGATCTAACTCTCCGCTTTATATTACGTTAGAAGAATAACACCTTCCTCGAGAATCACTCTATTTATTAAAAACTACATCAAAATCCGTTGCGTAGTTTTGAAGATGACACACAGACGGCGGAAAGCGACTTTGTTTTATATAATATCTAGTAATTTTGACGCAGTTCACTGATACTTAAAGATCCAATTCAGACACTTACCGTACAATTAAATATTCGTTATTCATATTCCCTTCACAGTCCCTCAAACGATCGTCCTTTATCATTGTCTTTGATAAATTGTTTGACAAATTCGGCCAACTGATTACCAACAAGCTAATGAAATACCTTACCAAAATACCTGAAATCACAGCCTGAAATTATATAAATCTTTAACCATCTACCCTCACTTGTATCGTGAGCATTCTATTGATATAACTATTTCTAGACATCATTATCAGTTTAATAGTGTAAGTTTTATATTTCATGTTTCTTCTTAACAAATGTATGAAATTCATGATACATATGCAATGAAACCAGACCCTATTTTATATTCTCCGGTCATCATCTCTCGCTTAGAGTCAGTGATAGCTGGGCGTCTGTCATCATAACATTGTATCCGTGAGCACCATATAAACATTCATAAATAGGTACGTACTTGTATTATTGTAGTAAATACTTCATATACTTCACATACATCTCAATTTAATTTTATGCCTGTTATTTTTTTCCAATTTATTATATTTTCCAATACGCCTGAATAGGTTATGGATTGACCTAGACAATGAATTCTATTTTTAAATATCTTTTTTTTTTCGTGGAATGCAACTGGCAAGTGGCAACATGATATTATATAAAATCAAAATATCGAATCCTTATGTGTCTCTATGAAAAATTTGTCACATTTTTTAATTTAAATACACCAAGAAGACCAAGTTCTTTATTTTTATAAAAAATAAAAAATAGTAACTATACCTAGAAAATATAATATCATTCGGAGACATCTTAATTATTTTTTTACTGTTTTAGTACGTAACAAAGTTTAATTAAGTATTTAAAAAAAAATACAAACAATATTTAAAAAAATGTTATTTAGTGCAATTAATAATTAATATACGTACGAAACAAACAGTTATGTTATTTGCCTATTAATAATAATAATTATCAATAATCACGTTTTACTTATATCCTTTACCGATAGAAAAAAAGGAATTTTAACGCACGATTTATAACAAATAAATTAGTTTTACCTATATTGTGTATTCCCATGTATTTGCAGTTGCAATGAGCTGGACTCGTGTGGTTGCCATAACGGGATGCGACAGCGGCCTTGGCTGGGCTCTCGCAGCCCGTTTGGCGCGAGAGGGTCTTGTTACTGTGGCAGGTTGGTTTTCATATACAATTCGTGTATTTGCGGTCCATAATTGCAAGATAAGTATTTCGTGTTCGTGAACATGTTCTTATTTCTGTTGTTTATTTTTTTTTCGGTTACTGCAATGACATTTTATTGTACCTTTTCCTTTCTATGTCTTAACAGCTATAATATAATATTATGTCGACAACATTTTCTCATTTTCGATATTTTAAAAATTTTTACCATCACTATGTAAAAGACGAGGGATGAGGAATGAGAATTTCAAAGATGTTTTAATTGACGATAGTTTGATAGACTTTGGCCTCATAAACTATAAACTTTACTCCCGTTATCTTAATTAATTTATCCAAAACCAGTGATTGCTTTCAAATGAATCCTCTTGGGTCGGTGTTTTGATTAGGATACTAAAGCGCTGTATCTAAGCTCAAAGTCTCGACTCTAAACTATCGACATAATCGTAAAAACCGTTCTCTTAATAAGAGTTTCTTTTGCGTCAGTCGTAGGTTAATTCGAAGAGGATTATTAAAATCCTATGTTATTGTAAGCATAAAAAGAGGGTAAAAATGTACAATAATAAACGATGTTCAGGATAAAAATAATTCATAAAAAATAATAGATATAACCGACAACTTATTAATAACAAACTTCCAACAGGAATGTACAATGGAACCGACACTGAAGCTTCATATGCGCTAAAAAGTTTATGCGCTCATCCCCATAAACTTGACGTGACGGACCCTGAAAGCATTGCAAAATTTTATGGCTATGTAAAACATCTTCTAGAAAGAAATCCGGAGTATAGTAAGTATTATCACTTACAGTCTGTTGGACAAAATTATGGTAAACCTTTGTCGAAATGCAGCCATAACTTTTTAGATTAGGAAGTTTGTTTCGATAAAATATAGATATAACAGAACATAATATTTATATTTAATGCAGTACATAATATTATGCTCGGATTATTACTTTTTACAAGTAGGTATTAAGCAGCCAAGTTCGCGGTAGCCTAATTAAGCCTTGAAGCCTAAACTTTATTTTACTCGAAAGCGGGGATTAAGACAGTAGCGCGGGTCTTTTGCAAATAAGCCACTGTAGCATGCACTTGGCAGGATTTGAACGTTTTCAATTGTACATATCGTTTTATAATTACTTCCATAACTTTAACTGAAACATCATTTTAGAAAGTAGGTAATTAATGAGTTCATTATATTGCACGCCTCATAAGCGAAGCGTTGAGGTGGGTACTACTGTCACTTCGCGCAAAACATCTGATTTTTCAAACTTAAAATGTCTTTATGTATCATACATTGCACTTGTAAGATAATACATACACACACATATTAAGAAAAAACACTATTTTTAACATTCATGATATTTTTGATGTCATTTTTGTTATTTAAACTAGTTAAAAAACAGTTTAAAAAAGTTCTGTCTTGGACGTCCGTGTGTCTGTATGTGCGGAGGATTTTCTTGTTAACACGATAGCGACCGAAATACTTTACTAATCGAGTCTTTTTTTTTCTCTGACGCTTGAGTATGCTCAGGAATAGAACCCTTTCATTTTTCAGGGTCTGATTCGATGTGGTTTAATTGTTATTAAATAAACAAAAATAATAATTAATAAATAATTATTAAAAAAAAATTATGAGGCGTGCACTTTTGGATTTTCCAAATTATTTATTATTTACGTAGCCCTGTTACTACCTAGTTGTGATATTTGTTACGTAAAATTTCTCTAGATTTTCCTACAATGTAAAATATTTATTAATTTGTTTTATCTTATGGATAATGTAAACAATTGTACAATATTTGTAGGTCGTAATATGAGTATTACACGTTTGTCCTGAAAAATTAGTATGACATAATAATATATTAATGAACAACTTGAAACTTTTTAGAATTATACGCTTTGGTAAATAACGCTGGCGTGATGACGATAGCGGACTACGAAATACAAACCCCTCACATTATTGAGAACACCATTAACGTCAATTTACTGGGGTCGATGAGAATGGCATCTGCGTTTCTTCCTGATCTCAGAAGAACTGCTTCAGAGGTAACATTAATTATTAATGTTTAGTTACTTAACTACTCATATGATTTTTTCCTAAAAAAATTGTATGTAATTCTATGACACGGTTTCTATGACGTGTGCTTTTACATATTGTTTTGTTTGTAGTTCTTTGTTCGTTTGCTCGACCGGTTTTTTATAAAAAAATAGTTATAATGGCGTATTTCTGATTCAATTTCCTGATTAGCTGACAATGTACCTCGACTAATTTTATTATTTTCACAGGGTTTTGTTAAACCACGTATAATCAACATAGCTAGCCATTGTGGCCTACAGCCATTGCCTAGGTTTGGACCATACAGTGCGAGCAAAGCTGGGTTATTGGCATGGACACGGTCACTACGTTTAGAACATTCTGGAAGCGGCCTGACCGTTGCCGCATTTGTACCTGGTCGGTATAATTTTATATTTGCTTTTTTTTGTTACGTGTTTTGCACGCCACACAACGCGAAGCTACAACGCGTGTTCTATTTTTTTTGTGAATTCGAAGTACATGTTTATATGCGTATTTAATAAAGAAATGACAAATTGGCTATTCATAAAAACCAGAAAAAATAGAAGAACAAAAAACGTTTTTGAGTTTGAGTTAAAATGTTTTCAGGTGGCTTCGTGGGTGCCAGTAATCTCATGTTCACTCAAAAATGCCAAGAAGATGCTATATTAAAAAATATGACTGAAGAACAGAAGCCAATATACGAATCCAAAATAATTACATTGAACAATTACTTGTGCCAAAGCACACAGAAAAGTAGATTCGATGCCCTGAAAGATGAGAATATTATAGAGACGTTCATGAAAGTAGTACATGCGGATAAGCCGAAATTATTGTACAAGGTGGAGACTTGGCGATACAAATTCTATTATACGTTAATGAAAATTCCATTTCCGGAACCGTTACATTTATGGATTATCAAAAAATTCTTAATATTCCCTAATTGAAACTAATCAATTTAATATAATGAAAGAACTAAGTATAATAATTATTATGTACCTACCTATTTCATATTTTACGAACGAATTGTTAATGATTATTATTATATTATTTTAATATTGCTTTGTAAAATCGTTTTATATGTACCTAAGTAAGTATACAATATAATCATGTAATTAGAACAATTGAATTATTAATGAATGTGATTAAATATTGGAAGGAAATAAAATAAACATTTTATTCAACGTTTTATATAACTGTTGACTATTACTTTAAGAAAATTATAAACTACCTTTATCTAGGTACTATACACGCACTGTACACACCACAGATTACTATAATATAGAATGCATCTCTGACTAATATGTATATTATATTAGTCAGAGATACACACCTACATACCTGTATATCGCCGTCCCCGGAGAATAAAATGATAATCGCCCATTCTTGCCCACTAACATAGTTTTATTGTTATGTCATATTTGAAGCCTACGTAGCAGTAGCGATAATACTTAATAGGTACATCTATACAATTTTTATTGTAATTTTTCTCCTGTAGGTATTCCACAAAGTTATAAGATATTACAATATGTAATATTCACAGCTTTTTCCCAGAACATAATTATTACAAACATATTAAAAAAAAGATAATACTTACTATGATAGTGAAAAAGTTTCTCTACTCTTTATAATATTATTATGATAGTAACTTTTACAATAATATTATAGAAAAACGAATCGGTGAAATAAAGACGAACGCCTATAATATTATCATTTTATTCTCGTAAAAATATTTGGCGCCATTCGTATGACCATTTTTAAATAATAATAGTTGATTACTCTAATATTGTTTTATTAAAAAACCCCAGAATAAAAGTTCATTGGTTATTATCCATTAGTGCATATGCCCATTATGAACGAGAATAAAATCATAAACTTTGTGTAAATAATTATAGTGCGCGCAAGATAAGTCTGCGCGCAGCCAAAATTGGAACTAAACATTGGCCACCCATCGGCGGCCATTGGCGGCATTGGCATACCTAAATAATAAACTTGAATAACAAATTAGAATAACCTCAAGAATAACAATATATTATAGAGAATCCCAAAATTTACTTTAAATAAAGAAAAAAAAATATTAGTTGGGCTGGCAACATTAAGCACGCCACCAGGTAGCCGTAGACAGAGAATCCAATAGACACCGGCAATGCGTGTCGCAGAAAGAGATAAAAAAGAATACGTCACAATATTTAGGGTTACCATGTGAGGGAAAATTTACCCCGCAATTTGTAAGATACAAATCTCTCAATATCATTATTCACATAACATAAGTGGATAATAATGAGATATCCACGTTACATACTTACATGTTTATACTAATATTATAAAGAGAAAATGTTTGTAATTATGTATGTACATATGTATGTATGGTTTTCGGAGCGCAGCTAGTATATAATAAACATATTACTTTTAGATGGGTAATACATATTATGTATATACACATACCTATATATTATATAATCCATACTATATAATATTATAAATGCGAAAGTAACTCTGTCTGTCTGTCTGTTACTCAAACACGCCTAAACTACTAAAACAATTTGCATGAAATTTGGTATGTAGATATTTTGATACCTGAGAAAGGACATAGGCTACCTTTTATTGCGAAATATGTACCACGGGCGAAGCCGGGGTGGACCACTAGTATGTATAATATATATAATTATCATAATCCCATATAAAAATGTGTATGTAATGATAATGTAGATGAAAACTCGATTGTTCATTATTTTTTATAAAATAAAATAAAAAAAATAAAAGAATGTTTATTTTCGTAAGTATTAACAGATACACACGTTAATTATATTGACCGACCCGCGAACGCGCAAAAAAAACGAAATTTACTTAATAATAATTTATTGTAATAAAAAAATTACATTTAAATTATCTCTAACTTAATTAACTACGTCCCTCCGGTTCAATGTTGGAAGTTGGAACCAAGAGTGTCCATTGTCTTCGGCGGGGCAGCGTCGCGGTGGTGGTGATTGCCGTAATACTTTCTAACCTTCGGTTTTGGTTTCCAATCTGTTCATCCTGTAGCTACAATCCAAATTTGTCGTAAATTATCCGGTTCAGGAAAACTGGAACAAGCCATTGAATATTTCAGATATTTAATTAAATACACACTGCAGAATATATATTATTATTTCCCATAATAGTGGGTAACAATTTGTAGAAAAGTTGGCAACACAAAATTTTTTAGGTTAAAATTTATAATTGTTATTTTTGTGGTTTTTAAACAATGTATTCAAGTCAACAGCACGTGATACACAATATATTAACACGCTGAAATATCATGAAGGCCTATAAACTGATAAAGAGTTGTATACTTACGAGTGAAAAGACAATCCAGGCATTTTCGTTCCACTATCACTTTAACACCCTTTAACGCTACACCGCACCATGGTATTATTTTATAAGGTATTAACAGTAAGTCTAAATCATTAAAAACCAAACATACCATGAATTACGTAACTTAGAACATGTAAAAACTATATTTTTAGGGAAGACGATACTTAGCTGTCAAACTTTGTTTAGCAAAGTAGGTTTCTTTTCTTGAAAAAAGTGGCACGCTGGGTGAAACAAAAAATTTTATCGTTCTCTCTCATTTCTTTACACAACACCGGCATAAGTTGCTCTTTTTCTTGTGTGAATGCGACATAAACTATCAATTTGTCTATTGGTTTCTCTGTCTACGCAGGTAGCACTAGTACGTTTACGTAGTACCTACTATCTGTGGTTTTATTTTTCTGTAAGACAACACTTTACACTGCTGTCTATTACTATGACACTGATCGTTGTTTATTGACATTTGACATTGACATTTGACATACGGAAGGAATTCTGTCTGTGTTTCTGTCGCGGTTTTATTCTCGTTTTCTTTGGCATATTTGTATTTCCAACGATCTAAATAATCTTTTTAATACCTTATTAACTTCGAATTTAAGGGCTATTAATGAATTTTATATTTACTTTCTATATACTTGCACTATTTACTATTTAAGTAATCCCAATAATGTCCTAATGCTCACTTTTACAAATACTTTTTATTCTTTTTAAATTTTATGTCTATCTTTTGAAGTTAACCCAAATCGCAATCTCCTACGATGGAAGTCCAATTTGGACCAAATTCCATAGATGAATCTGTAAGTAATATCCATTTAAATATATTATATTTTACAAAATATAAATTTCTAATAGGTTATAATACTACCCGGCTTTTAGAATCTGCTTTACAAGCTACAACGGAAAATAAAGGTGTTTAATACATCTAATACATTGCCTAATCGAGGGTATAATCTTTTGACGACATCAAGCAAATATGGTATTGTATTTGTTGCTTCACCACAAGGAGTTTTATCTGGTAAGTTATACTTAAATTTATTTTAAATTATGAATAAATTATAATTTTAATCACACAAACTACTATTTATTGAATACTCCTTACAGTGTATAATATCAAAGACTTGATCAACAATGAAATTGAACCACAACACCTATCGGTCAAACTACCAGTGCAACCCACTCATATAGCCGTAAACTGTGATCAGGAATGGCTAGCTGTAGTGGGGAGTCAAATGCTATTGGTTTTTAAAGTAACTGATTTTCAAAATCCAGTAAGTAGCCATTTTATTGACTAACTTTATATTTATAGTCCATTGAATAAAAAGTTCTAGAGTGCGTGAGTTAGTAACGTAAGATGTTTCTTCGGAAACATGTCAAGAGTCCCTAGGTAATAAACATACTAAAACCCCGGGCCACTAGGAGGAGCCCCGGAGTGGGGGGAGGGGGGAAATGGGTCCATTTTTTCATTTTTCGCTTAAATCTCAAAAACGGTACATGTTAGAGAAAAACTTTCAAGGAAAAGTTGAAAGGCCATAAAATTATCTACAAGTTGTACCTGAATCATTTTTTCCTATATCCTACCGTTTCTGAGTTATACGCAGTAAAACATGATTTTGGCTCAAACAATTTCCACATCAATCGATCAAAAAATATTTCTTTCTTCCAAAAAACTCAAATGTGCAACTTGTGACCGGTACTGATAGATTGCTCTTAATTAGGTCTATAATTGGTAAAATAAACACATTCCTCCATGGAAGCCTTAAGGAGAAATCGATTGTCAAAATATTATATTATGGTAGTTTGAGTAACTGAACTTAATCTTTTTATTTTTTTCTTCCAAAAAACTCAAAAGTGCAACTTGTGACCGGTACAGATAGATTGCTCATAATTAGGTCTATCATTGATAAAAATACCAGATTCCACCACGGAGGCGTTTACGGGGAATTGAATTTTATTATGGTAGTTACGATACTTGAACTTTTTATTTTTTTTCTCCAAAAAAACTCAAAAGTGCAACTTGTGACCGATACTGATAGATTGCTCTTAATTAGGTCTTTAATTGGTAAAATAAACACATTCCTCCATGGAAGCCTTTAGGAGGAATCGATTGTCAAAATACTATATTAGGGTAGTTTGAGTTACTGAACTTGATCTTTTTATTTTTTTCTTCCAAAAAACTCAAAAGTGCAACTTGTGACCGGTACTGTTAGATTGCTCTTAATTAGGTCTATAATTGGTAAAATAAACACATTCCTCCATGGAAGCCTTTAGGAGGAATCGATTGTCAAAATACTATATTAGGGTAGTTTGAGTTACTGAACTTGATCTTTTTATTTTTTTCTTCCAAAAAACTCAAAAGTGCAACTTGTGACCGGTACAGATAGATTGCTCATAATAAGGTCTATCATTGATAAAAATACTAGATTCCACCACGGAGGCGTTTACGGGGAATTGAATTTTATTAGGGTAGATACGATACTTGAACTTTTTATTTTTTTTCTTCCAAAAAAACTTAAAAGTGCAACTTGTGACCGGTACCGATAGATTGCTCATAATTAGGTCTATCATTGATAAAAAAAACAGATTCCACCATGGAGGCGTTTAGGAGGTATTGAATTTTATTAGGGTAGTTACGATACATGAACTTTTTAACTAACTACCCTAATAAAATTCAATTCCCCGTAAACGCCTCCATGGTGGAATCTGGTATTTTTATCAATGATAGACCTAATTATGAGCAATCTATCTGTACCGGTCACAAGTTGCACTTTTGAGCTTTTTGGAAGAAAAAATAAAAAGTTCATGTATCGTAACTACCCTGATAAAATTCAATTCCCCGTAAACGCCTCCGTGGTGGAATCTGGTATTTTTAGCAATGATAGACCTAATTATGAGCAATCTATCTGAACTGGTCACAAGTTGCACTTTTGAGTTTTTTGGAAGAAAAAAATAAAAATATCAAGTTCAGTAACTCAAACTGCCCTAATATAATATTTTGACAATCGATTCCTCCTAAAGGCTTCCATGGAGGAATGTGTTTATTTTACCAATTATAGACCTGATTAAGAGCAATCTATCAGTACTGGTCACAAGTTGCACATTTGAGTTTTTTGGAAGACAGAAATATTTTTTGATCGATTGATGTGGAAATTGTTTGAGCCAAAATCATGTTTTACTGCGTATAAATCAGAAACGGTAGGATATAGGAAAAAATGATTTAGGTAGAACTTGTAGATAATTTTATGGCCTTTCAACTTTTCCTTGAAAGTTTTTCTCTAACATGTACCGTTTTTGAGATTGAAACGAGAAAAGAAAAAATGGACCCATTTCCCCCCTCCCCCCACTCCGGGGCTCCTCCTAGTGGCCCGGGGTTTTAGTATGTTTATTACCTAGGGACTCTTGACATGTTTCCGAAGAAACATCTTACGTTACTAACCCACGCACTCTAGACGCCCCTTGGAGGGACTCATTCAATGGACTATTATCAAATAAGTTAGTAATAGTTTAATAAATAATTGTGTGAACTGTGAATTTGATATTTTTGGTTTTACGGCATTCAAATGCTTTATAAATATAAATTTATAAAGAATAGAAAAAAAATTCTATTCTTTATAAATTTAGATAATTTGCTGTTTCTTTCTTTATAATTGTGTTAATTTATCATTTTATCTTGTAATCAATATATTGGTGGATAATTTTTTAGAATGTTGGACCATCTGCATCTATAAAATGTGATGTCAATCCATCAACTTTTGTATCATCCCTGCAATGGAATCCATGTGTACCTGACACTATTGGTATTGTCTTCTTTGACGGTACTCTAGTTGTTTGCCAAGTTAGTACTATGCAGAAAAAGCAAATACCATCTACTGCTAGGTAAGTACATTTGTTACATATTTTATGCTTCATTTAAAGAACTTTACTCTCATTTAAATTAAATATCCACTTATATGAAAACTTTATTAAAATAAGTGGTTGTAAACATCATGACTGTTAAGAATATATTGTTGTTAAACATTTGTGTAATTAATAATATTATTTGCTTTCCCTCTGCTTTGTAGAAAACTTACCAAATCTATATTAAATAATATCTAAATCTGTTGTGTAATTTTAAAGATCTAATAATACGGAAACACAGACGGTGGAAAGCGAATTTGTTTTTTACTATGTAGTGATGACTACTCTACCAATGACCAATCCATACTAATATTATAAATGCGAAAGTAACTCTGTTTGTCTGTCTGTTACTCAATCACGCCTAAACAACTGAACCAATTTGCATGAAATTTGGTATGGAGATATTTTGATACCCGAGAAAGGACATAGGCTACCTTTTATTGCGAAATTATTTATTACGATGTGATGCGATTACCTTTTATTACCACAGGCGAAGCCGGGGCAGACCTCTAGTTTCTTAATATTTCTGTTTATATATTTTATCAGGTGCATATGTTGGAGCCCCAAAGGAAAACAGTTAGTAACTGGGAACAATGACGGAACGCTCTGTCAATACAAACCAGACTTGTCACCTATGAAACAAGTACCCGCTCCCAATCTGTTTGAAGGAGCGCCTGTTGAAGCTCTGGCTATTTATTGGATATCCACTTATCAATTTGCTGTTGTATTTAGAAATGCGTCTGATAATAGCCGGCCAGGTATGAAATATGTTTGTAATTAATATATTTAGTACAAAATCTATATCAGTAGCAAATAGCAGTAGAAATCACCCGTAAAAGGAACAGGATAGTTTGAAATTTTTTTGTTTATTTCTATTTGATACAACCAATTGAAATGTTGATATTCATCAATAAAACACAGCTTATTTGTTATGAATCTTGAATCAAAAAGTAATATTGTATAATTGTCTTCTTATATCAAAAACTATAGTTTTGTCAGTTGTCTGTTATATATTCTGTTTTATGATTTTAGCTGTAACTATAGTCAGCACACCTAAGGGAGCAAAGCCAGGATGCCTAAACTATGAAGATATTTGCTACAGTATGGGGTCTAATAGACCCTGGTATTACTATTTACATGGCATTGCCCAATGGTAAGAAGAATTTATTATTTTTTGCGTATTCTTGCCATGCCAGGGCAACGCCCAGCCTATTAAGCCATATTCAAAGTGTCTAAGATATAAAAAATATAACTTGTTTTTTTCATAAATTTCAGGAATATGATTTTGTCATCATCTTCAAATAGTATGGAAATTGCAACCCTTGGAACCAAAGATGGTGTTGCTTGGATACAATGGTGCCAGGTAAGCATTATTATTATATTTCCAGTAATTATCTACTGCAAAATTCTTCTTCTTTGTCGATTCACTCTTGGCAGAGTGGTTGTGGTCATGTTGAGACGTCCACATCGGTGGTAGAGGCGGATTATCGACCGTAATTCTGGCAAAATAGTATAAATAAATCTGAATTAAGATATTATAACAATAATTTTTATTTATTTTAATAATTAAATTAACATTTTCTTTAAAAATATTTGAGCTTTAAAAGTAAATATTTATAAAAATCAATTTATCATATGAAAATTTTTATTTACTAAAATCATTTTCAGAATGATGAAGCCAGACCAGAGTTGCCGCTAACATCTAAAAAACAAGAAAACTACCCTGTTGGATTATGTGTTGATACTAGTGCTGTTCATCAGCTGCCATGGGGTAAATGACACAATTTTATTATTATAGAGAACACTGTAGACACATAGAAATAGTGAACCACTATTTTTTAACAGATCTAATAAATACATACATGCTTATTATATGGTTCAAATAACAAGTAATATTTTGTATAATTATATATTTGATAAAACAAAATTTCTAGTTATACATTGTAATTTTTAAAGTAATTTTTATACATTCAAAGGGTAAATCTATACTAATATTATAAAGCTGAAGAGTTTGTTTGTTTGTTTGTTTGAACGCGCTAATGTCGGGAACTACTGGTCCGATTTGAAAAATTCTTTCGGTGTTAGATAGCCCATTTATCGAGGAAGGCTATAGGCTATATATTATCACGCTACGACCAACAGGGGTGGAGCCACGGGGGTGAAACCGCGCGGAGCAGCTAGTCTTTCATATTTTTCGTTTTAGGTGAAAATGAAGTTCTACCACCAATGCCTTTTTTGCTCATCGTATCACAGACTGGTCTCCTAACAGTCTTCAATATCATAAACTTGGATAAGGGGGTTGCGAAAATATGCACACAGCCTCAGAACCTATCTTTACCAACTGCTGCTATGACGAGGTAAGGAAATTTTTATAGCATACATTTATTCAGACTCATATTTGACATCAACCCTTTATAAATTTAATTTTTTATAAACCCTTGATTAAACTAGACTTCTTCTAGAACAACTGAATATTGTCCAATTATGTTAATAAGAACCACCTTCTTCATAGACTTTGTCAAAATTACAGAGAGCACATAGTCGCTCATCAATTATATCAGGCTTATAAGAATTAAGAATAGTGAAAATTTTGTTTTTTCATTGCTCCCTTATTAAAGTAGAGCCATTTTAATAGGCAACACTTGACAGTTCAACAAAATTCAACAACGTATAGGTATATTAAGAAGAGCTGGAACGTCAACACATTTACATATTGCACATGTTAGGCCGGGAGATACTGACACAAAATTTCGGGTCATTTGTAACAGGATGGCGGTCTAGAGGGGTCTTAGTACGCAATGACAAAAATAAAAATGATGGTCAGAACGCTGGTACCGGCGGACTAGTCGCGTGGGCGTTAGTCACACTCGTCGGATAAATAGCGAAAGTCCAACGATTTGTAACACAAAAATTTTAGAATTTACCGATAGCCCTTAAAAAAGTTGTAGGCGGTAGTGTCATGCCATACAGTTACGATGTGACTTACAGTCCGCCATACCGACGTGAATGCGTTGATTTAAAAAAAACAATTCAACCATTTGTACCGGGCTCACTTTTGCACAGGTAACCATCGTCGTGCAGCCATTTACTAAAATCGCCATGCCATACTTTTCGGACGATTCCAAATGGTCGCCATACCGCGGAAAATCTGCAAATTTTTGAATTTTTTTTTCTCGCCACCCACGCGACTAGTCCGCCGGTATCAGCGTTCTGAGTTGTGACCATCATTTTTCTTTTAGTCATTGCGTAATAAGACCTCTGTAGAACCGCCATTCTGTTACAAATGACCCGAAATTTTGTGTCAGTATCTCCCGGCCTATGTATGTGTCATATTTTGCAATTGTTTATAAATACAGGGTGATGTAATTGGTGTAGTACGAATATCTAAAAATCTATGAAGAATTTTGTGATACAGTAAATGGAAGAATTATAGACTATTTTACAGTATTTAATAAAATCATTTAATTTTTTGTTCATTTTCATTAGAAATGTCAATTTTTCTCACCAAGGTGGAAATTTGGATGATAAGGATCTTGTTAGAAAAATATAAATTTTGACTAAAATCGGCATTTTTTTTTTCAAAAATCAAATAACTAATTAATAATCAGAGTTATCACATTATTAAAAAAAATAAGCCAAACTATACACAATTTTTACCTACTTGATGCAATCCTCAAAGATCATGGACATAGTGTATTGCGCCTTCCACCATACCATCCAGAACTCAACCCAATAGAGTTACTATGGGGCATAATTAAAGGGAAAGTAGCATCACAAAATGTGAACTTTAACTTGAAAACTGTGGAAGAATTATTTAGAAAGGAAGCAAATGCTATTAGTCTGGATATGTTTAGTGACGTTTGGAGAAAGACGCGAGAACATGAGGAAAAATATATTCAATTGGAACCAAAAGTAGATAATTACACTGACTCATTAAGAAATTCCGACAACGAAACATCGAGTTCTTCGAGCGATGAAAGTTACAGTGAAGTAGAAGATTACGATTATGATTAAATAGATTCTTCTTCTTCTCTATAGATACTGCTTTCTGAATTGGTGGTAAATGTTAAAACTGTTAAACTGTTATGACGATTCAAAAGTGCTTCTAGAAGAAGTCTAATTGTATAAATGTTTGAGTTTGAGTTTAAAACCAATAGTGTGAAAATTATACAATAAACATGTAACACATATTTGTTAGCGCGTATTGGTAGGTATTACGTACTTACTACAAATATAATATTTCTTAGATATCTTTACTCGACCAAAGTCAGGAATTTAATTATTATTTGATGATTGAATGATTATTAATACTTTTATCCAATTGATTATTATTAGAATAAATAATTAACTTCATCAATTGATTTACTTTTAAATTATAATTTTACAGGTAAATTATGAGAGCTTTCATAAGTAATTATATTTGCATATATATATCTACAACGCACCCATTTTACAATTCAAGTCTAAAATGAAACTAGAGTCGCATTTATTTTTGAACATACTGTAAGTGAAATTGCATAAGTGTGAGTACTGTGAACATGCCAGCTTTCCCTAATTGACCGATAACCTAGTAACGACGACATAGAATAAAATGATATTTCGTTTTGTTAGAACTGCACATTTGCTTAACTTTTTTCAATTACGATTACATATTTATAATAATAATGACCGATACAAGTAATTTTAGGATTTGATTTTACTGATAAACCATTCTAAACATAATAAACAATTTCTGATTTAAAAGAACTGACGTTGCTACAATTTTGTGTCAATAAACCTTTTTTCTTGTTAAATACCAGAGACGTTACTCTAAAAATCGAAATCTGACATCTAGAATCGAATGCATAGATTACTTGGGAATAAAAATCATAATAAATTATTGACATGTGTTTCAAGTTCGATTGACAAATGTTTCAAGTCCGTATCGATTGATTCACTTTAATCGATGTTTTTAAGCAGGTTACCACCCTATGAAGATAACATTGATAGACGTCAAATGTTGCCTATTAAATTGGCTCGACAATAACTCTACTCTTTCTGTTTGAGTATTTCTTACTTGCAATAAAACTTAATTTTAACGTGATAACGTTTTTAAAATCGTTTTAGTCGGGTGACATGTTCAGAAACTTGTGTCACACCAAAACCTCACGAGCGCGATCGCAGGTATAACGAGAGAGAGACGGACCGATCTCCCGTCTCATCTCGAGCGCTGCCACCAATAAGACGTTATCACGTAAACATCTCGATCGTAAACCTACTTTACAAACAACCAATATTTTTTTTTTAGTGAAATACCAGATGACGCACCACAACAGGAAGCTGCACCACCTGCTCAGGTAAGCTTTCTTTTAAGCACTGTGATCCATTAATTTATTTTCATTTTAGGCAAGTAGATAAGAGAAGAATTCTATTCTAATATATTTATTTCAGACACAGATATGAATACAAATTAAAATTTTTCTTAATAAAATCAATTATTTTATTTCATTCTATAATACCTTGGCGATCAAAATATTGTGTACCAAACCAATACTAATATTAATTATTGTTAAATATCTATTACTTATAGCTCATAACAAAATCAATGTTTACTTTGATTTGATAAAAAAAATGTTAACTTAACCTTCAAAATGTATGTATAACATTTGTCACTAAGTTTTGCAACATATTTTAGCCTCAACCGGCCGCGGCGGCAGTTCAACATCAACAACCAGTTCAACAACAGCAACCAATTCAACAACAACAACCAATTCAACAACAACAACCAATTCAACAACAACAACCATTTCAACAACAGCAACCAATTCAACAACAACAACCAATTCAACAACAACCGATTCAACAATCCCCAGTACAACAACTAACGTCAATACAACAGTTAACATCAATACAACAGCTCTCGAAGCCCATACAACAGACGCCAAAGGTCGAACAACAGACGCCAAATAGCGCGCAATTTTCATTGTCGCAAGTGCAGAGTGCTATTGGAGCTGCGGGTAAATATTTTATTTTTATATTTAAGGAGACCTAGAATTGGGCTATTCAATATTTTGTTATTGCTATTACTAAAGACCTCTTTAAAATTTGTAATTTTAAAATCAAGAGATATATTAATCATATTTTAGATAAACATTGAACTAACACAAATCTGCCATTGAAATTTATATGGAAAATGTTTTAAAATTTGAAGTTTTAAAATTTTTATTATTTCAGCTGCATTTAATGTGCAAAAGCCATCAACAGCAGCTGTTACTGTATCGACTCCACCAGTAAGTGTTTATGAAAACCAAAATCCAAATAATGTGAAGGATTTAGAACCTTGCAATAACTAATTTCATTGCATGATTTTCCTCAAAAATTATATATGTTATTGAAAAACAACAAAAACTTTTATCTCATCCAGTTTAGCTTGTCATCACATAAACCTACCTTTGCTAAATGATAATCTATAAGTTTTTTGAATATTATTATCTATCCAAAATAACAATAAAATAATGTTGTAGGCAGCCCCAAAACCAACTCCAGTACAAATCACTCCAAATCAAAATGCTACAGTAGAAGCAAATGCTGCGATGAAGTTAGAACAAGAGAAGGCAAATAAAGCTAAAGTGGAACTTGAATTGAAGAATATGTTGATAAAGGAAGTCAATGATTTCCAAATGGAACTTTATAAATTTATGACAATGACTAGGGAGAGTCAGAATAAGGTGGGTATTTAAGTAAGAAATTATAATATTTTTGTTTTTAAAAATATTTATGTATTGTATAAAGTTGTATAAAAATGAATATGAAAAGGATGCTACCGTTACCTTGGTTTATGTATTATATATTTCTGGACATCACTTTTTTGTCAAAACACACGATACTAAATCACTTACTTTCAGGTGATAAATGATATCTTAAACTTAGCACAATATTCTGTGCCAAAGGCAAAACATGTAGTATTTTGATAAGTTATTATGAGGTATTTCATACCTATAAATACATTTATATATAAATAAATTAGTGTCTAATTCAGATTCAACAAGAAATCGACGCGGTTAAACCAAACTCAGAACTGCAAACGCTACACGCGGAACAATTGAAGAAAGACTGTTCTGTAGAAGAGTTGACGGAATCTGTAATTCAATTGAAGTTGGAGCTTGTAAGAGCGTGTGCGGTGATCGCTGAGGCTAAAACACATGCTGAGTAAAATTTTTTTTTTATTTTTTTATCCTAGATTTCTAATAAACAATTGTTTTGAGAAATTTTTTATAGCACCGTAAAAATTCGATTACGAGGCGGATTTAAATCGGGATTCTTTAAAAAATTCTCATTTATAAAACATTTAAATGCTATAAATCAAAATATCAAACGATTGTTTTAAGATTTTATTAATCCAGTTTTAAACTATACTTTGAATATCTTCTTCTTCTTATATATAAAAATGAATCGCAAAATGTGTTGGTAAGCGCATAACTCGAGAACGGCTGAACCGATTTCGATAATTCTTTTTTTATTATATTCCTTGAAGTACGAGGATGGTTCTTATGTAGAGAAAACGTAAACGTACCACGGGCGAAGCCGGGGCGGACCCTACCGGTCCGCCCCGGCTTTTTTAGAATATAAATAATATGATTTCTTGTTCTTGTCTTAAATTAACTTAGCCTTAACTCTTACATATGTAAATAATTGAATTTAACAAGCGCAATCCTTTTATCCGTTTAATTTTTATTTTTCCTTTTCATGAAATAAAATGACGAAAATATTTTCAGAGCCAAGGATCTTCATGAATGGACGCAAGCCGATCCGTTAACAATTAAACGTTTTGCGTCTATCAAGAAGCTTGCGTATTACGTGCAGAATCAGCTAGACCAAGCACAAAAAGCGCTTGACTTTAAATGGAATGAAATGTCTACCAAAAGTCAATATGGAAAGTAAGTTTTCGTTATTTATTAATTTTTTATAATGTACATCATATCTTTGTTAACAAGTATATACCCTACCTACCACCATTTTCTAAAATATTATCCTTCAAAACTATCAATGTGAATATGGTGTTAAAATAGTGTTAAAAAGATCATAGTGATCATAGTTTAGTCTTTTTTTTACCCGACTACGGCAAAGCAAAAGGAGGGTTATGATTTTGACAGGCTATGTATGTATGTATGTATGTATGTATGTATGTATGTATGTATGTTCATCTGTTCCCTCGTAACTTCTAAACTACTTATCAGAATTCGACAAATGACATATCATTAGAAGCGTCTTAATTGTCCGCTGGTTATAGGCTATATGGGGTTTCACAAAATCTAATGTGGCGCCCTCTAGCGGACAAAACATACAGAGTAAAAAAATAAAGTTAAGATAAATATGCCGTGTTTGGTATCATTTGGAAGCTTTTTACTTGCACATTTTGAATATATATATATTACTAGCATTTGCTTGTGACTTTACCTGTATTCATGGGCTGATTGCATATAATTCACATCTTTTCGTTCATAGCTTCTTTATTAGTTCATCAATTTAACTTTTGTTTTATACTTTTTCAGCGTCGTTTTTTGTCGTAGTTGGGTTTTAGTTGTTTTACTTTTTATCTTGTTTCAGTTAATTAGATTGATTCTGAGCAATTTAAAAAGTTAAGTTATTGAATAAAATTCTCAAAATTATCGAATTTGGACCGTCATAGAGTGTGTTTTACATTTATACATAAAATATTCTTTCATAGACCAGGCCAACGCATGATTCGTCCGATCTTAGATGACGTGTATCAACCACTAGTAAAACAGCAAGAGATCCTTAGTCGCCAACAAGCAGTGTTAAAAACGTTAAGGAATACACTCAACGAATGTAATACGACGCCAATGTTTAAATCCACTTCCTTGTTGCGAAGCACGCCGTTTAAGAATAAGTATGTATCAATTGTTTTGTAATAGATTTTTCGGAGTCAACTAATAATTCATTTCTTATCCAATTAAAACTTACTTTGTAATCTAAATTGAAAATTATATCAACTACACAAATGTCATGAAGGCGAATGATTTGATTTTATCTAAAACTCAAAAACTACCCATTAGGACATTAATGATCATATATTAACCCTTCCATATTTTAGGGATCCATTATCGAAATTGACAAAAAATATTCTCAACATGAGCATTGAACCTCAAGACAATAAAGAAAAGGAACTATCCGCCCAAAAGTTAGATGCTCTCCGCGACATGCTTTCCAACCATAGACCCAAAAAAATTAAACCCGTCAGTGTTGAACTACGCCAGCATTTAGAATCCATGTGGGACAAATATAAGAAAGGCGTCAAGGAAAGAGCGGAAAAACGCGAAATGGACAAACAGATGGAAATACAAAAGCAAAATGATATCCATAGACAAATGGAATACCAAAAACAATTGGAGGCCCAAAGACAAATTGAAATACAGAAGCAAATAAAAGCGGATATTCAAAGACAAATAGAGGCGGAAATGCAAGCAGAGATAAGAAAGGAAATAAAGGCTCAGATGATGAGTGAGGCGCAGGCTAAAATGAAAACTGAATTGCAGCAAGGTATAGTAGAATGTGTGTTTTAATAATTAATTACTTGTATAAAATTAATATTGTATCGTATGCATTTACGGTCTTACTATTAAAATGTTACCCATTCGCTTTGCAATGGATTAGTAATTGCAATAGCCTGTCTTGTTTTTATGATTGACGTTTCATGTGAACAAGAGCAGGACACAGCTATGGTAGAAAATGGTAGAAATTTATCCATTGTTTAACTTTTTATTAGTAAGGCCGTATATATATTAATCCTAATCACATTAATTTCCTTCTTTATTTCTGTGTTTATTAACTGGAAGTGTATTTGAAATTATTATGTTATTAACTTTAGACTTAATTACAAAATAATCTCCCATTCAAAACACGTCACAAATCTTAAAGTAATATAATATAATGTGTTTAATCCAAATAATACCAAATATCTATTCCAATATATAAACAATTCACAGCTCAACAAATTAATACATTCATTAAAAAGGAGCCGAAACCTTTGAAAGAATCACCCATTTCCGTACCGTCATTTTCACCGGCAAGTATGGCAAAACCATCCAAACCAGGTATGGGAAATGTTGCCAGAACATTGTTTACTGGAGGTATGTAGCTTTTTACTAACTTTCTGGTAACATTTTATTTGTTAAAAAAGCTTATGTAAAGTACCAAACTCAGGGAAAATATAATAAAATATGTATATTCGTTTGAAAATAATTAAGCAGAGATTTTCTTGTTTTATTATATATAATATTAATTTAATATATATAATATTAATTTAATTTAATATTAATTTAATAATTTGATATATCAAATCCACCAACGTGTCCTCTTAGCTTTGTTAGGGTATTGATAAAGTTCTTTCTCCTGCAATAATATATTGTATTCATACATTTTATCAATGCTATTCTATGTAAAAAGTTGTAGATAGGTTATTAGCGCTCCAGGAGTGGCACATGGAAATGTGGTTAATTAGCCATATTAAACTTCATTTGTCTCTTTTCGCTCACGATATTTTTATCATGCCATCTTATTTCGACGTTTAATCGAGTGTGCGTTAGTGTACCGTTTTAAAGATCGATTGTGGTACTTTGTACTTATTATACGATTGATTGTAATAGTCACCTCTCTAGGAGCTAAATACATGGTTATGTTTATATTTCATACCTTTGTTAATAAAACAATAAATTATTGTAGAAACAAAGACTGAAGATGTTCCTAAGCCACAACCACAAGTTTCGGCAGAACCAATAAAGACTGAACCAATCCCTGCTAATATAACTTCACCGTCAAACCAACGTTCACTAAAAGATTATTTGAAAGGTGATGTTGAAAACTTGGTACAAAATGTCTGCTCGCCAACTTCTTTTTCTTGTGAGTATAATAAAATAAGTTATTAATATGATTATCATATCTAGATTTTATTGTCTTGTGAATATCTAAATTGCAAAAAGGTTTACTGCAATCTATTCAAAATTAAATAAATAATTTTATTAATTGATAATCATACTTTTTCCAGTAGTCAGTAGACACTGCCATCCTTTTTAGTGTAAAAGATTAATTCATTTTGGCACTATAACATATTCAATACGTGTTTTTTATAATATTAAATTTAGTTTTGATACTATATTTCAAATAATAGTCATAAATAAATATGATTACAACAAACATTTCTATAAAAAAAAAAAAACATTTTTACAGTTGCTAAACCCGCCACAACTAGCAGTACACCTTCATCAGTATTTTCATCAAAACCAATTGCCGGAATGACGAGTATGTTCAGTAAATTTACGGAATCGCCAGCTCCTGAAACAAAACAAGCCGTGAAACCCATTGTGACATCTGATGAAACGGGCGAACTCGAAACTATAAAAAGCGTGACTCAGTCACAAACTAAAGAAACTAAACCCCTACAAAATATATTCAGTATGAAAACATCTACACCCTTAACAAGCGTGCAAAATGTTCCTGATCTCGTTAAGGGAAATCAAATAACGTTTGGTAAAGCTGAAGTTAAACCAGCGCCAAAAGTAGAAAAAGAACCTTCAGTGCCTAAAGAGAATGTACAGAAAGCTGCGGAAGCTACAGTAAAAATTTCTGTTGCAAAGAAGGATAGTGAATTGAAACCTTTTCCTATACAATCTATTAGCATCCCGCCTGGTGTAACACCTTCTCAACCTGTTTTTGTTGGTAAGATATAATACATTTATTATTGCGTAATATGAAATTAACAAATTAATTATTTCTATTAATAACTTCTTTTGCAGTGGACCTTAAAAAAACAAATGAAATTAAAATCCAAAAATCTCTCCCTGCTGCATTTTTTGCTACTACTGCAGCAACTACTGGTAAGGCATTTACTTATTACTTGCTTTGAATTAACACTATCACTATGCAAAAATCTTAATGTTATTTTCTATAATTATGTTTATAGTGACCGAGAGTCCAACAGTTACTACATCTCAAGTGACATCTACAACTTCGGTACCAGCTAAACCTTCATCCACGACACCGGATACTACTGAACCGCCTCCTGATACAACTGTTGCTTCTACGCCCGATTCGACCAAGAAAGAAGAAACTGCTGAACAAAAACCACCAACCCCCCAATCAGAACAAACTACCCCCAAAATAGAAACACCAGCTTCTACTCAATCATCACCAGTTACACCTACAGTTATAACAACAACACAAGCACCTACCAGTCCTACACCTCAATCTATATTTGGTAGTGCTGTATCAAAATCTTCAATATTCAGTGCACCATCTTCAGGGACAGCTCAGCCATTGTTCGGATCTTCTACACAAGTCACTAATACTACAACAACAACCTCATCAAGTTTTGGTTCACCAGGTTTTGGAAGTACACTCTTCGGTTCCACTACTACGACGCCAAGCGTCACTACAGTTGCTTCTTCTTCTGTATTTGGCACGTCTTCCGCTCAAAGCGTTTTCAGTAGCGCCAATAAAACGGCATTCGGTACACCAGCTACTTCTGCTCAAGGTCTGTTTAATACAACAACAACACAGGCGTCTACCTTTGGAGGTGGCGCAGTGTTCTCTTCTAATCAATCGCTTTTTGGAACGTCATCTGCGCAAAGTGCTGTATTCGGCAGTAACGCTCAACCTGCGTTTGGATCGCAAACAACGCAATCCACATTCGGTGGAACGTCGCCTACTACGCAATCCAGTGGAGGCAGTATATTTGGAACGTCGACTTCGACCACACAATCATTGTTTGGATCGTCTACCGCCGCCCAGCCTGTATTTGGCAATGCGGCGACGACACCAACGTCAGTTTTTGGTGAAACTTCTACGTCCCAATCGGTGTTTGGTGCGCCTACGTCACAGGCAGTGTTCGGTTCCCCTACATCGCAGTCATCAGTGTTTGGTTCCACTGCACCGGCGGCTTCAGTATTCGGAACATCAACTACGAGTCAGGCTGGATCTATGTTTGGTGACGGTGGTGCGGGCTTGTTTGCTGCAGCCAGTATTTCTACAACGAGCGCTCCATCACAAAGTGGAGGCAATTTGTTTGGCAGCAGGTGAGATTCTTGTACATACATACTTTATTAACATGTTTGATTAACATTCATTTACTTCATTTAAAGTTTAATAGTATAATATCAAATAAATAAATCAAATCAAATCAAATATGATGTATAATTTATTTACAGTCGTCAATTGCTTTAGCAATTTAATTGTTAAAATTTCATAAAAATTTTCATCTAATAACTTCTTCTAACTGTTTTGTCGTCACGTTTATTTTTTTTCAGTTCCAACTCAGTATTTGGAAGTTCCAATACCAATGTGTTTGGAGCAAAATCAACGTTCAGTGGAAGTAATCCCACCGCCGCCAGTATATTTGGTGCAAGCAATAACAGTGGCGGCAGTTTTGGGCAAAAGCCTGCCACGGATTTCTGGAGTGGAGGCAATAATACAGCTACTAGCGGATTTGGTTCTGGTTTTGGTAAGTATGTGACTTACTTTTTACTTTAAAAACTTGAAAAATCAATGCAAAACAGCATAGACGTTAAGCGTACAATAAATAACTCAAAAATTATGCTGAAACGTTTTTTTTTTATATATAAGAGGAGGCAACAGAGCAGACGCGTCACCTGATGTTAAGTGTACTGCGTCGCCCATAGGCACAAGCAATGCCGGGGACATTGTTAGTGCGTTGCCGGCCTTTAAGGTAGGAGTACGCTCTTTTCTTGAAGGTCCCTAAGTCGTAACCGTTTGGAAACACCGCATGAGGAAGTTCGTTCCATAAACTCGTTGTGCGCGGAAAGAAGCTTCTTTTGAAGCGCGCAGTCGTCGATCGCCAAGAGTCAAGGTGGTGTGGGTGGTATTTGAGTTTGTGGCGTGCGGTACGGTGATGGAATTCAGCGGCAGGTATTGTTCCAAACAGCTCCTCAGAGCACTCCCCATTGTAGATGCGATAGAAAACACACAGTGAAGCGACGTCTCTTCGCAGCGCCAAAGTATCAAGCCGATCGGTAAGACTTGGCTCGTTAACGAGTCGTACTGCTCTCCTTTGAATACGGTCAAATGGAAGGAGGTGTTGTTGAGGTGCCCCGGCCCAGATGTGGGAGCAGTATTCCATGTGCGGCCTAACTTGCGCCTTATAAAGCATAAGGCGGTGGTGCGACGTGAAATACTGCCCCGCTCGACAGAGCCAGACAGAACTCTGCCTAATATGTAGAGTTTCCTAATGAACATGCAACATAACAATAGACTGAACATTACTGCCACGGTGCAATTTAGAATAATTGCAAATGTAATAATGCTTCTCGATATTTTTGAAGTGTAACTTCTTTAGGCGCGCTGAGAGTAAAATTTCAAGGTCGCGTCATGGCAATACCGTCACGTCATGGAGTAAGGCGACGATTTTGGTATCACTTCTCACACGTGTGCTCGGCACACATTCTCTTTTTTGACGATCTTTTAATAGATTATGAGTCTATAATAGTAAAAGATAATAGTCTAAATATTTACTTTTATTTCATTACAGGTCAACCAGCTACAACGCAAAGTTCGTTATTCGGTAGCTCTGGAGGCAGTTTCAGTCAACCATCCACGGGCCAGCCTTTTGGTAGTCCACAAAAGTCATCGGTGTTCGGTTCGCCGCAACAACAATCGGGTATGATTTGCTGAAACTCACTGAAAATCGGTATTAATATATTAATTAATAATAATTAATAAGTAAGGAGTCCATAATCGTAAATCTGTTTTTAATATGAGACGTAATAGTTCTGCCATTTGGAAACTTTCTTTTTATTCTCAAGTGACCTTGAATATATGTATATATACCTCAGTATTTGTAATTTTTTTGTTAGTTTTGTAAGTTTTTTGCACTTTCGAACGAAACATCGCTATTGTATCTCATCGCTAGATTAATTACAATCCGGCGATTAATCTGATTAATAAAAATAAATAATGACTTGTTATTTTTTTATTTATTTATAGCTCCTGCTTTTGGTGGCTCACCCGTGTTCGGCTCAAAACCCGTATTTTCATCACCACCTAGGTAAGTTAAATAACAGCAAGTAATAATAATGTTGTAAAAAATACACATAATATGTTGTGTATAATCTAAAAATAGACTCTAATAAACAAGCTTTAAAAATTCGATATTTCATTGTTGAACATTTTTATTTACATTTCGTAAATTTGCTTCACTACATAGTATAAAACAAAGTCGCTTTCTCTGTCCCTATGTCCCTTTGTATGCTTAAATCTTTAAAACTACGCAACGGATTTTGATGCGGTTTTTTTTAATAGAGTGATTCAAGAGGAAGGTTTTAGTATATAATTTATTGGGTTTTAGACAAAACGGGCGAAGCAGCGGGCGGTAAGCTAGTTTTTAATAAAATTAAATAATACAAAAAATATGTACATTTATACAGTTTCGGCGGCTCCGCATTCGGTGGTAACAAGAGCCCCAGCGCGGGCTTCGGGGCCTCCGCTACATTCGGCGGGGCCCCCGCGTTCGGTGCCCCCGGCTTTGGGAACACTTCGCCGGGGAAAGTGTTCGGTGGGACTTCGCCTGGTGAGTTTTGTGTTTATTTTTTATTTATTTTTGAAGTGAAACTTCTTTATCGGGGTTGGACAAAAATTTAGTGTAACATTTGTGCGTTACGCCGTACGCGTGACATTTTTGCGTTACGCCGTACGCGTGACATTTTTGCGTTACGCCATACTCGTGACATTTTTAAGGTCATAAAGAAGTTTCACTTCTTACGTGTGTAGAGTACACGCATACATTTTTGTTTATTATAAGTGGTGGCTAGCATAATTGGTGTATTTATGTTTGAATATTTGATTGTTGATAAAAATAATGAGTACAAGCAAATAAGTACGATAAGCTTTGAATGCAGAAGGATCTCACGTTACCCTTATGTACGTAGTACGTATATAAGATCAGTTTATATTGATTTTTATGACAATGATTTCGATGAGTCAGAGATGTTTTTTTTATTGTTTCTTTTTTATGAATAAGCTTCCATTTAAAGTAAAAGTCTCTTATATTTTATTAATATTTTTGTGCAGTCACTTAAACTTTGTTTTTTTTTTAATTCTTATCAATTTTTCATATCATGAACTTTTGTTTCAACTTCTTCACAATAAATATTATTTTCAGGATTCGGTTCGCCAACACAATCAAATGCAACGTTTGAAAACCTAGCGACACAGAACACGCTGACGTTCGGAAATCTCGCACAGCAGTCGGGACAAGCGCCGCAACAAGCACCTAGTTTTAACACGTACGTATAATATTATTATAATTGTTTACATTGGTTAAACAGAAAATAGATTATGTTGGATTTGAACGATTGGTAATAAAGATGAATTTCAATAAAAAATATTTTTAATTAATTAGATATTTTGTTTTATGTATGCGTGGTGCGGTGGTGGCTAGTGAAATCTATACTAATACATATTATAAAGAGGAAAGGTTTGTATGTATGTATGTATGTATGGTTTTCACACATAAACTACTGAACTGATTACAATGAAATTTAGCACACATGTAGAGGGTAACTTGGATTAACACATAAGATAGGTTTTATCCTGGAAATCCTACGGGAATGGGAACTATGCGGGTTTTCCTTTGAAAACGCGGGCGAAGCCGCAAGCGGAAATCTAGTGTGTAATAAAAATATACAAGTAACCTAATATCGATTATAGGGTATTCGAGACCTGTTTTTGCTTAATATCTCCACCCTATTTGAGTGAAAGCCTTGGTTCCAGTGTTTGTTAGATGGCAAGCCATTGAAAAAAGCAAAGTAGTTTTTTTTCAAAGAATTTTTTCGACCTGTACAATGCAAACATATATTTTTATTTTATAGGTCTCCATCATTCTCTGGCTGGCGTGGTTGACACAGACATACTGCTTCAAGAAAAAAAATATGGTGAATGGACTATTATTGTGAAGCATTATATGCTATACTAATGTGATGATTTAATATTGTGTTTTTGTTGGAATTATCATGATAAATTAAGAATAAAATGAAATTTTGATACAATAATAATATATTGTTTGTTATTATTACTTATTCCAATCATATTATAAGCCCGTTTTCACCCCTTCGAATATTATTTTGACAAAATGCTTCCTCGGTTATCCGGTTAGCTATGTATCTTATTTCTATGTCTAAAATAAAATTCAAACAAATTGGGTCAGCTGTTTTTAAAACTAAGAAAAACATAGGGTTAGATACATTTACGTATTATTGCTTTGCATCTTATGATTTTATTTTAATATTAAATTAAAAACAGATAGCCTACTTATAAAAAAAATATTTCCTCTTTCAGAAGGGTGATTTTAGTCGCTCATAATAATTCAATCGCGAAGTCAAATACATTTACTTACTCATAATAAAACTGTTATTCCGTTGCTCCATATAACTCTCTGGCCTCCCGACTATCGTATTCTCTCTTTCTGTAAAGGCAGACAAAACCAAATATTTTCATGAAAGTATATATGTAGTTACATATTGATATGTTTTATTATGCTTATTTACGCAAAAGCTGAATAAAAATCATTATACTAACCCCTCCTCATAAGGTTTTTGAAGTGAAACTTTTTTATCGGGGTTGGAAAAAAATTTAGTGTAACATTTTTTCGTTACGCGTGACATTTTTCCGTTTATACGCGCCATCTTTTTCTTATCACTACCACGCGTAATTCGACGTATTTCTGTAAAGTTGCATATAGTAAATTATTTTTTAAAAAATAAGGCCATAAAGAAGTTTCACTTCTTACGTGTGTACACTAGTACACGCACACATTTTTTTATTATTACGAATTGAATAGCATTCTTATTTTATTCGCACCAAGATTTAAAAAAAGAACTGAGTAAAATTCAGTTATACAATCATTTGACTATTCCATCTTCTTGACGAAACTTGATTCGTTAGGCGCGTGCTGGACAGAAAATTGAAAAGATATCCCGGTTTGTTAGCGAGTTATCTGAAAGTATAATCAGTCTGACCAACTTTCCACCATTGCATAAGTTTAATGACTGAAGAAGTTGAGAGCTTATTTTTATGCTATACAAATTAACTCGTAACTCGATATTATCATAAACTGAAAATAGTAGGTAGTATTAAAAACAGGATAAGTACCTATCCCAAATTCTACATAAGTAACTTGCGAGTTGCGGTGTTTGATTTATTGTTCCAGACATGTATTTTTTATTATGTTTATGTAAGATTTCTTGCAGGTATTTAAATATATATAAGTTAAATAATAAACATTATTAGTTAAGTACATAATTGTTATTGAATAATGATTAATGACCCTCGACAATAACCTATGAACTTTACCTTAACAATGTATAATGTATTAAATCAATCATGATTCTGGGATGAGTGGACAATGGAGATAATTCATATTTATAAACCTGAAAATCAAAGCTATATCTTATTATAAAGCAAACAGCGTGTCTCGATTGCGCTCGTTAGTTTTACACGTAATTATGTTCTACCAGATTAAGTACCTAAGTACAACCGTAGAGATTAAACGCATTTGTTTCAAAATTACCTACATTTGTTTTAGAAAGGAATAGTCAGTAGAGCAATATTATTAGCATCAAAAAGAGCGGAAATGTACCTACCTACTTTAATACGTTGATAGGTTTTTTTTAATGTTATAGGTATCTTGTACACCTATTATAAGTGTATATAATATACATATTATATTACTACATACTTACCTAATATTGTTTTTAATATAATTTGCGACATATTAAAAACACCACTGACCGTTTGGATGTCTTTTCGCGTTAAACTACTGCACCGTTTTTCATTCTGTTTTCACCAATTAGTAGGTAGATAGTTTGGTTCTCGTGGTCTTATAATGTGTTAAGTTTTAGAAAAGCTGGGGATGCCTCCATGAATGTTCTTAGTTAGTATTGAAAATGACCTACTATTCTTAATGTATTGTTGTTTCATTTAAAATTAGGTATTGTTCAGAAACAATACCTATACATTATTTTATAAATGAAACAACAATGCATTTTATAATGTACGTAGGAATTAGGTACATACTAATTATATAAATATACATATTATACAAATGCAAGTAAAACCGCGTTTCAGACGAGAGAAAATACCAATTAAATTTAAATCCAATTCAATAAAGCTGCGTAGTGCGTGCCAATAGTTACAATGCAATTATTTCAAGTACAAAGTGGCAGCTACAAAATATGGAGAGGGCGGGATGAGCACACTCGATCAATTGAAGGACTACCAATACAGTGAAGTGTTCAATCATTTTGACCCTTGTAAAAAACTATTTAATATTTTTTATAGTAAAGGAAAGTTATTATAATAATACGTCACTGGTGGTAATGAATCAGTCCGTTCATCCTCAAAATAACAATTGTGTAGACATGGCGTGTCTTCTACACTACTTAAATTACTATATTTTTTACAAGTAACTTGATTTTTTAATCGGTAAAGTGGTTTCGCCTTGAAAGCGTAATAAAATAATGCCCAATTATTATTATTTTTAAGCTATTGCATAGCTTCTATCGCGGGCCTTGAGCGGACCGAATCGAGAAATTCCGTAACGAAAAAACCTCACGCTCCCCACTCCGATGGACACGGAGGTGTGGCTTGAAGGCATGCTATGCAATAGCTTTACCGCGGCAGTCCCCGAGTGCCACACGTCTTTTTTTTATAAACTATGTGCAAATTTTCGTGTAGGCGCATGGGCGAATCCAGGGGCATGCTTATACCTTAGAATAGAATAACTACATAATAGTTATTTGTGATTTTCACGTGGTTTTAGTGCCAGAAGAAAAACATGTTTTTTTATCTGAATATAGGTAAGTTAAACGCCCTCAATTTAGTGAGGTTGGTAATAAGGATTCGAAACTAGCCTACAAAAATCATATTTTGTCATCTTTTCATAGTGCATTATTTACTTAATACGTAAGTGAATAACAAACAGTGCTCTCGTTATTCGCCTTTAAATTTGCGTATTAGTGTACTCCGAGTCCGAGTATAGAATACAAACATTCCGTCGAAATGCCGTCGAATGATTCGTAGAATGGCAAGTGTCGAGTCTGCAAGCGAATGCACCATATCATAATCATAGTTCATGTCTTGCCTTCTTCTTCGCTTTGTTTTTCACACAGGTTTTTCACCCCACCCTTAGACCCCATCACCCCACCCCAAGAAGCTTATATCTAATACACTGGAGATTGCACTATGACCATTAACTTGTAACAAGAAAATAAGACCTTGAATGACGTCAGTGATGTTTTTTGTCTCTTTCTGTGGAGTGACCACGCTGGTTTGTATATTCAGGATTTTTTGAAATAGAAAAAACTAAAAATCATGGTCTATAAATAATAACGACATATATTTTTAACAGTATTTATATTATAATATTACTGGTCATACTTTATAGGAACATTAAATTTCAAGGTAGGTCAATAATTTTAGGTCTATTTAGGTCAATAATTATTCAATTCAATTTTTTCAATGGGTGCAACTGGCAAGCACAATTCGAAATGTCAGTGTCATGTGTCATCTGTAGCAGCTGTCATATTTCACGTTTCATTCTCTATTGTTGTTGCAAGTAAAAATGACTATTTTGTGGATTAAAATAGTTTATAATATTATAACTCCTAATAGAATACGATGTTAAAAGTAAAGCATAAGTGAAGTTTTTAGTAATAGCCATTGCGTCTCATACTATTAATCCGTTCTCTAAAATAAGTGTTACAATGTTGCGTTGGGCTTTTATTGCATTATTCTATCTTATTTGTATTTGTGAGGCTTCCGATGAAGCAAAGGGGGAGAAAAACGTGGTTGTGGATTGTAGCACTTTACGATTAGGTCAATATATTTGCCCTGATCCAAATATAAACCACATTGATCCAGATACACAACAATTACGAGGTTGTACGAAAGGCAAAATAGACCCATCAGAAGGGGAAGCTGAAGGTATTATATTCTTTGACTTTAATTTTAAATACTTACTCTGTTGTGTTGTTGACTTTTGGTAGTTAGTAGTTGTAATAATAATTTCATAAATTTCAGTGAAATGCCTAGCTGCAGAAGGAATTATATGCAATGAAACAAACAATTCAACATTTGTAAGGAAAATGCCTTGCAAGTGGACGTAAGTATTATAAATAAATTAGATTTTGGCCACAATTCAGTTCATTACATTATCCTTAATTAACTAATAAAAAACCTCGAATCTAAGTCTAGTCCATCTAGTCTTTAAATTCATAACTATTTTTTTTTCACTAGTATTTTATAATATACACTTTATTTTTCAGGAATGGATACTCTTTAGAAATAGCTCTGTTATTATCAGTATTTCTGGGAATGTTTGGTTTGGACAGATTCTACCTTGGTTACCCAGGTATAGGACTGGCCAAGCTGTGTACACTAGGATTTATGTTCCTGGGACAGCTCTTAGATATTATATTGATTGCTGCACAGGTAATTAATCCCTCAGTCCCGGAATCACAGACACAATAGAAAATCTATTGTGTCGCGGCCCGATCGGGCCGCTCGGTGGTCAACGGGTTAAATGAACTATCCATACTAATATATGCTTATATTATAAATGCAAAATTAACTCTGTCTGTCTGTCTGTTACTCAATCACGCCTAAACTACTGAACCAATTTGCATGAAGTTTGGTATGGAGATATTTTGATACCCGAGAAAGGACATAGGCTACCTTTTATTGCGAAATATGTACCACGGGCGAAGCCGGGGCAGACCTCTAGTTGTCTATATATTTGTTTATTTGTCTTGATTATTTTGGTAGTAAATTAATTTTAAAATGAGGCAGCTTGCCTCATGCAAAAACCTGTTGCTGAAACCTTGTTAGATTGCAGTTTCTATAAAATTTAATACAATAAAAAACATGTATGTCTAAGTAAAGCACTTATAGTGAGTGCAGATTCTTGAGCGAACACCAGTGTTTAGAATACAAAAGAACATTAATAATAATAAAATATATAAATTTATGTTATCATTTCAGGTGGTTGGTCCATCTGACGGTTCAGCATATGTGATACCGTTTTACGGAGCTGGTGTGCAAGTTGTCACCAGTGACAATGAAACGTACCTACTTCCTCAGGCTGATTGGCACAACATCACCTGACAGTGGGGAACCATCTCTTTTGAGCTCGACGAAGATTATGATTGGACTTAACAGTGAATTGTTGATTATGCAACTTTAGTTTAAAATATCTTAAGGAAAATCTTGTATTGATTTTAGTGAGATTGTTATGTTGCAACTCTGATCTATATTGTTGAGTTATATAAATTTTAATTGATGAGGCATAATATTTTAAAATTGTATTTGTTATATTAAAATTGTATTAAGTATATAAATTTTAATTGATGAAGCAAAATATTTTAATTCAATGTAAATATTAAGTGATATTAGATTTAGGTGTTGTAAATACTTATTTAAGCTAAACATGTCTGCTCTTTACGGAAGAATTTCTTAATAATAATATATTTTATGTTTAAATTGTAAATAAAAGTCATATTAACAACATCTATATGTATTTAACATTTAACAATTGTCTACATTCAGTAACTTTTATCCCGCCCTCTCTATATTATTATCGTCATCATGAATGGCTGGTTGCGTCTCTTGTAATGCAACATCATTCGATGGGGCTATTAATGTGAATATAACTGGTATCTTCGCTAGAATGGGGTTGTTGTATTTCTCCAATAGTCTTATCCATGACAGTAGAGAATCTCTTGATGACGAACCTGTAAATAATATGAAAATGTCTTCTACATATTACACTAAAAAATAATTATTTTGAATAAATAGATTACAGTTTATCATTTTTATTATTTCAAATTTAATATACAAGACTAGACTGTAATCTTTTTCTGGAATATTTGTATATATATGTAGACAACAATGAAGTATTTACCAGTTGCACAAATAGCAAGGATGGTGCCATCATCTTGTTCATGAACAGTACATTTCACAGATGGTAATGTTGTTTTTCCAATATAACCCGGAATTCCAGTGGGTTTCTCTATCTTGGTTACATCTGAAATATACAATCATTAGAATTTTTTTCAAATTCAAGAATAGCTTGTTTTATGCAGCTGTTAATTAAAAATATACAATTTCTTGATTCTGCACTTAACTTGAAGATAAATTATTACCAGAGGTTACTTTAATAAATAAAATACTCTAAAAATTGGGATTCAAGTTTGCATTATCAATGTTCTTATAAAAGCTTTTGGACTGGTAATTTATTATTAAGCAATGATTAACGCAAAAAATAATATCACTACATATACTTACCATCTAAATCAGTGTCATCCTGATGATCAGGCCGTATCTTTCCCAATAGTGTGAAATATGTAACAGTCTGATCTCTTAGATATACTGTATATGGACCTTTGATAACTAGAGGTTCTTCCAAAGGCTGTTCACTTAGTAGCACCTGTTGAGTGCTGCTCTGTGCACTCACAACCCAAGTCTTGTCGAGCGAGGCCTCTATTTCTTCTGTCTGACAAAATGTGTTATTATCATACCTTATGAATGTTACATAGATGAGCAATTGGATTAAATAAAATTTTAAATGTATTTCTTTTGATATCACTTATAGCATGTAATTTCAAAACATTTATAACAATAAAAATTGCCCATTTTAAATTGTGAGTTGAATTTACTGTGTTATATTAGCCTTAATAAATATTCAATTCATTAAGTTCTATTAAAATCATTTAAAAGAAAAAGCAGTCTTTCAAACTGGATATATAATTTCAAATGTAAAGAGATGTATTTCACCTGCCAAATATTAATTTTAGTATCAGCATCAACTGAAGTAATCCTTTGTATAGCAAGCATAGCCAATTCCAATGTGTCATCAGGCAGTTTATCAGGTAGGTACCATGGACTCAAGTTTTTAAATTTAGGCATCCAATACATCATTCTCCAATATTTTCTGAGTGGTATGCCTCTACGTCCAAATGTATTTAACAACATCTGTTCCATTTCTGTATCTGGCATAACAGCTGTAGGTAAATAAGTTTATTGTTTTATTATTTTTCACATTTTGATGAAAAAATAAGCAAACACTTTGAAATAAAATTCAACCCTCTTTAATAATCATAACTCTAATAACTAAATTGCACTAAGTATGTATAGGTATAGTAACTGAAATAAATTAAACTAAGATTATATAAGACTAAATATATACCATTATTTTCCATTTGTTCCAATAAGTCTACAGCACACTGTTGTTGTTTTGGGTAGTGCATAAATTCTGCTTGAAAAATATTATGGGGGATTAACTTTCCCTTTGGTAATACTTCTATAAGTGCCTTATACACTTCAAGATCCTTGTGAACTCCAAATTCCTTCATACGTCCGAGCGCTGCATAAATAAATTCTACATGGCCTCGTCGCCTTTGGTCCCTTCCCTCAAACATTTTTATCACTTGTAAATAAGATTCTTTATTTTTCTCCGGTTTGTCTGCAAAGGGGTCGCGGATGGCGACGCGTTTTTCGGAACTTTCCCATCTTTTAAACAAGACGTTAGATATTCTTGGTCTGAGTATATTTCTAAAAATATTACCGGCCATTCTAGGTTATAGAAAATTTGATAGGTACTATTGAAGTGTACTCATTCTAAAGATATTTTTGAATTATAATGAATTTTATTTTGCGACTTCTTAGTTATTAAGTTCTAATAAGAATGTAACAATTCTTTAATACTTAATCAGCGATGTTGATTTATTTTTCATTTCACAAATCACAATACACATGCTGTCAATTTGACATAACATCTTGACACCAAAGAGAGACAGATGACGATTCGACTTCAAAGTTGCCATTAATAAAATTTAACTGAACTGAAGAAACGAATGAGTGATCATAATGGCATTAAGGTCACAGGAACGTAGGAAATTGATAATAATTTCTGTTGAAAATTGAATAAAAAATGACACAAAAATTAACATTTAAATATAAAATAATATTTCAATAAATTCCTTTCTTTTAAAAAATTGTTTACTATTTCTAAAATAATTTATTGTATAATATTGATAATATTTGTAAACGTAGTATTATATTATTATTAAGCAAAGAGTAAAGTAATACATATGTTATTAAGTCTGTGATAATATTGATAAATTGATAAATTATTGAAATTGTCAAAAATTTCATTAATTTATCTTTTTCATATTTTTAATAAGAAAAAAATGGACTAGATCCTATAAAGGAAGAAGATGGCTATTGGTTATTTTTATAAAATAAAGTTGTTCAATTTATTTAGTAAAATATAATAGTAGCCGTCATTCACGCTTTTCATTCACGCCTTGTGTATAGTGTATGTACCGGTCTCAATACAACTGTCGCGTCACGTAAAGTCATCACTCGACTCGCGAATAGGATTACGAATTACGATTCGTATTCGGTATTTCAAAAGCAGTCCTATCTTGAATGCGGACAGGGTATGTTGTGCTCTTCTAAAAGTTTTGTTACGTGTTATAGTACGTAAATAATATTGTTAAGAAAGTGTTTTAAATTCAATTTTAATCACAGAAAAGTTTTGAGAGTGTTAATAGTACAAAATTAACGTGCAGATAATACAAGTGAAATTTTAAGATATAAAAGAAGTTTATTAGATTATTCAACATGACTTTTACTGAAGTGATATTTTTGTGGTTAACAACATTTCTCATATTTAATCGTATTGGTAAGTAAATTATAACAACAATCCACTTCTAATTTCCATAATTCCTAAGGAAAGTTTTTCTTAAATAATTATTATGATTCTTCATTTTCAAATATAATATTTATATATTGATAATGATATTGATACATAATAATTTCTTGTTGACCTTGAAAGGTATATAAATAAATGTGCAGTTTACAATGTTAATGTACATTACATACACATTGCAAGTGATTATAAATAATTATAGGTACATAGATCGCAAACAATAATCTTACAAGTTTTACCTAGGCATTTATTAATTTACAACTTGTCGATGAAGAGTATAAAAGGTACAAAAGTAAAGGTTTCACAAAATAATATGAAGACAAGTAAGTACTTACCTACCTAGATAGTCTCATCTAGTCTTACTTAATTAGGTAGGTACCTATTTAGTCGATTTTTTAAGCGAGTTTTCGAATTAGGCTGGGAAGTGGGATACCTAAGATAACAATGGTAAAATACCTAACTACCTACCTAATACCGTATAATATTTAAATTTCAAACAAATATTAATGAAGGTACTGAAAAACTATGGAATACTAGATTTCCGCCCACGGCTTCGCCCGCGTTTTCAAAGGAAAGCTCGCATAGTTCCCGTTCCCGTGGGATTTCCGGGATAAAACCTATCCTATGTGTTAATCCAAGTTATTATCTATATGTGTACTAAATTTCATTGTAATCGGTTTAGTAGAATTGGCGTGAAAGAGTAACAAACACACACACACATCCTCGCAAACTTTCGCATTTATCCATACTAATAATATAAATGCGAAATTAACTCTGTCTGTCTGTCTGTCTGTTACTCAATCACGCCTAAACTACTGAACCAATTTGCATGAAATTTGGTATTAGGAGATATTTTGATACCCGAGAAAGGACATAGGGTACCTTTTATTGCGAAATATGTATCACGGGGCGGACCTCTAGTTTATAATATGTATGTATTAGTAGGATAGTAGGATGTAGGCACTCGAAAATATAAGCATAACTTCAAAATAATACCTACTGTCTACATATTTATGAACAAATTGCTGCGCCCCGCGGTTTTACCAGCGCACGTGAAAGAGTTTTTCTTTTTAATCCATAGGTAGGTATGTTCCTGTGGGAATATCCGTATTAGAAATAGCTAATAATAATTTGATATAAGTTACTCCTTATAACAAAAGTTATATATCTGTTGGTGAAAGTCCTGTCAAAATCGGTCCAGCCGTTCCTCAGATTTCGGTTATTTCACTGATATTAAAAACAGACACTCCAATTTATTATTTGTATAGATACAAACCTCTGACACTGTTGATCTTAACATACATCAATACTCAGTTTTCATCAAATCCAACACCAAATCTAAATCAGATCTTTGCCACGCTCTCTCCGACATGTCAAAGAATAACTGTAGCGATTTTCAAAACTACTACGCGAATTATTTCCGATAATTTTACTAATTTTCTCGGACTACAATACGATGCACGAATTATTATATTGCAATGTTTATAGTTTTGGGTATGAGGCAGTCATTCCATTTCGCATTTTATGGCTCTCAAGAGACTGGCTTGACTGTTTCCGATTAAACCGATCGGTAAACAAAATACAATTGGAAGGGTAATGTTTAAAATACATTTTACATATTATTTATATAATATGTATGTACACATTAGCCTCATTTAAATAGACTTTACTTGAAGTAAAATAATTAAAAAAGTCGTCACAGAACTCGGTGATTAGAACATTAACTTATTTAAATGTTTTAACTTTTAAGTAATCAACTGAAATGGATTATAAATAAACCTTAATAACCTAACCCCTTAACCCCTTAACGCCTTAACCCAATCAATTATTACCTAAGCTAAATATTATTCAGGTCGATCAGCATTGTCGCGAAAGAGTAACAAATAGACACGTCTGGATCAGGTAAGGTAAAATTGTATTGAAGTGCACTGCAGCTAAAGTCAGGACCCAAAATTATTACCTATCTTGAAAATGCTTTATTATCTAGCGTCGCATATCTTCATAATGAAAATTAATAGAGCGTATAAATTAATAAGAAAATGGAGATAAACAATGGGATGAACCGTTAATGTCAAAGGTGATAATGTCGCGATTTCCTTGCAAAAGTTCGGATGAAGTCAGCGGTCCGTACAAAAAGTTATCCCACGACTGAAATGACAAATGACTGCGCATAGACATCAGTGAAATGGGCGATTTGCTTCGCGATCATTCCCAGGTTTTCTGTCTCAGCTGTTCACTTGGGAGTTACTTTTATTGAGATAGGATCATGATACATTGTTCGTTTTCATCATGTTCTCGTTTTTGTGCTCGACGTACATTTTTCAAGTGTAAGGAAAATAATGGCCAGAATAAGGCTAAGGATTGATCCATAAGAATAACAGACACCAGATAATAGTTAAACGCTTTTGCATTCGACCAAAAATGAAAAACTATTTGTTTGGCCTTCTTATTATACATGTATAGCTTAATTGGCAGAAAGTACGTGAACTAATTTAAAAACGACTAGGTAGTTAAATACTACCAATTTAAAATTAAATAAATAATTTATAATTAGGACTTTCCTATGCCATATCACGGACCTATAAATTATTTTTTATAACCTACATAGTTATTTAGATATGCTATGATAGAGTGGAGATCTCCCCTGAGTATAATATTATGTTCTGTGGTAGAGAATAGAGATTGTAATGAATGTTTTTTTTAATATGTACAATATTTACACTTTACAGCGTATGTCAGTGTTAGGATCGAACCCACGCTCTTGAAGCAGGCCAAAACACAACAACTGCGCAAATAAATTACGTCAAACACTTTAATGCAATTCAATATAGCCTAGGTACATGTATTCACCAATGGTCACTACCTTGGCTTCGTCATCATTCTTTATAATAATATGTTTTCGGTTCTTAAATTAGCCTCTAAATATATGATGTTTGTTTTGATGATGTTAATGCTAAATATACATAGGGTTTTATAATAAAATAATATTATATATTAAACATACTATTGGTGAGCACAAGACTGCACCATAAATATTCATAAATAATAATTAAAAGAAGAGAATTTATATAACTAAACAAACGTAACATAAATCTTTGTGAGATAACACTCAATTCGATATTCAGAACGGACAAGGTAAATCTTTTGTAATAAGTACCTAATAACTATTAATAATTATCCAGTATCTTCGTTACAATACAAAATAAATAAATAAATAAATAAATAAATAAATAAATAAAATATTTGTAAAATATAACTGTTATGTATTGTTAAAATTGTGATATCTGAACCGCAATTTAATTGCAGGATTGTTATAGCTTACCTGTAACATTTTTTAATCAAATTCAGATATTTCTGTCACCAATGCTGGTTTTTCCACGCTTTATATTAGCTTCACCTGTATGTTTGTTTGTTTGTAACCGACTTCTTTGGGCGCGATTTTGACCCACTTTAAACGGCCAGATTTCGTTCAAACTTTGTAGATTTATTGAGGACTGATGACAATAGGCTAATTTGATAAAATTTTCTATTTTTTAGTTCGGTTTTCTATAAAAAGCGTGTTTTTTAGTTTTTTGCACGCCTCATAAGCGAAGCGTTGAGGTGGGTACTACTGTCACTTCGCGCAAAACATCTGATTTTTCAAACTTAAAATGTCTTTATGTATCATACATTGCACTTGTAAGATAATACATACACACACATATTAAGAAAAAACACTATTTTTAACGTTCATGATATTTTTGATGTCATTTTTGTTATTTAAACTAGTTAAAAAACAGTTTAAAAAAGTTCTGTCTTGGACGTCCGTGTGTCTGTATGTGCGGATCCTTTTTCTTGTTAACCCTTAACACGGCAAGCCCTGAAATAATGTACCCAGATATGACCTGAATTGGTTTTAGTGATAATTATTGATTAAAAAATACTATAGTGTAGAAAAAAATAAAACAAATTTTCTGTAAGTAGGTTTTTCAGGATGTCCGTTAAAACGGCCTTTGCCAAGAACCCTGTCTTCATTGCTGTCTCAAAAAACGGACAACGCTGTCATACAGCTTATAAAATAAGAATGAAAAAATATAAAATTCACTTAATATAACACGATTGAAAACAATTTCAAGTAAAATTTTATTGTTTTATTGTAACACAGTATTTTCACTATCTATTATAACAAAAAATTCTTCAATTTTAACTAAATACCTAACAAATGATAATTGAGCCCTCTCGAGCTCAATCACACTATTTAGATGTGAGGAATGTTAAATAACATTTATTATTTCGTGTCAAGCAACCTTTGGTTTCATTTAATACAAATAATAATGGTTTTTCTAAAATGTGAAGTGATATTTGGCCGATGATTAGGACATTTAGACGAAATGCATATGGAGGTCGAGGAACTCCCGGTTCTATTGTAGACCCAACAGATTTAACTGATCGTAGATTATATTCGTCATTTTGAACATAATTAAAAATAATTATACATATAATTAAAGACATTTAAGCAAGAAAATCCCATAAAAGTGATATTTTATTAAAGTACGAATCATGGCAACGTCCGTTTCTTGGGACATGCCAATGAGTTCTTAGTTACTTGTATCTACGACACTGTCCTAAAAACGGACCTGCTATATTTTGAATATTTTGTTATAGAATTATTTGAATATTTCATAATCTTTAGAGCAAAAATAACAGATTATCTCACCTGGAAGTTAAATCAATAGTAATCAAACATGGAAACTATTTCATTAAAGCTATTATTGACCAGAAACACAAACCATCACTAATTCCGGGAATCCCTAAATTCAACAGTCACCTAGCACACGAATCAAATGTTATCTATAATTGTCATGTAGGAGAAAAATAAAGGATTGTTATCGTACTTTCTCCGACGTAGTCAATTTTCTAGATTTTTTGGAACGTTCAAGAATTACACGGCAATAAGTACATGTACTAAAAAAGTGACAGAAAAGCTTTAAGGGTTAACACGATAGCGACCGAAATACTTTACTAATCGAGTCTTTTTTTTCTCTTACGCTTGAGTATGCTCAGGAAAAGAACCCTTTCATTTTTCAGGGTCTGATTCGATGTGGTTTAATTGTTATTAAATAAACAAAAATAATAATTAATAAATATTTATTAAAAAAAAATTATGAGGCGTGCACTTTTGGATTTTCCAAATTATTTTTTAACTATTATTATTATTTTCAATCTACAGTCCGTTATGCTACTCACCTTGGCAATTCAGATATTCATAAAATGTCTGTACTCTGTTCTTTTATTACATGACATTGAACAAATTAACATTTAATTATCGATTTGTTAGACTGTGTTTATACACAGATCTTTTTTTTTATTAAATGATAGTTTGATATTCATTTAAACACAAAAAACATGACAATTAGCGCTATTGCGATTATAGAGCTATTTAATTAATATAATTATCGTAAGCACGGATAATATAATAATACTAGATCGTAATCAAGTACAAAATATTGGATCAAATTATTGCCTATAAAATATTTTTTCGTATTTATAACAATGAAATACCTTACAGGCTTACATAATTGTTTTCTATCGTAGTTTACTAGCAAAATGTTTATTGTTTTTGATTGGTAACGAAATTAATAACTATAAAAAGTTATTAATTTCAGATCGTTATCGATCTTAATCTCGAATTTAAATAACTATTCCGAATATCATAATCCCGAAATGCTTGGATCCCTCGATTAAGACGTTCCCTCTTCCCCCGGATCCCTCTTTCAAAAATACAAGATGATACAAAAATCCATAATTAATGCATAATAATATCATGGACGTATAAAAAAAGACGGACACCGTATTACGAACAAACAACGTGAAGCCACCATAGTAAGCTAGCGATCGTGTAAAGACAATAAACAAGCACACACTCTCACCATAGTAAGCTAGTCGGCCGCCATTACGTCGTGAACTACCGACTGATTAACTGCGTCACTGTTTCACAAAAAATATTTAAAATGCCGTCTTGCGTGGTTAAATGGTATCGCAACAGTACAATTTTAAATAACAAAACACGAGGGATTACATTCCACAGGGAAGCAAGTTATTTATTTTATGTTTTAATGACAAAATTATTACGGCAAAATTTATAGAAAAAAATACAGCCGCCATTGTCAACAGGACAGCTGTTGCCATGGCAACATGGCACACACACATGGATGTTTCGCCGCCATTACTAGGCTTCACTCAATGTTTAGGCGATATACCGTCCGTCTTTTTTTATACGTCCATGAATAATATATTATAATTATAAATTATAATTTAAATATATTATATTATAGTTAGGTATGAATTTTTGAACATTACTTATATTGTTTATTATCCTCTAGAGCAAATGAAGTTAATAGTTGACTTGACAAGGTGTGCAAGAATTATTTCGCCTTGGATCCAATTAGGTATGTAAATATTACTAGCTATTAAAATGGCCGAGACGCAATATATTTTTTGTCATATTTCTAATAGACTCTGTTATTTTAGTAAATTAAACAATAAAAGCAGGTATGTAAAGTACATTGTACATAATATACATGTACCTACATGTATTACAAACGTTAACTCTTAAAACTTTATAATTGTCGACTGATCTTTTTTTCTGAAAAAGATAAATGATGATGATTTCTCAAAAAGATATACTGAAAAACTCAACGATCTAAAAGTGATTCTAGAAGAAGGCTAATTGATTTAATAAAAGTTTCAATTTAAAAACTAATTTCATCTAATGCAATATCAAAAAAAAAAAATAGATATTTCATCTATGGATACTCAGGAAATAAACACACGTTTATTAACTGGTTTTAACTTTTATCTTATCTTATCAAGCTTCTATCTTGTTTTTAGCAATGCGATGCTTCTCGTCAGTTTTTTTTTTTTTTTGTGTGGTGTCTCTCAATGTTAGCCAGAAGGGCTTCTACATTTTAACGCGGACGCGGGGGTGAACTGAAGGTTCACCCTGGTAGCGACATGCACAAGGGCGTCCCCCCTTGACGGGGACCACGAACCTCGGCTTGAGCTGTCGCTTGAGTGGAGGAGGCCAGAAGGGCCCTAATCGGACGGGATCTCGTCAGTGCGGAATCCCATAAGTACTAGCAAATTTTATCAATGGAAAATCTTTAGTATGACGAAAATGATAAAAAATTACATTGACATACTTTTGTCCATATCTTATTAAACCGCAAATAAAGGTAATATCAACTAATTATTGTACTCATACAAATATTACTCAATACGTTCCGACTTACGCATCTGAAAAAAGTTAATTTAATAATAATTTAAAAAATCTCGACATTTTTGAAGACTACTAATCGAAGACTAAAAATCTAATTGTTTTCGCACAGCAAAAGTAAATTTTTGTGCTGCTGTGTCGAACCTCGTAATTATACGTTCTTGTTTTACAGTAATAATCTTTCAGTGCATTTGATGATGATGAAATGTGTTTTATAATATCGTAGTATAGTTTTTTAGATATTCATTGATCGGAATTTATTTTCAATTTTATTTTCCTAAAACGTGTTATGGGGCTCGTTGTCACAAATTTTCGGGGGCTGGTTGTCACATATCAACCAGCCCCCTGTATACGAGATGACTTTATTTGCGTTTTGAGGTTGTTTGTTTTAGCCGTAAATTTTCAATCAACACCGGAAAATCACCATAACAAACCTGCTGGAAGTCCATCTGTCCTTGATGACTCTATATTGACTCACGATTATTATTGTTTGCTAAAATTGTGATTGATTAATATTCAGACTGAAATAAAGATCGTAGACACGGTTTCATTTGGTTAAGAGTTCTTAATTAAAAACTATTCCGTAAAATTATAAGACCAAAGTGTGACTTTCTATTTATAAATTGCCTGTTATTTAGTATGTGACTACCTACCCTAGGCATTGTGACAACCATCCCTGACCCGGGGTTATAAGTCACATTTTTCTTAAGAGTGAAAATACAAAATATTTCTACAACTGATAATATTACACAAAAATACGTTTATTTCTTTTGTAACAGAATAATTACACTATCTTTTGGTATACAAATATCATTCCCAAACAACGTATTCTGGAAGTTATATAAAAAAAGCTAAAAATGTGACTTTCATCCCCGCTCTCCCCTATAAGAAGAAAATATCTACCCATCCTATACCCATACCCATCTATTGACTGTTTTCTATGAAAAAGTTATATGTATTTAAAAAAAGTAGGATATAGAGACCACGAGAGTTTTGGTGGCAAGAGAAATGTTGAGATTTATTCAATATCTGTAGAATTTCAATATCTGTAGAACGAACGTATTGAATGTGTATCTAACAAAGTCCATTTTTGTTATTGGCCAAATTGTCTAGTATGTCAATTGTCATCATACTATTCTGAGCTTCTAGATATAAGTTCAGGTATTACGATAGCTCTTAATATTTTCTGTCCCGATTGAAATTAATCAATCCACATATCCGGGTGCATGATGGCCTGATTCCTGGCCACAAATCTTTGAAGTTGAATAATTGAACTTTTGAGTAATTGTAGCGCATAATGGAAATCGGTAATTTAAATCCATTAAAAGTGGTTCCTAGTAATTAGGTAGAGAAACACAAAGTTTGCCTATAACAGTACAGAGCTTAAACTTTAACATAAGAATACCTAACTAATCTGTGCTCTTAATTTTATGGCTCTATATATTTCTGAAATACCTAATTTTGCGCGTAGAGGACGGTCACCGAAGAATTTATCTATTCCTTTACTTAGCATTTCAGGAATGAGAAAAGCTTATCTTGCTGAGCTCCTGTAAATGTAATATTAGAATCATTGGCATTAATCGCGAATAAACTCTCAGATTAATTTGAAAGCAAACTAGAATACCCCCAGGATAGAAAATGAAATGCGTTTATGATGACTTTTTTAGGAAAAATGGTGAGGCAGTAAGCAAAAGTATAGGCATCACTTATGAGTTACTTAGTTAAATAAAAAATCAAAAATTTAGATTTATCTAATGCATCACTATAATAAATATGTTGTAAATGACTATCTTGGATCTGAAGAGTATGAATTCAGAGTTTTGTTAATCTGTATTTTTTATGGTTGTATTTTAATAGAGACCTAATTGCTTGAACGGAGAACTGATTTTAAGGCCAAAATGCAGTGGTTAATATAATTCTCCCATTTATTACGTATGTAAATGTATCATTACCAATTTATTTCACATGCTCAACAAATTTGTAATGAAACAATATAATATGCGATTTCGGTTTGGTGTTGAGGGATTAAACCCCACCGTAATTTAAAGCTTAGCATCCGACATGTTACCGCGAACTGTTAGCGACTTATACCCAATTTATTATTCTCATTTGACTTTTAATGCTTGTTACGGCTGGATTATTATGGTAATACTGAATTACTGATAATGTTTGCAATGAACGGGATTCACGCTTTAAATATTAAAACCGATAGCAGCGATCGTTGGCCAATTATTATAATCACGCACAGTTCATAATACTATAGACGATAGTAAGTTTTAATTCGGTACGGTTAATCTCGTGTGTTTTATTAATGATACTTGTTTTGATGGAAATCATTTTCAGCCTTCAGAGTTCAGACGCGAGTAAAAATAACTCATAACGTCATTACTACGTTTTGAATTCATATTTAAACCGTGCACTGAGCTACTCGTAAACAACACATGCTTGCACTAATAATAAAAAGGTCAACAATCAATCTACTGTTCGCTCATTTGTAGGAAAAATTTACTTCCTATGGTATCCGATCAATTCAATCAATCGATGCATACAGATGTTTCTTAAATTGGTCTTTGATATACGACGCTAAATGTGTAATGGTTGACGTATTCGCAACGCACACACACAAGCCAAAATATCATACGATATGAATTAGCCAATGAGATGGAGCGACGCTGTGGGCTCGCCACCCCACCACCATCGGAATGCATGGTTAGAATGGCACCGGTAAAAATAAACTCGTTCAACAGGACACACATGATGCGAGTTTGAGGCCATTACTAAGAATTAGTTATCAGCTCGTTGATAGTAAAACATATGGTATTCCATTTCATTCCGTTCAATTAGAGTGGAAGCAATATTACGTGTTGTAAGAGTACGGCGATTGATTTAGAAGAAAGAGAGTATGTTACGGTACGATTCCGTTCAATAAAAATCTCGCTTGAATTTTTCCAATCGCGAGCAAACATGATTGCTCGTGGAGACCACGTGATTACGTGTATAGTGGATATGTTTCGATTGTGAACGGCCGCGGCGGCGCGCGATCTCGTACGACGCAATCGAGATAACGAAGTTTAACATAATATAAGCACATGAACAAACAGTGGAAGTAATGGTGATTCAAGGATATTATACATCATCGATCTTTATAAGTACCTACCTACCTTTATACCTAATTAATTATATTTTATATGAAAATTTTATGTAAACAGTCTGGTCAACTGAGTAAACGTGGAATAAAAAGATTTTACATAATGGAAAGTCACTTTTTCTGAGGGTAACCTTTCCTGCTTCATATGAGGGTCTTCGTTGTAATATAAATGCTAATAAGCTATTAGCGGCAGAATTACGAAACACCGAAAACTTGTTTTTAAAAACATGTGTGGGAATGCTGTTCATGTATTTTTTACTTTTCTCTAGGTTACTTAAAATGTCTTGGAGCGTAGCGAATTTTTTTCTTATTTACATTTTGAAAACATTGGGGTTCGCTTTCAACCAGGAGGCTCACTTAGGGGTATGAAATACAGAGTGTCCCACCGTGTGTACTTATTATAAGCTCAATGGAGTTTATAGTTTTTCATACGCTGAGTACGTAAAAAATACTTATAAAATTCCAGATGCATTTTTTTTTCAAATAGTAGATGAATTCTTAAAACTCGAGTACACCCCCTAACAACTAACAAGCAACCCACCGAACTTTGCCACCCGCACGTGAGCTTTCGTTTAAGATTATGTTTTCCTTAATGTTTTCATAGTCAAAATGCTCACATTAGCGAAGCGTTATATTAGAAGAAAACATGAATTTTAAGGAAAAATTTAGGCTTAATTTTGTTGTTTAAGTATTTTTTACGTGATCGGTGTATGCAAAACTACATATATACAAGTGCCTTCGCGCTTAGTTTACCGATAGTGGGACACCCCGTATACTTTACATAATATTACACTAACAAGCTTTTTTCAGCCCTATCAACTACACATTAAAGCAACCCCTAAAAATTGGTCAAGCTATTTTGGAGGAGTTTCTTTAGACTGTGGACCCAAGAGACAATACCAATACGGAAATTAGGTGTAATGTCAATTTATGATCCACGTATTTGTGATCCAATTGTACCCACGGATTCAGACTTAATTCAAAAACATAGGTACGTTTAACAAATACAACGTGCAATATGAGTAGGTACTATTGTCGTATTAATTCGTCGTGTCGTATTAATTAATTATCAAACAATTGAGAAGAGAAGCATAGTACTAGAAGTAATAAATCTTACTAAAATGTGATAATTTATACCCGGAGAGCTCAATCCGAATATTACGTTGATGGGAGTTTGATATACCCAAATGTCTATCTCAGACGGAATTCTGTTTGTCTATGTGCGGTATTTCATTAGTTCTAGTTTGCAGACTATTGTCTTAGCTTACCAGTTACCGAGTACCAACATCTTATTGGTTAAGACGTTATTTATATTACGACATATCCTGAGATAGAGATCATTCTTGAAATATATTTCAAAAAATTATATGCATAATTTTGAGATGGACCTTAGATTTTTCCTTTTTCTACAAGATTTTTGTGAGTCAATCATGATTTGGATAAAAAAATATTTAGATAATCATTCTGTTTTCATTTGCACTTAGAATATAGATAATATAACTTAACGACTGAAGATAATATGAAGCCACCCAACAAAAAGATTAATCCCTGTTAAAAAATAAAGATTTTTTCTTCCGGTATCAGATATACAGAATAGAGATCGCTTGAAACATTTAACTAAAGCTTTTGTTCTTGTATTTTATGTATCGTGTATTAGAAGCATTTTCATTAACGTGATTCCTCATTACGATTGTTACAGGTGCTACTAAGGAACACTGCAATAAAGAAGAGGACTTACTGCAAAGGTGTTCCATGGCGCTACCTGTGTTAAGTTCCCCAGAAATATCTTTTGCACTCACACGAGAAGAATTGGATAAAAGTTGTGTGTAAGTACGTAGTGGTTAATATGAGTATAGTGACGTGTTATATTCAGGGTAACATAAATTAGAAGTAGTATGGCTATTTAATTTGCTAACATATTTTGATAGGCAGAGCTCTTATTTCATACAAACCCTTTACGTGAATTGTGAATCTTCTTTGTTTTTCTGTCTATCGAATCTTACTAATGAGTTGTTGTTATTGCAAAATAATTTAACATTTAATGATTTTAAAATTATTATAATCAAAAATTTTGATACCCATTGATAGTTACTAGACATTCGGATAACGTACCTACCTTCTCGTAATATCCACAATAATGACAATAAAAATGAGTAAGTATTATTAAGAACCCCGGATCCCACAAAATTTTAATTTAAAACTTTAAATATCATAATATCAAGTGCAAGGATTTTATAACTTTACCTAACTGCACTCCAGTATCACGGCCAATTTACGGTTCAGTCATTTACCAAGAAGTTTGGTATGCAGAATAACTTTTGTTAAGACTGCGACGTCAGCAGCACTCGTAGTAACTCTAGCGGAATGGCCCCACACAGCTCATCTTAATTTAGTCTTCATGTTTGTGGTAAATAGCAATTTGGAACTAATGGCTCGACCCTTAAACTTTAGCGCTAAATCGAGCAGAATGGTCAATGAGCTAGATAGCCAATACAAACTCAAAATCTTCAGCGGAAGTTGGGTTCAATTTGAAGTACGGTCGATATTTAATACATGGATTCGTATGCTTCCTGGGTGAACTTTTGGTTACTGATCGTTTAAAAGCGTAGAACGTGACTTTCATATGAAAGCGCCAAGTGATATAATCTGAAATCTAAATCCATGCATTCTGAGACCCGAGAGGCTTGGATATTAAATTTAAATTCAGCTAATTTTTGATTTGAAACATTAATGGCAGAAATAAACTTTTAGTGAAATCAGTTATTTTGCCTAAGAGATTGTATGTAATTATGACGGATACTCTACCACCTCAACCAAATTTAATTGACTCTTTCTCTAATTAACACGTTTTTTAGTAATGTGAGTTAACTAAAAGTTTATGAGTGCTCCGTTTCCTGCTTGCCAAGATAATAATTATTGACAAAAGACTACTTACGTTAACAAGAAACTTTCTGAAAGATAAACTTTGCATACTAATACTGTTAAAGTTTTTTAAGTGACTTGCATTCTTAATTTGTACGTAGATACTATGACTATGTAGCTCTTGGTAATTGTATTCGATATGAATAGAAATGGAGCTGTTAAATATATTATAATTTATACTTGTGATTTACTTTCTTCACAGCGTAATGTCTATCTGATGAATGTATCTGAAAGTATTAGATTAAAAAGTAAAAGGATTATTATAACATGATACGATTAACAGCATCAATGAAAAAATATGTACTTAAACAGAACGCATCTTGTCAACTAAATAATAATAATCAACTCCAAATTTCGTTACAGAGAACTCCGAGCTGGGATCAAATGCATAGACAACTATACAGAAGTATGCATGGAGAAGAGTAAGCAAGTGATGTTCAGGCGAATATACGCTGGTATCACCGAAGTGGTACAAGAACTATGTACCCGTGGAAGCTACCAGGACGAGTACCTGAAGCATGCGGATTGTGTGAAGAAAGTCAGGCCCGAGTATGAAACGTGCAGCAGAAACTATGAAGGAACGCTCACAGCTCTGTCGAATCACCAGAAAAGTGATCAGTATGAAACAGATGTTGACAGTCAGGGAGATTACTTGAGAACTGTGTGCTGGTGAGTGTAGTTACATAAATATATATTAAAATTTTTGATTAGGACACATTGAGATAATATTAATAATGGAGCAGACACCACGAACAAAATCTGTGCGCCAAGATGGCGGCGCGGGGCGCGCGAATGACGGCTAGACAGTCATAGATTATGCGATGTCACTGACTCACCGCTATAGAGGCGACACTTTGTTTCTTTCTGTTTATTTTATTGGGTGCCACTCCTTACATGCACGTTGACTTGAAATTTTTTTTGTACTTACTTAATATTTATTTTAGATATAAACTGACTTTACTACGCGGGGCTAACAATATCTGGCATATAATATAGGATGAGGAGGTTCAATATGGGCTATGGGAAGTTTCATTCCTTACAAATTGAGCCTTTTTTAGAAAAAAAATAAAAGCCGTGTAAAAATTGTGTTTATTTATATTTAGTTCATCATCCTCAGAACATGTTCCCGGCTCAGAAATTGCTTGTATTGTTCCAGTACTATTGTAGCACACCTTCGGCTAAAATAAATATAATAATAATAATGTTGGTGATGGCTAAAATAATATTTTATTTGTTATACAAATCCGTAAAATTTTATTATTATTACTAACATCAATACAAGGAACAGCAGACTTCTTTAGAATACGCCTTCCCGCTTTTGTGGTATATTTATCCTCATCGCGAAAATGCAATGAACAGACGCTAGTTCTATCGGATGGTAACCAGGTTTCTTCACTGCGGTTGTTTTGGACAAATTTTACCCATTTTTCCCTTTCTTCACGACCCAGACATAGAAACCTTGAATAGAAAAAATATTAATCTCTGAACTAGCGGTCCGCCCCGGCTTCGCCCGTGGTACATATTTCGCAATAAAAAGTAGCCTATGTTTTTTCTCAGGGTCTAAAGATTGTCTGTGCCAAATTTCATCAAAATCGGTCCAATAGTTTATGAGCCTATTTATTACAATCAAACAAACAAACAAAGTTTTCCTCTTTATAATATTAGTGCAGATAAATAAATAATAATTCAATTATACGTTCAAGTCAGTAGCTTATACAATATCAATTAAAATTGATTAAAATCAATTAACAAAAAAAATTGGTGATTAAGTAATTGATTTTCATATTTCATGATTTCACCTTTTTTCAATTAACAACCAGTCTATGCTTTTCTAAATATGTAAAATTATTATTTTATACTATAAAAATATACGCCAGCAAATATTACTAACAACACTTATTTCATGCCCAATGTCATATCTTAAATTTTTAATCTATGACAAATGACGCAAAATGTCGCCCGCCAAAAATTTTGTTCTAACTAAGTTTTAAAAATTATTATCTAGTTACTTACTGATTGAAAAGTTATCCCTTTAGTTTTCCGTATTATTTGTATTATTTGTGCAATATCGTAACACACACGTAGGCATACCTATTTGATGCGTTTCACTTTAAAACAAATAAAAAATGAGCGTGACGTTCGCGCCAATGAGCGAGCAAGCGACTGAGTGCAGTTACGCCACATGACGTATGTTGAGTGGAACATAAGTGGTGTAGGCGGTATCGACTCCATATTAATATTATCTCAATGTTAGGACACACCAAAGGAAGTACGTGGGAGGTAATGTTTTACAAAAACACACAAGAAGATTTTTAGATACAATTATGAATAAAAATATCATGAAGTGGCAAAAGTCAAAACATTTTTGTGTAGGTTAAGAATATTAATCTAGATTTAATGAGATATCTTGTTCGTCTGCTATTTCAGAAGCTGTCAAGTAATGACTTTTATTGAGAGCACTCAAGGCAGACGGATGATTAAATAATTTAGATATTACTTGTAATTTCGAATGAACTCCAAACTTCTACGTAAAATTTATGGAAAATTCCAAGATGAATCCATTTTCATAACTTTAATTTTACAGTCAATATTCAGTCTAATATGACCACAAAAGACCTTTAACTATTCTAAATGTATCGAGTACAATCTCTGCAAAATTAAATTTGCATTGCTTAATAATAGGGATGTAACGATACATGATTTTGCCGATACGATACCGATACCGATATTTGTAGTAATGTATCGGCGATACCGATACCGATATTTGTAGTAATGTATCGGCGATACCGATACCGATACCGATATCGATGGCTTGGTAGAAAAATAAATAGTGAATTATGCATAAAAAGTTACCAACATTTAACAGAGACAACTGTTAATCGTATTCTTTTAAATAAAAATGCCAAATCAAAAAACAACAAAACCATTTATTTTAGTATTATTATTTTACGAAGTCAGTTAAACTTTAAGTAATACACATACAATCAGTACCTAATAAAAGTTTACTATTGGTAGAGTTTTTTCAGAAAACAAAGTGCGCACGCGCGGGCGGCCTCCCGCATCGTTCATTGGGCGCGGGTTTTTGAATTATTTGATATCAAAAAAATTGGTTGTTTGTAAAGTAGGTTTACGATCGAGATGTTTACGTGATAACATAATGCAGTGGCAGCGCTCGAGATGAAACGGGAGATCGGTCCGTCTCTCTCTCGTTATACCTGCGATCGCGCTCGTGAGGTTTTGGTGTGACATAAGTTTATGAACATGTCACCCGACTAAAACGATTTTAAAAACGTTATCACGTTAAAAATTAAAAAAATTCAAAATTATTTATTTCTTTCCTTTACATAAACAAATTTGCGATTGGAACACTCCTAGTAACCAAATAAAATGCTTGTGTCAGGAGGTTCCGCTCTTCCTTAACACTATTACAGAAACAGAAATAAAACAATATGAATGAATACAATGCAAAAACATAAAAGAAAAGAAAGAATTTAATAAAAAAATATCGGTATCGGTTGATTTATTATCGGCGATACCGATATATCGGCTTGCCGATATGTCGGTCGATATATCGGTATCGGTATCGGTATCGTTACATCCCTACTTAATAACGTTTTCAGTTCATAACTAGCAGCTGCTTAGTATTCCTCTTGAGTACCATTAAAAGAGTCTCTTAAAGATTTTTTCCGGTACAATTGTGATTCATGAAAATCAGTCACGTTCGGCAACTAATTTTAACAGGAGTCTATAAAATTCAATCCGGATACTGATATGGGAAATTATTTTGAATGGATATCGCAGGACTTATACGTCGCCGGCCACGGGCACAATGAAAATATAAATATATACAGAACCACTTCCTGTAAAAATTGCAGAGCGAAACGCATAGCGAATTGTATGATTGGACAATGCGGCCATTTAAAAACGTTTAAATGGAATATTGAATGGTGGAATCTGAATGCTAATTCTGCGTTTTGCGCCGGATTTGAAATGTGTTTGGCAGCGAAAAATTAAATTACGTTTTTCATTCGTGCGACACGCAAAATACGATTCTTGATAGATTTGTAATATCGCTGATAGCTAAATCCGAACTATTTAAGTTAAGATGTATTGATGTTTCAATTCCTCGTACTAATTTCCTGGTGTAATTGAGATTATTTTCTGTAATTTTATATAGCCTGTAGCTTGTCATGGATCTTGAAATGATCGATGTGACTTGGTACGTCTTTAATTAATGCAATCTGAATTTGCAGCTCATTCCAAGAATACCTGCTGTGTTCAGAGAGAACGGTTCAGAGGTCGTGTGGTGATGAAGCAGCCTTGTTCACTAGTGCATTCCTTAAACGGATGGCTTCTAATATTATTAAGGTTTGTATTTAATTATCAAAATTATTGTTATTGATGTCTGGTTTGATAATTCTCTTCATTCAATGCTTATCTGTTTAATAAGGTTAAAGGTATTTGAAACATCCTGCTTTGCATCTTTTTCTTTTATTTACCAATATGTATTTTAAGAGTATTTGAGTGTTACCTTGTATTTTTTAAATCACTTGTATCAAAAACACAGATTTGCTTTATTTAAATTTATATTATCTTCACCATAACACACGCAAAATGAAACATATTAACACGATGTATTATTCCACAGAATTTTTGTTTGGATTATCGGGGGCAGGAATGCGGCTTGGCAGACAAAGCAACGTCGAATCAACTCAATATAATCCTAATCGCTGTTACTATTTTAGCAACTATACTTCCTCATATTCATATATCACTAGTTCCCGCGTAATCCAATCGACTACGTGTAGTAGGATCGAATTTTTAATTACACTTATTTCATAGTTGTAATTAGTGTGGGAACTTTCTTGCGAAGCGACGATGCAATGTGCAGTGAGGTGTAAATAATTAATGTAGGAATTCACTCAGGTCATATATTTTGCTCGACGGCTAGCAGTGGTTGTGTTTGTTACGTATGTTGTATGGATGATATAGTTTAGTTATGATTAGCTCATGTTACCTGCTAATTTTAAGATTAGTGCATTGAGGTTTGTATAGATCAACTATTTTGTTTTTATTTTTTTTATAATTTTTAAAAGTCTCGCTTTCTGCTCATAGTTTGTTTTGAATAAGTATGTAAACAGTTATTTATTTTTTATGTCAGGCAACTAAGTATTTTTTTTATTTTTTAACTGTTCTGGCAACCTAGTTTTTTTATAACAATAGATTTAAAAAATGTAGTCCGTATATCTTAAGAATTATTTCATATTTCATAAAATCCCGTAATAAACTGTCTTGCAAGTATAAAAATATTTTTTGCAATATGGTTTTAATTCCACAATAATAAACTAAAATGCGCTAATATTTATTTGTAAAATGTCTTAGTTACTGTTAGCTTTATAACTCAAGTGTTTAGATTTATTATATTATTTTTAAATAACATGGAGTCGTCGAATATTTTACACCAAAGACTGCGAATGGAATTCGTGAAGGCATTTAGAGAAGGTTTTATTATTCATAATGTTATGTTCCTAATAGTGTAACATATGAATACACTTTGCCATGTATCCCCTCAAATAATTGGAATATAATCATGTTATAAACATATTATGTATTAATGTTAGACCTTCGAAATAAAGGATAATGCATACAAAAAGATAAAATGTTAAATTACTTATGTAACAACATTCTGTAACAATGTAAAGTCAGTTACAATAATTATTCGATATGATAATGTATTATCAACCATTGTTGAATTACATTGAAATTTTTACTTTAAATTATGTTTTATTTTTTAAATTACACACACAAGGAACATTTTATTTAAAAACGATAAAGATTTATTCGATAAAGATATTATTTATTTAATCCATCAAATAAATATCAAACTATATTATGTGGATTATATTTGCAGCTATCGTTGAATTAAAATAAATTATAATTAATATTGTAAAACAATTATTATTGCCTATTTAACTATTTTAATCGTAAATATTAAATATAAGCTCAATTATCATTTTTAAAGACATTTGCTGTGTTATTGCTATCATTAATTTATTATGTACTTGTATGATTTGTTCATGATTTCCATAGTTAATTATGTACGAACGTTACGAAATATTATGTTACTTAGCTCAGAACTTCCTGTGATAGTTTGATGAAATTAATAGAAATAAGTTGATATTATTTGCTATTAAAATATGTTAAGATTTTTTCAAGTGTTTTATTTATCCTTCTTTTATCGTATTTTTCATTTTTTTTCGTATATTTTTATACAATATCAATTACTGCGTGTTTAAACTTTTTCTATCTACTTATCTTTCAGTGATTCCCATCGACTTTTCTGATTTTTATGTTTTGCGGTAAAGTTTCTACAAAAGCAATGAACTTTACAACTTACAATAATTAATAGACTTTAAATCGGGGTTCGGTTTATATTCACACTAAAATATTATCTTTAAAATCTTCTATGGCATTAACTACATATTTTGGTATCACTTCCTTATTCATTAGTGTTCCATTAGAAATTCTTCAATAGCAGTCGAAAGTTTTGAACAGTTTCATATGGTTACTTATTATATGTTCTTGCGACTGTATTAGATAGGTATGGTTTAGTAAACTGTTTGCTTTTTGCTTATTCTGGCACCTCACTTCGGTAAGAAGGGAGGCACTAGAACATTGAACTTTTTCCTAAATGAAGATAATTACTGCACATGTAACACAGACACTGTCTAATTAGTAAAGTTTGTTCTACTAGGGATAATAATGTCTGTATTTAGATACATATTATTTTGTATAACGTAAACGTTGCCCATAGCGTGCCACAAGTACTTATAAACTAAAAAAGTATCGGTACAACTCGTGTCTAGTTTATGATTTATTCATGCGTCGCTTATTTATCACTATCAAGGGTCGTTATGACTTCTAAACTAAGTTTTGTTAACAGCACCCACGGCGTAAGTTAATACTTTGATCATGCAACGCGATTTACTTTCGTATTTTACAAATGTTTTCAAATGTCTATACAATTACCTACGTCAAATATAAATTATCCAAATGTTGACTACATTTCGCGGGGTGAATAATTGTTGTATGCTTTTACTAACTAGGTACATATTATTATAATATATAATTTTTCAATTAATTTAAGTTATAAGTACCATAAATCTTGTGTCCGGGGTATAAAGTACGGAATATGCTTTATTCCAATTTTATATTGTCTTACTTTGTCACGTACCGAAAATTGCTGAAAAATATGAAATTATGGCCTATAACGGTCACCATGTTGAAGTAAGTGTGTCTTGATAGCTTTATAACCAATATATTATAAGAGTCTCTTTGCTATACTTACCCAAATCGGCCAAATCACATTATGAGAGGTAGGTAGTCATGGAGAAATATACCCACAGAATATACCTGTCAATATACTAAGAAAAGGTTCCTTACATGGCTAATATACATAAAATTGAAATATTATAACAGCCTATCTACCTACACAGATACTTGATAAAATTATAAAGTCTGTTTAGATCTTCCCTAGTTATTGAACAAAATAAATGTTGTTCAGAAATCAGGATGCTCGTAGGTATAAATAGTAATGACTGTTTTCTCGATCTGACTACGAAAATACAAGAATCAATACATTTTATTTGTAATCTTAAAGCGTTCCAAGACAAATTCGGGCTGTTATCTTGCTGATATGTATTTGCATGTTGTAACCTGTATGTCTACGACCAAAACTTAGTACTTGTTAATTTTGTATTCTACGTTCCATATAATGCCAATAATAATAGCCAAAAATAAGAGATAAGTAATTACACTTGCATTTTTGCGTTAGGTTTAAAAACTAATTTCATTTTTTAAAGTATATATATCGGAGTTTTTATATTTATTTGAATAAATTATGACAACTCTGTCACCATCTAATAACTTAACGTTGATTTCCTGAAGGCGTTGAAAAAGGACCAAATTCTTAATAAAAAGTTCCGCTTAAAATCTTCGTTCAGTTAACGAATTGATCACTTCCACAGATAAATCAGTATCGAGTTCTAATGAAAGACTATTATTCTCGGCTCGATTGGAACGAGTACTCCGTAAATGACTCGAGACTTGCATAAGAACGATTCCATCGTCGTAGAAGAATTGTCCTCTCGTTTAGAAACAAAATTTATTTCGAAGTGAAAAGTTTTAATTGATGCCGCAGTGTTATTTCGTTTCGTAATTTGTAACTTATTTATCTTTAGAACCATCATAACGTTTTCTTTGCCTACGTATTGCTTATCTGTGGTAATAATTTTAATGACCTTTAGTACACAATAACATAAGATGTACAACGTATTTGTATTTATAATTTATATAGTTATATTATAGTTCGTTTCAGTTTGTGTCGTTCAATGTGATGTTTAGTAGAAAACTTCAAAAATCATTTTAACTATTAAAAATCATCAGGCGCTATAGATCTCACAGGATACTACACAATATTATGTTCATTTTAATGCGTGTATCGACCGCCTAGTAAATATTTTTTCATTTAATTTATCACCTTTATTTTACCTATTCAAATATTTAATCACAAAATACTGAATCATATCCCACCGTTTACTGTTTTGCATAACACCTTTTTTTTTTTTTTTTTTTTAGTGGGGAAATCTTGCATAGATACCCACGGCCTCCGGGGAAGAGGCCGTGGGTTATGTCGGATTCCTACCGACCAAAACCCCACTGTGTTCCGTCAAGCCGCATCAGCGACAGGGCCACGGGTATGTGTAGAATTCATCCGTGACCCCATCAGCGGCAGCCCGTCGCCGGGCCCAAACAGGCTAAGAGCCTGCAGCTCTACCCTCATGGAGCGGCGACTCAAATGTAAAGCAATTGAATTTCAAGTAAATATATATGCTTAACTGCAGTCGACTTAAACCAAAGTTCCACAGTTGGATTGTTAAACTCAAAGGCTAATTGAACACTCAAATTAGGAGCTACAAAGGAAGCGACCTGTGATTTGTTGTATGGATTGGATTACACGTTGACTATCGAGTAGTGATCTTGTTTCCATTGGTAACCTCAGTCCATAGAATTGCCTTCGGGCTGGTTGAGTTAAGGTGAGAGGGTTCAGTGAGGAAGACTGTTGTATACGTTCGTTAAATATTATTCGTGGGGCTTCTGTTTTCTAAATAAATTAGATAGTTGCTTTAAAAATTTTCAGTCGCTTTATACGAAGCTGACTTTTCCATATTGGCAATCAAAATTTTTTGAATAAATTAAGCTTAGGCAAATTGAACACGCATAAATATATTATGCTTTGTTTTTTTTTGAGAAGTTCGTTAGTCCACTAATATGGAGTATATGCAAGAGATTAGAAAAATAAATTTTTGGAATCATCGATAAAAAGTATACCTAACGTTTGCCGTATCGTAATAACTAATAATCTCTCTAGTAAATAAGATAGATTACATATACATTCATTATTTTGATAATTTTGCGACAATTTCATTTGAAATGAGTATCTAAGCTGAATATTTTTTTTTGTAGATCTGTTTATATTGCTAAAAGTTAGTTTTATAGTTTATTTTTAATCTCAGCATATTTAAAAAATTAAAGATATGGATATTGGATAAGCGTCCCATAATAAACTGGATTGTTGTCTAAATAGCATTCAGAAATATCAAGTTGTTTGAAGATTTTTTTCAATTTTTTTAACATAAGGAAGTTGTGAACGGGTCAAATTCACTGAAGCGCTGCTACAGCCTACGGTTTGAGTTTGACTGAAGAGGCTGAAATTTTGAGGAGGTTCAAATTTTGATTCACGAGTGAATAAATTCTCGTCTTTTCGTTGTTTTGTAAATAAAATTAATAGTACTTGTATTCAACGAGTAAATAATTCAGAATAAAATTTTCGTATCTATAAATAAAATACTAATTAGTAATGCTATGATAATTATTATATCTTTATTGAATTTTTACTCGCGTTATTACTTATACCCAGTAACCCACCGTCGAATTCTTTAGCTTTTTCACGCTATTATTATGTATATTTAAAGACTTTAATTCTATTTTTCCTAGCCTTCCTTGCGTTGTGGGTTTGATTCCCACCCAGGGCAAATATTAATGTGATGAATGATGATGATGAATGATGATTGCTCTGTGTCTGGGTGCTGATTATCTAAATAAGTACTTACTATTTAAAATTATATATATGTATGTTTATTAGCCATCTGGTTTTTATAACACAAGCGAAAGCTTAGTGTGGGAATTGGGATCAGATCGTGCGTGATCGTGTGAAAATTGTCCAAAAAATATTTTATTTTGACGCAATTTAAGATACATACAAATCAACACTGTAAAGAAGTGCACGAGCGAAACAGATAAACCAATCAGTCCAATTCAACTGTTAGCTTTTTGGCAAGTGATATTTTTATTCAGGATTAAATCTTTTCCCTTTGCATTTTCACTGTTGCAGAATTGGAGCACGACCGTAATAATTGATTGGATTATACCTTTCATCGGGCCGGCTTGCTACGTGATCCCTATACATGATTGCTGGATGCGACTGAATTTATTTAGTAACTGTGACAATAAAACGTGTTATCTGCTTCATACGATTACTTTCTCATGCATCGCATAAGCTTCATTTATGGCAATATTGTTTTACTTTTTTCATTACTTTTTTATAAAATATACACTTATCCGTAAAGAAGTTTTATCTCTGAAACAGATGCTTAAAGCTTATCAACATTGTGCCCTCAAAGATAAATCAGAAACGTTTATTTTAATATGAATTAAAACTATGTAGTTATCCCGACCGAAAATTACTTTATAGGTAGGTATACTTTTAAAAATTTTGTGATACAATTAATTGTTGCCAGTTCAATTCAAAGATATATGTAATATAAATTAGAACCCTATTTAGTCATATATAAGTTATAAGCGATAATTATAATTAATTTATAATTAGTGCCCAATTTAGTGCAAAAAGATAAATAATCTACGATTTTTCTTTGGAAAGCATTCAGAAATGTATGGCAAAGATGATAACTTAATAAGAGGACTTAAAGTTTATTTTTGGTATGGCGGGATATTTTAAAATAAAACTTTTGCGAGTACGAACTAATTTTAACGTAAAACAAAAAGTTTGGTTTCAATGCCTGGGTTAATCGTAACTTTTTCTAGTTCGTGAAATTGGAGTTGGACGTTACGAAAAATAGTTTGATTTTTCCATGTTAGGTTTGTAAAGAAGATGAAAATAATGCTATGGAAATATTTCTGTGCTACCTAATCCTATTTAGTATTTCTTATTTTAGGCATTCACCGCTAAAAAGACCCCATTTGTCGTAGAACCTCGGTTTAAGAGTACTCCCCTTAGTATATCGCCGAAAATCGGAATCCTCGGAGTTGAAATCTCGAGTGACGTTCAATTCCGCAGTCATTTGGAAGCGAAGGCTAAATTAGCCTCGAAAAAGCTTGGTGTGCTCAGTAGATCGAGACAGTACTTCAAGCCGGCCCACCGACTTCAGCTGTACAAGGCTCAGGTGCGACCGCATATGGAGTACTGTTCTCATCTCTGGGCCGGAGCCCCACAGTACCAACTCCTTCCTCTTGACCGCATCCAACGTCGAGCAGCTCGAATTGTCGATGACCGTAGGCTTTCCGATAGGCTCGATCCTCTGTCAGTGCGAAGAGACGTTGCGTCTCTCTGTATACTGTACAGATTCTACTATGGGGAGTGCTCTGAGGAATTGTTCCACCTACTACCAGCCGCACAGTTCCACCACCGGACCACACGCCGTAAAAATCTGTTCCATCCGCACCATCTGGATGGTTGGCGCTCCACCACTGTCCGCTTCACCCGCAACTTCCTTCCGCGTACGGTGAAACTGTGGAACGATTTACCACCTGCGGTGTTTCCGAACAACTACGACATTGGGGCCTTCAAGAAAAGAGCTTATTTGTCCTTAAAAGGCCGGCAAAGCACCTGCAACACTTCTAGTGTTGCAAGTGTTTATGGGCGGTGGTGACCACTTACCATCAGGTGGCCCACCTGCCCCTTTGCTTGCTCTGACATAAAAAAAAAAAAAAAAAAAAAATGGGCAATGTACTGTAGCGTCATAATAGATATCTTATTAAGAGGAATATTTTTTATTTTATAAAACTAGTACAATAGCAAATAAGTCTTGGTATTTTTGGGGTAGATCGTCATGGCCGAGAAGTTAAGAAAAAAATTAGGCAATAAGTAAATAGTAATTATAACGTGGGTTACGCTACGTACGTTTAGGATTGAGTAGGTATTCGGTTGCTCCAAGCTTTGTATGTCATGCTTGTGAGACAGTGAGTTGTGCGTGAATAATCATTTCAAAGAGAAGCTGTGCTTGATTGTGCGAGTCGTCCATTTTAGTTTGATCATCAGTTGGATTCAGGACTACACTCATATGCGATGTTGATGTTATTAACACACTTTTCTTCTGTGCTTGATGAATTCCTGCATACTTATACAGCACTTATATATATTTAAAAAGTTTAATAAAACCTAAATCATAACGCATTTGAACATTGAAGTATAATCTAATAGGCGTTAGGTATGTTATGTTGCTGAAAATTGGTTTAAAAAAATATTTTTGTGGTGGAAGATCAAATAACGTCTCACTAACACGCACTAAGTTGAAATTATAGTGCATTAAATTTATATAGTCAAGTGCAATAGAAAGTGAATCGCTATAATATTAACGCTCTTAAACGTATTAGCATTGTGCGTTTTCGTGAAAAATAGAAAGTCACTGTACGTACGTTTATCGTTACTACAGCTAACACACGGACGTGCTAAGCCTCGCAACTGAGCAATAAATATCGGCAAGCTCTGACTAATGGCGTCAGTTTTGCTTCCTCGACGTTGCTTAATTTTATGGCTGAAACTGAAAATTTACACGAGATCATTGCTGGACAATACGATTGAGTGATTTCAAAATAATTTTGTTCCAACGATTCATGGTGTGTCAAACCTGTGTGCGGTCTCTAAAATACATAGTCTAATATGTAACTCAATCTCTACAGTTCAGTTAGGAAATAAATCTATTAATAATAATTGTTGATTAGAAAGTATGGATAAACAGCTAACATATGGATAACAAGCTTCGTGGCACTGATAAAAACATTCAATACTATATATCTATTTAACACATCATAATATTATTTATAAGCATAAAATTAATGAGATCTCTACCGTGTCTCTACGACGTAGCAACGTACATTTCAACTAGTAAGTTCACGATAGGCTATCCGTAATACTCATCATCATCATCACTACATAGTATAAAACAAAGTCGCTTTCCCTGTCCCTATGTCCCTATGTCCCTTTGTACGCTTAAATCTTTGAAACTACGCAACGGATTTTGATGCGGTTTTTTTTAATAGATAGAGTGATTCAAGAGGAAGGTTTATATGTATAATAAGATCCATTAAGTAGTGGAGAAGTACTGTTATTTTTGAGGTTTCTAATGTGATGTCGTAAAAAATTACGTTTATTCCGCTTACATTGCAAACGCAGGCTGAACCCTACGAGTTTTATCAAAATAATGTACTAAGTATTATACACATTGAAAAGGTCTACAGAAAAGTCCGCGATGGTATATGTCTATCTCTTATGGATAACCCACAATAACTTTTTTTTGTCATTTACTTTTTACGACAAATAATGGCTAATTTTCGAAGCGATTTTAACCAATACAGCATTAATCCTTAACCAATTAAATACCATGGATACATTGTTCTTTTAATATAGATCTATATGGCCCTTTACACCGTATGATTTAAGAGAATATTTTCGAAGATATTACAGATTTAATAATTGCGGGACGTAGCGTTTGCGGCCGGCCGCCCGGCTATGTATTTTATACCCGTGCGATGCCGGAGCGGGCCGCTATATTTTTATACCTATACAACGTTCACAATTTTTCTGTAGTGTATTTAGTATCAGCATTGCACCCGTGCGAAGCCGGGGCGGGTCGCTAGTATTTAATAATCTTCTTATATATAAAAATGAATCGCAAAATGTAAGCGCATAACTCGAGAACGGCTGAACCGATTTCGATAATTCTTTTTTTATTATATTCCTTGAAGTACGAGGATGGTTCTTATGTAGAGAAAACGTAAACATGTACCACGGGCGAAGCCGGGGCGGACCGCTAGTATAAGATAAAAGATAATCGCTTTAGCATTGACAAGTAGAATAAATGGTATTGAATAAACTCGCAATTTCGCAAAACATTAACAGGTAAAAAATTGATAAATTGGATTGCTCCGCACGATGCATAACGTAACTAACGTCATTTTACAATTTTCAGTTTCATAAGAAATTGTTTTCGAAAATTCCTTTCGTAGTGGAATGTTATCCAAATGATAATTTTTTCGACAGTTTCTTTAATTTTACAAAATTACTTTATGTCTACTAAAACGCTAAAGTTTGTTGTTACTTTTTCATATATTTATTTAAGATTCGTAAAAATTTGATGTAAATTACCCAGATAATAGTCTGGATAAGCACATAGGCTACATTTTGCCAGAGTACCACGCGAGCGAAGCCGCGTGCTCCAGCTCGTATAACAATAAAATACGTTTTTTAAACGATTAGATGATACAATATATATTATGTTTACAAACCCTAATTCTCCACAATAAAATACCATGTTTGTAATAAATCCGCTCAAATCTTTTCTTCGCAAATAAAACTGTTGTGTTGACTGGTGTGATAATAAGCATGCTCATAGGGGTTTATTTAAATCTGACGTACTCTCGCGTCTAACTCTTCTTGTGGACTAAGCCGATTATTAAATAAATGTTTGTATCTACTTCGTTGAAACACTTTTCATATTTTTTATTAACGAATAACGATTAGATTGTATTTTGTTGAAAATTATTTCGTATAAAACCTTAGAAATGAAAATGAATTTCGGCACATAAAGAGCTACAATTTATTTTTAAGACTCTAGGCACAATCCATACTAATATTATAAATGCGAAAGTAACTCTGTCTGTCTGTCTGTTACTCAATCACGCCTAAACTACTGAACCAATTTGCATGAAATTTTGTATGGAGATATTTTGATACCCGAGAAAGGACATAGGCTACCTTTTATTGCGAAATATGTACCACGGGCGAAGCCGGGGCGGACCTCTAGTTATTAATAATGGACAAATGGACACAACACTAAATCGATAATATATCAAATATAATTCTTCATAATATTACGACTCTATTTATTACACATGTCTACTATCGAGAAAGAGCCACTCTTCAAAGAAAACTATAACAAGAACATTGTTTCTTACGAAACCACTCGACTACATGATATTATTGAATCTGAGTGCGCGTTGCAAGTTGTGTATTCAAGATCTTTCATTGCCTAAGTTTCAGGAGCTATACGGCGAGGATTGCCAATAAAGGCAAGGCTTGAGATGCTGCATCCGCCGTGAGTTTCATGCGTTTGAGACGCTGCTAATCCAACATTTCATAGTTAATTAACATTTAATGCGAAGTGAATTGGCTTATTAGTTAAGTGTATTTAGAGATGGAAATAATTTGATTTCACGTTTTGTGTATGAATAAAGAAATGTTGTTCGTTGAAGACTCTTTCTTTGACTTCTTTTTTTAATAATTGATGTTTATTCAGTTGCCACGTGTAAAGTGGTCAATTAAAAAACAAGTCAGTTTCATAAATCCCAAAATTTAAATTCTTGTATTATATCCTTTTTAACCAACACGATAAGCTCTCTCAATTTCATAAGTAGATAAATTATTTTTCATGACCGTGTAGTTTATTCCGAATCCTCATAAGCGATGAAGAACTAATATTATTTTAACTGTTTTTGTGATTACGATAAATAATCACGTAATTAAACGTAACAATAATCTTGTTATTGTCTAGTCTATAATAGTAGGTACTTTGAAAGAGCTTGGATGAATACGTCTATACTAAATCAATGTTTTTGTTCAATAAACACGTTTGACCCGGCACGTGGATAAATGAAGAGTTTAATAATACTAGAGCAATATTATGAAGAATAATAATATTTCATATTCATAGCTTTATTGTGGCGTTAAAAAAATATAATTTTGTTATAATGTGTGAAATATTATCGCTATTGATAGATACATTCGAAGTATATAAAATTTAAAGAACGGTAGGTACTTTGGTTGGTTTCAGCACTGCAGGCAACCTCACCCCAATTATGATTAAACTAGCCCTTCTAACGATATTTGTTTAAAATCAAATTATCCTATTATCTAAGCAGAGTTTATACAAAGTGACTAGATGACATAATTCAATTAGATTGTTGTCCATTAATCAGGAAGGTGTCGTGACCGGCGTCCCGTCTTCCCGGCCGCTTTGACAAATACCTTAATATTGCGTTCCAACCTTGATGTATCGTATTTTGGGTATATTTATTGATATATTTTACATGTAGAACAATTTATATGGAGAATATTGTTGATGTTAGGCATCTTTCCAAAAACGAAAGTGATTGTCAATTCGACTGTATTTTTTTTGGTCCGAATTAGTCTGTCGCTGGAAATTGTCTCTACTTATTTTATGTTATTTAATAACACTTCTCATACTTTCTGTACCTTTGTTCTGGTTTCTACACTAGTAGTTTATAGCAGCTGTTCGCGTACAGTGCAACAAGCTGTAAAAGTGCAAATCTAAGAGCTAGCGCGCACGAGCAACTTTGTCTCCGCAACTTTTTTGTCTCCGCAACTATTTTGTCTCTCCCACCTATGGGCTAGTATGAAAGTGCGCGCACGTAGCGACGCAACTCCCCATACAAATTGATGGGAGAGACAAAATAGTTGCGGAGACAAAGTTGCTCGTGCGCGCTAGCTCTAAGGACTAAATTAATGATAGGCAAGGAAGAAGGAAATAATGATCAGATTTCCGTTATAAATACAGCCCACATTACTTTAGTTTTCTAGTCACGTTTAACAAAATTAATAAGGTACTGAAATTTTGTTTTTCTTCACTTCTTTATATCACCAGTTAAAATTTGATGAATAAATGATTATGTTAATATCATGCAGAGTTTTTACAAAAAGGTATCTACGCCTGACTTACGCAAATGGTGAAGCGATAATTTTATTTACGTACAGAGGGTTTCGACAAGTTTCCTTTTAATAATAAATTATCTGTAACTTGTCAGTAATTATTGTACTATTAATACAAATGTAATTATAGAGAAAAAAAAAATAACTTGGACTATTAGGTACTATTATTGAAATTTTTACAAAAATTGTATTTTATCAGTGTTTTACTTTTAAATTCTAATTATTTGTTTTTGTAAATTACAAAAGTTTATTTCTCTTTAAAACAGTTAAGATGAGAGTAACAGACACCTACGCAAAAATCTATCATACCATCTTAGATAAAGCGTGTTAAAGAAATCGTAATAAGTTACTGATATTTAATGTTAATAAAAAAAAGAACCCAGCATATTATATTCTTTTTGGACATATCTTTTTACTCTTATATGCGGAACCTTAAAAAGGTCAATTAACATGTTAATAAGAGCCGAGTGTATAAAATCCATTTCATTTAAATGTTGAATTATGATTTACATGATATATTCATATTCAGAAGAATGATCCTTTACCTACCCTTTTAATTTTACGGGCGACCTGACTGATCGTTTTCGTAAATATTTAATGATAAAATTTTGTATTTTGGATAATATTTTTGTTTGCTGGAAGGTTATTTACAAAATAACATCATTTCAACTTTCAAGATATTCATAATATTTTAAAATGAAGTTAAAACATTGCTGCTGGTTTTTAAATTATAGGTAACTAGCTTTCCGCCCGCGGCTTCGCCCGCGTTTTCAGAGAAAAGCCCGTTCCCGTAGGATTTCCGGGATAAAACCTATCCTATGTCCTTTCTCGGGTATCAAAATATCTCTATACCAAATTTAATGCAAATTGGTTCAGTAGTTCAGGCGTGATTGAGTAACAGACAGACAGACAGAGTTACTTTCGCATTTATAATATTAAGTATGGATTCAAGCATTACTTACTAAGGTGTGGAATACTTTCGTTTATAAAATAATTAAAATTATTGCAGTAATACCTTAAACATCAAAGAAGGTTATTAAAAAATCTCTCCCTCGCACATAATACCTATATTATATACCTAGAAAAAATATAACAATACAGGAACTATTCTTTCTCAGTAAATTGTTCACATAAATATCAAAGTTGCGTAGTGCATACATATTGCGAATTTTAACTTCAAAAAAGACAGTGACTAGAAGTTTGGTAATAATGGCAAACTGTAAACCTTCTGGCTGCTTATTTATTCTATTTGGTGCATCCTAAAGTTGCACACTTTATTACATAATGGAGATGTGCTATAATTATACAGAAAATACGTAACTTATTAAAATATATTATGCTCTATTTTATATGATGCTATATAATTTCATAAGCGAGTTAGGTAAGTACCTAGTTGATCAAGTTAAATGACATAAATTATTTAAAAATCTTATAGTCTTGTATCCTCCGTAGTGTCGAATTTAAAAATTATACAATTTCAAAACAAATTATACAGAATTATTAATTCTGATTTTCAATTAACGAGACTAAAATTATTAAGTACAGGCGCTTTTATAGGTAGGCTTTTATATTTTTACTTAATATTTTTTTTATAAGTGTAGACGAAATAAAATTTTCACAAAAATAAATGTTTTATTTATTCAAAAAGAAACTTGGAATGAGTAAATAAAGCATAAAGGAAATATTCAAATTATACGCGAACATGCCGTTAGAAATGGTACGGGTCGCAACTCCTCATTCTGAGCCAGTGAGGCGAATAAACTAGAAAAGGGAATTATATTCTTACAACTGTGAAAACGTTTACAGATAATCGACTTTATTTTTCATGAATACCATTTGTTGAACAAAAATGTTTCATACGTTTAATCAATCGTTTAACTAAATACGATATTTCTGTATGCGTCTTTCAAATCGCTATGACTAAAATTAATGTGTTCACTATTCATTGAAGGAACACGGTTCATAAGCCTCATAAAATAGCACAATTTCAATTAATAGCAAATCATCCGTATAGTAATAAGCTTTGTACACTACACAGTACGTACAGACAACAAAGCCCTTTTATTTGGTCAATGATATCCAGCGAATCGTAATGACATCGTAAAATCCAATGTCTATTCACTATCGCAATTTAGTTAAGCTGTACGCGGCAGCGTAATGACGCACTAAACTGGCAGAGATAAGCCTCATACTGCAGTGAAATTAGTTGTGAATATCCTGAATTTACAGCGTATAGGCGCTATTGAAGACTTTGATCTATTGAGATGATTAAAACAAAATTTCAATGACCAAGATTCAGTTTCATAACTGAGGTCACTGATAATCTGTTTAACACTTTTAATTCGTAATAACTTGACACAAAATTACACATACAATTCAAAACATTAGAAAGAATATTCAATAGTCACAAAAATGATTGTTGCGTGTCAAAATATATTCATATAACGATAATAAGAACTACCTAATTGTATATCTGCTTAGGGATTTAGTAAATAACAGTCACAATAACAACCAAACTAAGTCATTATTAAAAAATTGCTGGTTCCAACTTCCAAGTAGATCTTTGGGCATTGTAGAGCGAGCGCAATTTTAACGATGTGCCAAATTGTCCATCTGCTGCATCTGCAAAGAAAAAATGTTGATCGTTGCTGCATTATTTTCAAAATCAGTTGGCTGTAAATTTTTAATTTTCTTAACATTTTATTTTTAGTAGGATGCTCTATCATTATTTGTACCTAATCTTAAAAAGTTTCAATAATTATAAATATTGTTAAATGTGTAAAAAGAATAAAATGTTCATTGTCGTTTTATTTTCAGCCTTTTGTATTATATAGGTACCTATTTCAGCTCAGTTAGTTATTGGTATATATATCATACAAACTTCGAGTATTCTAGTACAATGTGATCTTAGAATTGTAGAAATGTATCCCGTTGAAGGTGTCCCACTGATCCTACCAATCGTGTCCGTTCAAGCGGGATTACGCGCCTCAAGCCGGGGTTTTATACAATAACAAAGCAAATTTTCTTCGTAAATGTTTATTTTTCTTATAATAATTTTAGTTGTTAGAATGATGCCCTTACTATTTCTATAATATGCTTTACCTTTGTGTTCTTAATCTATAGCTTTAATGTTTATATAGGATTTTTATTTATTATGCGTTAATCTACAGAAACATTCAAATACTTTAGCGATTTTATTATCAAGTATATTTACGTTAAGCGTACTAAATATTTAATAATGGTTAACTAAAACGTGTATGCACGTTAATAATGTTATTTGAGAATTTATATTTCACATATTTTATCACTGTAATTGTTACGTCTATCCTCCAAAACACGTAGCAAGTAACGTACGAGGTCGATCCTTCTCAAGCGAGATAAAATGTTTACGCCGTGGGTAATAGCATTAGGACCAGTTACTTTCTTTCCTAACTCTCAAACGGCTCTCTAAATTCGTTTCATTTCTTATATCTGGATGTAGCGTAAGTGAAAGATAACAGAACATGTATTTACTATTTGAGATTATATTATGGTTAGGGAGCCAGGTGCAAATTTGGTTCATTATTTCCTCTCAAGAGATAATTCGTCAGACGCATGAGAGTATAGTATTATAAAGCCTCGTGAACGTCAGCTGGCGCTCGGTTGGGGGGGTGAGCGGTTGTAGCCTCCCACGCACATAGGAAAAAAAATACATTCATTCATTCATTTCCTCTCAGCTAAAAATTTGTCAAATTGTAGCTAACCCAATATCTCAACGAAAAAAAATAGTCAGCTGGTTACAACATGGTGTATTATACGTCAGCTGGTGTCTCGAACATGAAAGTTAAATTTAAAGAAAAATTTATTTTCCGGTATTTCCTCTCAAACAAAAATTTACCTGATGATAGCTTATATGTAACTGTGGATAAATATATATGTCAGCTGGCTGTATCTTGGTGGAAAAACCGTCAGCTGATACGGGAGGCTACAACCGCTCTTCCCCCCAACCGAGCTCCAGCTGACGTTCACGAGGCTTCATAATACTATACTTTGATGCATTTTACTAATTACCGCTTGAGAGGAACTTGGTCATAAAATCTGCTGCTGGCTCCCGGACCATTAGGTATGTTTTTGTTTCGAGAAAGCAGATTCTAATAAGCTGTAGATGCAGAAAATTCTTTAATGAATATAAAACAGATAACTTAAATTCGATTAACAAATTCTTCGTTTATAATACTTACTTGGTTTTAATTAATTAACAAATACATATATGAGTATTTATACTCTTTTCTAATTTTATTCTAAAAATCTTTAAAATAAAATGAACAGTATACGACAAAAACCCGAAAATTCCACAAAAAAGCTGCGTCGCTTAGCTTATTTCGGTTTCATTGCTCGTAAACAAGTGGAAATCCTCTTGAAGTAATGCCATACAAATTCATTATGAGTACATTTTAGAGTTTATCGTTTTCTGACGCAGGAAAAGGCTGTTGTGGGGAAATATGAATATATGAAGAAAACTCATTTCATAGAAACGTTGGGTAGAGGGATGCATTCTTTTAATTAGATTTTTTATTATTTTTTCACATTACTTCATATTATATTCGCATGATTATGCATATTTTATATTATTTAAATTTCTATTTAAGTAATTTACGAGTATTTATGTAGGTAGGTAGTAGTAATATTAATGTAGGTACTCGAGATTATGTTATTTATCTTATAAGTAATATATTATACACATTTTTCTATATGGAAAATGTTTTTAAAATCAAGATTCTGTAGAATAAACATAATTTATTCAGCGAAGCTCGGACGTGATTATAACTGTGTTAAACGCTTCAATACACTAGCTTCACGAGATATTATACTTTAATTATAATAATAAAATAATATTTCCTAAATGAATAATAATTCCATTCTTCAAGTTTAGTTAATTTAATTCAATTGTGGGTAACTCGTAGATTTCATGCAGCTCTGTATTTATTCAAGTTATGTCTGGAATGCATTATTCGTAACGTAATTATGTTCATTTGGAATCCAGCTCTTCATACCGTTTAAAAGCCTTTACTTCATATCTATTTTTGTCGATTTTTACATTATGGAATTAAAAAGTCATAGATATGAATATCTTCTTTTATTTATTCTTATTTAATTTAATAAAATATTAATGTTTATTAGCCATGTTACTATAAACATACACAATATAGTATTACGTGCAAACTTAGTAAAATGTAGACTTATTCAATATATTTAAACTCATTGCTATTAAAAGAATACTTCTTACAAAAATATAACCGTAAATTATAGTTCTTCTGCTACGAATAATAATGGAATTTTTCGTAGGTCTCCCGTGAAGAACATTTTCTTTTATATAGCTTTATACAATTATGTTATTTTATTTATTGATGAACGTTAAATAAAAGGGAGAGACGTGACAAAAATGTCCAAAATACCTACACAAGTAACGAGCAAATAGTTTTCGGCTAGTAAATGAGCTAGCGGTCGTTATTCAATTGACAATTATTGTTAGCAGTAGGTATACAGCTTGTAATGTCAAAAGTAAATGCTCCTTGTATATATATTTTTTTACTTTTCCATTTTAGTGTTGATTTCAGTTTTTGTCCTACATAAAGCTTTTATTTGAAATAGTCTTGAAATTGTAGATAATAAGCGATAAGGTCGCCTTATGTATCAATCCGTTTATTGTATACTTGTATACAAAAAATATATATTTTTAACTTGGTGTGGTAAATTAAATTGTCAAATAAATAAATAATGTGTCAGTGTGCTAGCGTATTATAATTACAATACTATGTTATAATTATAAATTAATACGACGGAAATTACATCTTTACCCAGGAGATCAGGAGGAGGAATATGTTGCCCTTGATAGCTTATAGCGAAGGCATCTATAGCGTGTTGATAGCGTGTTATAAAGTGTCGTTTGATTTGTCTTCTTGCGAGTAACCTTTAAATATTCTTACAATTAATGAAATTCATAAGAATTTCATTAATTGTAAAAATTAACTTATGTTAATTTTAAATAATTTTAAATGCTTATTGTTCTTTTGAGTGTATTGAGCAGAAGTTAAAAAAGGTAAAGGTAGAAAATTTTAATTAAAAATCCGAATTCTGTGACTATACAAAGTAACTTTGGTTTAATTTCAAAACAAATATTTTAACAAAGAATCATATTGTCCATTCCTTTGAAGAACCTGTAAGTTTCTAACAAATCACAACAATAAAATCTTATCAATATTTAAAGAACGTATTTGAAAGTTAAGCTAATTAATTCAGAAGCTCAGTTAATTCTAGCTTCAACTCTAATACTAATAATTCGCGTGTTATTAGGAGCTGAACAAGTGACATGTACTGGGAGCACTAATTAGTTCAAGGAACGTCGAAGACTTACTTATCTCATTGGAATTTCTCCTCGCTTTGAAAGTGTAATCTAAAATTGGAACAGATCTCAAGCGTTAGATCTATAAAGGTTTTGACGCAGTTCTGAAATATATTGCTGCGTAATTCGAGATTACTTTATGGGGGAGATATTTTGTTACATGTAAATTATGCCTTAGAAAGCGAAGGGTCATTTACGGTTTAAATAGCTTCTATCCAGATCTATAATATAATGATTTTGATAGAAATATTATAGATTTATGCAATAACCTTAAATTTAAGGACTATAAAAAATGTAAAACTGTAAGTTGGCCCTGCATATCTTAGGAAAGTATTTATTTAAACCAGAACAGCTCAGCTCTTTATTGTAATATTTCCGTACTTCCTTTGCCAGCTGTACTGGGAAATCCAAGTGGAAATGAAATGAAAAGCTGGAGTGATAAATCGTTTTAAATGGAATTGCCAATGAGTATTAAGGAACACGTTTAATTCAAACTTCCCATTAGAATGTTTACAACCTAAATTGCTTGCTTACAAATTGCTTTACGCGTTAATTGAGACGTTTTAAACATTAATTTTATGTTACATGTAGGGTAATTACTTGCATACATTGTTTTTCATGCGATTATACTTTGCTTGTAATCAAAACTCAATAAAAGGAATATTATGACTGTCCGTATTTAAGCAAAAAGGAACCACCCAGCAAAAACGCACTTCTGAGATATCAAAGGATTTACAAAAACATTTGCAGCTCTGTTAGATGAAGTAAAATTAAAATTTATTTTATTTAAATTCATTGATAAATTACTTATTTAAGTATGTGTATATAAATTTGCTCTGAATATTCTTAAACTTTCTAGATAATTAAGAAAATGTGCATGTGGTTCCTTTTAACATTTATCAATTGATAGCTTTTCTCTTATACAAAAAGGAACCACATCCCAGGGATTTAATGATATAAATGAAACTATGTATTTATAATATCGTAATTAAAGCTTTAATTAATAAAACATATAAAATAATACTTATATAGGACGTTTATTCGACGTTATCATCAAATTGGATTTCGAAATCCACCGTGTCTAGTCCATCTATGTGGTCTTCTATTGCATCATCACTAATGAGACCGTTATAAAAACTGTGCATCTTGTGGAATGAGATGTAATATGGACTGAATATCGCTAGAAGGTGAAGAAAGCTTCTCCAGAGGCAGCGACGTATAAGGTTCTTCGTTATCTTCTGTAATAAAAAGAAAAAGCTTTAAATCAAAATAATAAAGCCGCGTGGCTTTTATACGTAGGTAGGTATATGGCGACAGCAAAATATTATTAGTTCTTATAAAGCCGTGTCCCTACTAGACGACTAAGTATGTTGTATGTACATGCGCCATGTACAAAAAACTGGCTAAGTGCGAGTCGGACTCGCGCAACGAAGAGTTCCGTACCATTATCTATAAACACGCCAAAAAAATCACGGCTTATTGTATGGGAGCTTCTTAAATATTTATTAAGCTATTGCATAGCTTCTATCGCGGGCCTTGAGCGCGGGGACCGAATCGAGAAATTCCGTTACAAAAAAACCTCACGCTCTCCACTCCGACGGGCTCGGAGGTGTGGCTTGAAGGCATGCTATGCAATAGCTTTACCGCGGCAGTCCCCGAGTGCCAAACGTCTTTTTTATTCTGTTTTTTAGTATTTGTTGTTACAGCGGCATCAGAAATACATCATATGAAATTTCGACTGTCTAACTGTCACGGTTCATGAGACAGAGGGATAGACAGACGGACAGCGGAGTCTTAGTAATAGGGTCTCGTTTTACCCTTTGGGTACGGAACCCTAAAAATCATACGCAACAGTGGCAACCCTAGCAAAAAATTAAATAAACTTGTAAAAATTTTGAATTTCGCAGGCTAGGGCCACATATGCGCTGAATGATGTGGCTGAATGTACTGTACTGAATCTGAATCTAAACGTATTTTACCAAAATAGTAGGTAGGTACCTAGATCATCGACAGTTATTTTTAAAACAGGGTTTAGACTTTAGTAGTTTCATCTCACAATGACAGATGAATCGTAACAAAATGATCTCTTAATTCGACTCGCCGCGCCTTCGTGAACAACGACATTGTCGTTAAAATACGTAAATCTACAGAGGATTCCTCTTGTACTTACTTAATGAACTATTTCTTAAAATCACACCACAATCGGGAATGAATCAAAAGTGGATAAAGCGTACCTGCATCTCAGATTCAATAAGTACTTACATGCATTAAATAAAACTACTTACCCGTTGTATCTTCATTATTATCTTCGGTGTTCGTCTCCAATGCTTTTCTTACCAATTGCTTGCTTATTTATTTATTACTAAACATTTTCACATTTAATTTTAAAGGTAATTCACACACTCACGCACACTCACCTGTCAAATAGATATTACGTACTGTTTTGTTCTCCGTATTATTTTTTAAATTGTCACCATCACAATCACTATTTTGATACGTGTTACACATTGTTTGGAAGAGTAATTTAAGCAGAAAAAGTGGTTATAAAATAAAGGCGAAGCAACTTTGTACTCGTGAGTAATTAAGAAACTATTATTTTGCACTCCGTGACCTTGACACACGACTACCGACAAAAACATTGCGTCGCTTCAACGCATAGATAACTCGCTTGCACTACCACCGCTGCAGCGCTTTAACGCTTTGCGCACGGCCGTGTCTATCAAATTAATTATTATTTATTACTGGCTCATTATTTTTACTATTATTTATAATAATTGATAATGTCATCAGCAAGAGGCAAGTGCACCGGTTGTTGTAACGCAATTACAAATAGAGAATACCTAACTTGTTCATTATGTAAGAAAAAATATGATCTTTACTGTGCGAATATTTCATCAAAAGTCTTCCATAATAGTATGAATCTTGATGAGAAAAATAAATGGAAATGTCAAGAATGCATCTGTAAACAGCCGAAGCTCGATAATAGTAATACTCCTCTCAGAAGCACGAAAAGTGATTCTATGAGCAACGAAACGGCTACACAGGACAATCTATGTGATGCGTATGTTAACACGCGTATGCGCAGCCAACACGTTAACACTATTGTTTCTGAGGGAGATTGTAATGAGCCCGTCACGATTGCCAACTTGAGGGATATTTTGAAAGACGAATTAGCTAAAAGTCTCCGGAATACTATTAAGGAGCTTATATCAGAGCAACTCAAAAATATACATCAAGAAATATCCTGCTTTAATGATTCGCTGAGCTTTTTTAATACTCAATTTGAAACATTAAAGACTTCCTTAGAAGAACGGAATAACATAGTGGATGAACTCAAAACAGAAAACGGAAAATTAAAATCGACAGTTTCGGATCTTGAATCTAGGTTGCACATAATTGAACAACAACTCCGCGAGAACAACCTTGAGATTAACGGAGTTCCTGAAAATAAAGGTGAAATATTGTCTAATACAATAATTCAGCTTTCGAAGACTATAGGCGCTCCTCTTGAAGAAAGTGACGTTCAGCATGTTACGAGAGTTGCTAAATTTAACAAGGAGAGTATCCGTCCACGATCGATTATTGTAAAATTACGAAGTACTCGTATTCGCGACACAATCTTGGCCGCTGTTGCTAAATATAATAAAAACAACCCTGAGGATAAACTTTCGTCACATCATTTAGGAATCGGCGGCCGAAGATCGCCTGTATTTGTCTCCGAGCATTTGACTTCTGCAAATAAGCAACTCCATGCTGCCACTCGTCTCAAGGCAAAAGAACGAGGATTTAAATTTGTCTGGGTCAGAAATGCTAAAATCTTTGTTCGTAAGAATGAGTTTGGTCCGGTTTTGACCGTACGAAATTACGATGCACTCCAGTCTTTAGAATAAATTGCGACCAGATACCGATATGAGTGATGTAGTAGTTTAATGTTGACCATGCTTGATATTTATTATCAAAATGTGAGAGGTATACGGACAAAAACGAATAATGTGTTTAATAATATTTTACTTTGCTCGTATGACATTATTGTTTTTACAGAAACGTGGCTTAACTCTAAAATAAGTAATGGTGAATTCATTGACAATAGATATAATGTTTACCGTAATGATCGTGACCCCTTCGAAAATAGCTATAGTAATAAAACGGACGGAGGAGGTGTTATGATTGCCATTTCTAATAAATTGAAATCTTATCGCGTTTGTAATTGGGAGGTCAAGAACTGTGCCTTAGAGGATTTGTGGGTTGTGGTTGATGTTAGTAATGAATCGAATCAGGGTCACAAAATAAGTAAAAAACTTGCTATATGTTCCGTGTATTTACCACCACCTGTTAGTCTATCAACCCTCAACAAATTTTTAGATAATTTAAATGATGTTGTTGTGAATAATGTTGATGACATTCTCATATTAGGTGACTTTAATCTTGGTTCAATTAAATGGATTAAGGACAATGATGATATATTCTGCAAACCATCTAACTACCATAGTATTTTGGATAGCAGTTTTGTTGACTTCATGGCGGTGAATAATTTAAATCAGTACAATAATATTGTAAATAAAGACGGCAGAATTCTTGATCTTGTCCTAACTAATTTAAATAATGTACACGTATCGCAACCTTTAGACATTTTAAGTAAATTGGATACATATCACCCCCAACTGCTTATTGAAATTACAAATGCTAAATCGAAATATTTGCGTAGTCAAAACCGCTGTGAATTTAATTTTCATAAGGCTAATTATTCAGAAATTATAAATTATTTAAAATTAATAAATTTTTCATCTGTTCTCGAGGCGTGCAATAATGTAGACGAAATGGTTTTGAAATTTTATGATATATTATTTGACGCTATACGTAAATTCGTGCCTAAACGTAACCCCACAAAAGGTAAATACCCACCCTGGTATAACTATTCACTCATTAGACTCTTGAGAGAAAAAGAACGGCTGCGTATTAAATTTCGTAAATTCAAAAATCCTCGCGATAAACTTGAGTTTGACATTTTGAGGGATCGTTGTCATAAATTACACCAAAAATGCTTAAACAGTTATAAGCAAATTATGGAAGACGGTATCAATAAGAATCCTCAACATTTTTGGAAATATATAAACGCAAAGCGTCGGAATGAATGTTCATTACCTTCTCGCATGTACCTCGGTGATAAATATGCAGAAAATGGTGTTGATATTGCCAATCTATTCGCTAATAACTTTTCATCTGTCTTTAAAAATAATAATTGTTCAAACAAAACGTTTTCTATACCAAGTATAACCTATCGTAACCATCCCTCCTTAGGCAAGGTGTATTTTACTGAACGTGAAGTAATGAAAAAAATAAAACAATTGGATATATCGAAGGGTTGCGGTCCAGACGGAATTCCTCCGTTATTTGTTAAACGCTGTTGTACAGTCATTGCGCTGCCCTTATATTTAATTTTCAACCGCTCTTTGGATTGTGGTACTTTCCCTTCTGAATGGAAGAAGGCTCGAATAGTGCCCGTCTATAAGAAAGGCGATTCAGCCAACATTAAAAATTACCGTCCAATTTCAATTTTATCATGTGTTTCTAAATTATTTGAATCTCTTTTGTGTCCCGTTATCGCAAGTCATACTTCCAGTTTCATTGATAGTAACCAGCATGGTTTTCAAAAAGGTAGATCTACTGAAACAAACCTGGTTTCTTATATATCCACTGTTTCGAACGAAGTTGACAAAGGCAATGAAGTTCATACAATTTATACTGACTTCTCTAGTGCGTTTGATGTGGTGCAGCATGATGTCCTTCTATTGAAACTTGAATCTCTCGGCATACATGGATCATTGCTTGCTTGGCTAACCAGTTACTTAAAAAATAGAATACAGAGTGTGGCGGTAAAAGGATATGTGTCCAACTATTACATATCTGACTCAGGTGTACCTCAAGGGTCACATCTGGGGCCAATATTATTTACGATTTTTATTAATGATCTATGTTCTGTTTTCAAAAAAAGTAATTATTCTGTTTTTGCCGATGATTTAAAATTATTTAAAACTATTAAAACACAACATGATATCTCAGATTTACAAATGGATCTCAATAGGTTGGAAGATTGGTGTAATAAAAACGGTATGATAATTAATGCTAAAAAATGTTTCTTCTTACAACTCTCCCGAAAAAAGAAACCAATTATAGCATCTTACGTCATTAATGGTCAGAATATAGAAACTGGTAACGAGATCCGCGATTTAGGAATCTTAGTTGATAGTAAACTAAATTTTTGTTCACACATTGATGCTATCGTTAAAAAGGCCAGTAGATTGTTAGGTTTTCTTAAAAGAAACACAAAATGCTTTAAATCAAAGACCAAAATTTTACTCTTTAATTCATTAGTTAGAAGCCATTTAGAATATGCAAGTGTAGTTTGGAATCCGTTCTATGCTGTTCACTCTCAAAGAATTGAAAACATTCAGCGTATATTTACCAGACATATAGCTTTCCTTTCACCGGGAATTTCACACAGATCGCCTTATGAATATCGATTATCATTCTTCAAAATGATTTCACTTCGTAATCGTAGATTGTTGCGCGATACTATGTTCCTGTTTAAAATCCTCAGAAATATAAATCATAGCCCGCAAATCTTAAGTCTAGTTAGGTTTGCTGTTCCAAATAAATTACCACGTTATCCTGTTTTTAAAGTTTTTGACCTTCCAAATTGTCGTAATAATGTTGGTAGAAACTCTCCAGTAACTCGTATATGTAGTACTTTTAATGACCTATGTAAGTCGTTGGGTGGTATAATAGACATAAATTTTGATTCACTTGTAGTTTTTCGCAAAAAAATTACTAAATTCTTGTTTGGTACAAAAATTCAGTAAAAAAAATGTTTAACGATTTATTTATTTTATTTTTGTAGTTAAATTTATTTAAGCACTTAAAATAACAGTAACGTAATTATATGTTTAAGTTTTCTTGTGCATACCTGTAATTGGTGTATACATCACATTAATATTCGTTAGTTGTTAAGATCTAATTGTTATAATTTTTATGTGTACTCTGTTGGTATGTCTAAATAAATAAATAAATAAATAAATAAGTAATTAACAAAAACAATATAACTTACTTCGCGGAGGAAAAAAACACCGTCACGTATTCGAACTACTTCGCTGAATGTCACCTATATTGACAGATGTTCGACGTAATGAAATACGTTGTTTAAAGATGAGAAGCATTGTAACAAGTCAAGGCATTTGGTTCCATATAGCGGTGATGGGTTTCAGAATGTATTACAATATTTATTTATGCATAATAGAACCGAATGCTTGTGGTTTTATTTTGCAATAAAAAATTACAATTAAATTATGTATTTATTTTACGCATAACCATACCACAGAAACCTGGTTCCATTTTGTGTATTAAAAATAATTGTTATTAATAGAAATATGTGTAATGTATAATGGTACCAAGTAGGTGTGGATCTGTTTTGTATAAAATGACATGATAGTAATATCGTTTATTTGTTTGAACAAAGCAGTCCCGTGGTGCTGTGGTTCGGTTTTGCTTAATATGGTATTATTCGTTGTTGCTGGTGGTTCCTTTCTGCTTTTAGTATACCTTGTTTCCAACGTAAAAATCATGTGGTTCTTGTTTGTATAAGAATTTAGACCACTTTTGTATGAGTATTCTTCAATAAAAGCAAAAAACGAAATTTGTCGAGTGGTTCCATTTTGCATAAATACGGACATGTAGGCTGTAGGCCGTAGCAATAACAGTCATAGTCTGAAATTACTAATGAGGCAAATTTTTTGTACTTACATTAGTGTAGGGAAAATCACAAACATTTCTAAAATAAATAACCCACGTAAATATTACTAACTTAATGTTTGTAGTTGGTAACAATTTACATTTTTCCATTTCCCTTTGTGTATTTAGGTACAAGCTTAGAATATTTTTCTATCAAAGCTACTTTGCTGGCATGAAAAATCGCATTTAATGTTTAAATTCAAGTAGTTAGTAAATAAACAATTTTATACTATGTTGGAGTTTGTGAATTACTCTTCAAATATGCTCCGTTGAATCCCTTAGCACAAAGCGCGCGGAACTTAAAATTATCCTTCATTCATACGTAAATGGGCAAAATTTCAGACTATTGGCCGGAATAGAGCGGGTTCAGAAACTTGGCCCGTTTTATGCTACCTCTGGGTCCTCTTTGGAGTTTACATCGGTTAGTGAGGTCATTACTGAGATGTGCTCGTAAACAGATGAATTGTGTTATATTAATACGGTTAATAGAAAAGGCAATGTCCGATGTTACTGTTGTTTCCACACGCCCGTGGGCTGTGTTGTTTTTGTGCTTATTGAACGTTATGCCTTCAACTCAAACACTCGGAAAATGTACCGAATTAAAATTCACATTTTCGTTTAAATATACACTCATCAAATTGATATCTATTTTTGAAAACTCGGGACTATTTTAATACTTAAAATTCAATTAACTCCTGTTTACGGAGCATAATAATTAATAACTTAATTTTATAACAGTTTCACATTATAATAGACAAGTGTTAAACGCGTATCTCATTTCTATTTGTGTCGAACTCATTTCAAGATAGAAAAGGCTTTGAAACTTAAAACATTGGCTAGTCGTTTGGGGCCGCGAGCTATGTGCTACAACTGCCAAAGGGGACAGTCTTCATTCTAAATCTGGGTCTTGTACCTTTATTCTTGGAAAACCCTTTTACTAGACATAAAATGGGCGATAGTAAAATATTATAAATGTCTAGACATTATTCGTGGTTTCTGGCAGAAAAGTTTTATTATGATAATAAAAAAAAAAGCGGAAAGGAGGTACCTACATGTTTATTATAAAAATAATTATTTTTAACGATTTGAAAAATAGTATGTAACTTTTTGTAGGTACACTAATGTAATTGCACGCCTCATAAGCGAAGCGTTGAGGTGGGTACTACTGTCACTTCGCGCAAAACATCTGATTTTTCAAACTTAAAATGTCTTTATGTATCATACATTGCACTTGTAAGATAATACATACACACACATATTAAGAAAAAACACTATTTTTAACGTTCATGCTATTTTTGATGTCATTTTTGTTATTTAAACAAGTTAAAAAACAGTTTAAAAAAGTTCTGTCTTGGACGTCCGTGTGTCTGTATGTGCGGATCCTTTTTCTTGTTAACACGATAGCGACCGAAATACCTACTTTACTAATCGAGTCTTTTTTTTTCTCTTACGCTTGAGTATGCTCAGGAATAGAAGAACCCTTTCATTTTTCAGGGTCTGATTCGATGTGGTTTAATTGTTATTAAATAAACAAAAATAATAATTAATAAATATTTATTAAAAAAAATTATGAGGCGTGCACTTTTGGATTTTCCAAATTATTTTTAAATTATGTTGATATTACGTTTAATAATAAAAATTATTGCTTTAAAGATAAGTTTGAAATTGCTCTGCTTTAACTTAATATATTCGACGGATGAATAAAATAAAATCCGCTGAGTGTTTTTGTATTCATGCTGGATAATAAACTTGAATTGGAACACCCATTATTATGTTAATACAGGTATAAAAGAAGTATTCTTGAATTATCAATTAAGCGGAGTTATATTAGAAAATTTTCTATCGTGAAATAGAACAATGAAGATAAGAAAAAGTGTGCTCAATGTGAAGTTGATTCATTGAAGCACTGAACAAAAGTGAGTTACTTTTGTTTGATAGTTTGAAAAAATAAAAGCGAAAAGATATTTGAAGAAAAGCTAACCTAAAAATCTGCATTACTTTAAAATTTTAATTAAAAATATTATTCGATGTAAGCTCTATTACTGATAGTGAGTGTGGTTATGCATTGAATAATACATTGACATGCAAGATATTATTTATGTTAATTAACGATGATGGTTAACGTAACAATGACATTTGTGGATATCATTTAATTAATAAAAAAATACTAATCGTTTTAGATTGTAAGTATATTTAAAGATATCTAAGTTGAAACGTACGAAACCAATACAGAAATTGCAGTTTAATTGTACTAGTATGCATATCGAGCTATATCCATTAAAATTGTATGAGTGGAATCGTAATGGCTACAGCTTTGAAAGTTAGCTCATTTCCTTGAAAAACTTCTTTGTTGCGTACAATGCGCCCTCACGTCGGGGCCGCGGAAACTGAGAATATTAGCTACGTTTCCTTCACGTAATTACGTTTTTAGATGTTCTAAATGTTCGTAAATAAACTGCTAATGTTTCACGATGCATTGAAAATATAAGCGTATTTACACACTTTATAAAGTTGCGTCGTGGATTAAGCTATTTAAACGCGATTTAACATGAAAATCGGTCGTAATTGATGCGTTTTATTTGAACTCAAACCCTTTCTTTTACCCGCTTTTTCTGTATCTGTTTTATCGAAATAATTAATTGGACGCCTTTCACGCTTGTAGATGACTACGTGATCTTTGTGCGAAATTGTCGTATGTGATATAATTTATATTCCGTGGAAACGTCATAGTGCTCATACAATTTAAGTACTTTTAATGAAGGACGAATTCACAGATAAAATATTTAAAACGGACGGCGATTTTTGGTTAACCGAACCCGTCACTAGCCTATTAAACGTAATTCATTCATTCGTTTAGTCGATTATTTTATTATGTATGAGCCCAGGTTCTACCCAGGTATTAGTATTTTTTGTCATGTTTGGAAATTATCTATTGTTATCCTAATCCTAGATTTGTTTTGCTTTGAGCGAAATGGAATGTTTATTGAACAAAGTGGTTCGTATGGGAAAAGAAAAGTGTTGTTTTTACCATTTTCCTCGTAATTTTTATGTTTTTCTCTCCATGGTCAAGCCGTTCTTGAGTTTTATGTTAAGTAACACATATACTAATTGTTTTATGTCGATTCATTTATATTGACATAGATATTATAAATAAATTGAACTAAAACTGGGTTTCACTAGTGTGCCTAACTATTAACTAAAACGCACTGAAGAACTCATTATCATGTAACCCTCCAAATTATTTAACCAATTATAATAACACTCATGTTAGATACAATACCGCATTTTCTATTTAATTTAATTTAGCGTGCTAGTTCATTAATTATTTATTGATCATTTTAGCAATATTACGTAATGCTAAATATGCATTTTACAATAATTTATATTACTCGAAAGTAAATAATATGTATAAGGCGGATATTTATATTAAGAAATTCAAATAAACATTATATTTGATGCGGGTAGACGTCTGTAGACAACCGGCCATGAGTTCATTCTTGACATGCGAAAATTGTACAATACAAATCTTTTATTATTTCGTTTGTGATACTGGCTTTGCTTAAAAGGATTCTATTTTAAGCTTGACGCTTGTGGAATAATAAAGTTGTTTTTACAACCGTTATGTATTTCGTTTTTAATAATATTTTCTGATGTGTTATTTTGCATAACTTTGTCAGCGATCGGATGAGGAAAATGGAGTAGGTCGTATTAGTTGGTAATTAGAAATTTAGAATTCAGTTAGAAAGTTGTTCAGATTTGTTATAAGTATCTTACCAAAATTATTTAATTGGTTGGTGTGGTAACAAAATTAAATATTGCGGCAATTCATCATGTCTAGAGATAGGATTCCAATACGACTTATGATATTTATTAGATACAAAAATAATTGCCAACATTCGATGTATCGAACACAAAGATAAGTTGCGGAAGATTCCAATCTTGGATGAGATTCCTGCTTCATAAAAATATGTACCTAATCTATTAGTTTTCAGTTTGGATTCGCACGTGTAATCAAAGGAGATTAAGACGTTTAACTTGCATTGAGGTAAAAAGTAGACTACCTTTTTCTCCCCCTTCGCTTACCTCCTAAGTGTATCGCCAGGCACTAAAATAATACCCTAAATCGCTCTGTTACGACGTGGAAGAAATCAATCAAACTCGCTTTCACATTATTAAGCCAGGATTTATCAAACAATTGTAAATAATTCGCTATCATAGATTCTATCTTTCCTACTTAAATTATATAGGCCCATATAGGCCCTATTCTTCCTGAGTAACTATAAGTTGTAGGTCCTCCTCCTCCTCCTTAATATCTAGGAAGTCTTGTACATTTTTAAAATAAATTTCTAATTGGTTATACGCTTTTTATCTCCAGTGCTACAGCTAGTTATTAGCTTGGTATTGTTACGTGACAATATTTCTCGACGACGTGTGTTGAATCACCGAGTTATTGTAGACTGGCAATTGTAAAGAACATTCGGATGGCCATAATCGCCTTGTGCTGAATGGAATTGCTTGTCCTAACTGTCCAAAGGATTTTACAGGATGTTGAGTTTTATTTTTGATGCAATTCCTATTACAGCGTATTAACGGGAAAAATGTATGACTCAATAAACAATATTCGTATTATAAAATGCACACTACATCTGCATAAATAACCGAATATATAAAAAATATATATCTGCATAAAACATACTAAACTTTAGTTCAAAATCTTCGTAGATATTGAATCCCTAACCAAAACTCATATTTTTTACCATTTCAAACCAATAAAATTACATGAATTTTCTTCCTTTAAACGTCTATAAATCATATTCTTTAAATTCAAGTAGCATTCGAATAAACGTTTCTTTTCATTGATAAGACTCGAATTCAATGTACTGCAGCTCATTCTTTAACCCCAGTACACGTAGCGATTTAAACTGATCGATTGCAAAATTCTCTTGTGTCAGATAATCGTTAGTTATGCACTTGGTGTAATAAATATATTGAATTATATGTGATTCATAATCTGCAAAAATTTTGGAAATATACAGTGTCTAGGCAATCTGGAATAAATATACCTAATCATTTTATTTAGTGAGACTGTGTAATGGCTCTTGATTTTTAAAATTAGGCTTGCATAGTTTATAATACCTAATAATAATAATAAATCTTTATTTCAGACACCAAGTATAGGTACCTACATAAAAGTTTGGTAAACAATTATTTGATTAACAAACAGGGCCTCTTATCTTATGCGATACGTTGAAGTTATATTATTTGTATTAAACAACAATCCAATAGGTATTTATAGACACGTTCCCCCTTCACACTGCTCTTACGTATGACAGTGTCACTTTTACCATAAGATTCTCAGAAAATCCTCCAACCCACGCACACGCACACCTATGTCTGATAGCTATTATTATTACCAAATCGAATTTTTAATTCCACCGTAACACAAATAAATACTCCAATAACTTGTTTCAATTTGCTCAGAATTGTAAATAAATCGGCATCTTTCCATTTTCAATCAAAAGGGCTTCCAACGTTACAAATGCCAAAACAAGTTGAATTTGTAACACGATAACAAATTGAAATTGATTTAAAACAAACGAAATTCGTTTCTGAAACTTCTAACTAAATTGGGAACTACTGCTAAAATTTTGTTATTCTCGGAATAAAAACGTCTTTATCAGAATTTAGGCATAGATCCTTTATAATTCATAGTCTAAGTAATAAATCTGTCAATCCCGCATAGGATCTAAGTAGTCATTATCTTGTGTCTCTTACTTCGTGCTTTCATACACTCAGGTGCAAAAAAATCGCACACCCCCTACATTTTAAGTTCCTCAACCCTCAACCTCAATTTTTTTATGTTCTAAACATATTTGGACAATATGACGTATCAAATGAAATCATATTTATTAATAAGCTTTCTAAAAATAACAAATTCATATACCTAACTTTAAAATTTTTATCAGAATCATGTATTTCATCAAGCAATGACTCGATGTAACTGTGAAAATAAACATATTAAAATGTTGTCGTTATACAAACAAACAAATTTAAATGTTGTCGTTCTCTTGTTATGTTTTAAGACTCTCTATCATTTATCTTATTTCACACCCAATACGTGGGTGTTATTGTCGAAAATCAACACATTATAATTGAAATCTTTAATCTATATGACCTTTAACTCAACTGACTGTAACATATTTTATCATATTTATACATGTGCTCTTTAAGCAGGATTATCTCCTATCATCTCGTCCGCTTATGTAGGCTCTATACCAAAAAAATACAAGCGTTTAATTGTTAGAATTGTATCGTTGTTACAGCAAACATAGGGACGTGTTAAGCCTCGCAACTGGGCTATAAATATCGGCAAGCTCTGACTAATGGCGTCCGTTGAGCATTACAGATTTGCTTCGTCGGCGTTGCCTAATTTTATGGCAGCGACTGATTATTGGCTGGTCACATCTACGAATGCTCATGCTATTAATTATAATATAAACGCGAAAATACATGGGTAAACATTCGCATTACTAACAGATGTAAGTGTGGACAATAAAATATTCCCATCTATTTGTCTCCACACTCCTACCTACTAACTTGCAAAAACTTTGTCATATGACAAAGGGAATGAAGATTACGGTAAAATCAATATGTTATTTGTCTTCTTATCAAAAGCTTTCATCACCGACGTCTCTACTCAACAACTCGAAAATTTATCCTCGTTTTGCTTTATCTTTGTTAACTCTAAGAATGAAGAATTTCTTATTGTGATTAGGGTTCAGGCTAAAACAGGTGTCAGACAGCTTCAAAATTAGTTGACTGACAGTTGTTAAGATCTTTGAATTCTGAGTATTTTTAAAGGTTTATGCAAAATCACTATTTATATATGTAATGTTCGTTTTAATTACTAAATACACGGAATGTATGAAAAGTATTACACCACGTGCTATAAATTGGAATAGTAATATAATTTTTATATTATTGTCGGTTTGTTCATTTTTTATCAAAACAACTGTTGGAACATAAATTGCACTAGGTAGATACTGTATCACGATATGAAAAAATATTTTATTTTATGTTATAGGTACAATATTTTAATATGGCCGATACATAGCAAGCATAGAGATCTGTGATAGCAAGTTATAAATTGCAAAGAAATATATTTGTAGTACATTAAATTAGTAAGTGCTAAAACAATTAAAAATATATCTAGATAATTACTTAAAGTTGTGCAATTAGCGCATTCTTCTGTAGTGGGACAAAATACGAGACCCATAACTCTGAGAAAATGGCTCGAATCCAGCCGAGGATATTTAATCAGTGTCTACAATTTCACACGTCTTCTACGGAGGTTCCAAACCGTTACGTGTTTTTATCTATTTAGGTTAGAAAAGTCTTGTATAAAAAAAATGTGTGCGTGTACTAGTGTACTTCTTTATGACCTTATTTTCCAAAAAATAATTTACTACATGCAACTTTACAGAAATACGTCGAATCACGCGAGGTATAAGAATGGAGGGATAAGAAAAAGATGGCGCGTAACGGAAAAATGTCACGCGTAACGAAAAAAAGTTACACTAAATTTTTTTCCAACCCCGATAAAGAAGTTTCACTTCAAAAACTATAAGTCTATCATAAACTTTGGAAGATACCACTTTGACTTAAAGATAAAGGAATGTATAATTAATTTGAGAAATGATTTAGTAATAAGTTTGAGTAATAGAAATAATTATTTATTAGTGTCTTAATAAAATACTGTGATTTAAATAAAAAATAATAACATAATAGAACATGACTACTGTGATAACTGTTTTTATTGAATTCAAATCCGTAACCCCTCTATAATCGTTCGTGTTAATTGGTATCTACTTATTTGGAGATTATTAATATGAACACCCTTAATTACTATTACATTCAAAACAATTGCTATTTATTATGTTACTATAATAATATAAATTACTAGTACCACATGAATATTGAACTTTGAACAATCACAACACTCGATGTTAACTCGATACGAAGTGAACAATATACAAAGGTTTATTGTTGAACCTCAACTTGCTGATACTCTATTAAATATAACTAAATAATAATGATTACATAATCCCTATCACTAAATTTAGACACGGGTCGTGGGTATAGAATAACTTATTAATACATAATAGAATAAAATGTAACTGATCCTTGTCAGTAGGCGGAAGCTCTTGGAAAATCTATTATCGGTGACCTTATTAACGCAGATTATAGCAGTAGTTATTTGTTTGTCTCTTACTTTATTTATCTGTGTGTTTGTAACTGCTAATGTCAAAAATTGATACACTGGTGTAGGTCTTGTAATGTAGTTGTTATCGATCCATTTGAAAGTAAAAAAAAATACCTAATATAATAGAGTGTAGAACACTAGCTTTCAAAGAAAAAAATCATCAACCAATGGAGAGTTCTGGTAATAAACTCCAAAGAGATCCAGTTGAATTGAGAACCTCCTTCTATTTTTTGAAGTCGGTTGAATACACTAAAATAAAATAAAATATTCAAAATCCTACATTGATATAGACACATTAAATTCAGTCCCAGACAACAGCTAGTTTCACTTGCAATTTCAATTATACCATTGATGATTTCAATCTCATTGTTTGCAAGCATTGATCTACGCTGGATAATTCTCTAATAATTAAATATTTCACAGTGCTTTTTAGTAAAATTATCAGTTGTAATATAAATAATTCCATTCACTAGTGTATGTAAAAAGAACACAAAATGTTTCTATAAACAAAAATATAATTCCGTTGTTTGACTTGTTAACCATTAAAGTTGTTAAACAAAATAACAAGAGAGCATCGCAAACACATCTTCAAATAACTCCCTGTATTGTAGAATTCCAATCTTTTGATCCATTACAATTTTATTTACAATGGGGTGAAAATCGAACGACCTCGACGTAGATATTCGATTTCAAAGCTTTGCATTTCAATCATAATCATAAAGGCAGCTGTATTTTTCGCATACTCCATTGATTTCGAAACAAATATTATTTTTCTCTATTTATTTATCTTAATTTTCTTTGACGTCTGACGCTTTGATACAGAGACAATTTAAATAATAAATCACGATAATTGCAATATATGCCATGTCGTTAACTTTTAATTGAGAAATGCTTTTCATGTTGCTATACCGAAACCTAGTGTTTAACTGTTCGAAGTTGCCGTAGGATAATATTGTATTTCTTTTACACTATCTTTCTTTTACACCATCATTTGCTTTAATATTCGTAATAAGTTATTCACCTCCAACGTATCTAAAGTTCTGAAAGCATCAATCTCCTTTTGTTCTATATCTGTTCTTATATTTTACATAATTTGGATAATATTTCAAACCCAAGTGATTATCATTGTTGAAGCATTTTTATACAAATTGAGAACAAATTAACGCGGCTGTCGAAACGCTCAACGGTCCTCACATTTCAGTGCTCAGGTGTTCCAACTTCCATCTGAAGTGCTCTTGGAACATCAACAACTGTCCACTTCTGTGTGAGACAAGCGAAAAATATTTGCACCAAGTTCTTCTTGTTATCAACACCCGATAAAACCACCTGAAATATACGTTGTGGATTTTGTTATCGTTCTTTTTATGGAAATGTAATTTTTTTTTCGTTTGTTTCAATAAAATGAGTCAAGTTGAATTTATTGGAGTTAAATAGTAAATATTTTGTTACTTTTAAAATAACACGAGTTTACAAAGAGGTGTGGATCTTATTTGTGTTCAATATGATACTGCAGGTAAGTGCCCCCGTAGAAATAATATATCTAATATTTCTAATATCTAATATATCTAATATCTAATCTAATATCTTAATCTTAATACTATTATAAAGGCGAAAGTTTGTATGGATGTATGGATGTATGGATGTATGGATGTTTGTTACTCTTTCACGTAAAAACTACTGAACCGATTACAATGAAATTTAGCACACATATAGAGGGTAACTTGGATTAACACATAGGATAGGTTTTATCCCGGAAATCCCACGGGAACGGGAACTATGCGGGTTTTCCTTTGAAAATGCGGGCGAAGCCGCGGGCGGAAATCTAGTATATTATAAAGGCGAAAGTTTGTAAGGATGTATGGATGTATGGATGTTTGTTACTCTTTCACGTAAAAACTACTGAACCGATTACAATGAAATTTAGCACACATATAGAGGGTAACTTGGATTAACACATAGGATAGTTTTTATCCCGAAAATCCCACGGGAACGGGAACTATGCGGGTTTTCCTTTGCAAACGCGGGCGAAGCCGCGGGCGGAAATCTAATCATTCATATATTTAAAGAAATTAAAAGTAGATTTAAATCCACTTAGGAAGAAAGAAAAAATGTACGTAAGAGGCGTTTAAATCGGCCGCAAAACGTCACAAGCGGATGTAAGAGTGATGAATGAAGAACAACTCAATGGTCACATTATTTTGTAAAGAACGACTCTCAAAGCTTTGAGAAATGAAGAAATTGCGGAAATTCTTAATATTAAACGTTTTCATTGAAACGATTTTTCATTTTAACCTTTAATTATAAAGTATAATCAAGACATTAGTAGCCGGTTTATGAGGGTGAAATGTTCTCCATTTCACATTTTAATTTTCTTATGAATTAATACATAAGTCTTTGAAATTATTCAATTAGCCACATATAGGCCTAATAGGCCTAATTAGGCCTATTCTTATGTACGGTTGTGAGACTTGGACGCTGACGCTAAAGGAGGAAAATAAGCTACTCGTCGCCGAACGAAAGATTCTGCGCAAAATCCTGGGTCCCGTTAAAGAGCCAGATGGTAGCTTCAGGATCCGTAGAAACGCGGAAATTCAACACCTTGTGGCCGAGCCCAACATCATTGGCCAGACAAAGGCGCAACGCCTCCGATGGCTCGGTCACGTTTTAAGAATGGGGGATGATCGGGCCGTGAAAAGGGCATATCTGGGCATTCCAACTGGCCGACGCCCCGTGGGCCGTCCCAGATATCGATGGAGCGACGCAACAGAAGCCGATCTACGCAATCTGGAGGCCGTCAATTGGCAAGAAACTGCGCGCGATCGAGGAAAGTGGCGTGAACTCGTGTCGGAAGCCAAGACTCTGTTTGGGTCGCAGAGCTAGTTAAGTAAGTAAGTAAGCCACATATAGTCCAATGTAGGCTTTGAATTCATTAGAATTGTGTATGTTATTGCTGTTATGAATAGTAATATTAATACTTATAATAAAATCCAGCGTAAATTAATGATAGTAACATCTTTATTTTAATCATTTTGGAACATGCCAATGACAAAATATTTCTTCAAACAAAAACAAAGTACGCATAGAAACTGTTAGCCCTGAACATTTAAATTTTTCACAAAAAATATTTATTAATAGGGCCCACCCCTATGCCCCAAGGTAACGTAATTTTTTTATGAAGCCCGCAAATTGCACACTTAAAAGAACCTTAGGTGAGTCGTGATGAAACTCTAACTTATGCAACAGACAGAATTCATCTAACGAAGGGGTTTACGAATTATTAAATTACTCGCTTGTTTCGGCGCGAATTTACAAAGCTAGTCCGAAGGGTATTAAAAGTTAATATTGCGTGTTTTGCCTTAATTTTGCTATGTTCCAACCACTTAATTTACCGTTTACTCCTTTTATGTTAATTTGATATTTTGTAATTTATTTACAACAGTCTTTCTTTGAAATTCTAACTTTGAAGATCAAGTTGAAAGGAAAAAAATTGTATAAAAAGTATAAATTGTAAACAAGACATTGGCAATTTTTAAAGAATGGAATTCGTCTCGTGATCAAAATTTTGTATTCCTTAAAAAATTCTCATTTATAAAATTTTGAATGCTACAAACTAAGGCTACAAAATTAAAATATAAAAAATATGGTATTGTCAATTGTCTTTTATATCATAGTATAGAAATATAAGAAGGTAATAGAAGAAGCCTTTTCTAATCTAGAAATAGGTTCCTGAGCAAGGTTGGTGTATTTATGACGAATGTATTCGATGCTTAGCGAGCGTTGTAAACCATTTGAAATTTTATATAAACGATTTGGGTTATTATAAAATATATACAGTAACTAAAACATGTAACGATAAATGATAAGCGTTGTCAATTAACATGGAAGTCTAAATCTAGTAAATTAAGTTTAAAGTTCTTAGTGCTCAACTTAGATGAAGTTGCGAACCGAATTAAAACAATTTAGCTAATTTCAGAATTGACAAACTTTAATGGAGTTTGTATAAATTATATTGATAGAACGATACCATTAAGTATTATTTTTATACGTATATTTGTGTTTATTGATCTGATAATATACTAACGACCATCTATTAAGCAAATGATTGAGTTTTCGCACTTTAAAAATCTTATCTATGACACATGAAGATTTGCTAGTGTAGCGTCGTAGCTCGTAGCGTAGAGGCATAATCGTAGCGAGCAATAAAAGGAAACTTTTTTACGGAATATTTATATGAATATCGTTCTGGCCATAAACAGGATACGGGAAATAAAAACGGGTGCTTCGCCTTTATGTACGCCCACAATAATTTCAATTTAGAGCGCACATCTGTCCGGGCCAGCGATTGTGTATAATCCTTTGTTTGTTTACGGGCCGGGTATGGTTATGGTCCTACCAACATGCAGAAACTTCAACCCAAAGGTGGTATAATGCGAGCCAAGTTTATAAACCATCTCTATTTCTTCAATACGCTCGGAAATTTGGCCCATTTACGTATGAATGTTGGATAATTTTAAGTTTCTACGGCGGTTCATGTAAAAGGTTGTCTCTGGAGTGTGTACGGGGGAATAATCAAAAAGTTACTTGTCAAGAATATGCAACTACTTTATTGTTCATTTATGTAATAGTTTAGCGTCACTTGCGAAATATATATTAAAAGGGATATTATACTATTTTGGGGGCCTTAGACATTACCAAACGACATTAAAAAACATAAATATTAGCATAAAACTTGAAATCGAGGGTGAATCATATCATAGTTGTCTCATCAGTAAAATCAGTCAGAATTGTTTTTTTCAATATATTGCAAAGTAGTTTATAAAAAATTACTACAACTAAAAAGTACAAAGATCGCAGCTATGTACCTACGAGGTAATGAGCACCAAGTATAGTATATTTTCTTATTTAGTTCGACATAATATGTATTATGTAATATGTTCTAAAAACAGTTATTATTTACTTATAAGTTTGAACATTCGATTTGCGTTCCAACTTCCAATTAATGAGGAATAAATTGAGGGATGTGAACTATTTCCAAAGGGATGCGTAGTTAAACGGAATCTCACCCACTCTGTATGTTATACCTACATAAACAACTAAAATACTTTGTGATGTTCACGCGAATTGTTAGTTTAGTTATTTCCGAATCTTAATGCGTTTCAAATATCATACTAATATTATATATATGTATATATAATATAAATCAAGTCTATATAGTGTGAATGTTTTAAAAATAAAAGGAAAAATAAAAAAAGTTAATCATAATTATATTGAATACGCAATGAACCAGAAACAATAGGCACAAAGTACAATTTTAATTGGATTGAAACATTCATAATTAAATTAAAACCTAATAAAAGTTTTGTATCTTATTAAATTCCTTAATACCTTCTCAGAGCGTATCTAAAGCGATTCATCACTGCAGCTTTCATTCATTTCCAGTCTCTCAGAAGAGCGAAGGAAGCACGGAAATATTTTAACAACTTAAAGAGTTGAGCCATTTTAGCGCATGAATAAATACTCTTAATCTCGAGCACAGAGCGCGCTTTGTCATTAAATTTTATAGGTTAAGAGTCTGTAAACATACCGACTTAAGTAGGATGGAACAATTATATAACAACGAGCTTACACTGAAAACATGTAGGGTGAAGTACGTACGTGCAGAATAAATAGCGCCAAAATTTCCTACAAAACTAAAATGAAATCCCAAACATTTTCTGCGGTTTTAACATTGCTAAAGAGTAAAATGAAATCTGGTTAAGGGAATTTGAGGTTTTCAAATAGATATTTAAAACTGCGCAAATCTTTCTTTTTCCATGCGATTGCGTTTAAAATTGTTATCCAATATACAGTTTAATATAATAAAGCATTGGGTTCAAAACTCTTTAACAATAAAATAAACGTTCTGATTGGAAGGGAACTATGGAATATATAAATGTAAATAACTCTATAAATTATTAATGAAACCAAATTTAAATAAATTCATTCCGCAATGCAATGAACGTTATAGTTAAGATATTAAATTGTTTGGTCTACGTGCTAAATTTATAAAGTAGCATGCAAAAGCATTAAAATTAATCTGTTTAATTTAAATGTTACTTTGTATATTTGGACATTTGTTTAGTAGGTTAATAATTTTGCATACATTTAATAGCTATGTCAGGCATGAATTTATTTCAATATATACTCATTCAGGTACTGAGAATAAAAAAAAATGAAAGTGGCTTTATTCCTAATCTTCAAAAATATCCGTCCTATTATAAAACCTTCAATGAAATACACAGAATGCAATATTACATTCATATCGAGAATAGAGAAATAATAGATACATAATTGAGTGCTCAAAGTTAGTATGCAGTGCCAGTTACAATTTGCACTGATTGCAGAAATAGATTTTTCATGTTGGTTATTGGAGCCTGAAATTGGCTGGCTAAAGACGAAGCATTTCGAATAAATAGCTAGTTCATTTTTATTGAAGTTCGATGCTTTTGTATAAATATTGTTTGTAATTTCCTGTCTGAGTATGGATAGGCGTAAAGTTAAAATAATGTACTTATTTTTATTTATTGATAATAAAATGTCAAGCCATTGACATGTTTTAAATTAAACTCAAATAAATAAGTATAAATTATTTAATAGTCCAGTCTGTGGGGAAATGTAAAAGCCTCTGCTCTACAAAAGGTGGCGTAGAAAATGTTTTGAAACAATATTGTTTAGGTATAAAAGGTTAATAAAAATCCAAGTTTTCGACCTTGACGGACCCAGGCGCTAGCCGCCATCTTGAATTAAAGGTGCTAAAATTAGGTATATTTTAAATAACTTCTCAATTGTTTACTAAATCACAAAAGTGTCTATGAGGGGTTCAAAGAAGACAAAATTACCTACATTTTTTTCATACATGATTATTCTGTAAGTCTTAAAGGTAAAATGTTACAAGCGACGGAAATAATAATATTTACAGAAATCATATAATTTTAATTTTGTTTAAAAATTGTGCAGCAATCTTTTTTATTCTTTTTGATGGCCCGGGCTGGTTAATGGTGGCTTCTTCATCATCGTCGCTGAAATTTTCTGTTTCATTGTCTGTATTTTTAGTTTCCAACCATGAAATTTCGTCGATTAAATTTACTTTTTATTGATAACTTTACGAATCGTTCATATCGGATATCTTCTAAGGATTCCTTATCCATGTCCCCTCCGTAAAAATTTACTAGAAAGCGTGCTCCAGCGTCTTCGATTTCTTCTGGTCATGATGACGAAATTTCATGGTTGGAAACTAAAAATACAGACAATGAAACAGAAAATTTCAGCGACGATAATGAAGAAGCCACCATTAACCAGCCCGGGCCATCAAAAAGAATAAAAAAAGATTGCTGCACAATTTTTAAACAAAATTAAAATTATATGATTTCTGTAAATATTATTATTTCCGTCGCTTGTAACTTTTTACCTTTAAGACTTACAGAATAATCATGTATGAAAAAAATGTAGGTAATTTTGTCTTCTTTGAACCCCTCATAGACACTTTTGTGATTTAGTAAACAATTGAGAAGTTATTTAAAATATACCTAATTTTAGCACCTTTAATTCAAGATGGCGGCTAGCGCCTGGGTCCGTCAAGGTCGAAAACTTGGATTTTTATTAACCTTTCATACCTAAACAATATCGTTTCAAAACATTTTCTACGCCACCTTTTGTAGAGCATAAATACCTACAGACTGGATTATAATTTCATGTCATATTTATGAAATCAAAATGTTATTTATTACTTTTACATACAAAAGGATTGAGATGTTCCTTTAAAATGAAGACGAAGGACAATGGAAAATATTGTAATTAATAAATATTCTTTGACTATAGTTTACCAGCTTGACAGCAATTGTATACGTATTATTTGTATATGTTATGTTTGTTTTAATTAAAAACTATATATTGAACTAGCTTCCGCCCACGACTTTGTACGTGCATTCCCGTTTTTCCCCGTTCCCTCAAGAATTTCGGGAAATCCTTTCTTAGCGGATGCCTACGTCCTAACATCTACCTGCATGCCAAATTTCAGCCCGATACGTCCAGTGGTTTGGGCTGTGCGTTGATAGATCACTATATCAGTCACCTTTGAGTTTTATATATATAGATTTAAACATTATTACAGAACTTATATTAAAATTAATTAAAATATGTATTTTCATATTTCTCATTGAGTCTGTGCTAAGCTATAGCTAACTACTTAAAAATAAATTCTTATTGAGAGGAAAAATTTCCATACCGAAGAAATGTGCGGAAAACGATTAGAAACCGTATAGCTAGGGTCAAAAAGGTATTACCTACACATAAACGGAAATCGAATAGCTCGTATAAAACCCAGCTGAATACAGGTGAACAAAAGTAAAATATCGTCCACTGAGAAAGCGTAGAGAGTCGAATTTACCGACAAAGCCGCGAACATCTTGAATTATTCGAGTGTGAAGTATCGGTCTGGACTTAAGCATCGAAAATTTTACTCTTTTCCACAAAACACCGCCTCCGAAATATAAGCCGATATTTTATTTTCTGTCGCGTTCTGCAGTGTTAGGAGATAAAATGTAACGATACACTACCCACTACAAACATTTTATTAAATGTACTTAGTTCAAGATTTGACATGGAAATGGAAATTGAAAACATGAGATTTTTGCTCCTAACAACCAAAAGATGTTTGTTATCTGCTGATTGTTGAAGAAGAAAATAGCGAAGAATCTTCCTGAGATTTATTGTATTAAATAATACATGTCATCCATTGTGTAATCGATTTATAGAATAATAACCTAATAGCACAGAATACTTAATATGTAGTATCTAACTTAATAGTTATTTATTATTGACTCTATCTACATCATTACAAAGAAGAACCAAGCGTTTTTTCCATTATACAAAAAATCGATAAACATCGATAGCTAATAGGTTCATAAATTTTCATTAACATTGTCTTATCTTCGCAATAACTGGCCTATAACGGTACCGCAAATAGCTTAACTAAATTGTAATAGTGAATAGACATTGGATTTTACAACGCCATTACTATAGCAATCCACTGGGTATCATTGGATAAATATACTCTTTTATCTTCACTTTGGAAGCGAAAGGGATAACTTCTATGTTAGAATTAATAAATTGTAGTTGTTATTAAATTTATTAGTAAGAATGATGACTGTGTTTCCAGTTTACGTAGTTGTACATTGAAAATATACAGTAAGAAACTTATAACATAGTATAATATAAAAATATAAACTTATAAATTTATAACATAGTATAATATAATAGCCAGGGATCAGGTACATATTTAACGGCGAAAAATTTTCGAAATCGTCCCTGAGATAAGCGCGTTCAAGCAAATAAATAAACGCTGCAGCTTAATATTATTATAAGTACGTATAGATATGTATACATCCATATTCATAAATCATTATTCATAAACTAACAATGTAAAATTTGATTGTTTGCTACGATTTCATGCACAAAGTACATAACAGATTTTAAAGTAAATACTTGTACACTATTGACTACATAAATGCATAAAACTGTATATAAAATATTAAATGATACATTACTTATTCACCGTGATATTTTGTAGCGTAAGCAAACAAAATATTTGATATGTGCAAAGTTCTCAAGTAAGATAGTCTTCGTATGAGTTGGAAACGAAAAGTTATTGCATACACATATCTGGTAACTCGTCAGGCTTCTCTCGTACTTGGAAATTTAATTTATTTACATGAAGTAGTTACATTTAATAAGTTTTTTTTGTGTTTTATCTCAATATGTCTCATGATTGCATAGTGGATTGAGAGAGGAATTATACAATGTTTTTCTTTATCATTGTTTTGTATTTCATACTTGGATAATCCGATTTAGCTCTTGCTTTTAAATATATAGGTCCTTGATTAATGTACAGACCTAAATAATATTTTAATAAAATAGTATTTTAAGTCAAATAAATGTTTAATTTTCAAAACAACCGTGTTATAAATTGTAACGAACAATACGTATGCGGTGGGAAACTGGAAACCGTTGATCATAAAAAATACAACACTATTTCCACTTTTTCAATCGGAAAGTTTTAAAAGCGACCCTTTCTCAGGTCTTTTTATGCCTTTTTTGTACGCAACAATAGCGTAAATGTACCACTTCTCTATGAATAAAATTATTGACGAAGCCTTATGATGCAAAAAAGCTTTAACTCTATTGTATGCCCTGTAGTAGAGTGCGAATTTTTTTCAACAGTGTTCGGTCAAGTGCCGCTTAATATAGAGAACTAGAGTAATTGAAGTGAAATGAACTTTTTATCGGAGTAAAGCTTTTTATTTTTGCTTTACGTTGTTAAAAGGTATGTATTTAATAGTATATGGATCAAGCTATTTGAGTGTTTCCTATTACGTAAAAATAAATTAAATAGACCAAAATCTTTAATCAATAAAGAAGAAAGATTCAATTCTCCATTTGATTATACATAATATATTTGTTGTCAAGGTTCCTGTTAATATGTACACATAATTATTTCGCCCTCACAACTATCGAGTAACATTGGCTTCTATTAATTTTCTACCTAAATTTAAAGTAAATTAAGCATAGAAATGAGTAATAGACTGTTACATGATTTTAATAAACAACATCAAAATATTTTTAATTGTAATCACAGACTTGGAATTATTTATTCATTTATAACTCATATAATATTGATGTTTTGCATAAATCTCAACTCCTTGTAGAACTATAATGGTGTATTAAGCGAGATAATGTTGTTATAATGTAGTATTTCAGCTTCGTGAACAACAAATTGAGTCTACAAGTGCTTCAATTTGCGTTAGAAAAGACGTTTTAACACATATTATCTACTATAACAATTTTATTATTTTAAGAACATATAAGTAGACTACTTTTCTGACATGAAAAAATCCTATTCTAAACATTGAGTAGGTACTATTACTACGTATGGAGAAGACACCGCCTACATCACTTATGTTCCGCTCAGCAGAGGTCCACTGCACTCAGCCGCTTAACACCTTGGCCACGGACACCGGCGGCGCGACCGACGGCGCGACCGGCGGCGCGGCAAGTCGCGCGGCGCGGTAAGCACGCCACGGGCAGTTGCGTTCGCCGCCGCGACCAGTGTAGACGAGGAGACGAGATATAGCTTTATCAAAGTTAGCTCGACGTTGTTTGGAGAGTAGCAGCTTTTTTGCTCAAGATTTAATGTTTGGAAGATATAGTGGAGTACACGAAATAAATAGAAATCGTGTTACAGACGGAGAATTCCACCAAAAATATGAAAAATATAGGCATGATGAAAAATTATGTTGCGGGTGGCTAGACTTCCAAATAGCTGGTCTAGCTAGAATTTCTGCAATAAAAGCTTCCGTCTCCATTTTCGCGAAAAAAAAAACAAACTATTTTAAATTAAGTTCGCTCCGGGAGTAGTCGCCGCGTCTGCCGCTCGACTCCGTGGCCTGCGCCGTAATAACTCATACATTTGTTTCGATCGCTAGTCGTGCCGCGCGATTCGCTCGGGGAAATTCGCCGGTCGTCTCGCTGGTCGCCGCTGCGCGTGGCATGCCCAGTACATTTCCATACATTTGATTCATTCGCAAGACGCGCCGCCAGTCGCGCCGCGCGAATTTTCGCTATAGCGAATTGTCCGTGGCCAGCACGTAAGCGTGATGGTCGCGTTCATGTCTTGTTTGTTTTAAAGCAAAAAACCATGAAACTCACCAAATATGCCCTCGAGTGTGTTACGATATTGCACTAATAATTCAAGTAATGCGGCAAAGTGCAAAGAAATAACTTTTCATCGGTAATTAACTAGATAATCATTTTTAAAACTTGGTTCGAGGAAAATTTTTGGCGGGCGCCATTTTGCGTCATTTGTCATAGACTAAAAATTTAAGAAATGGCATTGGGTAGGAAAGATGTTTAGATAGTAATATTAGATAACGTAAATTTTTATAGTGGAAAATAATAATTTTACACATTTAGAAAAGAATGTACTGTGGATATTATTTAAAAAAAATGGTTAAATCATGAAACATGAAAATCAATTACCTTTGTATCAATTTTTTTTGTTACATTAATTGGTTTTAATTGATAAGTTTATTAATAACTTCTTTATAAGATTAATCATATTTTTTTGTTACATTGATTATTTTTAATTGATAAGTAATAGGCAGAATATTTACAAAGTGTCGCCTCTATAGCCGATCGAGTCGATAGAATCGCTTAATCTATGACTCATTAGCCGCCCCGCGCCACCGCGCTTGCAGCATAGATTTTGTTCGTCGTGTCTTCTCTATACGAAGTAATAATAGCTAAATGATTCTCAATTCAAAAATCAAAAGTTAGAGAGGACTATATAATATATAACGAGAATAAAAGTAATTTAATAACAACAAGAACAACAATTACTTGGTTTTTTGTAAGCTTCCATTTGAACTAACGATATAATTGTTTTATTTTTCATATATCGTATGTAGGGTAATGGGTATTACCAAATTGAGGTATTAGATTAATACGAAAATGATTAGCAGGATATAATCCTTCACAATCCCAATTTACGCGAACAATTTAGGAGGATGACGGCGATAATAGTTGTGATCCGATTAGTGAAATTAGTTCCTGACCCATACTTGCGCTGCCCTCATAGTTTTGTACCTATATCTCCATATTAATTTCCTAAGTTTATATATAAACTATGTATATTTGTTCTACTATCTAGTTCACGCGAGTTGTTGTATCTAACTTAGCCGTAATATTGACTCCGAACTACTTTTCGGTTGAACGTTCAATACGCTCGTAGGATTAGCATAAAGTTTTGTTTATCCATATGGTTCTTGATTATGTAATATATCTACATGCCTTGTTTACAGACCTTAGCATATTCAATGTGTTTTTAAATAATACATGTTAAAAAACAAACAAGTTACTTTATAATCACATAATGAAAGATTTTCGTTTATGAGATGTTACAAATAAGTACATGATTTGACACGTGCGTCAAAACTTATCGCATTACAGAAGATTAAAACAAAACGAACATTAATTAAAATACTCATAACAAACAAGAACAATATTCAAGTTTTGATATTGTTATTTATTATTCTACAAGGTGTAATTTCAAGGTGTACTTATTTATGCATAAAGAAAAACTACGCTTTCTTTTAGAGTAGTATAGATGTTGTCGGTGTTTTTCAGACCCCAAATGAAATATTGTGTTGTTTACTCTAATTAGGTTCGGGCAGGTTAATTTCGTCCGAGAAAATGTAAGCTTTTATTTATTTCACAAGGTCGGCCTTAGACATACAAGACAATTGCTGCTTTATTTGCACAATTCTACACCAAATTCGTTTTTATTAAACTACGAATGTTGTATTTATTCAACGTATTACAATTTATTAAAAAAAATAAAGAATTTAGTATCTACTGCATTCACAGCCAAAATTAAGTTCATTGAAAAATTTGAAAAACATCGCAAGCAATCTGCATGTCTTGAAACTGCATTTAATCCAGCGCAGCGTGGATGGAGATTATAGCATAAGCCTCATAGGAGACTTTGTCCCTACATTGGGAACGAATATAACAAATCGTCACTATTATTGCTGTTATAATAGTGACGATATGTAACTGAAGACCTTTAATATATGCAGCTAATGGGGCTGCAACACATAGTTTATATCTAACATAAGAGTTCGGTTAACCTCGACAATGCTGTATCTGTATAGACACATATACTATAGATATGCAGGGGTAATTTAACATCTCAAAGGCTAATTGCGTCTTCGAATTAGCAGCTACAAGGTACATTAATAGACAAGCCTAGTAATTATCTATTACATTATGTAAATGCTAAGCGTAATCGTGAAGGTTCATAGTCATCTAATATTTATTAGAGGTTAAGTGATTATAAATGTTGTATACGTGGTTATTGTATTAATACATGCAAATCTGATCCGTTAGGATTAATGAGTAATAGAGCTGAATAATAGAGCTTTAATTTTTAATGTAAAAACCATTATTTCTAACTAACTGTGCTCCGCGGTTTTATTCGCAGTGTTCTGCTCCTGTTGGTCTTAGCGTGATGATATATAACATTCCTAGATAAATGGGCTACCTAACACCGAATGAATTTTTCAAATCGGACCAGTACCTATAGTTCCTGAGATTAGCGCGTTCAAATAAACAAACAAACGAACTCTTCAGCTTTAAAATAATAAGATAGAGTATCAATTAAATTATGAGTCCCAAGATTTCCACCCGCAGCTTTTCCCGCGTAATCAAAGAATAACCCGCATAGTTGCCGTTCCTGTGGGATTTCCGGGATAAAAAGCCTACGTTTTATTCTGGGTCTTTGGCTAGGTACCTACATAGCAATCGGTTCAGTAGTATTCGCGTGAAAGAGTTACAAACATCCATCCAACCTCATAAACTTTCGTATTTATAATACATACATAATATTATGTATGTACTAGGTATCGATATCTCAAAGTTTCAATTTATTTTGCACCAGCTAATCAATCTACAAGTTTAATAGGCCTGTCGAACCAAATTGATAAAAATAGCGCTTGTTTATATGAATTTTCACATTTTATTAACATTCTTCAAGCGTTCCGATAATTTTTGTTATAACAAGGATGCGAGATCCTAATGAAGTTAGTCAACTTCAGAAGGAAGATTTATAATTTGCTGAAGTTTTCAAATTCGCATTAAACTTGTTATGAAGTTCCTTTAGAATGAAGAGATATTGACATGTAAGCAACAACAATGGTGTCTGAAGCATAATTTAATTTGCTATACTTATCGAACGAGAATTCAATGAAACTTTATAAAATAGGATATTTGTATTGTGAGTTGACATAAAAATAAATCTTATAAAAATAATTAATAGTAGATAAAATTAGAGTATTGGTACAAGGCAATACCAATGGCAATATAGGTACATACTAAGAAAAAAAGTTACAGTAAATCTATACGAATATACGAGACTTGAACACTCGTAGACATTATCTTATAAGGTTGTAGATATCCAGAAAAGCGGACCTTGATGTATAAAACAGAAAAGGTTTCTTATGGCTCTCATACAAAAAACATAAATTTGTTTTCGCTCAATTTATAGCCGCTATAATATTTCTTTTGCCTATTCCATTCGCGAAGAATTCTATTTGTTTGTCGAAAAGCTAAGCGAATTCATACATAACAAAATAAAGGCATGTTTGTAGGGAAAACAAGCCTCACCACTTGTTGCCAAAGGCTGTTTCGTTCAATGCCTTGTTTGTATAATTAAGAGCAGTGTTTGAAAGCATCCTTTGTGAAGCGAGCATTCATTTTAACATTTTATCTATACGTTGTTATTTTTTGATTTAATTTAAATTGTATGCCTAAAATGCCTGCCTGCCTACGTACCGTCTGCTTGTATATTAATTATGTTTACATTATAAACCCGTTCAGAAAAGGAAATTGTTAAATATGAAAATATTTCTAAGAAAAGGAAAACGCATCTACATCATTTCTTCGCGAAATGAATGTAGCAAACAACAGTAACATACTTCCCCATTATATTATTTATTATATTCGTCAACTGAACTATTTCCAGAAATGTATAAAATGTACGTATGTATAAGAGAGTAATAAGAGTTTTATAATTATATCATTTTTTTTTGTTTATTGAAGCATGCTTTATGTGTTTAGTGGGGTACAGATAAAACTATATTGTTTATCTGTACCTCTCTATCAGTGTTACACTCGAAAAAATAAGCTACAGCATTTGAAGTATCATCAAAATTCATTCAGTGGTTTTTGCATGAACACACAAACATATTAATCAAAGTTCCCAATATTAGGAAGATTTGGCGCAAAATAAATTTTGCTCTAGTTTCTTACCTATTGAAACGTGCAAACGTGTAACTAGTTATGCCTATTAACTTCTTCGTGTGGGAGTCAATATGACGCGGCTTTTCTTACGTAATTTGTAATATTTGCCGTTTATTTTGCTTATATAGTCGGGAGCTTTGATAAATACGCTATCCAAGGTAGGTACTATTCATACGGTCAAATCAACAAAGAACAAGCTTTATTATACATATAACTAACTGCTTGTCCCGGTTTCCCCCGGGTTGACTCGTTGACCATAACATAATGTAAATCTATATACTTATATCCTATGCTAATCTGTGAAGATGTTTTCTAATGGAGCAATGTTCTTTTATCGTTCGAGATTTTCTTGAGTTCAATCATAAATAACAAACAAAATAGCCTAACTTTTCCGCTTTATAATTCTAATAGTTTAGTAACGATAATCGTCGCGTTATTTTGTAAACACTATGTTAGAAATACACTAAAATGCTGCAATACAACACAAAAAGTACAACTATTTAGCACCCAAACTGTAAACGCGTTTACCTTTGACTCCATTTATCCGCATCACAAAATGCAGATGTTCACTTACACCGGAATAAATTCCTCACGTCCTTGTTCCGTACTCAAAGTATATAACATAAATCTTTGCGACATGCTCTGATGATACTGTTGAATGCTGTCGGATTACCCTTTTCTTATAGCTTATGAACCTCTTTATTACACTTTAACGAGCTCGTATAAACTGTCTTAGTGTATTCGTTTTAGTGGTAGTTATAAACGCGTTGAGTTAATTTGTTTTGATCATTTTGCAAAATATGCGCTGACTTAATTTTCCTTGGTCGTTTTATGATTATTTCATATTTAATTTTATTAACTACGACGTCTAAGGTCTTTTACATATTTTAACGATAGGAATTAAGATCTCAAAACCGATTTCGATTTATATTATTACGGTATCCCATATTATGTTCTACAGATTACCGTTGCTCTACCGATTTTATTTTTATTCGCAGTGCATCGAAATTTATGAAATAAATGATAATAAATATTAAATTTAATTAAAGTTACATTCTTATCCGCTTAGCTATTTAACCTTTGAATAACTCTTTCGCCTACGCAAGAGTCAATTTCTGAAACGATATTTGTTTACCGAGGGTTAAACAAATATTCGAGAGTAAAAAGTATATTTTGTATATTTACATTATTAGAACACACTAAAACAGAATATTATTGATGTATAATCGAGATTCAAGTCATACATTTAATTAAATTCGTTTTCATTTAGTTTTGATGAACCTTAAAAAAAATTACATATATTATACAAAATTATACAAACTCGCTTTTTAATTACTTCTCAAAATTATATTTGCAAAAGTGACTCTTTCTGTTTCTTAAATTTATGAATTTTGTTGAAAGATAGTTTGGAACCCGAGACAGGGCATAGGATAGTTTAATCCTGGAAATCACACGGAAACAGGAGCTATGGGTTTTCTTTTGACTAAAAATAATGTATTAAAGTCAGTCGTAAATCTTATATATAAAAATGAATCGCAAAATGTGTTGGTAAGCGCATAACTCGAGAACGGCTGAACCGATTTCGATAATTCTTTTTTTATTATATTCCTTGAAGTACGAGGATGGTTTTTATGTAGAGAAAACGTAAATATGTACCACGGGCGAAGCCGGGGCGGACCGCTAGTAATATATAAAAAACACAATGTGTTAGCCAAGTGAAAAACAGGAAATGGATCGCGAAGAAGGAATAGCTTGTTTTTTCAGATAGCGTAACTTTTAATAAAGAAACCGCAAACAAAACTTTCATCCTTCAACAACCAAGAGTTGTGTCAACTTTTAATGAACTATTTGTGATAAAATAGACTCTCTAAAAAAGTTTTTTAATTAGTTTTGACTCTAGTGATACAATGGTTTGTAAGTTAGTAAGAAATCGGATGTAACGTAACGCTATTGATTTTTGTACTAGGTACTTGTTGTAAATTCAGCTACCTAGATAAAGATATGTCGTGTTTAATTTTTTAAACGATTTTTCAATTTTCACTTCATTTAATTCATATCGGAACCTTACACTATAAAAGTATACGAAAATCATGTAAGTAGGTACCTACATTTCGTAAAACAAAAACATTTTTTTTAATCAAATTATTTACTATATAATAAATATTTTATTGGTAAAATGAAGATACAAAAAACACAATCAAGTCGTACCAATAATGTAAATGCGGCAAATTAACTTAATATTCCCTTACGATGTGCAATTGAAAGAGCGCTGATGGAACCCTGTTTTTCAATAATCAACGTCGTTTTTTCATTAATGGTTGATTCATTCGCGAATTACTGAGAAAAAACAATAAAAAAAGAGTGGAAGTAATAGTAATTTCAAAAAATTATTATATACTAATGTATATATTCTTAATGTATCTGCAGGTTTGGTTATGTAGTGGATAAAATTCGCAAATAATGAGCAAATAAAGCCTTTGTCAAAACAATAATTCCAAGTAGGTTTGCGTAGTTCATGTTTCAACATACAGACAGAAATATAGACAGAAATCTAATCACGCTACACCATTTAATACTAAAATTAATATAAATGATATTATTGCATTGGAAGTTGTTTGTATATTTATCTTAAAATATTTCGATCATGAGATACGAAGCGTGTTTAACTGGAACCCTTAACTCTTTATTGTTTTACAGCCATTGAAAGGGAAACTTTGAAGCGAAATAAAATCCTAAAGTTGCACAGTAAACTTTTATTGCTGATCCTCAAAATTTCTGTTTAAAACTCCTTGTAGAACTCCGCTTTTATAAATACGTTTGATAAACGCTGTAGAATATTGATTACCTACAAGTATTGGTGATCTACAGACTACAATCATGTATTGTATTGCAATTTTTATATAATAACTGCATTAATGGTTCTTTAGGTATACATTCGATCTTAATTATCACTTATTACAAATTACTATTACAAAATTAAATCAGTTTATACCTTAGAACTGATAGTGAACTTCACCAGTTTATATTAAAAATCCTAATCTTTATTAAATTTGTGACAATATACGTGTTTAATATAATAATATATATATTAATTTTCTTTCAAAATACCCTTACATAATATTATGCTGACATTACTACGGCGTAGCACTTATGTAGCTCTCATGACTACGTAATGTGATTACGAAATCGTAGCATTTCCTCAATGTAAGTAAGAATAATGTCTCAAAAACACGGATTTATACTTTTCTTAAATTATATAACGTTATGAGGAAGAGTAAACATTATAAAAGGCAATTCATTATGATTATAGCTTGTAGTAGATAACAATAGCTGCTGGCATGTACATTCCTTTATTACATGCTTTCCATGATTCCATGTATGATAAACAATATAAGTGGAAAAGAAAATTAAAAAATTGGACAGTCATAGGAGGCCTGTGTCCCAGTAGTGGAACCGTATACGGGCTGATGATGATGATGGAACTGTGTGATTAGAGATATATTATGTTTGAAGTTCGCAAAATAGTACGAAGAGTGCAAATATTTCTGCTTGCATTATCTTGGTGCATCGCGAGCCAAGCCGAAGTACAACACTATAGCATAAACGCTATTTTGATTCAAGTAAATGTTTTGCAATATATTTATTCCAGGCGGGCACACAAAGCTGAGGGGGCACTCCAGAACTGCAACTTTGCATAACTCCGAAGATACTTTAAAATGTATACTAATGTAATAATGCTGAGACTTGTTTGCTTGTTTGTTCGAGACGATCTCGTAACTGGTAAGTATTAATGGGTCAATTTTGTTATGATAGCACTTTTATTATTTTCAAACCCGTTTTGTGATTATGAAATAAACGGTATATTGATAATGTATAATGGAAATTGTAGTGAATCTATTATAATTGTACATTAAATAAGATTCGTTCTGAAATTAAATTCATTTACTGTGTTTTATACATTTTTGGCATTGCAAGAAATTTACGGAAATAATCAATTTATTTACGTATGAGTAGATATAAATTCAAAAAGGCCTATTTTAAAATACAACGAACATACAGCTGTAATTTTGTAATTACTATCGTTACACAGATTAATAGGATCGAAAATCGTGTTAATTTCCATGTCATAAAGATAAAATTATTACATTACCTTTCATGGGACGTTGCGTTAATTTATGAACTGGCCAAGCGGCGCAGTAAGCGATTGGCACTTAATCAAAGTAATTAATGCTGTTAAATTTTCAATATGGCCAAACGCAGCTTAATTGTGCCAATAATTAAAACAAGCAATTTATTATTAATCATTAGAGTTAATACAATTACGTTTTTATTATGAATCTGCTTATGTGTAAAGAAATGATATGAAGCTTGCGCCAAGGAGTTGATAATGCGGAATCTTTATTGTACCTACAGCTAATTTGCGTTGCTATTGTGTTGCTAGAGTAATATTTAATATAAAAAAAAAATCATTAAACCGTGGTGACACCCTTACAAGTCCCACCAAAACATCATCGTTAGTTTTTCTCTAATCTTTCAAACTAATTCAAGGGCTCTATAAAAATTGCATTTTGCTGTATATTTAAAACGCTCTCTCATTCCATTCCTTTCAGATTATAGCTCGATATGTAAGAGATTCTTATTTCAGCTTAGTTTACTAACCGCGTGCTATAAAAATATCTTATATAAAATAGCTACAGGTACATCAATCTTTATTCAGGACAAAATGAACAAGGGGTCTCTGAATTAATTATTACGTACAATGTAGGTGCTTCACCACATATCTTGTGCACTCAAATCCGCAATTTAGTTTGTGGCTCACCGCCGACAACGAACGCCTGCGCTCACTAATTTTGATGCTTCGCTGTATATAACATGACAAATACAGCAATTTCCTGTGAAATTTTCTGAATAGCCTTGAGACTTCTGCTTACTGCTTTTACAGGTACTTAGTATGTTTCTTAATACTTCGGATAAGCTCCCAAGTATTAAGAAATTTTATGTACAGTTCCTGTAAGTTATATTTGGCAGAGAATAAGATAAAATAAGTATTTACGCATATTCCTAAAATACGGTTTTCTTAGATATTTTTCGATTCGGGTTGTCACAATAGGTCGTTACTAGTTACCAAACTAAATGTTTTTTATTTATAAATAAAATACTTAAATCCATCTTAAATCGCTTTTAGTTATGTATTGAACCGCAAGTTAAGAAAATGCCACAGTCTAGTTTTTATCAAAGTAGCATTGTTATTTTTATATCTGTAGAAATTTATATAGTTTTGTTATTATAAACTTGATATAGGTACTTTACTAAGACGGTGTACTAAGTCTACTAAGATGTGTTCTCCATCTAATAATTTATGCTTGCCCAGGTAACATAATATTTCAATTAGATTACTGGACATCTATCAGAGAGGATGTGAACCATAGTGTCTTCGATAGCTAGATAGGTATTCTACAGATGGTGTAACAAAAGCTACCTTTGGGAATAATATCAAATTATTTTACATTACCTAAAATATTACGTTTTTTTAGTACTGTATTGACTTTAAACATTTCTCATTTCATTTCTTTTCATTTACTTCAAGTTAAACAGTAATAATTGAAATTGTTATTTAATTTTATTTACTGTTTATTATTTGTCATTCATAATATTATTATCTTCCCAAAAGGCAACAACGCAACGATTTGCTGGGCGGGTATGTCAATGAATCTGAAAGGTACAATAGTATCTTTAATAATTTAATCGTCTTAATATCAATTCCAATTAAACTGTTTATCTGGTAATCTTTAATGTTTATCATACATATTAAAGATTGCAATTAAAACCATTGTGTTAAAGCTATATTTCTCAAGAAACATCAAAATTCTTCACATCGAAACTCCGGACCATTCCTCACATTTCCGAGCTCAGGTGCTCGTTGGTCGTGACGCTACAAACATCAACAATCCCCTTCTCTTCTGAGTATATAGTAATTTAAGGAAAATTTCCAAAGTGCCTCACTGTTATTAATTATATGGCGGTGTTTTAGACGTATTGATTAATCTAATAACTTACTCTCGTAATTAATATATTTGATAAATGAAAAAGTTTCGTTTAATATGTTAGATTAAATATCAGAATATATACTTTCTTAAGAATTTAATGAGCGACCTATTCTTAAAAATGAATATAGAAGCAGTTAAAGTCGTAAAATCATATTTCTTTATACTTAAATATTTAACGAAGTTTTTAAAGATTAAACCGTTTTAGCCTAATATCCTAATTCTTAATCCTCATCTTTCTTTTACCAAAAATTTGAAGGCTTGACCTTTGCCGTTATTGTTGTTATTATGCCTATGTTACGGTTCGTAATGTAGGAATTTTAAGATTAATAATTTGCTATAAATATTTATGTTACAAATAAAAACAAAAACGAATTCAACAAAACAACTACTAACTTAAACGGGTAAAATATTTGAAAGAGATTGCCTGGGTGTGATTTATTGTTTGCTCACGTCAGAGGTTGTTTTGAAACAAATCTTTCTTGCCAGCTGTCGAAACTGAGTTGTACGATACACCTGTGATACACATGCATCCATTTATAATACAACTGTCTGAATGATAAACTTTTAAAGTAGGTATGCTAGCAGATACGATCAACAACTCGTTTTATTAAAACATATTTCAATAAGGTAAATTGTATTGTGGATTTGAATGGTTATGTTCTGTGCTTATGTTCCACGATGTAAATATGTAAAATGTTTCAATAGGTATACCTATTGTTTGTGTAGATGCATTATTAATTTCACTCACTGTACAAAAGAGAAAATAAATGACTAATACCACACTTAATTAATTAATACTATCTAATTGACTCAACGTTGACTGAAATCAGAATCAGAAAGAATTACCTGTACAACCTCTTCGTCCCAGTCAGCTTGGCAGTTAAAAAGTACTATTTCCCGAATTGTCATGCAACAGGAAAATATTTTTGTTAAACTAGAAATAACATACTCACTTATTCATAAGACGGTTACCACACGAGAAGATCCGTATTCGCGAATTATTTAATTACCCACCGCTGGTTTCAGTACGAGCTAACAAAGCTTCTTCAGTCCAAAGGGCGTTAAAATTTAATTCTTCATATTTTCAGTAATTTGCAGCGTAATTGTTATATTTAATGCCACATTAGAATCCCTTTACAAGTACGTTTAAGAATTGCTTTAGTTGATGTGGCAGAAATTTTGTATAATTAGATACAGGTAGATACATATTAAGCCAACCTTCGGCGATGTGTATATCAATATTTCCATGGTGATTAGGTAGTTAGGTACTACAACCTGAAGTATGTTTGAATGTATTGAAATTGGTGGATTGATGTTGAATACCTACAAATTCCAATTACCTAGTAAATCGACGCGTCTTGAGAGCTTGAAGCCTTTTACGTGAAAATTATGTTAGTTTAGTTTGAATTTTCATAGGTAGGTATCTATTTATAGGTAGGATAAAGGTAAGATAATTTGTAAGTACCCATTGAGTTACATGTACTACGTACTAGAGAGGACATCGCTACTACACTATTTGTAACACGAGTTAGAGTCAATCGTCTCAAACTCAATTTTTTTTGTTACATTGATTGGTTTTAATTGATAAGTTTATTCATATTTTTTTATAAGATAAACAATATTTATTTGTTACATTGATTGGTTTTAATTTATAAGTAATAAGAGGCAGAATATCTACAAAGTGTATGACTCACTCCCCCCGCGCCGCCGCGCTTGTCGCACAGATTTTGTTCGTGGTGTCCTCTCTTGTAATAATACCTCAATGTAAGTACCCAATTAATTAGTAATTAGAATAAACCTATAATATCGGCGTGGTATTATCGGTTGAGGCATGTTGAACTGACACTCGTTTGATACAGAATTTCATTCAACAAATTAGTTAGTGGTTAGCAAATTTGCATGCACATTTTGCTAACCATAAACTATTCGGTAAATTTGAATTAATTAGAGCTGTAAGTTAGAATTAATTAGAGTTCTAATAATCAAACTTATATTATAAATATCAAACTTTAATTAGATTTCTTATAGAAACACTTTTGTGGCGTCATATCATAGTTTTATCATTTACCACCAGCCCCCCTAGACAAGTGGCTTTCTATTAGCGTAAAGTTGAATAGAATAGATTATGAATGTATGAGATTGACGTTTGATTACGACGACGACGACGAATGATTACGTCAATCTTATACATTCATAATCTATTCTATTCAACTTTACGCTAATAGAAAGCCACTTGTCTAGGGGGGCAGTTCGGAAAACAGTTTCTACAGAGGAGAGCAGGCAAGAAGTAAGTACCTAGTTGATTTTTTAAAATCGTTTAAATATACAAAAATAATTTACCATAATTAATACAAATCTTACAGGTTGTCAATTTAAAATATGAAAATTTAAAATAAATAATTAAATAAGAGTAAACTACATTTCTATCGCGTCTAAATTTTACTATGTACAAACTAGATGTAAAAAATAAAAATATAAATACAGAACACAATATTTTCTTTTGGGAAAGCATGTCAAGGGTATCAAATATTATTTGAAATACACACAGTCAGTGTTTATCTTTGAAACATTCTGAGTTTAGTGTTATTGATAGAGATAAATTACAAATAAAATAATAATAACAAACTCAAACTCAGAAATTTATTTATTCAATTAGACTTCTTATAAAAGCATTTTTGAATCGTCATAACATTTTTTAAATCTCTCAATTTGTTGCTTAAATATTTAAAGTTGATTAGCTCACTGATAGCTCCGCAGTTCTCTTCATCGTGGTACCATAATTATTAGGAAAATTTAAAATCTTTCATTTTATTTATGTTGTTGAACTAGTTAGTACCAATTGGTTTACTTTAGGTGATTTCCTAGCTCTCTCTTTTTGAGTCAAACTTTATTGTAGTTACACAAATAATATCATCATTAATATACGATTCAAGCGCTCTGCTATGGTGAAAAAAAATGAAAAAAAAAATGAAAAAATTTCTTTATTAGTTTCAAAAAATGTTACATAATGTTACATATTATGCTGCATTGAACCTTGGTAGATTATAAGTTTAGATTGTTATTAAAATAATTTACGTATCAACTATCAAGTAGATTCCTCCGCCTACAATCGTTCAGATGAGACAAGGTACAGAAATTTAATTATTCTGGCAATATCCGTCTGCTTTGTTATTCGGTTGGCATAAATGTAATTATTATTTATCATCATTATTCAAGCTTCATTAATCATTACTCAACCTTCACAAAGACCCTTATTTTGAAAAACTTATGGGCGGTGGTAAGGAACCTTCAGTTGACTATCGGATTTCGCCACCATTATCTACCTATAAGTAAAAATAATTTATAATTTATTATTAAAAAAAAATCAATTGAGGTGCTTTTGTTTGTCCTTGAAAATAATTTAAAATCATATTATATTTAATTGTAATAATATAATTTAATCATTGCATTCATTGAATATCAGGCAAGTTCAAAAACTAATTACATAAATAAATAGCAAAGTTAATTTTGTAACTCTTAAGCTATACTCTATATAAGTGTAGGTAAACACACACTATTGTAGTAAATGATAATGTTATTGCACATAAACGGTTAGCTAAGATTATCATAAACTAATCCGACCAATCGGCTTGTAAGTGTTATTATTGAGCGCTGAATAACATTCCATGCAGTAACATTTCTGGAAGTCTTGTTCAATTATGTGTGCTCAATTATCGATAATATGATTAATATAATATTATGGTTATAGATAATCCGTTAACGTATCTATAAGTTTTATGATTTAAAAGTAGTTTATTATCTGCTTTCCTTTTTTACTATGCTGCTATCCTTATAATTAATTAAATTTAAATATATAGACAAATGTAACATAGAAAAAGAATAGAAATATGAATAAATATGTTTGATTTACAAGGATTTATATGCGTTTAACGCGCTTAACCTACGTTTTAATTTTGTATGTAATTTTTTTTTAAATTAACGTGAACATTATTGAACACAATTTATTATAATTTTTAGAATGGCTTTCACAATTTATATTAATTTTTTAGATGATGTTTATTTTTCACAAATTTATTAAATTTTCAAATGTAAGCAAGAACACCAACACCAATTCGAAGAAAAATTTAAATGAATACCTACCTACAAACTTTATGGAAATGTATGAATAATATTATGTTCGATCCCAAATTATAACCCGATTGTTAGATAGTAAGAGCGGGGGCACACGATGCGTTGCGGCGCCGCACCGCAAAGATTTCACCGTGTCACGGCGGGGGCACACGATGCGTTGCGGCGGCGGTGCGGCGCCGGAGCGGTGTCGCTGCGTCGTCTTACATAGAAATATCTGTGGCATGTCACACGATGCGCTCCGGCGCCGCACCGGACTTGTAACCACCAAGACGAGGCGGGGAGGGGTGAATGCGGTGCGACGTCGGAGCGGCACCGCTCAGTTGTTTTGCATCACAAGGAAGGACACGCTGTGCAACGCTGCTACGACGCCGCTGCGACATAACAACGTTACGGCGCCGCACCACTCGTGTGCCCACTGACACGGTGAAATCTTTGCGGTGCGGCGCCGCAACGCATCGTGTGCCCCCGCCGTCAGTGGGCACACGAGCGGTGCGGCGCCGAAACGTTTTTATGTCGCAGCGGCGTCGTAGCAGCGTTGCACAGCGTGTCCTTCCTTGTGATGCAAAACAACTGAGCGGTGCCGCTCCGACGTCGCACCGCATTCACCCCTCCCCGCCTCGTCTTGGTGGTTACAAGTCCGGTGCGGCGCCGGAGCGCATCGTGTGACATGCCACAGATATTTCTATGTAAGACGACGCAGCGACACCGCTCCGGCGCCGCACCGCCGCCGCAACGCATCGTGTGCCCCCGCCCTAAGTATTAATCTATCTATACATATAATAAATCTGTAGAAGGGTCAATTCTGTACATTGAAAATATTGAAAAAATAAATAGCAGGGGGTGTTACTGGATCGATACCAAACCCAAATATGTGATTAAAAAAATTTTTGTCTGTCTGTCTGTCTGTCTGTCTGTCTGTATGTGAAGACATCACGTGAAAACTACCGGTTCGATTTCGATGAAACTTGGTATAATTATACCTTATTATCCTGGGCGTAAAATAGGATACTTTTTATCCTGGAAAAATACGTAGAAAAAATATTAATCTTAATTTTTCAGTTTTATCCATAGACGTTGTTCTGTAGAACCGCGAACACACGTTGCGTATTATTATAGGCCTAGCCGTATTTGGGTCCAATAGATATTTATAAGATGTCATAGTCAGAGTTACTCAAAATGGAGAAATAAACCATCCACGCGAAGACCGACATCCGCGCGGACGGAGTCGCGGGCGGAAGCTAGTAACAAATAACATTATTATCTATTTTGGAAAGCGTGGAAATTTTTATTGGGATCTATTTAAAAAATTATTATACCTATTTATAAATAGCTCTATAATTACAGGATATCGGTAAATACAAGCATGTTTGCTAATAATAAAAAATCTAAGAGAATACGATGGGCACTGAAGAAGAACTTGAGTTAAGTTCGGTTAAGTATAGTTTAATAACAAGTTATAGGTAGTAAAATCCAATATGTAGCTCTATTAAAATTAAATAAAAATATGTCTTTTTCAGTATTAATTATGCCAGTAAATTAGTTAAATTATAGTTTAATACGATAATCATAAGGAACGATAGATAAAAAGGAATCTCAAACAACTAGACTACAATTATTTCGTTCTTTTGTTTTCTGGTAAAGTACCTATCCGCATAATATATGATGCTACTAACGTAATAATAGCTCAATGATTATATAATATTTTATGAAAATAACTCAAAAGTGTAGCCAATGTCTGCGCAGTTTATTAATTAATTAATTGCGATATTCAGCGGTAGCATAATTAAATGTAGGATATGTTTTGATATCAGACCGAATCGAGCGCGATAGTAAAAGCAGAATTAAATAAGGGCGTCGGAAAAGTTACGATAAATTTTTAGAGTTGAGAATAATTAAAAGAGTTCGGCTTAGCTGTTTCAAAGCGGCTTTCGGTAGCGTGTGTTTTTCACAAATCCTGAAGTACCTAGTTACTTTATAACTCCTTACAGCTTTGTTTTATTTTCTTACCGAGTGGCGATATATTAGGTATGTGGGGTGTGTGTTTAAAGAATTCAATTAAATTTCAGCTTTTGTAAGGCTTTTTGTAATGTTTCAGCTTAAATAAATGTAATGTCAAGTTTATTTTGCTAAATTAACTGGACATTCAAATTTTTTTCTTTAACCTTTACGTTTACCTAAGAAAGAACCAAATTGACTTACTAACTATATACCTATAAATTATCATACACCTAACTGAAATACAAACATGCACAGACAGAATGGTTTGACAAATGGTATTATTTATTGCTTTCATAACAGTGAAACATAATATACGTATTCAACAAACAAACAAAAATGTGGTTCGTTTTATTTCATTTTGTCAAACAATTAAACGGCGAACGTGAGTCCAGATTGCTTTTGTAGGTATTTGTTTTAACCATTTACGAATATGATACATAGACTTGTTATATTTTAAAATTTAATTTTGCATGAAAGGGTAAATAATCTGTTTTCATATCTAAATTGTATGTTGTTGCAGATAATCAAAACTGTTTTTAAAGCAATGTTACATTAAAGTTTCGAAAGAGATTTTGTTTTCCGATTATATTTCAATTACTAAATATAATATGTAAAATGAAAGATCTTTCATTAAATCATTACAAAATATACCAATTATATTCATATTGCTTTATTCTAAGACCATTTGCTGCCTTTCCTCGGTCTATGCATTTTAAAAAGCTATCACTTCTATATATACCTAGTAATGAATGCTATTCATTTCGTCCGCTTTTCATTTCAACATCTTAGTTGAACAGAACTGAGGTAAAGTGGAATTATTCCAATTACTTACTAGAAATGAGGCATTAAAGATATTCAATAAACACTTTCTTAGGGCTTCATAATATTGCTTTTATACATACCTACCTACAGCTATGTAGCTGTACTGCCAACTGAATATTTTCATTAATAAAACGAATTTGATGGTACAAAATTACAATACTGCAAAAAATAGTACTTACGTGCCTTTACTATAACTACTACTGTTACTATAAATTCTTAAAGACCCTAGGTTGGCTAGTTATAGGTATGTACCTAAATAATATCTGAAGTTATAAAAAAGTTTAGGTCAAATTGATAAAATATCTACCTATCCTTAAAACAACGACGCGACCACGCCATAATATTACTAAAAACATTTTTTCAGTCTACAATGATATGAGATAAGCCTGAAAATACACTCGTAATGAGTTTGCGTCACTAAATCACTCTAAGAGGATTTTTGCTCACGTTTGCAAACGATTAACACAAAATGCGCCAGACGAGCCAAATTTCCACTCAAAAAAGTTAATCTTAATGGTTTCAAACACATCTTTTATTCACGTTTTTGTAAACATTTCTGCTCTTAATGTATTTTATGCGTTTTATTGTGTACAATACGAATTCATATAATACTTACTGCATAATATAATATGAATATGCTTAAGCCTTTACTATGTTCGTTGCACAAACTTTCGTTTATTTGAATAAACTAACTAAAATGGGTGCCGAAAATCAAGTCTAGAACTCGAGGTGCCTGTAACAATTTGAAATGGTTCTGAAATTATTCAGCTTGCGATGATGGCCGGAGCTTAATTTCCTGTAAGTAGATGGGAAATATAATAAAAGTTCTATTTTTTGTTCATTTTGTTATAAAATGAATGAATTTGTTATAAATTGAACAAATGTTTTTATATTATTGTCCGCAAATTCTACGTTTCCAAACCCTTTCAATTGTAAATGTTTCTATATTTCAGATTATATTTACTTATAACGATTGATGTAGGCAAGCTTTTCAGAGAGGATGTTATAGATGCATATATGCATATGCATTTATATAGAATGGAGATTCAAGAGGTTTGTGCGAACCTACACATCTGCTGCCAGTCTTTGAAGAATTTATAGCAAAGTTATGAATCCCAAGAAGAGCGTACTTAGAGTTAGTTTTTATTTGACTTCTTGAAATGTTATTCTTGCCTGGAAGGTTGTGCTTCTCCGGCTTGAGCCAATCGTGTAAGTTAAGTTAAGTTTTAATAATTTTATAGCTAATTTTTTAGAATTTAATAATTGACATTCGCAGCTAGGTTTTTATGTAGTAAATTTTATAGTCATGCTAATTGATCATAAAATATCTATTAAATTGCATTTTCGGAGTGTGTGGTCACGGATAAACATACATGTAAAAGTCGTCCATTTATTTATAAACAGAGCTACCGTGAAATCGAACAATAGAAATTACTTTGTACCTACTTGATAAATTATGTCCATCTATCTGAAGACAAAGAAAATAAACGGTCTTATCTAAAAGGTTAAACTTTAGCCAACATAAGAAGAATAATGGTCATATATTGTAGGTATGTTGTGTAGGTAAGTATTTATATTGATTTTTGGTATTTGGATTCGTTTTATCTTAGCGTTTTATATAGGGAGAGCGGGGATGAAAGTCACATTTTTATCTTTTTTTATGTAACTTCCAAAATACGTTGTTTAGGAATGATATTTGTATACCAAAAGATAGTGTAATTATTCTGTTACAAAATAAATAAACGTATTTTTGTGTAATATTATCAGTTGTAGAAATATTTTGTATTTTCACTCTAAAGAAAAATGTGACTTATAACCCCGGGTCAGGCATGGTTGTCACAATGCCTAGGGTAGGTAGTCACGTACTAAATAACAGGCAATTTATAAATAGAAAGTCACACTTTGGTCTCCATTTTACGGAATAATTTTTAATTAAGAACTCTTAACCAAATGAAACCGTGTCTACGGTCTTTATTTCAGTCTGAATATTAATCAATCACAATTTTAGCAAACAATAATAATCGTGAGTCAATATAGAGTCATCAAGGACAGATGGACTTCCAGCAGGTTTGTTAGGGTGATTTTCCGGTGTTGATTGAAAATTTACGGCTAAAACAAACAACCTCAAAACGCAATTAAAGTCATCTCGCATACAGGGGGCTGGTTGATAGGTGACAACCAGCCCCCGAAAATTTGTGACAACGAGCCCCATAACACGTTTCATGAAAATAAAATTGAAAATAAATTCCGATCAATGAATATCTAAAAAACTATACTACGATATTATAAAACACATTTCATCATCATCAAATGAACTGAAAGATTATTACTGTAAAACAAGAACGTATAATTACGAGGTTCGACACAGCAGCACAAAAATTTACTTTTGCTGTGCGAAAACAATAAACACGTGTGAGGCCCTCACGGCAGATCGGAGCGCACAGTATTTTTTTGACCCTTCTTTTGCGACAGCCTAATTTTATTGAATGAATGTATGGATATATACATGACAAACGCAAGAGTAAAACTCCCATGAAGCTCACTATCATACTTTTCGAAAAAATTCAATCTGAATAAAAAGTACCGGTATTTTATATAATTCAATTTTAATTTTTTATTAATTTTTCTACCATTATAACACATTTTTTTGCATTGCGAGCGTCAAGGCTAGCCATAGGGCCAATTTTCGATCCATTCGGGGAAGAGCTGTGACTTCGCAATTTCGAGATAATCGCATAAATAACAAAATTTCATTTCTTTTTTTGTGACTGAACTTTTAAGAATAGGCAAATTATTTTTACTTCAAAACATAGTTATATGTATGGACTACTTCCACAAAAAAAACCGATCGCGAAAAGAGCGGGATTCGCGAGATATTAATTTCTGAAAAAGTACCGGTTCTTTAACGATTTTTTTGTATAAAATCCTAAATCACACTTTATCAATATTTTTATTTCATACTTTCATATAAAGGTAAGTAGGTACCCCAATTACTATTTCTTTTCTTTATTTATATACTTATACCACATTATACTATGAAGAGGATTACATAAATTTGTAAGTTTCCTTGTTTGTAAAATTATTAAAATAAACTTGACCTTGGATTTGGCAGGAAAAAATATGTAGCTAAGGGAGTGAAATGAAATGTGAAAATGTCTAAACTAAAAATACGTCATTTTCATTTGTTAGAATGAGTGAACTGTCTTCAATTTCAGTACAATATGATTCTTCTTCGTTGTGTTCATCTTCTTCTTCATTAAATTGAAATGGTTTCAACATTTCGATAACAGCAGAGGGCAAAGGCAATTTTTTCATACTGTTTTGGCGCATACTCAAACGTGTATTCGATATAACTGGATCGGACGATTCCAATGCCCTATGAAATAAGTCTTCCATTGTGTGTTTTCTGTCGTCTTTTCGGCTGTGATGTTCGCGGTCATATCGCCAATATTTATTTCTGGACTCTCCAGCTTGTTCGGATAAAACACCTACGGGCAGTACCGAGTTTTCTATAATTTCTTGGCCGTGAATAAGGATTTTGTGCATTGTCGTCGTCATGGGGTGCCAGTTGTAATTAGCTACATATTTTTTGGCTAAATTTCTGCAAAAAATTCCGAACTTCGTTGAGTCTACCGGTAGACCGCAGTTAATTGCCACTAAAATTACGTGTATGTCATCTACAAGCCATCTACTTATTCCTAATATGTCTGCAAATATGCCGCGACTTTCCTCATTAGCGAAAACTCTTCGAGCAGTATTTCCGTCATTAGTTGTTCCAGAGTTCGGACGTACAACATCTACTAGTATACCCAGACGATCCCGTATTTGCGCCTGAATTGTTTTTTTTCGGTCTTCAGTAATTATGCCCGCAGGTGACAACTTTGAGACTCGCCACTGTCTTACTCGGGGGTCATTTTTGTATCCCAAGTGGAGTAAGAACTCTAGAAATCTTATAAATGCATGAAGAGGGCTCAGACCATTTTTTATAGCTTCTTTATTAATTTGTGTAGAGAACGCCAAATCCAGGTCATTGAATTTAGTTGCTGTCAACCCGCAAATTGGACACCTTAGTTGAGAAAAGGTATTGTTGATGATATTGTACACCTTGCCATCTATTATACTTAATGTAAGATTACAAATAGTTTTTACTATGAAGCCTTTTGATGTGGCTGCTGCGATAGGGGACAAATTTTTTAATTGTTGTTCAACGTACTGTTTTTCTCTGAGAATAAGAGACTTTGACTCTTTTCTATATTGAATATGTAGAGGCCTGCAAGAGCGATATGATTGAGGTGTTGGATTTACCCAGAGAATTTGACTGCTGCACGTTTCCATGACCTTTAATGGTACGAAGGTTGTGGCAAATATAGTATTTTCATCATACAAAGGATCTTGGGGTGCCTTCTGCTTATATAATGATTGGCCTGTGCTGCCGTCAAAGCCCCAAGAGCCTTCAAATTTACAAGACAATTCGTCCAAATCCATTCGTTCGCAATACGCATTAATGACATCATCACAGAGACTTACAATTCTTTTAAATGTGTGTGCAAGCAGACCTTGTAGCGAAACAGAAGCTTCAACTTCATTTGCCAAGACTCCATCCTCTGGGTAACACTCCAGTTTTGCTTTTGCTACAAGTCTGTACGGTGGAAAAGCTTTAAAACCTCTTTTATTTAAATCTTGTTGTAAAAATTTATATGTTTCGACACTATATTTTCGGTCAATAAGTATACCAAGCGCTTCTTCTGGAGAGTATGGATTACTGTACTGATTTATTTTTGCCAACACTTCAGTTGATTTATTTGCAGACTCCAAACATATCTTTATCACAGCTTCTAAGTCATGGGCACTTTTTTTGCTTAGTTTTTTGTTGTCATGAGATTTAATGACTTTAGTAAATGATGAAATCAGTTTTGCTGATGGTTCATTCTGAATCAATAATTCTAGTGATTTTTGTTTTCTAAGTTGCGTTCGTTTATGAAGTTTTGCATATTCTTCATCTTTATTACAACAGGCAATTTCACGCAAGACCAAGCGATGAGGATCGGGAACTATTGGGTGTTCATCGGCTACCTCAGATGGCACGTCCAAAACCATAGGCGATACATCCAAGACGGCAGGTGGTACATTCACAACCTCAGAAGGTTTCGAAATGACATCTTGAGGAAGATCATTTATAAAAGGCTTATTCAACCAAGCGTTATTTTTTTTTCGAAATTGTGACAAAATTCTGTTGCTATCGTTATATCTTTTCTCAACTTTGTTGATAAAACGGTTTATAGCAATGTTAAAATTTTTCTCCTGTGGTTCTGAAAGGGGTGTATTTAATATAGTTGCAAAAATCGATTTTACAAAAATATTCCTTTCCGATTTGGATAAGTCAAACGGTTTTCCATAGCGACCATGGAGTTTTTTACTCTCTTGATCCAGATATATGTATATATCATATCGAGTTAGTGTATGGCAGCCTGTTTCTACATCTAGCCTGTATGAGGCCACCTCCGAAGGATAAGAGGTTCCAGCTACAGCGTTATCCATAGCCTTTACGTATACAAAACTGTATGAATGGCAGTGAAAGTATTTAATCAAATAAAATAATTGGATTAAAGAAATTAAAAAACAAAGTAAAAAAGAAAAGTCAAAAATCAACAACCAATAAATGGCTTTACAAAACGAAATAGAAGATTTAATTAGGGTTTTGACCCACAACCAACCAACTGAAACGGTTGGACCGATAAAACCAACCGATTTTTCGTTTAAAGCGGATAAAACGCTAATTCAACCAACCTTACTTTTCAAACTACCAACTTTACTTTTTTTTACTTATTTCTCCAAACCAATTAACCCAACTCATGGAAATCAGCTTACATCTTATATGTAACTAACAAAACATTTCAATAGCGCGATTCAGCGCGCAAAAGCGCCCTCTAGTCTGGATTGCGAAAACTCCACACACCCCGATAATGTCAACTAATAAGTTGAAATAAATAGTCGTAATCTTGATATCTAGTGCCTAGAGAAAGCAATTTCAATTGATGGATGAGTTGAATAAAAAAAATTTGAACTATTTATTTTTATTTATCTAATTAAATGTCATCCGACCAAACAAATAGAGAATTTATTGAAAGTCAAAAACATTTTTATTATAACACCTTATGTCGCGATAAACGCTAAATAACATCAATAAAAAAATAATTAAGATTAATTTGTAAATGATGTAATTTTACTGCATAAAGAAATTTTGTTTAATTTTAACTCAATTTTTTTTATAACTTTTTTATTTTTTATATTTTGTTATAGACACTTCAATTTACTAACAATATGTCTCATCAAATTTTCTGTAGTATTCCGTCATCTGAGAAACGCAACTCTATATAAGTTCAATTTATATTGTGGATTTTATACAAAAAATTCGTTAAAGAACCGGTACTTTTTCAGAAATTAATATCTCGCGAATCCCGCTCTTTTCGCGATCGGTTTTTTTTGTGGAAGTAGTCCATACATATAACTATGTTTTGAAGTAAAAATAATTTGCCTATTCTTAAAAGTTCAGTCACAAAAAAAGAAATGAAATTTTGTTATTTATGCGATTATCTCGAAATTGCGAAGTCACAGCTCTTCCCCGAATGGATCGAAAATTGGCCCTATGGCTAGCCTTGACGCTCGCAATGCAAAAAAATGTGTTATAATGGTAGAAAAATTAATAAAAAATTAAAATTGAATTATATAAAATACCGGTACTTTTTATTCAGATTGAATTTTTTCGAAAAGTATGATAGTGAGCTTCATGGGAGTTTTACTCTTGCGTTTGTCATGTATATATCCATACATTCATTCAATAAAATTAGGCTGTCGCAAAAGAAGGGTCAAAAAAATACTGTGGAGCGGTCTGACGCGAAGTTGGGACAGCGTTTTCACTGTATCGCTCTTGCCACGCTGTTCAACAGACTTATTCGATAGTTCAGTTTTGTGTTAAGACCGCTGTGACAAACAACCCGTGAGACAACCAAACCCGGTCTCCCTACATACCTATAGGTATACAAGTTTTATAATAAAGTGACTAGATCATAGAAACAGGTCAGTTGTAAATGAGGTGTAGAGTATATTATTATAGGTAAGTAGGTAATTAGAACAATGATTCGATGTTTTTGCCTCGATAAACATGAACAACTTGAATTTTTTATATTCTATATTATCTGTCTTCAAAATTTAAGGTTTTTATTTATTAACAAAAATAATGTCTTGTGTATTAAGCATCCATGGGCCCAAATAATTTGTAACCTTAATATTTCACATAGCCTCATGTTTAGTGTGGAGGAATGTTTGGTATTTATAGCGCTTGGCTGCTATAAAAATGTTAGCAAGAAACATTAAGAAGAGTAACAGTAGGCACGCGAGAGGCATGCCGGTATTGTGTTCGATACCGTTTTGTTTATGTACAAAGTTAGATAGTTTCCTATAAATATAAGTCATATTCCTTCGTTAGGCTACGTTATTATTCTGTGGTTAGGCGTACGAATTTTTAGTAATTTTTGATGCTCTATTTGGAGGTAAAGAGGGAGGATTGTTAATTAAATAGGTAACATAACTCAAAACTGTCTAAATTTGTGACATCTTAGTATCCATACTAATATTATAAATGCGAAAGTAACTCTGTCTGTCTGTCTGTTACTCAATCACGCCTAAACTACTGAACCAATTTGCATGAAATTTGGTATGGAGATATTTTGATACCCGAGAAAGGACATAAGGCTACCTTTTATTGCGAAATATGTACCACGGGCGAAGCCAGGGCGGAACTCTAGTTTACTATAAAAGAAAGGCTCTTCAGATGATGATTTCAGAGGTTTACTCTTCAAAAGCTTTTCTGGTTGACTACTGCCAGACTAAAATTTGTCTCAACATAAAAAAAAAATATTTTAATTCAGTTAAATCGACTGAGTTCCTTTGATTCTATCTATGAGGAGAGCAGCAAACTAATTAAGAACCTGGGTATGCATCTTAATAACCAGAATAGCTCTGTACAAGAGGTTTTGATTAAATTATGCTTTTTTAAAGCTCTCTATAATAAGGAAAAATGAGACAAAATTTCTTTCTAAAGCTTTCACATCAAACGAAAACCTTCTTATTTAATTTAATATGCTCGTATTACTTGGTTAGTAGAATGTTTATTAAATACTGTGAACTACGTATAAAATGTTCACCAAGAAAATTCATGTTTTCGAGTTTCATCGGTATGCTTTGAAGAATATTCAGTGAAAAGATTCAACGTACTCATGCATTCTACGAAACAAACCCGTCATTTGAAAAGCTTCTTTCAGACAAAAAGTTTACCGGACATAGAGATTATTACTAAAACGAAATATCTAAGTATTAATGCTAAAACATAATTCTTAGGTGTGGTATTAGGTTAGGTCCTAATAAAATATGTGATCATTATAAAATTACGTTTTCGAAACACCTTCATTAACGAAATCATATTTTCAATTTAGGCCGTTGGCATAACTCATCACTTTTAAAACTTATCAATATGACTATTTGGGAATAATATTAATTTTATAATAAAGTCACAGCGAATTTAATCGAGCACTGTCTATATCCAACAATGTTGTGCCAACTCGCGCTGGTAGCGTGCTAATGCGAATTATAGAAATGTTTACGAAGTTACCCGGCCAGTTGGCCTGTAAATTTCATAAAACTACCTTCACTGAGGTAGAATATTATAATATTATCCAGATGTTTCTAATGCTGACTTTCTGATTACCCTCAATACGCATCGTAGATATATAAGAATCTGTTTGAGGTTGTCTTTAGAAATAAAGAGGTACAGTACTAGGTACCTACTAACCTATTATATCCAGTGTTTATTAGCAACTAGCAAGATATTATTCTGTATAGGTAGTAGGTAAATGGCATACTCATTCACTGTTCTTGGAAATTTGGAATATATCGTCGATATCCGGATTGAAGTAGGAAATTGACGTTAGATATGTACTCATGTAAGAAATAATAGTAATATAAGTCAAACATGAAAAAACGTAGATACTTAAGGGCTTGGTCTAGTAGTGCAAACAAATGCATCCTGTCATCCTATATGTAAATAATACAAATGTGCTAAGGGAAAGTTGCTCCACTTAATTTTTAAAAATTAAATCATTCATATGCATAATTTAATATTCGTAATAAGTACCAAAAATTACAATTTGAAACAATTTTCGTGAAAATTACACCGGGTGATTTTTTTTTATCAGTACACAAAATTTGCGAATACTTTCTATTGATATCTTCAACTTCATGTTTATATAACTGATCAACTTTTACAAAGAAATTTGGACGAAATATAAAAAAAATAAGCTTTCCATACAAAATGCAGAACTCTATACATTTTTTTCGACCTAAGTTTCTTAGTGAAAGTTGTTCAGTTAAACTAATAAAACGGATAAACAAATTTTGTATATAATAAAAAAAAATGTAATGTTTGTGTTAAATGAAAACAAAAGATATTTATTTCTGACTAGCTTCCGCCCGCGACTCCGTCCGCGCGGATGTCAGTCTTCGCGACTTCTACAGATTTATTATATTATGTGTAATATATAGATTTATATTGATAAACCTAATAAATCTTTTGCTAGCATTCTGATGCTTTATCGGTTGCACTGGATTTATCTCTTTTTTTTCAATCGCTTGAATGATATAGGATGGGTCCTTGATGGGCATCGAATGCTGAAGTCTCGAATCAATCAATTCTGACAGTAGGCAATTTATGTAAAATCTTGATAATGGTCCATCATTTTATTTTGCCTAAACGTTACATACTTTTTTTATATATTCTATTTTTAGCGAATTATTCACTCCAGTCCAAACAGCAAATAAGCAGATTTCTGTTTCTGCAACGTTTAGTTGTCCCTGAATTTAGAAAAAATAGTCATGATTCTTATCTATGACAAAAGTGTTATTTTTTGCATTGTATATTTTCAAATATTAAATTTTTTTTTAACCGCATCTTCCGCATTCATGTCTTTTGCCGGAATTAGACATTTAACTTCTACTAGTCCCATTTTCCCATTTTGATATGGGAGTGTATAAAGTAATTTTTTTAGATATTTCTCGTTATACTTTTAAAAAGTTATTATTGTCATTTTGCTCATTAGGTAAAGTAATTTCGATATCAGTTTTAAGTTTTTTGATACCTGCAATAATAACGTCATAATCGCCTGCACATACTTATCGATTACACCCTGTATACAATCCACCATCCACATTCATAATGTTTTCCTGTCCTCCTCTCCTTTACGCTGTTCACCGATACATTTGAAATGAGTAAATCTGCTACCACTGAAGGATGTTTCATTGTGATCAGCAAATTTTCACCACTGTTGTCGATTATTTGTTTTTCATTTTTAATCAGCAATTGGGAATCATCAGTTTTGTTTTTTGCAGATTGGTGATGTACCCTAACAATACGTTGAAAAGGGAAAGCATCAACGAATTATCGTTTTCGTCCTCTTTTTTTATTCTTCGCGTCTCTGTTAAACTCAAAACTCAAACTCAAACATTTATTTATTCAATTAGACTTCTTCTAGAAGCACTTTTGAAACGTCATTAGGTACATATTTTTAACATTTACCACCGATTCGGAAAGCAGTATCTACGCAGAAGAATCGGCAAGAAACTCCATAGTTGCTCTTTTTACTTGTTACTTGTGTTTGTTTAGTTCTCAACATCCATTGAATTTTCCATGTTATTGCGATCTTCCATTACATCTGAGTTTTGATGATGTGATGATAATCCATTCGTTTTAATATTGGTACTTAGAGTTGGTGGACTAAACTAGAAATGGTGGACTAAATTTGTCAGCGCGTCTGTAAGATCAAAATATAAAACCAACATCCTGTATTTAAGTTACAAAATTAATAATCAAACAACATGCCGCTACGTTTAAAATGACTAGAAGAAAAAAAAACACCTCGACATATGTATTTGGAATTTTGGAGTAAACAAATCATTTTCCCCGTATGTCCCAAGTTCAAGTTCTCAATATAATTTAATATATTTCGTATTTCTCAAACGAAAAATAAACATTTTTGGAACTTCAAAAAAATATATATTATAAGAAAATTTATGAGCTTACTTTAGTTTAAAAGAAACATACATCCCTTTACTGAAACCCCGTAAAATAAAGAAATTGTTGCCAATCACCTTTGTAATGTATTTGGTTTCATTAACTTTATGTTCGAAGATAATTTTTTTTCTAGTAAGTACATAGTTACACGCATATTTTTTTCGTTTATTTTCCATATCGAAATCAAATGTTTAAAAATACGAATATTTGCACAAAACTAAGATAAAAATAATCAATTAACAAAAATATTAAATTTAATGAAGTAGAGCAACTTTCACTTCGGTATGAAGGAAAATCGAGCGTAGAGCACACGTCAGAACGCTCCGGCCCAAGGAGCGCGACTAAAGAAATTCGCTAGGATTTTTCCTAATTATTTTAAATATTTTTTTAATATTTAAAGAATTATCAAAATTAAAAAAAAAATTTTTTTTAAAGGATAAATACTCATTGGTCTTCAACCAACTCGAATAAATTAATGGAAACAATAACTTTTAGCAGTATTTATCAATAGATTTTGTAAGGCAAAAAATGGGAAATTTAATGAATTTATAACGTTCTAATTAGGAAAATCATAAGTTTTTCGGCAATTGTATTCAGCAGTTTTTAATAATGACTATATAAGGATAATAATGCGCTGATCAGATTGTGTAAATTGTAATCGGTTGCAACGTAGTGAGTGCACAAACTTAGCTCGAAATGTCTTTGGAGGAAAGAGACTTATCTTGAAGGCCTGATTAAGGTAACATAAAGTAACTTTACAAATGTGAAAAAATTCACGCGCATTGCGTATATAACACTAATTGATAAACAAGAAAAAAAATTCAGTTTATCATTTCATTAGCCGGGAAAAAATTGTCAAATAACTTGTTGAAAACGCAATTTTGCTAGACTGCAGCCTTAATATATTCTTATTAATTTCCTTAGTTGTACTTATTATTAACATAACACTCGTATGAACCAATTTCACCATAATGATCGATGATTTTAAATGGGTAGGTACATCAACATGCACTTTTGTGAAGTTGTTCAGTGTACACAGCACAGTAAGTACTTACCTACGCATGACACGAAGTAAATTACTTATTAACTGGCATAATATACTCTTATTTCGATTTAACAACCCTGCTTAGTAGGGATTAGATCGTTTGAGCCATAAATTAGATTGTAATCAATTTATCTGAGACATTTTAGTCTCATGTTCATATCTTAAGTAGCAAACACAAGGGACGACGTCAAAGGGATACGACTATAAATTATTATGTAAGGGGTAATAGTTTGCGTAACTTCGCTGTGTATATTGTATATATTACTCGTAATTAACATGATATATCTAACAGGGTTCAGGAGGCCATCTTCATCTTAATGCTTGTATTTTTATATTTAGCAAGTAGTTATTAAACTATGCTTATAAGTGTTATAACCTATGTGATTTAGGTAGGTACTTACCTAGTATATGAATTATGAACCTAAATCATGTGAGGAAAATGTTTAAAAATTGCAATAGTTTGTAATTTGTTTAAACTTTAATATAAGCTTATGTATAGGTATCTTTTTTGGAGTTTTGATCAATCATTTGATTGTTTGATTAAATTCCGCCCTAATAATATTATAACAAAGTTTATTTACTTACCTACTCAATGTTTAGGTTCTTATTTAGTTACCTGACTCATTAATCATTATAATTTTATTATTGTATTATTATTGTTATCGGGCCTCAGGCCTCAGGGGATGTAATAAAACCTTTTGCCGCCCCCGGAATATGCATCTTAGTATTATTAATATCCGGATCAAACTTTAAATCCAATAATTGGATAATACTTATACACTTATATTATTTATACTAGCTGTAATAAGTATATAGTCTATGATACTAGCTTCTTATAAGTTACTAGCAAACCCGGCGAACTCCTTTTCCCCACCAGAGACACCTTTTATTTGCTTAAAACCTCACGGAGCCCGAGAACTTTCCAACGAATGCAAAACCATGGAATTTGGTTCGTGCGTTCTGGAGTTATAGCGTCAGGAAGGAAAACCCGACTTATTTTTATAATTATAGTAGTTACTAAATACTAATACTATTACGAGGTACTTAGGTACTTACCTATAATATCTGTGCCTCCAGTGAATAAGGGAATAACTCAAAAACAGCACTTTTCAGGAGAGACAAAAAACTATATATCAATACTAAATCTTTATTAATTCAAAATTTTAAGCTTGTATGGGTAAGATATGATGTTAGACTATAGTTTTACATATGAACACATATTGTAACAACCCCATAAATATACTTTTTTCGTGTTTTTTTGTAGTTGTTGCCTTATGAACGAGTACTTCATGGAATAACTCAATGTATTCACATAATTTTTTTTTTACTCTTTGCAATATAACGACTTATGCCCTTATGCACTATGTTCATAATCGCACAACACGACTTATATTATTGCCAGTTTTGGTTTTATAGAAATGATGTGACTTATTATGCTTGAAATTTGTGTACTTTATGACTCAATTGAGGCATTTTAGTGGAAAAACTATGCACGTAGCTTGAAAAACGAATGAAATCAACGGGATTTTTAATCGTTATTAGATATTAAAAACAAAACAACATTTAGGTATTTATGCATTTAACCCTAGAAGTCCAATCTACGTAAATTTGACGTATGAACTCTTCTATATTTACCATCGAATCGCTGCAAAATCCAGAACCAACTTATTAGCCGTCGAGACCTAGCAGCACCTTAGCAGCACATAGTTGGCTCATCCCGGTAAATTCCGCCATTTGGTTGTAAAGAGGATGTTGTGCGTCATTTTGACGTATAATTGGGTTTTTCGTAACTTTTAAGATTGTTTCAAATTTTTATTTTGTTATTTATTTGAATAATTTTTTTCAAAGTCACGTTTCACATGATATCTATAGTATTATACTATAGATTGAGTATAAAATGGGATCCAGACAACTTTTATACTAGGACGAAAGCCTTCAATTTTAGTAAATGACGATTATTGTCCTCCGCTGGATTTGGACTTCAAGCAAGGGGATTGGGTGCCTGAAGATGTTGTCCGGAGTAAAACCGAATATGTTATGGGGTTTTGTTATAACCCATGTATAATGAAAGTCGTAGATTGTAAAATAAACCTTTAATCGATCTTTCAATAATACAGTACTATGTTGTTAATGCTATACAATGTTTCACCAGTCACCACAATGAGTCTAGTCTGTACAGGTTAGCAGGAGACAATCATTGAGTATTGGTATTAAATACGTATCAACTGCGTATTGCGTTTTGCGTATTAAATTGTCCTAGTGAAAATTAATCGTCGAATCAATTTAAAATTCGATCAAGTGCGTTCCGTTTCGGAACGCCACAGATAATAAAATATAGAAAATAAAAGTGGCAACGCCACAATGTCATGGTGGTATACATTGAGGATACAAGCACTATAAAGAGATAAGAGAAGCCCGAAAACCATATTCCTGTATGTTCAGTTAATACAGGAAAAGTTATAGTTGGTCAGTGGCGATATTTTACGGCATGATATAGAATTTTAACAATTTCTATATCATATAATATCAAAATAATGTAGATAAATAAAGAAAATACAATGAGCCGCAAAGATTTTATGAAAAAATTAAGCACAGATTTGAACGTGCCTTGGATGCAAATACGACTTGTGGCACACACTTTGAAGAGACTCTACGTGACAATAGCCCAATTTTTTCAAAATATGTGGTACCAGAGTATCCATAAAATGTTTACGAAAATGCAGGACCAAAGAAAGAAGTATCGATATTGCGGATTTTTTTCCTATAAAAAAGGCAAATTACCAAAGCACAGTGGCTAAAACGCTATATAAATACTTTTTTTTATGCGACTATTATAGACTATAGTATTATTGTCTTGATTATTGTAGTTAGATATTTTAAAAAAAAAAAGATTAAAAACGAGTTATTTTTTAAAAACTTACCCAATTAAAAGAAGAAAATATAAGTTTAACATTTTTGTTGGCTTTTTTAGATGATTCAATTATCGTTCTGTATTTATATAAACAAATTTATATAAACAAAGAGTATAATATCATTAAATGCGCATAATGTGTTAACTGTATTTTTAATATCTATTGCAAAAAATAGTTAATTTCCATAGAAATATATTAGTATCCCAAGTTATCTAATAAATACCTTTTTTAAAAAATATAAAGATTTGTTGTTGCAGATTTATTGAAAAAACGATTTAAAAATAATAAGGAATAGTGTGTGTTGTTTCCGTGCAGTATTCAAATAGACCAATAGCAACACTGCATTAATGCCAAACTGTCTCATGTCGTCACTTGAACCAATGACACTAAAAGAGTTGTTCCTTTATGCTCATGTTAGAAAAATGACACAAATGCGTTTATACTAAAAAAAGTGATAGGACTGATGGAACAAAATGAATTAAGTCTTTATTCAAAAAGTATAACTACACATACGTCTTTGTGTTCGTGGGTACTTTTGACTCGAGACGAATAGTTCCTTTGCGATTGCCTAAAATGATGGATAAGGTAACTTATACCGTTAATCACACCCTACTTATACCGTTTGGGTCATTCGAAAAAATGGGTTAGGACGCAGCTAGAGATATGACCTTTTGATATGTTGTGTATTTTGACGAGCTGAATCCAATGGTGCAATAAAAACCAAAGGGAATAACTCGTCTTACTCCCTTATTCACTGGAGGCACAGATATAGAGTAGATAGGTAACGTGAGATTTGAGAACTACAATATTTTAAAATAATATTATCTAGAATTATGTCAGCCATCTAGCGGCAATTTATCGCAACCGATCTTTAAAGTTTTGGCGGTTATTTGGGTCATGGCTATGTGTTGCCAGTAATAAATTTATTTCAATTATGATTTCCTCATATATTATGATTTCAATATAAATTTTAATTGAAAAGTATAGATACTCTTATAAAATTTATTTCAAAAAGAAAAAAAATACGTGTTAATATCGTACCAATAACGATATTCGCTATTATTAGGAGTTATACATGGGTTTTCGAGATGATAAAGAAATATAATATATCTGGCAAGTATTTCTTATAATGTCAACTGTCAATAATTTGTCAAATGTGAAATGAGTTGTCAATTGTCATTATTTTAGTAATCGCCATTCGCCAGTCGTACTATATTACTTGCTCTGTGGCCAGTCGTCAAACCAAACATTTTCATTTGTGATGTAAAAATAAGAAGTTTTTTGTTAAATCATTACTTTAATAAACACAAATTATAAAAATGTGTGATAGTGATGATCCTGGCGACCAGGGTCGAGGCGGCATGGACCTCACAGGATTTTTATTTGGAAATATAGACGAAAGCGGTCAACTTGAAGACGATGGGTTGTTGGATGGAGATTCAAAGAGGATGCTGTCCTCTCTGAACCGCTTAGGCCTTGGATCAATGTTGTCTGAAGTTTTAGATCAGGAGGAACCTAATAAAGATGATGAAGAGAAAGGTACATTACTGTTTGAGTACCTAACCCTAATGCTTTTTGTTTGTTTATTTGTGGTAACAACAGAGGTTATACTGTAAAGTTACTCTATTCTCAATAATATTTTTAACTTTTTACTAATTTCTAGTAGTGTAGAATATTACAATTGAATCTAATGCACAAAAGAAATCATCAAATATTGTTATAAGAATTTCTGTAAAGATTACATATTTACAAGTTTATATGTTGGCTTTGTTTTTAAATTCAAATATGATAGCTTATTGGTAATTGATGTTGACACCAAAAGACACTTTTAAACAGATTTCTAAAATAATTTTTACTTTTTAAAATAATCTTTTATACTTACTAACTATATCATTTTACAAAGTTCATAATAAATGTATTTCAAATAGCCATTTATATTTTGTTCTAGATTATACACAAAAGAGCCCATCGGCTGTTGATTTTTTTGATATTGACGATGCAGCTGATGAAGATAAGGTGAGAATATATTATGTAATGTGGATGTAACTTATATTTTGTTATCAATAAAAAATCATTTACTATAAAGCGCATTGCACAAAATTTCGGGTCATTTGTAACAGGATGGTGGTTCTACAGGGGTCTTAGTACGCAATGCCAATAAGAAAAATGATGGTCAGAACGCTGATACCGGATACCTTAAGATACTATAATATAAAATATAACCGTATCTTAAGATAAAATATTATAGTATCTTCACCGTGTGTGATGCGCTTAATTGTACTGTCATTTTGTGTTCATATCAGTTAAACATGCATTTAATTCTACATGGCATATGTTGAATCGCCTCAATTTACAATTTTATTCAAAACATTAACATATGGTATGAGTGAAGCTCCTACAAATTCTGCTGAAGTAATTACAATAGTAACTATTGTATTTTGTTACAATCAAAGTTTTATTTAAATTTAATCCTTGATTAATTTGTATACCTTACTAGCCGCGCCCCGCGGTTTCACCCACATGGCTCTGCTCCTGTTGGTCTTAGTGTGATGACATATAGCCTATAGCCTCCAAAATGGGCTATCTAACACCAAAATAATTTTTCAAATCAGTTTTTCCTGAGATTAGCGCGTTCAAACAAACAAAATCTTCAGCTTTATATTATTAGTATAAATTATATGCATATTTGACATATATTTTTTAATATTTTTCAAAATCCATTAGGATGAAGAAAGCGATTGGGATGCACCATCAGACACAAACAGAGCAGAAAATACAGATGATGTAAAAGAAGAAAACAATGACAATCAGCAACAAAACCAACCACAGAATGATAATGACGCAAATCAAGATGATTGGAAGGAGGGTGAAAATGATGAGTATGAGCAGCGGAATGATGATGGTTATGAAGGGGACATGGAAGGTGACGGTGGCCTCATGCCGCCGCCAAATACTGTTCCGTAAGTTTGTGTTTGGTATATATGTATCAATTGATTGATAATTATTGTGCAGTATTTATGCTAAAGTTCCTAACTTTTCTAGAACATTGTATTTAGTATTATGAAAAAGGGCTCATTCTGTAGTTATGAAAACATTCAGTGCTTAAAAATTGATTTAGATATTCCAAATTTTACTTTCTCACATTTATGTGGCATTCAAAAATTAAAATTTTTATCATAAAAAGAAATTATTTGATTTTTATCTATACTAATATTATAAAGAGGAAAAGTTTGTATGTATGTAAGTATGTATGTATGTATGGTTTTCACGCATAAACTACTGGACCGATTTTGATGAAATTTGGCACAGATAATCTTTAGACCCTGAGAAAGAACATAGGCTACCTTTTATTGCGAAATATGTACCACGGGCGAAGCCGGGGCGGACCGCTAGTTTTAAATAAAGAATAAGAAAATATAGTGACAGCAAGTTCTAACAGAGTATTTAAAATAATGCTAATTAGTAGTTTTCATAAAGCATCTTTCATATTTAATTGGGCAACTTTAATAAAAATAATTTAAGTAACTAGCTATATTTAGTCCGTTAATTTATTCAATTCAATGCTTCAACTATTGTCTAACTTTGCTTTGTGCAACAAACTATTTACAGAAAACAAAAGACTGAGAAACCTAAAAGGTTGGAAACTCCATTAGCCGCAATGCTTCCATCAAAATATGCTAATGTTGATGTCACAGAACTTTTCCCAGACTTTAGACCTGACAAGGTGAGTTAAGCTTATCGTAAATCTGTATGCATATTTTAAGTGAACAAAGTTTTCTTCAGCATTTGTTTTCATGATAACTTTTGATGCAATCAAATTATATGGTGTTGACTTTGTTTATATTATAAATTAATATTAAGTGTTTTAATTTTGAATAAATTTTATACACAGGTATTACTTTTCTCTCGTCTATTCGGGCCGGGGAAACTATCGAGTCTGCCACAAATTTGGCGAGGCGTTAAGAAACGAAGACGTCGTAAGAGAAGCGGCAGTACAGGGTCCGATACACCCCCACAAACATCTGAACTGCAGGATCCGCAATATGCTAGTGACGATGAAGATAAATTTCTCAAGTACGTATGATGTACATATTTAAATCATGTGTTGTGAAAAAATTGTCATTTTGAAGAATCATGAATAATTTCTGTCCCTATGAATATTTTTAAAAGTGTTTAAATGTTACTCATATGGACTAATGGTGTTCATAAGCATAAAAAAATATTTTTGTAATTCATTTTAAAAATTACGAATACTCTTAGGTTTTTAAAACTAATTTAACAAACATTTAGCTACATATAAATTGATGTCCTATGTTATATTTTGTTTAGCGTAAATATATTGTAATGAAAATTGTAGACCAATGGAAGAAAATCAAAATATGGGGAATCAAGAAAATGGTTCTTCTGGTGATAAAGGTGATAAAAGTCAGAGGCCTACACCTGCTCATTGGAGGTTTGGTCCTGCTCAGGCTTGGTATGATATGCTGAATGTGCCAGAAACCGGCGATGGATTTGACTATGGGTTTAAATTAAAGGTAAATGATGTAAATTTTTCCTTCTCGTTGATTAATGATTGGTTTTGCAGATATAATATAAAGAATAATATAAACAGTATGCTGTTCATAAATTTCAAAAAAATTGATTTGAATTACATTTAATAAATTCGAAGTGTATATGGTTAAGTGTCAATGAACAATATTGTTATTGTATCATAATAACGTTTTTTTCTTATTATTTCTAGGCTCCATCACCAGATCGCGAGGAAAAACCGAAAAAGGAGGAGGAGGTTAAAGAGGAATGTGAAGGTTCCGATAGTCCAGATAGTGGCTTTCCCGATGACTCCTTCCTTATGGTCTCACAGTTGCAGTGGGAGGACGATGTTATTTGGGACGGCAGTGAAATTAAACACAAGGTAATATAAATAAAGTTTATATTGTGCTTATGACAGAATTTTAATAATACCCGCATGAGTAGAAATCAGGTTCATTTGTCGCAAATTTATTATATTTTGTAGACAGATAATAGATATATGTATCTCTTAAGTACACATAATACATACTATCAGAGATATTTTATTGTTCTGTATCAAATATGTACTTAGGTTGTCTAATTTTTTAAATATTCTTTTGCACCTGCGCTTTCATTCTACATAAATTTTTATCTCATCAATCATCTTATAAATCAGTATTTTAAATTTGTTTTTTTATAGGTGCTAGCTCGTCTAAACAGCAAAAGCAATGCCGCCGGTTGGGTTCCGACGTCGGTGAGTCGCACTGCACAGCAGTTTTCGCATCCGAGACCGCAACCGCCGGCGCCGTTGCAACCTAAACCACCCACGTTAGTTACTTGTGTTTATTTATTAACTCTTTATTGTACAACAGTCTTATAAAATAAAAGTACAACAAAACCATTGTTTATTAAGGGTGTGTAAAGTATTTTTTTTAGAAAATTATAAAGAATGGAAAACATTCGATCACAAGGTGGTATTCGAATTTTCGCGGTGACGTCCGACCTCTCGGCCTTCCTGATCCCAGAAAAACAATCGAATTTCTTCTACTCTTTCGGTTTTATGTATATAAAGGACAGTATTTTCTGCAAAAAATCTGCTATCTAGCACATGTATATTGGTAAAATGTTCATTCCATAGCCCTGTATGTAAAAATATCTCGATATTATTAGTGTATTGTCCTTTTTACTGAAGTCAATATAACATATGTCTGGATATATGTTTTTCTTATCTAATTAGATATAAGTACATATTATTAGAGTTGTATGAAAATATATTGAATACACCAATACAGTTGCATTCAAATTTTGAATTATTAATTATTATTATTCTAGGTCCACAGCATCAGCGAACAATCCAGCCAATTCAGCAGATGGCGAAGACAATACTTGGTACAGTATTTTCCCCGTGGAAAATGAAGAACTGGTGTATGGCACTTGGGAAGATGAAGTGATATGGGACCCAGAGAATATGCCCAAGATACCCAAGCCTAAAATATTGACTTTGGATCCTAATGACGAAAATATCATTCTGGGTATACCAGATGATGTTGACCCTTCGAAGATTACTAGAGGTTTGTGTTTAGAAAACGTTAATTCATACAATAAATAATTTATTCGTTTATTCTCCTTTATAAAGTCTGTATTTCTCGCTTTATATGACGGTTCTTTTTGTTTCTCGAAATTATTCTTAACGGCTATCGTAAATTTTAAATTGCTAATACCATGAAACTTTATTGAACTTTTATTAAACATGAAACTTTCAACTATATTCTGGGACAGTGAGAACCAATTTACAATTGTACTGTCCTTTTCACAGAAAGAGGTCCACAACCTAAAGTGAAAATTCCGCATCCACACGTGAAAAAGTCGAAGATCCTGCTCGGTAAAGCGGGTGTCATCAATGTACTGCAAGAAGACGCGCCACCTCCACCGCCAAAATCGCCTGATAGGGATCCTTTCAATATATCTAATGACGTGTAAGTTTTATATACGCTACTTCTGTGATTTTTTAAAACGTTATTATTCCAAGATTACCCAAAAACTAAAAAATAACCTTTAATCCAGGTCTAAACAGCCGTTTTATCTATCTCATTTACCAGTTATGTTTGTTATAATTTTAACATACAATAACTTATTTTTAATTTTTTATCTATTATCCTAGTTACTACAACAGCAATTATAAACAAAACATTTTCTCTAGCTATTACCAACCAAAATCCCAAAACCCGCGTCTCAAAGTGGGCGGTGGTCAGTTGATACAGCACAGTACTCCAGTAGTAGAGTTACGAGCGCCGTTCATACAAACGCACATGGGCCCGGCTAGGCTGAGAGCCTTCCATCGTCCAGCTATGAGGAAACTGTCGTATGGACCATTGGCAGCTCCTGGACCACATCCCGTGCAACCGCTGTTGAAACATATCAAGAAGAAGGCTAAGGTATGCTATTATTTTTATTAGCACATTAGGTAGTAGAGTTACGAGCGCCGTTCATACAAACGCACATGGGCCCGGCTAGGCTGAGAGCCTTCCATCGTCCAGCTATGAGGAAACTGTCGTATGGACCATTGGCAGCTCCTGGACCACATCCCGTGCAACCGCTGTTGAAACATATCAAGAAGAAGGCTAAGGTATGCAGCTATTATTTTTATTAGCACATTAGGTAGTAGAGTTACGAGCGCCGTTCATACAAACGCACAATAAGAAGACGAACAAGAAGAATTAGTCATTTGACGGATTATAAATATCAGTATATTCGGTTGTATATACTATGTATATGCTATTTACATAATCACAATATGGTTATTATTGTGGCTCTAACGTGTATTTAAATGGTCTCGGTTAAATTACTTTATTTAATTATCCAACTATTATTATTTCTATACTTAAATTGTAAGTTTGATACCAAAAATATACTTTATAACAAATTCTTACGTTCTTTTTAACGACAGTGTAGTAAAAAGTGAAAAAAAATCTGTTTTCAATATGAAAATCTCTTTTACAGCAACGTGAAGCGGAACGTCTTGCATCAGGAGGTGGTGACGTGTTCTTCATGCGTACTCCCGAAGACCTCAGCGGAAGGGACGGGGAACTCATACTGGTCGAGTTCTGTGAGGAACACCCGCCGCTCATCAGTCAAGTTGGAATGTGCACGAAGATCAAAAATTACTATAAGCGTACTGCTACTAAGGTAGGATTTTAAGTTATGTTCAGCATAATGCAATCAGCATGTAATAACATGTTTCTTACTATAATGATTCAATGATTTTGATATTTTAATTACTAGAATCAAATTTTTTGTACTTTAAAGAAAATCACTTTTCTAAAACATCTTTAGTGCAAATAGCAACGATACATTGATTTTATTTCAATCAAATAAAGCAGGTGCTGATTTGACTTATAATCTATACTAATATTATAGAGCCCATTCATCAAGGAAGGCTATTCGCTATATATCATCTCGCTAAGACCAACAGGAGCGGAGCACTGCGGGTCAAACCGCGGAGTACAGATTATAAACCTAACCTTATCCTTGAACTTTCTTCACGATATGTTTTCAGGATAACGGTCCAAAACCGCAAAAGTACGGTGAGATTGCGTACGCGCATACGTCACCGTTCTTGGGTATACTACCACCAGGTGCCACTCAATCAGTGGTAGAAAATAACATGTACCGAGCACCAATATATGAACACTCATTACCACAAACTGACTTCCTTATTATTAGAACTAGGTAAGTGTACATAATTTGGTTTTAAGTGCTCAAAAAATACAAATGGTAATGGATGTGGTTTCACATCTTCTGCTCAGTTCGTAACAATCCGTAATTTGTACTGAATAATTGTATTATTCAGTACAAAAATACGGATTGTTAAATAAGCTATCAGGGGCCTTTAGGAAGTGCAACTTCAACCTTATTATTGATTTGGAATTCCTGATGGGCATATAAGAAATATTTTGATATTGTTTTCCCCTATATTTCCGTAACATCATAAAACATACCAGAAAATTTTTCATACAAAGGCAAACATATATGTTTCTTTATTAGCATATATTATATTATGTGAAAGTGTTAATAAATCCTTATTCAAATTTCAGGCAATCATATTACATACGTGAGGTGGATGCGCTTTTCGTCGCCGGTCAAGAGTGTCCTTTGTATGAGGTACCGGGACCCAACTCGAAAAGAGCCAATAACTTTGTTAGAGACTTTCTTCAGGTTGGTAAACATTTTAAAATGTTTCTATGGTTTTAAGATTTCAGTATGCACATGGTCTTGCATTTTTATATTATGAGTCAATTGTTTCATGCATTTGAATTTATTGCCTTGCATATATTAATACTTCTTTAACAACTCTTATCATCTATATTAATATTATAAAGAGGAAAGGTTTGTATGTATGTATGTATGGTTTCCACGCATAAACTATCGGTCCAGTAGTTTCATTCCATTTGATGAAATTTGGCACAGATAATCTTTAGACCCTGAGAAAGAACATAGGCTACCTTTTATTGCGAAATATGTACCACGGGCGAAGCCGGGGCGGACCGCTAGTATTTTATACTCATCCTAGGTTTTGTGTGATTATATATTGTTTTCCACATTTCTTTGGTTGGTTGGTTGGTCACTGTTACTAAAATGCATTCGTTGTATTTCAGGTGTTCATATACAGATTATTCTGGAAATCTCGAGACAATCCTCGTCGTATCAAAATGGATGACATCAAGAGAGCTTTCCCATCACATTCAGAGAGTTCTATCCGTAAACGGCTCAAGCTCTGCGCTGATTTCAAACGTACCGGCTTGGATTCTAATTGGTATGATACCTATATAAACATTGAAAATTAAAAAAATATTGGAATGTTAGAATATATTTTTCGGTTTTGTAGGGTTAATCTTTGGAAAATACACTATACGTTATTAAATTGACAATTTTCCTGTGTGTAATGTAATGTTTCCTATATTAATGCATCACATATTATTGATTTTATATCACATGTTAACAGATTAAAATGTTCTAGATTACTGTTCAAGAAGCAGATAAATCATAAAATATTATAAAAACTTTTTCTTCAATACAGGTGGGTGATAAAACCAGACTTCCGTTTGCCGTCCGAAGAAGAAATCCGTGCTATGGTATCGCCGGAGCAATGTTGCGCCTACTTCAGTATGGCGGCTGCGGAACAGAGGCTAAAAGACGCTGGTTATGGCGAGAAATTCATCTTCACTCCGCTAGAGGATGATGATGAGGAACTGCAGTTGAAAATGGATGACGAGGTAGGTAGCTTAATGTATGGAAGAAATAGAAATAAAAAAAAGACGGGTTGCATTCCGGGAGTGCCGGCAGAAGTGAAAACTTGATTATTAACGTTGAGCATGTTTGATATCCGTCCGTCTTACGCTTTTTCGATCAGCCCCCCTAGTCAAGTGGCTTTCTGTTAGCGTAGCGTTCAATAGAATAGACTACGAATGTATGAGATTGACGTAACCTGTAGATACGTTTATCTACAGCTTACGTCAATCTCATACATTTTTAATCTATTCTATTGAACTTTACGCTAATAGAAATCCACTTGTCTAGGGGGGCAGGTCACGTGTCCTGACGCGAGTTTAAGATTTTATACCCAACGCCGCTAAAGAAGTTTTCACTTCAAAAAAAACCTTTGATGTCCTTCAGCTTTAAGTTTATAGGTCGAAAGCAATTAAATATTTATATTATGCAATTTATAATAATTAGTTTATTTGAAGGATTTGAACAATATCTGTACTTTTAAGTGATTTGTAGACTATTGTATTGTCGTGTAGCGACTAGCGATAACACTTCGCGGACAGGAGATAAAAAAAACAAACATATAATTTATAAGTAATAATCTATTTAATTTGTCAAAAATGAAATTATTTTTATAAAGATCACACCGGGTGCAGTTTTGAGATTTCATTATTGTCTCCAGGTGAAAGTAGCTCCCTGGAACACAACGCGAGCATACATCCAAGCTATGCGGGGTAAATGCCTCCTCCAACTCACTGGTCCCGCTGACCCCACGGGATGTGGTGAAGGGTTCTCATACGTGCGAGTGCCCAACAAACCCACACAGCAGCCAAATGAGGAGCAGCAGCCAAAGAGAACGGTCACGGGAACAGATGCCGATTTGAGAAGACTCAGCTTGAATAACGCTAAAGCGCTGCTGAGGAAGTTTGGCGTGCCGGAGGAGGAGGTATGTATTGATAAATATCGGTGGCAATGTCAACATTTTTAATGTTAGAATTCAAGCAAATTGTTTTTGTAACCTTTTCCTTTTGTATATTTGATTAATTAAAACTGATTTATTCCAAGTAGGTTTAGTTGAATAGCAATTATTTCAGTCAAAATAAATCAATATATTTCTGCTAAACGTGAAATGGAGCACTTTAACAACTTTAAACTAAGTATAGCTAAATTCTTTGAAAATAGACTGAGTCGAATCCCTAAACTTATGTAAAAATAGTCACACATAGTCGTGAAATCCAAAAAATATCTCTTATGTGGAATATATATTATGAAATGCCTATTTTGAGTAATAATTTTTCCTTCGTACAGATCAAAAAGCTATCGCGTTGGGAGGTTATTGATGTAGTTAGAACACTTTCAACTGAAAAAGCTAAGGCTGGAGAAGAAGGTATGACGAAGTTCTCTCGAGGGAACAGGTTCTCTATAGCTGAGCACCAGGAGAGGTAAATTATTATTTTTATTATGTGTATATCATTTTGTACTGAAAAAAAAAGATAAATGTCAAACTTTGAAGTAGAACATTAATTGATCAATTTTTAAGAAAAAAAAAAAAAATTCGAATACTTGGCGGGATTCGAACCTGCGTCCTTTTGCCGTACCGTGTCAACACCTAGCCACCCGATTATATTTTGTAAAAATACCTATGCTAATTAAAATTAAATAAGAATACTAATTGTTTAGTTCAGATATACGTTAACAACATGCCTAATTATGTTTTTATCCATCAAGGTATAAAGAAGAATGCCAACGTATATTTGAGCTCCAGAATCGCGTATTGCAAAGCACTGAAGTCCTAAGTACAGACGAGGCCGAGAGTTCAGTTAGTGAAGAGTCCGATCTCGAAGAAATGGGAAAAAATCTTGAGAATATGTTAGCGAATAAGAAGACTACGGAACAGGTTGGCATCAAATTATAATTAATTCACTATCAGCATATATTTGCTCCCACTTCTGATACATATAGCATGCCTCATGTATAATGACATATTATGTCTTTGAAATTTTTGGTTCTTGAATATTTCAGTTTTCTGATCTTTTTCATTTTCATTGAAAGCAATAATGTGCAATTTCCTTATAAATTAAAAGCAATATAGATTTTAATTTTTTTGTCTGACCGGTTAGCTCCGTTGGTAGTAGCCCTGCCTTCCAAGCCAGAGGTCGTGGGTTCGATTCCCACCCGGAGTAAATATTTGTGTGATGAACATAGATATTTACATACTCTGTGTCTGGGTGTTAATTATCTATATAAGTATTTATTTAAAATTATATATGTATGTTTATCAGCCATCTGGTTTCCATAACACAAGCGAAAGCTAAGTATGGGATCAGATCGTGCCGTATGTGAAAATTGTCCTGAAAAATATTTATTTATACATCAAAATTAAATCTTATTAAAATATACCTATATAATTTCTTACATAATTGCTAAACGATATAAACATAATTATGAACCAGTAACAACAAAGTTTTTGCTACCTAATTTAGTACACGATAAAGTTTTAATAAAATTAATATGTTATTATTAATTATTCAATAGTTAACGTTGGAAAGAGAAGAGGCAGAAAGAGCGGAGCTCAGGAAGATGATTCTCGGACAGTCAGAAAAGAAACCTCAGATAAATCAAAACGATCAACAATCATCTAATCAAGGTTTCATTTTATTTCTTGAAATTATGCTAATATAAGTTTTGTATTGGCGTAGAGTATGTGCAATGTGCATGCGTTTTATTTTGAAATAGTTCAAATTCAGGTTTTATTTTCTCGTTTCATGTATTTATATAAACTTGTCGATATACATAACATGGTAATATTCTTGAAACAATTTTTTTCAGGCCGAGTACTTCGCATAGTCCGTACGTTCCGTAACGCATCAGGCCAGCGTTACACTCGAGTAGAGTTAGTCAGGAAGCAAGCGGTCATAGAAGCATATACTAAGATCCGCTCTACCAAAGATGATGCGTTCATTCGACAATTTGCAACTATGGATGAGTCACAGAAAGAAGAGATGAAGCGAGAAAAGCGGAGAATTCAGGTAAGTCGTATCCTAGAAAATGGTTGTTTGTGCTTTTAACAGTATTGAATAATTAGAATTTTATACGGAAATTTTACGTTCTTCTCGATGTTTTGAACACTGAAAAGCGTGGCAAGAAACAATTTTATTTATGAACTAACAATAAGATACTATGGTTGTTTATAACAGTACGCTCTATGATAATATGGATGTGCTTTATAGCGTACAGTTTAAGTTGTATGTAATAGTTATGATGCTTTTGAACAGGAACAACTGAGGCGTATAAAGAGGAATCAAGAAAGGGAAAGGTTGGCGGGCAATCCTCCTGTGCCTGGGTCTATAATTGGCGGCGACAGTGAGTTAATATTACAATGATTTCACCTAAAATCTTAATATATTGTATAAATCTCGTGTCACAATGTTTGTCCTCAATGGACTCCTAAACCACTTAACCGATTATAATAAAATTCGCACACCATGTGCAGTTCGATTCAACTTGAGAGATAGGATAGTTTAAACATGTAGGTACCACGGGCGAAGCCGGGGCGGACCGCTAGTTGAATATAAGTCTTGAAAATATGTACCCCAAGTATTTCTATTTTAACATGTTTCCTTGCATTTCTTGAAGAAAAAAAAATGTTTTTAACTTTTTGATTCATTCTGACAATAGTTTAATATGTGATTGATTTTCTAGGTATGAGTATGTCATCAATGGGGGACATGGGTTCAGCGTCACCTGGGCTCATTCCTTTAGGACAAATCAAACAAGAGCCCGATCTCCATACACCGTCACGCCGACGCGCTAAGTTGAAACCAGATCTGAAATTAAAGGTGAAAATAATAAATAACATTTATTATATGTATTAACTTTAGTGCTTGTTAAATCTTTAACTTATTTGTAAAGTATTTAAAAATATGCGAATGAAAACTATCCGTTACTAGCGGTCCGCCCCGGCTTCGCCCGTGGTACATGTTTACGTTTTCTCTACATAAGAACCATCCTCGTACTTCAAGGAATATAATAAAAAAAGAATTATCGAAATCGGTTCAGCCGTTCTCGAGTTATGCGCTTACCAACACATTTTGCGATTCATTTTTATATATAAGAAGATAACATGATTATAAAACCGATATAAAACGATCAAATAAAGGTAACCAATATCTTATTTCACATATTGCATAGGCTTTACAAGTCCCAAACAAATGTTTGTTTATGTTTTATTTTACGTGATATTAATTATTTTTTCTTCGAATCAGACATCTTATAAGCCGTGTGTTTTATTAAATGAACTGTTTTAAAAGTGCAATTTCCTTAATCCCTAAACTAAAATAAACTGTATTCATTTTACTTATCAAACAACGTTATTCCAGTGCGGTGCTTGCGGTCAAGTTGGACACATGCGTACGAACAAAGCGTGTCCGCTGTACACCGGTGGGGGCCCGTCGTCACCTGATCGGGATGAGAGGGACAGTGAACCAGTCGATAGTGAAGATCTCACTTATGTTGAGGGCACTAAGCTGACACTGCCGTCGAAGATTGTTAAGGTCAGTTTTTTTTTAACCCATTGAGCCCCAAGCGACCCGATCGGTCCCAGACACAATACAGGGTGGAAGGTTAAGATGGGGCATGAAGGGCAGGTACCTTAACCGTTGTAGCTACATGAAAACGTTCTTAGGAGACTATCCTTAAATTCTTGAGAAATTTTAATCTGCATTCACAGATTTTTGAAAAAATGTACGGTCAGCAAGGAAATCGGCAGTTTTCAAAAAATTTTTTTTTGATGCCAATCGATCCAGTTTCTCATGGGGATCATAACACTCTAAAAGACCAACTGAGGTATGAGTACTAGAAAAGTCAGAAATCGCGAAAAACTATTTTCATTCATGAACAAGTAAAAAGACAAAGGCACAGCAACATAACATGCCAGCGACGCGGGGGCGTGAGCGGGCGGTGGCTGGCAGCTGATGCACGAGATGAAAAATTATTTAAATTTGAATATCGAACGAGCACGTCACATTTTTATGGCTTATGTAAACAATAACACATAGAAAACAAAAGTTACCAGAAGTAACTATGTCTTCACTAAAAATGTCCTTAAATAATTTAGAACGTTTAGATCTGTTAGAGGCTTACTTTTAAATAATAAAAACCCAACAGTTGCATTGGAATGGTACAGGAATAAATACCCAATGCGACATGTACCGACGCGAAAGGTAATTGCGAATCTTGTAAAAAATCTAGCAGAAAGTGGCTCATTTAAGAAAAGCTTGACACGTCCGCGTCGTTCACGCGTATTGAATGAGAATACGGTGATAGCAATTTTGGCACTAATTGTGGAAGCATATCCCGAAATTTTTTCAAAACAAGTTGCCGTTGAAGTTGGTTGTTCGCACTGGATAGTTTTAAAAACATGGAAGAAATACGGCTACAAATGCTACCGCCATGAGCGATTAGTCCAAGCATTGTAATCTGGGGACTATGCACGCAGAGTTGCATTTTGCAGATGGTTACGGGGCAAATTTAGTAGAGATAATGATTTTATGAGTTTTCTATTAGCGCATCTTTTGTTGAATCCCTTATTTTCTTAGTGAATGTGTGGAAATAGTTTTTCGCGATTTCTGACTTTTCTAGTACTCATACCTCAGTTGGTCTTTTAGAGTGTTTTGATCCCCATGAGAAACTGGATCGATTGGCATCAAAAAATTTTTTTTTGAAAACTGCCGATTTCCTTGCTGACCGTACATTTTTTTAAAAATCTGTGAATGCAGATTAAAATTTCTCAAGAATTTAAGGATAGTCTCCTAAGAACGTTTTCATGTAGCTACAACGGTTAAGGTACCTGCCCTTCATGCCCCATCTTATCCTTCCACCCTGTATATTTTCTATTATGTCTGTGGTTCCGGGGCCTGAGTTATTAAAGAGGTTGTGGTTTAAATATAGTAAAACGTATTCCAAATGCTGAAGGAAATGACTATAAGGTAGTTTTGTTACACGTTGCAAATTCAATAACAATGCGGCAAACCTGTTTGACGTTATCAGCAGATTTAAATAGAAAGAAAAATTGAACATTTTGTTAAAACTTAACGTTAGTTATAATAAACAAACACTTACTGAAAAAAATGTCAAATATGTGTATTGACTAATTGATTAAATGTCTATATATTTGACATTTTTTGACATTGATTAGGCATGACGAAATATTTTGAAATCCTCTACTATACGTTTACTATACAAGAAAAACCCTATATTTCGGTAATATACTTAAATTTATCGAAAATAAAAGCCATTTTTCAAAAAATATTTATTAACTGTGCCAAAACAGCTCGCAGGAGTCATGGCGTAGGCGTGACGTCACTCTTTAGTAAATACGTAATTATTTGTACGCATTGCGAAGAAAATTAAAAAAAAATTTAATTAATATTGATGTGTGTTATAGAAACGAATTTCAAAGTTTATAAGTGGTGTGCAGTATTGCAGTGTGAAATGCATAAAAATATATGGATTCACACTGCAATACTGGACACCATTTATAACCTGTATACAAACCCACAGCAATCCGAAGAGCTCCGCCGTCGCAGCGGCCTGAGCAGCAGCGGGCGGTCGCGCGGCGAGGTGCGCGCGGCGGGGCGCACGCGGCGCCGCGGGACCGCCGGCGAGCCGTGCGACTACCTCGTGCGCCGGCCCGCCGAGCGCCGCCGCACCGACCCGCTCGTCACGCTCTCCTCGCTGCTGGAGGACGTGCTCAACCACATGCGGCACCTGCCGGACGTGCAGCCCTTCCTGTTCCCCGTCAACCCGAAGGTACGGTAGCGCCGTGTGACTGCCGAGTGTGACCTTCGAAATTCGAAAATAACCTTAAACAAAAAAAGACGGGTTGCACTCCGGGAGTGCCGGCAGAAGTGAAAACTTGATTATTAACGTTGAGCATGTTTGATATCCATCCGTCTTACGCTTTTTCGATCAGGCCACGTGTCCTGACGCGAATTTAAGATTTTATTCCCAACGCCGCTAAAGAAGTTTTCACTTGAAAAAGTTTTCACTTCAAAAGAGTTTTACAAAAACATGTGCATAGAGAATTGTGTGCATTGTTTATTCCTGCTTTGTTGTTGAAACATTTTCCCGTCGCAATCCATTTCTGAAATAAAGTGCGTAACATTTCAAAACTGCAGTGCAGCTGCTTCATCTGCGCGTTAGTGGCGCAGATGCTCTTATCATGTGAAGGATATGCTTCTAACGTGTTACTGTCGCACTGCCAGACAACCAGTTATAGAAAAAAACCTGAACTATTACTTACTTTAACTGTTTTTGATGTAATCAGCGCACGCAAAACTATGAGTTCGATCAAGCATAGCCGTGCACTCATTAAGATGTTATCTTGTCAAATAAAATAAAATAGATTGAATACATAATATGCCCTAACGAAACAAAATATGCCTATATGATATATTTATCGTAACAGATTCTATTACGATATTTATATGTTTATAGATGGTGGCGGATTATTATCGCATTGTATCGCGTCCGATGGATCTGCAGACGATCAGGGACAATTTGCGACAAAAACACTATCAAAGCAGAGAAGAATTCCTTGCAGATGTTAATCAAATTGTGGAAAATTCTAATTTGTATAATGGTATGTACAATGTTTAAATCCCAATTTTCTGAAGTATCCTTTGTCATAACAATTCCAAATAAAATATTCGAATACATTAACAGACTAGTTTAGGTGTAATAATACAACATACAAAAAAGCACAGTAAATTACCTCCCAGATTAAATCTGTTCCTTTTTTAGGATATTTTTTTTAAGTTTTTTTAGGTTAGTGAAACTTTTAATAAAGTGAAATTTATCAATCAATAGGTGCTAACAGTAGCTTGACGGTGGCCGCTCAGCGGATGATGCAAAGATGCTTCGAAAAACTAGCCGAGAAAGAGGAACAATTTATGAAACTTGAAAAACAAATTAATCCGTTACTTGATGATAATGATCAGGTATGTTATAATAATAAAAGTCGTCTGGATATGAAAATTATCTTCCTTACTGATAAAATGGTATTCCGAACAATATACCTTTCTGCTATTTTTTTTTAAACATGCTTATATTAGCTTCACCTGATAGAATAGAATAAATTCGATCGCTCTGGCGGGTCACGAGTGGCCGCGTTGGTCAGGCATCCGCCCCGGAATGGCGCGAAAGGATGCGGGTTGGAGTCCCGCCTCGTGATCGAATTTTTTCTATTCTTTATAAATTTATAATTTATAAAGCATTTGAATGCCATAAAAATTAAAAACCAAAAATATCAAATTCACCAATATTTTTAAACTATATTAATTATTTTAATATCGTATTACGGGTGTTTTACATAAATAATTTCTTCTAGGTGGCTCTATCCTTTATATTCGAGAATCTATTAACAACAAAATTGAAAATAATGCCCGAAGCGTGGCCCTTCCTTAAACCTGTGAACAAGAAACAAGTAAAGGATTACTACAACGTTATAAAGAAACCTATAGATATGGAGACCATAGGCAAGAAGATACAAGGTAAAAAATATAAAATTATTCGATTATTGATAGACTATTCGTAATTTTATTTTGTTTTAAATCCTGTCCCAATATTTCATAACGTTTTGAAAGTTTTCGATCTAAATTGATTTCCAAAAGCTAACCATTTCTCTCTTTAAGTAGTATTTACTATAAAGTAACTATAAATCTGAATGTTCATTTAATGTTTAATTAGATATAGTAAATATTAATAATTCATTTTCATTTAGCGCACAAATATCACAGTCGCGAAGAGTTCTTGCGTGATATACAACTATTGGTTGACAATTGTCGTGCGTACAACGGACCGAACTCACAGTTCACGAGGCAAGCTGAAGCCGTATTGAAAGTAACACAGGAATCACTGGAACAGGTATGTAATAATAGTATACACTTGACTAATAATATTTGAGGTACACTATCAAGAAACAACTTACAAAAAAAAAGACAAAAAATCCCGTAATCAAAATCTGATCAAAGTATCTATGTATTATGTATGACTATCTATTTATTTTTAATCAAAGAATTTTTTTTAATAAAATTTCATATTCGGGTTCAATTCGACTTCTACTGTCATTATTTTTAAGCTATTGCATAGCTTCTATCGCGGGCCTTGAGCGCGGGGACCGAATCGAGAAATTCCGTAACGAAAAAACCTCACGCTCCCCACTCCGACGGGCGCGGAGGTGTGGCTTGAAGGCATAGCATGCAATAGCTTTACCGCGGCAGTCTCCGAGTGCCACACGACTTTATTATATTTTATTATTTTAAAAATATGTAATAGATACCTATTATGGAATAATTAAAACCCTTTTTCAAACAGTTTGACGAGCACGTAAGTCAATTAGAGGCAAACATAGCCCGAGTGCAACAAAAAATGTTAGAAGAAGCGGATGTATCGGACACGGAGGAAGAATTGCCCGTAAATGACGAGAAACGGGGCAGAGGCAGGCCGAGGAAACATAAGCCTACACCTTCTACGTCTACGGATGGTATGTTTGTGTTTAATATTACTTATATTGTAGACAGGAAGGATTAATTTTTACTGTTTTGTTACGATTTCATTCAATTACTCGACGGATTTATTGACAGACATTTTACGGAGAAACGTGTTATTTTCACCTATATTAAGTACTAGCTGTGCCACGCGGTTTTACCCGTAATGCTTCGCTCCTATTGGTCTTAGCGTGATATATAGCCTTCCTCGATAAATGGGTAATCTAACACCGAAAGAATTTTTCAAATCGGACCAGTAGTTCCTGAGATTAGTGCGTTCAAACAAACAAACAAACTCTTTAGCTTTATAATATTAGTATAGATTTTATTTAAGGATAGCATTTTATCCCCGTTGAATATCGATGAAGCGCATAGTTAGACCAAAATGCAGTTTTTCTTTATAGTACTTAATAGAAGAATTGTAGGATTGATAATTTCGCATAATTCATATCGTCTTGATTTTACAGAAGCAACGCCGAGGAAACGCGGTCGACCAAGGAAAGATCAAAATAGCTTGGTGGATGGTAATTATTACAATGTTTTTATTATATATTCCGTGTATGGAGTGTAACTGTGTAGGGTTGTTATTAACTATTTTTTGCTTTCAGACTTGCAATATTCTGACAGCGGCAGTTCTGGACTTGAAGAAGTGGAACAAAAAGATGGCACAGAGACTACGGTGCACTTATCTGTTAAATCTGGTTAGTATTCAAAAATTACACTGTTGGATATTAATTTTTGTATGAATTAAATATTTCGTATAATCTCCTATTATAATGTTACCGCAAAAACATTAATTATTGAATTTTGACTTAATAATTTTAATTGAAAAGGCTATTTTTCTTCACTATTAAGGTCTTTTCGATTTTTTTATATTAATAAATAAATTAATATACTTGGATCAAATAACTTGATACTAAAGTGAAAAATGTCGCGTTGAAAAATTTTTAAGTTTTCAATAATTCTCAAGTGCGTCAACAAAAAAAAAGAATAATAATTTATATTGCTTATTTTTTTACGTATTAACAGAGGACGATCCAGGTGCAGGGCCTAGTTTCAATCCGGCAGATTTCCCGATCAAACGGGAAATACCGGACGAGCCACCGCACGCGTCCGACGAATTGGTCGACTTGGACCAACATAGTATGGACTATAATTATCCTATTAAGGTATTATTATGTATATTTTTTACTTGGTTTGATATACAATTGTTTCAGAAAATGAAATGTAGGTGTAGTTTTACTGTGTTGCGTTTTTTAATTATTATCTTTGTGTGCGTGTACAAAATGTGCACGTATATAAACAATTACGTGCTATTTTGAGATTCTGTTCTTTGTTATTTTAATAAAAAATGGAAAATAATTATTATTTCACATTACGACACTCAAAAAAAAACGTTTAAGGCGTTGCCAAGAGCTTTTATTTGCTAGTGTTTTGTTTAAAAGAGCAAAAAAATCTCACATACACTCAGAATATCAGAGTTTTGGATTTTTAATAGTAAGTGTGATTTATATTACATTACTGATAAAAAAATTATTATTCAATGTACAGGAGGAGCCAATAGAACCGGATATGAGTATGGAGCCTCCAATGGACTTGCCAGGCATGTCTGGGGAGCCGCCACACTTCAAGGAAGAACCGATGGAGAATTGGCAGGTATGTACCAATCAGAGGTTTTTAATCTATTTATTTAAAAGCTTATTGGTGAAATTCGCAAAAAAAATGATTTTTATACTAATAAAAACTTAACATATGTATGCTTTAATATATTAACAATTGGTATTGTTTTGATGTTTAATACTATAAACAACTAGACTGACAATCCTCTATTACAAATTCTACAAAAAGAAAACTCTGCCTAAAAGTTTGACTTCGGACAATTTTGAGCGTGAATATGAGTAGTTGTTTATTGTAGCTTCAGTAGTTCAAATACGGGAATAATTATAATGTAATTAAAAATAATATTCTACTAAAGATATTTTTGTATTTTTAGCCCGATCCTGCAATACAAGACGATTTACAAGTCACGGATAGTGAAGAGGAACCCGAAGATGGATTATGGTTCTAAAGAAATCACGTGTTGCAAATAGTATCAAATTTTCATATTAAAAAAGATTTTTTATTGTATTGTTGAATTAAGACTAAAATAAATTAAGTGAAATTTTATGAGCTTTTTATTTTCATAATTATTTGCGTTAATTTTATCTTTATCGCTTAACAATATAGAGTATGTAAACACTAAAGTTCACTATAATATATCACAGTGAAAAGTCTTTCCCAGACGACCCTGACTATATTATATAGATAAGCTATTATAGGCTCAACTATGTACAATTTACACGAACAATGATTTTCTTAATTCTTATTATTCACGAAATTATCAATCTTCTCAAAACATTATTTCCAAAACAAGACACTAATAAAAAGTCATGTGAGGTGTGTGAGACATAGTCACATACGTAATTCATAAGTCGCGTCTGAATTATCAACAAAATAAGAATAAAATTTCCATAAGTAGCAAAAAATATGGAAAAAGCAATTATGGAAACACGTGTGGTGACGAAAATACTTCATCATTATCCCCCGCCCTTTTGTAGGGCGACATTAAAATTATCTTTTCCGCACGCATTTTATATTATCTGCCCACATTATAGGATGTGATAAATGAAGTCACGTGTGGGTATGCGATCAAGGCTTCTATGTTGTTGAAAAATATACTTGAATATTAATATTTGTTTTGTATTATACATTGAAACTTCTATAGGCATAACAGCTAATATTACTAGAATTTCTATATCGGAGTCTAGTTTTGTCAATGGCTAGTTTGTGTAGTGCTCATATATAGCTCAAATGGCTAATATTCTGCAGGGTCACTCATATCTTTCGGGTTTGAAAAATAGTTTATGTCCTACCTACGTAAAAGAGATATACTTTTAATTTTTAATAACGGATAGAATGTAAATAAACCGTAAATAACGATAACGTGTTTTTTTAAGATTTTTTAACTGTGTATGCAGTGAAGAATAAATAAATAAATAATCCCAGTTCTACGATTTATCCAAATCGAGGGATATATTGACTTAGATGCATTTTCCTTCACCTGATTACCAAGTAACTGTGCAAGTAACCTTTGCATAATATTATAAACTCTGAAATAATATTAACTATACAGGTATTTTATCTGTAAAATTCAATTTTAATAAGCTGTCTTATAAAACTTCAAATAATAATTATGTAAAATCGCTCTTACCTATATACAAATCTAGGTGGTTGAAAAATAAAAACGTATAAGTTTATTTTTATTGTAATTTTATAAAAAATTACTTTTATAGGGATGGCGACTAGCTCTACCAAACAACCCTTCAGTATGTATGGTAAAATTATAAACGTACGGGACAAAAATCAATTACGTTTTTGTACAGATTTTGATAAATCTATTGTAATTAACAGCTTTCAAAGAAGGGGTTGGAAGGAAGTCAATCCAGAAGATGATTGGAATATTTATTGGTCCAATACAATTAATTGTAGAAATATTTTCAACTTAGAAAACGGATACAGGTTACATGACAATCAGCTTATTAACCACTTTCCAAATCATTACGAATTAGTACGCAAAGATTTGCTCGTAAAAAATATAAAACGTTACAGGAAAGAATTGGAAAAAGAAAGTAACCCTCTTGCCGATAAAACCAAAATACAACTCCCGGATGGCAAGGTCATCAGCCGCTATTTATATTTAGATTTTATTCCCACGACATACATTTTACCTACTGATTACAACATTTTCCTCGAAGAATACAGGAAATCACCACAAACAATGTGGATTCTGAAGCCTTGCGGCAAATCTCAGGGAGCTGGAATATTTTTGATAAATAAACTATCGAAACTAAAGAAATGGTCCCGGGAATCAAAAAGATACTTACAACATCAACTTACCAGCAAAGATACATATGTTATTTCACGGTACATAGATAATCCGCTTTTGATCGGGGGAAAGAAATTCGATTTGAGGATTTACGTTCTTGTTACATCTTTTCGCCCTTTAAAAGCTTACATGTTTCGGAACGGATTTTGTAGATTTTGCTCGTTGAAGTACGACACGAGCTTAACAGAGCTCAATAATATGTACATTCATTTGACGAACGTTAGTGTTCAAAAACACGGAGGCGATTACAATAGAAACCACGGTGGAAAAATGGGAATTCAGAATTTGAAGCTCTTCTTGCAAGGAACCCGTGGTCGAGCTGTGACCGAGAAACTTTTCGAACAGATACAATGGTTAATAGTGCATTCATTAAAAGCAGTAGCTCCCCTTATGATAAACGATCGACACTGTTTTGAATGCTATGGCTATGATATCATAATTGACAATAATTTGAAACCGTGGCTCATTGAAGTAAACGCGTCGCCATCAATGACTGGAACGACTATTAACGATAGAATATTAAAATACAATTTAATTGAGAATCTTTTATCCGTTGTCTTACCCCCGAATGGAATTCCCGATACACGTTGGAATAAAAGTCCTACTTCTGAAGCATTGGGCGATTTTGAAGTACTCATTAATGAAGATTTTATGCATAAAGATTCTGAAGAGGAGTCACGTCAAGATTCTAAGAATATAATAAGAAAATAGACTTCAGAGAAAAAACATAGCTAATTAAATTATAATATTTTATTCAAATAGTTAGTTAAATGTTTCTTTTTTGTTATGCAATAAAATATGATAATTAAATGTATCTATTGCTTGAATCGATGGTATTTATTGTAGCGTGAATTTACATCTTCCCTTTCAATTAATTCCTCGTCAATTAAGACTTCGAAATCTCCTAACGCTTCTTCGGAAGGTATTTTGTTCCACCTTGCATCTGGAATGCCACCTGAAGGCACAACGACTGATACGATATTATCAATTAGTTTGTACTTTAAAATTCTATCATTGTGAGTCGTGGATTGCAAGGAGGGAGATGCATTCACTTCTATTAGCCAAGGCTTTAATGCGCTGTCTATAATGATATCGTATCCGTAGCACTCAAAGCAATGTCGATCATTGGCCATCACAGGGGCAACTGCTTTGAGAGAGTGCACTATGAGCCAATGTATTTCGGCAAAAAGCTTTTCAGTCACAGAGCGACCCCGCGTTCCTTGTAAGTACAAACGAAAGTTTTGTATGCTCATTTTGCCACCGTGTAGACTGTTGTAATCTCCGCCGTGTTTCTGCACGCTGACATTTGTTAAATGCACATACATATTATCCAATTCAGTTACGCTTGTGTCGTATTTCACAGTGCAAAATCTGCAAAAACCATGTTGAAACAAATAAGCTTTTAGTGGGCGGAACGATGTCACCAAAACGTACAACCGCAAATCAAATTTTTTGCCTCCAATCAAAAGGGGATTATCAATATAACGCGAAATAACATAGCATTCTTTACTACTCAGTTGCGGATGTAAAGGAGTTTTCGCCTCGCGAGACCATTTCTTAAGTTTTGATAGTTTATTTATCAAGAAAATTCCGGCCCCTTGAGATTTGCCACAGGGTTTCATAATCCACGTACTTTGTGGGGATTTTCTATATTCCTCTACAAACATGTTATAGTCGGCCGGCAAAACGTAAGTAACGGGTATAAAATCTAAGTGGGTGTAACGTGTAACGATTTGTCCGTTCGGTAGGGTGACCTCTGTTTTCTCGGCTAAAGGATTTCCTTCACGTTCCAGTTCTTTTCGGTACCGCTTAATGTTTTTTACCAACAAATCTTTTCTCGACAGTTCGTAGTGGTTCGGAAAATGGTTTATCATTTGGTTGTCATTCATTCTGTATCCACTTTCGATGCTGAATATATTTCGACAATTCTGTGTAAAAGACCAATAGAAATTCCATTCATCTTCAGGGCCTACTTGGACCCAACCCCGTCGTTCGAAGTTGGTCATGATTACTGATTTCTCTAAATCCGTGCAATAAGTAACCCTTTTCTCTCTTTCGGGCGCCGGCATTAGGACTTTGTTGTGAGTGCTTGGTAAGTTTTTCTTATTCTCCAGAGCCATTTTATATAAAATGAAAAGTAAATAACTATAAGTAAACGGACGTATAAAAAATTAAATAAATAGTATAAAATTACAAAACATTTTTAGAAAGATATTATTCCATTTTAAATGAAAAAAGCTTTCGAAATGTCACTCTAATTGTTTAACAGATAATTATCATTGGTGGGTATTCTATGTTTCCATAAATTATCCAGCTAAATACTTTTTACAAAATATAACTATAAGTGCATAAAATATGTGTCTCCCTGTGTGGTGTCTCCAATGGAACAAGGCACAGGAACAAGGAGTTTCTAATTAACGACTAATTACTAGGTTGCCTTATATAAGTGCGGTTATATCACTTAGCTAACTAAAGCCGTTTAATAGTTTGAGCACGAGCTGTAAGCTAGGCATAACCGTTTTCGAAGGCTATGTTAGGTTCTCCAAAGTTCGCTGATTCATTAATACGTGCAGTTCCGGTACTAGGTAATGTTCTCTGACTTCAGAACTTGCGCAGATTGCTTTAATCCAGTTTGGTTATAACATTTCATGGTAACTCTTAGCCTCGATTTCACCTAGAGGTAACAGGGCTAATCCAATTTGAGTACTGGTAAATAAATAATCAATATTAAAGCGTTATAACTACGATTATTTCAAAGATTTTTTTTATCGTGCGTAGAAGTTTGAATACAATCAATTAATAAGTCAATTATTGATCGATAACACTTCAATTTTATTGACTTAGTAACAATTTTTTTTTCATTTCTTTTATTTGAGTAATCTATGATTTCTTAAGATTCAAAATAAAACATCCTTCCGGAATAACGATATACACGATTACAAGACATACATTATACAACACGTTTATTTATCAGAGGCACTGAAATATGGAGATTTTGTATTTTATTAAAACGACCCTTTATAGCGACCTCTTTAATACCCACTAAGGCTGCGACTTTTACATTTCAATGCGAAAAAGATCATGGAAATGGACGGGCTATTAAGATTTTTATAAACATTTCCCAAATTTCCCTTAAAATTATGGAAATTAATTTTTGTTATTAACTCAATGAAAAATGCAACGTTAATACAAGATTGTTATTTTTAAATACAAATAAATATTCCTACATTCAATAATAAATAAATAAATAGATTCGGAACTCAATATAAAATTGGGAGATTTTCGTCTTATAGAACTCCCTGTTAAAGTTTAATAAAAAAAAGTGTACGTATTGCAAATAAATATTTACGGAAACTGTTAATCCATTTCCGCATAGCGATTACAAACTTGAGAATTTCAATGACCGAAGGTATGTCCAATTGAATACAATTTCCGCTCTATTACAATTCCTTCGAGTTGCGTTGAAAATATTTCATAAATTCAAATCCGATTCATCTGGTATTTTGCGATTCCGCATTGGAAATAAGCGAAGTAAACAATCGTAGTCCCGTTTTATTTTTACGAAGATTGCAATAGATTGTGTACAGTTTTATTTTGCTTTTAACAATATTAAGTCGGATAGAATTGAAATTAGTTTCTGCTCTAATAATGTTACTATTTTACTTCGTCTTTGTTTTAATTTATAACAGCAAAACATTTTATTCCTTACATTACTTACGTACTAAATGTATCTCGACATGGATTTAATAAAAAGTCCATTTTTCTGTAAAATCTGAAATTTAGACCGGGTAATGTAAATGTAGAGAAGACAGTTAAGATACATACAAGAGAAGAGAAGACAGTTAAGATCATTTGTAAAAAGATTTATGTAATAAAAATGACAGTGCATTTTCTCTCGTAAAAGTTAATCAAACTTTGAGGTCGCATGCATAATCCCTTCCAACTTTTTTCTATCGAAGCTCAATTTTGCAGTAGAAATTTCTATTGTTCTCCAAGAGAAGGTAGGTCGATTAATATACGTCATACTTTTCGTTGGTAATAATTTCTCAATAGCGTTATAGCTTACGATCTACACAGTATTGTAACAATATATGTAATACAATGAACTAAGTAATGAAAACATGAAAAGAATGTAAATTAAATATAATTCAATATTGCTCAAACATTGATACATTGAAAATTGATATATAATAGGTACATAATTTAGGTAATATTAATGTAATTCAAATTTATACAAAGGATTTTTAATATTAAGAACTTTTTACACAGCAAATTATTTCGCCTAACATTGTACATTTACAAATAGTTCTTTCTGAGTATCGTGGTCGCACAAAATTATGATTAACAACCGTCCGTCTAGGCGCCGTTACTCATACAGCGCTGTGAAATTTAACCCCCGTAATGGGGTTAATCCACGTTTATAAGTCGTGAGTTATACCGGTGTTTTATGAAACTTTTGCACTATTAAGCGGTGTTGTGTTGCCTACTTAACATATAGAACACTCGTGGGAAGTTATGCTTGTAGCGGAGTGGCGATATTTTTCCTGGACGGCAAACATTAAAATGTAAATTAGCAACTGCTCGCGTAGGGGTAGTTATTCAGTGAACTTAGAGGGCGATTTGAAACAAACATCTGAGTTTACGGTGTCTCAATCGCATGGATGATTAAAAAAAAAGATAGGAATTTTGTAAACAAGGTCTACGCAAAATAATCATTAACAAAGCTATAACCACAGATAATATAATACTATACTAGATATAACTAAACATTTAATTCAACAAAGATTAAATACAGAAAACCATAATTTAATGATGAATCTTTCGTCGGTCTACGTCGTAGCGAAATGCTACGTGTTCATAAAATAAACGATAGAGGTAAGTATATACAATAGTTTCACTGGAATATTAGTTTATTAAATATTTACTTTAACTGCTGCAAGATGTGCTAATACAGGGATAACAATAAAAAACGAATTCGCTCTGATGTTCCTTTATTTTATCTCAGTTTTCCATCAGGTTAATGAACAAAGCAGTGTTGTGGAAAGGCATAATTATTATATTGAAGAAGGGGGGTATTTCTTTAAATATTTAAAGGAGAATGGGCAAATTGGGCCTGAAACTTGGGCTAAGACCAATACACACGAAATATTGTTTTTGTGATAGATCATTACACATACCTTACGAAAAAAATAAAATAAAAAAATAAATCAACCGGGTTCTTGTACAGTCAAGGCAAAAAGTTTTATTTATTTGGCTCTTATTTTGCGCACAATAACGGTGTTTTTAATTCGAGTGAAGTAAATATAAATCTAAATGTCACTGGAGTGACTGAGTTTAACCACAAAAAAAGTCTAACTACGTTGAATTATAATAAACACGGTATAGGTACCTGTTACAAAACATAATATTAGTGTATTTCGGTTATTAGAAGGCTTAAGATTAGTACGTATTTGTAAGTGAAAGTGAATTGGAGTAACATAAAGATATTGTCATTGTCTTATAATAGTCCGGGATACATCGCCCATTTTTGCAAGTGATTACTATCAAGCTAATTTTTCGTGAGTAGCTTTATTTTGATGAGATGCCCAATAATTTCATGTACGAAACTCTCGATTGTGGTAGCTTACAGAGGTAACAAGGATAAAAATTTTTGATTTGACGGTTCTCAAATATTTATTACGCAATTTGTAGGACAATATGTCTGTTGAATTATATAAGTATTAAATAAGTGAAAATAAAAAAATCAGCTGGTTAGTAATCATTTATGATGACTTCGTTATCGATACACATCGGAAAGGGGGACTCTTTGATCAAACCATAGATTTTGTAGGACAAATATTTTTTCGAATAATTTAGATAATTATCTTGAGATTGAACAAAAAAAAACATTCAGTTAGTAATTAATATTTGAGAACCATCAAATCAAAATATTTTATCCTTGTTTCCTCTGGTAGCTACCACAATCGAGAGTTTTGTACATGAAATTATTGGGCATCTCATCAAAATAAAGCAACTCACGAAAAATTAGCTTGATAGTAATCACTTGCAAAAATGGGCGATGTATCCCGGACTATAACAGTTATTTATTGCAAAAAATATTATACACAAAGAAATAAAACTTGATGTGACTGTACAAAAACCCGGTTGATTATTTTTTTATATATATTTTTCCCTTTATGTATGTGTTATGATCTATTATAAAAACAATATCTCATGTGTATTGGTCCAACTCAAGGGTTCAGGCCCAACTTCCATAGTAAAATGCCCATTCTCCTTTACTTTGTAACATTTATAAGAATATTTGTAATAAATTAAACTCAACTTCTATTCTTATGGCTTTTAATTATGCGCCCAGAACTGCTCGCTTCTTCTTTTTCCAACAATTCTTCATCAATAAGTAAATCGAAGTTCCCAAGAGCTTCTGGACTCGGCACTTTATTCCAACGAACATCAGGTATACCATCCGGTGGCAAAACCAACGAGATAATGTTATCTATTAATTTGTATTTCATTATTCTATCGTTAACTGTAGTTGATGTCAACGAAGGGGAAGCGTTGACTTCCACCAACCAAGGCTTTAACTGATTATCTATTATTATGTCATATCCATAACACTCAAAACAATGTCTATCGTTCGCCATAACAGACGAAACAGCTTTTAAAGAATGAACAATAAGCCACTGCATAGCTGCAAACAATTTCTCCGTAACTGCTCTACCCTTTGTTCCCTCTAAATACAGACGCAAGTTTTCAACGCTCATTTTCCCGCCGTGTATATTATTATAATCGCCTCCATGTTTTTGTACACTCACATTCGTCAAATGTACATACATGTTATCCAATTCCGTTACACTTGTATCGTATTTTACTGTACAAAAACGACAAAAACCTAATTGGAACATATACGCTTTCAGGGGACGGAACGATGTTACCAAAACATATAATCGCAAATCAAACTTCTTTCCGCCTATAAGCAACGGGTTGTCGATATAGCGCGATATCACGTAGCTTTCTTTGCTAAGTTGTGGATGAAATGGAGCTTTGGCCTCGCGAGACCATTTCTTTAACTTTGAGAGTTTGTTTATAAGGAAAATTCCAGTGCCCTGGGACTTGCCGCAAGGCTTCATAATCCAAGTACTTTGCGGGGACTTGCGGTATTCTTCGACAAACATATTGTAGTCAGCAGGGAGGACAAACGTAACCGGAATAAAATCGAGGTGAACATATCTGTTTACCACTTGCCCGCCGTGTAGAGTCACTTCTGCTTTTTCGGCTATTGGGCTGCCTTCTCTTTCTAATTCTTTTCTATATCTCTTGATATTTTTCACCAACAAATCCTTTCTCGATAGCTCGTAATGGTTAGGAAAGTGATTGATAATCTGATTGTCGTTCATGCGATATCCGCTTTCAACACTGAAAAGATTTCTACAAGTCTGCGTCGACGCCCAGTAAAAGTTCCACTCGTCGTCTGGTCCGACTTGATTCCAGCCACGTCTTTCAAAGTTACTCATTAGAACGGACTTTTCTAAGTCCGTGCAGAAATTAACTCTGCATCTTTCAATCGGTTGAACGTTCACTCTTCCGTACTGATTTGATATAAGTTTCTTAGTATCCGCGTTCATATTTAGCGTATCAAACTAATGCAGTTTCCAAGATAAACATGTTTGTATCTTTGTATATGGAGCGCTCACCCGTTTCGAAGCGATTATTGATTAAACATTGCTATGAACGCCGTTCACTCTAGAGTAATCTTTCAATTTAACTTAGTATAACATCGTATCCACTTCGTTAGGTATTAAGTTTAATTTCGTTGCAACATGATTTAATCTTAAGCACGTACAATCTGAATTATCTAGTAAATAATTATAAAACTATATATCTACGTTCTAACAATTTTTTTTAATCTAAGTTCCCAGTTAGATGTTTTGATTATTAAATAGATGCCATTAAAATATATTTCACATGGTAAAAATGTAATTTTTAATTTAGACGACAAATTCCGACGATAATTTACAAATTTAATAGGTTTAAATGTTGACAATTTCGTCTACAAGTAAACAATATTTAAAAAATTGTGTAAAGATATTAAATATTTTTCGTTCCAATCTTGCTTCAATATATAAAACTACGTATTACTAGGAAGCTTCAACATTAAACCTTCCTTTGAGCGTCAGTCCTTAAAAATGTTTATTTTTCAAATGTAAACACCTCTCCCACTTATTCCCCTTAAAAGTAATAAGTATTCTGCACGAGTTTCCAGCGACCGTTAATATCCTCCACATTTAGTGAAATACGTTGGTATTAAAAATATTTCTTTCGCAATGTTACTTTGACAGGACTGGTCATTAATTCTAATGGAACACTTGTATATATTTTTCAAATTATAATTTACATAATCAAAAGAACTTTCAAGTCGAAAAGACGCTTCTAATTTTTAAGTTTTTTTTCAACAACTCGTACCTATATTAATAATAATTATTTATGTAGACCTGTATAAAATGTTTTCCATTCAAACTCGATTTTTGTTGAGCCTCATCAAAAAAATTGTAGAATTTATGCGAACGTTTCAAATAAATATAAGAGGAAAATATAACCTAAAAGAATTTGCCGGGAATTTCCTTTCACAGATTATACATTTTTGCAAATACACTCAGACCATTATTATGATTAAGTTCTGTGGATGCATATAAATTTACGTGCTTCGTCGAGCGTAACGACATGGATTTGGAGATAAATGTGTGCTATAATTGCAATACCATGTTCAAAGACGATTCTATGATTTATTAGGGGTATCATTTAAGCTATCACCAATTTAATTAGTTTTGTGTTTCTTAAATAATAGGGTTTGTCCTCAAAATAGTAGATCTGTCACCAAAATGTAGTCACCAAACAATGCAAAATCAGTTCCACAATAAATCACCTAAAATCCTGAGATATAAGGTCTAGTACCAAATAAATGTTTTTGTATGTATTATAATAGGTGTGTCCTTATAAGTATTTAAGCAAACTAATTTAAAGAGATCACCAATAAATCAAATTATGTTACTAGAAAATTGCATTCAGTTCAAATAAAAAATTAGGGTTGTCATCATCGTTTCAACCAAAAGATTCTGCTACTTAACTAGACTCCCAAGGTTCTAAATTTCCACTGGTAGTATAAATTATATTTAAATAAAATTTTTAGCAGAGTAATAAGTAAATAAAACAATTAAAGTCAAAATAATCAATATTTATTGTTTAAAATAATTACCACTGAACAATCAGCGCTGGTTTAAAATAGCTGGCTTATGGCTAGCAGAATAGTAGATAAAACACTAAAATAATCAATATTTTATTCTTAAAAATAATAACCACTGAATAATCAGCTCTAGTTTAATAGCTGGCTTATGGCTAGCATAATTGTAGATAAAACACTTAATTAAAGTAAAAATAATCAATTTTTAAAGCGCGCCAATTTGTCTCCGCCCCTTTGATCATTTTTTCATTAAAATTATAAATTAATGTATTAAATTGGTAACTAATACTATTAATTTAATATCTGAACGAAATAAAATGTTACTACTGTATTGGTGACAAAATATCAAATAAAAAGGAGTCGCAGTCAGGGATCGATAATCGATTTATTTGGTGACAGATCTACCATTCTGAGCACAGAGCTATTATTTAAGTAACAAAACTGTTATTATAAGAACGAAGTTTATATTCATGTAATGCAATATAATTTTATTGGTTATCGATCTCTTATTTTACACATATATTAACATTAATTTGATAATTCATACCTGGGAACAATTTTTGTTTATCTGAGAACGAAAATATTTCGTGGTGATAGATCTATTTATTAGGTGATACAACTTGATGACAAATATAAATTTTGGTGATAGAAAATATAGTTCCCATTTATTAGCATTGTTCTTTTGTGTAGGTATTAAAAAGCATTATAAAATATTAATAACAGACGAATATTATTTTTGTTATACATAGATATGTATATATGTATATGTATGTACCACTAGTAGATACTAGTGAAAATTATATTGTAATCACTATCACTACATAGTATAAAACAGAGTCGCTTTCTCTGTACGCTTAAATCTTTAAAACTACGCAAAGGATTTTGATGCGGTATTTTTATAGATAGAGTGATAGAAGAGGAAGGTTTTAGTGTATAATTTATTAGTTTGTAGACAAAGCGGGCGCAGCCGCTGGCGGAAAGCTTATATTGTACCTAATGTATAAAAAATACATTAGGTACTTTTGAACGTTACCAGTTCCTAAGATCCATCACCGTCCTACACGACATCAATTAAAATGCTGTCCTCATGACTCGCTTCAAAAGGAGTTTCGATAACATTATGATTTCAGCGTCAAAAACTTTTCTTATAAATTCCACACATGCTCTATGTGGGTGGTGTGCGTGTGCGTGTTGTGGAGCAGCTACCTATAGGAAATTATTATATTGCGTAGGTGACGGTGATTACTTCCCACCAGATGCCACGTTTTCACGATTGCCTACATATAATTGTTACAATGAAAATACATAAATGACAAATAGAATCATCCTGATCATCGGCCAATAATTTTTTCCTCACTGCAGCCTGCTTTCTCTCTAGTTGGCTACATCACAATATTTTTCTGCATCTATGAAATAAATCGAGTATGTATATTGTATATACGTTGAGAAATCATTAGTTTCCATCTAGTTTTTCGTTTGCTCGCTTAGTCTGGCACCTTCGACCTTTTACTTATAGCGATCCGACGTCTCATTATAACAATAAAATTGTATATAACTCTTAACGCAGGCATAATCGCAGGTGTTTGGTTTATATAAGACCTAGGAATACAAAAACGTTGTTAACCCATAACAATGGATGGAGGCGAGATGATTATCTCATACTTTATTTGGAACGAATTTTTGCAACAATATGAATGAAACTTCTTTGGTGTTATTTATACACACTGGAGATAACATTTTAAAAGCTAGGATTTTTCACCGTTAAAATAAGAACGCAACACGTTGGATTGTTTATTTTCTTACGGATAAAATAGCATTCATTAAAAACGGGAAGAGTCAAATATAGAATCCAAGGTTTCTTTTTAATTAGATTTATGTTTTTCCTGGTAGCCATTAATTCTAGGGGAGAGATTTTTTTCGTTTAAATATTAATTAGATATCTACTTTGATAAAATTATTTGCTTTTTTTTTTAAATTTGTGGTGGTGTATTGTAGTGTGTGATCGTTCAAACTTTTTTCTTAAAATATATTCGATTGAATTAAATAAAGTAAACTAAAATATTTTGCGAGAGTAAGTGTATTATAAAATGGTATGATAAGAATCGGCAGAGCGACTTTGCTTTCAGAGTGTTAAATATATTGGCAAAAACCTTCTCTAAAATCGCAGTAGAATTTAGACTTAGAGCGTTACAAAGGAAGCTTCTATGTATTTTATGACGTCATTAAACCGGAGACATAATGTTACTTTTAGTTCGCATAAAAATACGAGCTAGAAACTCGTGCAATAAATGCTATCAACATTGCACCGAGGGACTGGTGTAAATGCAGCCACAACATTTGTTAACGCCATAATGCTGGCTAAAGTTAAGTGCTAAAAGCACCTAAGCGAGGATTTCTGAATGTGCTTAGTATTTAACACTTTTACTTTGAACGGTGGATTTTATTTCCCTTAAGACCTTAGGAGAAAAGCACTGCCAGTACTACCTGTATACAATATTACCTTTTACGTTATAGAAATAACTTTTGAAGGTTTCATAAATGCTTATTTTTGAAGATAAGTAAAGTAAAAATAAATTTTGTGAAGCCATAATAAGCTTTCAGCGTGAAATTCGCGTTTGTTAGACGGTATCCGCCTCAACTTGAAGACCTCATACAACAGCCTGAATTGGATATAAAATATTAAAAAAAAATGTCAAATTATATATCTGTAAATGAAGAATTATTGTACCTTCTTAAGATTCTAATCTTAGGAACTTATTATAGAAACCTTATAGTTCAAAACCATATAAAAAGTACATTAAAATATTCCTTTTTAACTCCACTACATCACATATGTAAATTCAGTTTGAAGGTCGCACATTATCGTCACCTAACCCAATGTAACGGCCAGTGAATAAAGCCTTCGACGTTTAATGTAGCGAAAAAAGCTTTTTTAAGTTATCGCAAAATCAACCGATCTCTTGGAAAAACTGCAAAGTAACGCGTATTTTATAGGTCGTGCTTGTCTAGATAAAGAAATTTGAATTTCATCATGCTGACGTCGAGGTCTTAGCGGAGTTTTGAGGTCGCTTCGGTAATGTTAGTGAAATTAAGTACAGGAGTGGTGATATGAAGATCCTCTACGGTAACTTCAATACAAGCAGAACATTACGAATTTTACTGCACAATCAGAAAATCACGTTTTAAAACACAAAGATTTAATTATCAACTGCATTTTAATAAATAAAATAATCCGTTTTTATTCAATTAATGGAAAACGTAATATTGTCGTGCATACTGATCCCTTTTTCAGTAGAAATATCGTGGTATTTACGTAATAAGATTACACTTTTATTTAGACCATTATTTGTGAAGGCCGTTCTCCAAATTTTAATTGAATATTGTACCGACGCGAAAAAGGAAAATAAGGTGAAAAAGGTAATTTTATTTTACTGCCTAAAATCTCCAACGACAAGACTCCCCTTCTATTACTTTGTTCTCTTGGGAACTCTAAAAGAAACGTAATTTCCAAGGTCATACTTGTTTTCTTAATTAGTCAAGCGTCTTTGGTTTCTTGTAAATTAACTCTGTTTCTTTATAAGGTATTCATTACACTAATTTAAAATGGATCAATGCAATCTTTTAGGAGGATTCATAGCCCCATAAAGTCCGCTTATTTCAAATCCGAGTCCCAATTTTAGGTTTACGACTGTATTTTATGACTTTGGGCTTATATTGTAATTTTATAAAGTTTTGTACGTTTTAATTGTCTCGTATTTATTAATATGACGACAATAAAATATAACTCTGATAAACTGATATTTTTACAAAAAATTTCATCACTTCACTTCCCTATCTTGCTAAAAAATTATAAAACGATCAAGAGAGGTATGTATGTATGTAATACGGCGGAATAATTATATTAGTCGCGCAGTTTATCTCTTCCCTCAATAATTTAGCTGTTAGCAGTTGACTGTTGAAGCTATCTTTTGAATGAATAGAAGTTAGTTTTCAAAAATATTTAATTTTTTTTAAATCTTCATACATGTAAAGGAAGAGGAGAGATAGAAAAGGAGGTCCGTTGAAGCAGTAAAATCAAATACCTGTACTGTACTATTTCCGTAGTCCTTTTTAGTAAAGGTCTGATGCAGACACACACTTCTTAATATTTGCAAGTAAAGATAATAGTGCTATACTTCTCGTCAGATAGGAAAAGAAACACGGCTGTATTGTGATGTATGCCACTTTACCTTTGTTAATACGTAGCTGTGCAACGTAGATTTGTAAAGAAAGTACACAAAGAAAGAATTGTCTGGAATCTGGATCTAGTTAATAAGTTCTAGGGGAACTTTTACAATAGCATCGGGTTTGCTGGTTGCTTCAGTTCCTTTGACATTGATAAAGAATAGTACGAATTGATTGGAACAGACTTAATTTGTAGTAAATTGAAAACAATAGGTAGGTATTTCTTAATTATTATTTATTAAAAAATATCAAAGTAAAATCTTGTTTAAATTGACAGAATACCCAGTTTTATAATCAATAATTTGGCTAGGTAAATTAACATTAATTAATTTAATTTCATGCTTAAATTATTGCTTCAGAAACTCTTTCTTCATTCCATTTCAGTCGTTGTAGAAGCAAACACATCAATTTCTCTATCTGATGGAACTTTAGAAACTGTAACAGTTGTACCTGAATTGGTGTTTAGTCATTAATTTAAACCATTTGTATTTGCTCTTAGAATTACCTCTTTGCGGAGTAATTACTCAATCATAGGATTAATAATTTAAGATGTTTAGAGTAGAAGGATTAAATTATAAACACAAATTGTAAGTAAAAGGATTTGTTACTTACAAATTAATTAATATCAGGCATATTCATAAAGCGATATATTTGAAGAACCATACAAATAATACAATTAAGCTCATTGATTGTTTTGTTTGTTAGGATAATTATGTAGGAATAAAAATAATAAATACGAAAGCGAATAACATATAAACATCGTGTATCGTGTATATAATTTTTTCCATGAATTGATTTTACATAAAGCAAAGGGAAAATATGTAGGTGGGTATAATACGTACCTCTGTAGTGAGTAGGCGGTAGGCGGGAATATGAGATTGATATGGTGTCACATTACGCGTTGAGAATGAAGATAAATTGTCCCAAACGTGATAAGTTTATAAATTTGTTCACCATGATTTGTATTTTCTGTAGATTCTGCTAAATAATTTCGTTATAATTTATGTACTTTCAAGGCGGTTTCGGATTACGTCTACGAAATATTTTGAGCTCGAATGTTTCTCCGAATTCAATTTTGGTGGTTTCCTCAAAATTAATACGTAGTTTATATACAAAAGATGTATTTCTAATTCTTATATTTATTTCGAAGTCATTTCCAATGGGATGATTAATAAAAAAATTACAAAAGTTTTAGTAAATTAAGAAAATTTATAATATCTAAGGACGTAATTCTAATCTGCTTTTTCCGTTTGTTCAAGAGCTTAAAAGTTAGAGCTTTAAAGTCTTGTCGTAGAAATATTAATTCTCCGACGTTGAATAATTGTTCCTTAGTAGGTATATTGGATTGAGAAATTATCATACATTAAAGCGAAACTGGATTAATTAAAGCAAGTTATAATTTTATTAATCAAATCAATTCCGGTGTCAATCTTTAGTATCCATTTATAGAGTCTTCTGCCATTTGCTACTAATTTAGTTTTCTAGAATTCAGTCAGCTGGTATCTAGCGTCGTTATTCCTACGTAAATTAAGATATTCAATAAACAGTAGGTAATGTTGAAACCAAATGATGAAACTAACTATTAAGTAAAATCAAAGTCAATAGGATTTCCGTCACCCCGTTGTAGTAAAAAGCTTGTGGTTTAAATAAAGCTAAAACAATTCGATCTGGTACGTTGTGACCAAATAAAATAAAATAATAGTAGATACACATACCAAAAAGAAGAAAGAATTTTTCAAGCAAATAAAACGTAGTTTCAATAGATTCTTTAGCCAAAACACATTGTTATGATAAACTACGAAGGCTGCATATAAATTTTCGTGCTCCGTTGAGCGCAACGTCAGGGATTCAGAGATAAATGTGTGTTATAATTATGTTTCCATGCTCAAGACAATTTTCGTGACGCTACCCCTAATATATTGTCCTGTTTGTCGTAGTAATGTTCGGGTATAGTTTACTAAATTAATGCCAGCAAAAATATGAGTCGGAATTAAATGTATTTGTCTTTTTTGTTTGTATGTATGTGTTGACTCTGCTGTATGTATTCGATCGAGATGCCTGTAAACAAAGGATACAATATGTACAGCTGTTGAATTACTTAATAAACAATACGAACATATTTTCCAAGAGCGGTATTTTCTAATTAAAAAGCTTTTTAAGCAGTTCATTTAAAAATTATCTCTAAGTTTTAAAAATTATCTACAATACTGGTATACTTAATTGAACACACTATTCTTAATTGAATTTATCGTATCGTAGGTACATACAATATTCAATTAACTAGTTGGAAAATCCAGAGAGCAAGTCACCTTCCAATCCAGTTGGCTACGCTTTATTCAGGAAATGTTAACGAAGCTGACGTATCTAGATTCAGATCAGGCTTTTGTCTAACCTAGATATGTCCAAACAATGTCTGTATGCTTTGTCACTTAATAGTGTTGTATGTGACAATGGCGATAGTAAAAAGACAAGGGAAATCTATTTTTATTTGAAAGTAACAATGGTGGGTTACTTAAATACAGCCTTTTCACAATATACATTAAGTTCGATTAACCCTTCTTTTATTTTAATTATTAATAATTTTAGGTAAATAGTTTACATAGTATTATTATTTCAATTACTCTGGTTATGCCACTATCGGGGTGCCGATATACAGACAAAATAAAATTTACAACGGTTTATATCATTCCTCACGGAACGCTAAAAAGTACACGGTTTCTCCGTTTCAATTACTGCGTTCCAAATACAAAACGACAAACATTGTTAAAACGAGCTTTTTGTTTTTATTTAAACAAAGTAAACTACTTTGTAAGCAGAGTAAACTGTTAGTGGAACTGGGAAAGTTGTTTAATTTCCGCAACGATAAAGTTAACCAAATTGCAGTTTTTAGATATACATGTATGTATATCTAAAAATATACATATAAATAAATAAAAAAAAACCAACTAACCATACAAATAATTAGTAAAATATGTTGAGTCAAAGTGCACGTGAATATTCACAAAATTAAAATAGGTACCAAATAATTTTAACCCTTTTGCTGCTTCTCGACTTCTTATCCTGAAAATGAAAATTGCTTCTTTTATTACAATGAAACCGAAAACATGTTTTTGTGTAATTTAAAAGAATGATCATTTTTATTATGACAGTGTTTCCCGAACCGAGTTTCGCTCTAATGGCTTAATTTTATACGGTTAGACTATTGTGAAGTGATCTTTATTTTTATAAGGAAATTGTGCCTTACGAATAAAATACAAGTCTGGAGTGAAATTAAGCATTAATTGCTTAAGTACAACTTTCCTGCTTCTAAATTGCTCATATATTTCTTGTATTAAATGTACGTGAAAAGCAGATTGAATATTATATTCTCTATATTGGTATTCTCCGCATGCAGTTATGTTAAAAAAAGTTTGTTTAATTTGTCATTTAGATAATTAAAGGAAACCACATTGCCAACCTAAATAAATAAAATAAAAATTTTCCTATTGCCAAGTTCGGGTTAAAGCCGCTGGCATTTTGACAAAGTTGATATCGAGTTAAAATGACAAATTAGATATTCCCATTTTACTTCGCATCGCCTTAAAAGTCAAATAACCGTCTCCAGTTATTATGCCTTCAAAATAACATTGAACCTTACAGCTTTTGCTTTAAAGTTTAATTTCTCAGGGGGTTACTGTTTTCATATTTTATACAAAAGGTATCTACCGCTAATGTAGCCTTGCGATGGCTCGGGCATGTATTTCCCTGGCTTAGCGAGAGGGTTTAAGGTGCTTTGTCAAGTAAAACTTTGTACAAAGAAAAACTTAGTCTTTGTAGCAAAATTTCATTATCTTCTTTGAACCTAAAGTGTGCTAAATTAAAGCTCGTGTGTTCAGAAAATATATAGACGCTCAAGTAAATTCATTATATATTTTTGTTATTATTAAATTTAATCTTTCGTTGATGGATGATGACGTTATTTCCGGTCCATTTTGTAAAAGTAATCCCTTAATTTGTTTTGTAAAATTACATTAATGATGAAAGTATGCTTTCGCAAAATTGAATCTCAGAGTTCTGAATTTAAGGGAAATATAATTAAGGACTTAAACATGGCTTCGCAATTGAGTTATCTGTTTTAAATTAATTTAAAATAATATTATCATTTCCGAACTTACGCGTTATTTAATACCAAATTCTTGGAGAATTATGACATAAGCTTTTTGATTTATAATAGCTAGGCACTCATTCTGGAGAGTTTTTATTTGTTACTTTATTTTTTACACTTGTCATCTTAATCCAAGTAGAAATCAAATCCGCCAAATCAAGAATGTCTTGAGTTATAAGTGGTGTACCTAACTAACACGACTCTGTTTTGAATATGGACGTGTGGAAACAGTTGGGGTTAATGTTCTATATATAATTTACGTGCTCGGGACTCACTAAGAGATCTCTTTAAGAATACTGGTATCCTTACTGTACCATCACAGTATATATTTAATAATATTTTGCATGTACACAAAAACGCCGACTTACACACAAGAGTAGGAGATAGACACTGTTATGGCACAAGAAACAGAAATAGAATTGAAATGCCATTTTTCCGATTAGCTAAAGTTAAAAATTCATTTATGGGTCAAGGTATACGCTTTTACAATAGAATTCCTCATAATATTAAAGAGTTTAGTAGTTCTAAATTTAAAACTTATATAAAAAATGTACTAGTACAGAGAGCGTACTACAGTATTCAGGAATATATGGACGATAAAAACCCATGGAGGGTTGTCGCGAAAAAACCACAGGACAGTTCTTTGGCATGTTATTATAATATATTATGATGTTACATATGTATTTTGTAAAATTGTAAAACTGACATGATTTAAAAGAGCAACTATGGAGTTTCTTGCCGGTTCTTCTCCGTAGATACTGCTTTCCGAATCGGTGGTAAATTTTTAAATATGTAATGACGTTTCAAAAGTGCTTCTATGAGAAGTCTAATTGAATGAATAAATGTTTGAGTTTGAGTTTGAAATGGGATCATTTAAGATTTCCGATCGTTTATCATTAAAATAGCTTAAGAAAATTATTTACTACTGTGAATCCAAATCACGTGAAACTTTTAGCACTAGAAAACTTTAAGCTTTTAAAATTCAGTCAATATTTTAAGATGGCTGTAAATAAACGTTAGTAGGTACACACTACACAGATCGATAGTGTTTTGAACTCTTGCGAAGTTTCCAATAAATCTTTATCATTTATTCAGTTTTCATAAGATACGGTTTCCGCAAGTTATACAAAATATGGGCTAAAACTTTGGAGAGCTTCTACTTTAAAATTTCTTGTCAGCGCTTCTCAGTCCATATATAAATTTCAAGTTTTATCCGAAAGTCCTTCCTTGTCTATATTTTCGTATTTCAGATGGAAGGGAAGTGGAAAACTTTAAAATGCTTTTATATCTTATATATAAAAATGAATCGCAAAATGTGTTGGTAAGCGCATAACTCGAGAACGGCTGAACCGATTTCGATAATTCTTTTTTTATTATATTCCTTGAAGTACGAGGATGGTTCTTATGTAGAGAAAACGTAAACATGTACCACGGGCGAAGCCGGGGCGGACCGCTAGTTTGAAATATTTTCATAATGCTGAAAAGATTCAATATCTTTATCCTACTAAGAGCTGTGCTCGTTGGAATATACGTCGAAGGAAATTACGGTAAGAATTGATGACTTAACGATGCTCCTTATTCGATGTTTGTGAAAGTCGAGATGTATTCAAGTGCAATAACAAACAAAAATTTCTAATGTACTACTAATACCTAAACCCAAAATTATAATTAGGCACTATAAAATGTTTGACATATTTAACACCAACAAAAAAGTGTACGCACGCAATCGATAAAATTAATTTCAGTCACATACAAATGGACCTTAGCGAATGTATTGAAAAATTTAAGCAAATTTATTATTAAAGAGAATTTGAAAAGTAATTTACAAATTCCCATTTCAGTCGATCGAATATTGTAGAAGCCATTAATGAAGAGAATTAATTTATTGGGCTGAATCGATCGACTCAAAGTAAAGAGCCGCACTTTACGAATTAAGATAAATTAATTTCGTATATTATATAAATAAATTATATGCGTCGTTATTTGTATTTCTAGTTCATCATAGACATAAGGCATTACGGGATGTGTACCTATATAATATTATATATGTATTTTTTGAAAACTGTCTCATGGTATGAAAATATATTGCTCTACATTTATTTTTAAAAAGCAACTAATTCTATTTAATTACTTTACTTGAAACAAAAAATAAAACATAACAAACATTTTCTCCTTTCAAAATTATAACATAGAGCTAAAGGGTAATAACATGGTAATAACTGTTATAAATATCAATAAATTTCATTAACACAAATTGATTTAAAAGGGAAATATTTTCTTTAATATCGAAATAATTTTAAATAAACAGAGACAATTATCGCGCGACTGCGATTTCGATGGCGTATTTTATTTCGGTATAAAACTACTTAATGCTTGTTATATTTTTAAGCCAGCATATTAAATATTTTTCATACTTGAACTTTTCTAAAATTAATGGATATTGCGTATCAAAAACTGAGTTATTATTCTAATGAAAATTTCAATATTATTAATGCAATCTTTAGATGAATAGGGTATCTATTCACTAGGGGCGACCAGGGGACAGCCAGTTTGCAAACAAGTACTTCATCGTAACTTTGCTTTCCGAAGGTATGTAAATTTACCAAGCTATTCAGTGCACTCCACGTCTTGCAAGTTACTCCATCTTTCGACTGCCACGAATACTATGGAATCAAGTTCCCTGTTGTGGAGAACTTTGTAGCTCATGCATACATTAATATACCTGTATTGGGTGCTATTTGTTATGCCTGTTTCGTATGAATATTTGAGTTATGCGGTGCTTGATTTACGGTAGCTATTTCTTAGGATAAATACCAGATGTTTAAGCTGTTATGTATTTTTGTGAGCTTTTATCTTGCTCACTGTATGTAGTTTCTCACTGATTCTTATGAAGTATGAACGTAAGGTGTCACAATATAATATGTTTGAGAAAAATCAAATTTAAGGGAAGTCTTAAGGAAATTGAATATTTCTAAAATACAATATTTTAAAAGTAATACAACTTTATTTGACTGTGTGAGCTTGATAAGAATTATCCAATTTTAAATCTTGTACCTATATAGATAGCAATTTTAATGATGAACATGATGTCATGCAAGCTAGTATTAAGTTAGGTAGGTTGTTCAACAATTATTAAGACACAATCACATAACATGTTTGGATTAATTTCCTATCGCTTGGCACACTCCGTGTTATATTCCTGATATCGACAATAATTCAATTAATCTTCAACATGCTCTGCAGTAAATACAAATTGAGGTAATCTACCGTTATAATAGCTTGTATTAACAAAATTGATTACAACCATCTATCGTGAATATTCCGTCATTTATAAATCTTTTCAGCCCGCTAAAGGTATGAGAAATAGGCTTATATAATATATACGAGTTTCAATTAATTTATAAAGCTTATTTGAGCAGAAAAACATCTCTTAGACGGTAAAATAAAACTTATTGAAGAAGTATCTGGAATATGGATTGAGCACATTTTATAATATGATTCTTAGAAATCGTTGAAGTTGATAAATAATCGTAAAAAATTCGTCTGATTTATGATAAAGTGTATTTCCAGGATAAAGAGTATGTTCATGTATCTGACATTCTGTATACACTGTTTGTAAAAAGTCAAGTTCCTACATTTCTGGCAAATTCGTTGAGAATATCCTCGCAGAATATCAATGAGTGTAGGTTTTCGTTTAATCCTATCATTTTAGTGAATTCTTTGAAATACGAGCACATAACCGCTATTTATTATTAATAAAAAAAATGTGTCTGGATGTTCTAGCACCTGTATTTTTATTCCATCAGCCTTCAAGACAGAAGACTAGTTTTACTTATGCGCAAAATAGTTCCTTCAAATTTACAAATACAATTTTGCTATAATAACTTTAACTGGAAGTATCTAGTATCTACGATACACAAGCACCGAGTGTTTTGATTTATGATGTAAATTAATTTGTATTTAGAGAAGCTTTTAGTTATTACGAAGAAATACCTACTATGGGTCCTACATTGCGAGACAGTAGAATAAGATAATTTATGATTTAAGCTCTCCTAGAAAACGGAATATTTAGTTCATTTATCATTTAGTTTTGTGATAATTATCTAGATATGTTTATGGTTCACTGAAGATGTCTCCGTTGCTGTTATTTTTTACTGTTTGTTATTTGTATGATTAGTGATAATTTTTTTTCAGTCAGGAAAATTAACATTGTTTTTGGGATATAAAAGTTGAAAGAATATAGAGGGACCGAAAAAAACTATACTAATTTATTTTTAAAGATAAACATATTGTAGTTGAACTGTTGCATATACCTAAATTACAAACGTATTTCAAAATATTTATTTCATTTCACAAAAATATTCTTATTAATAGCCGACATCATTATGGCCGCAAATAATACACATTAGGGTGATAGATTATGTATATGTAAACAGTTTAGATTGATGACTAATGTCTACTCAACCGTGTTTGTTCAATCTGTACCTGAATATTATATACTTAGGTGTCATTAAGGACGCAGTAAACACTGAGAAATTTATATAACCTGAATACATTTAGAAAATTATAAAAGAATATACCTTTACCCTTCCTATACCTAAGACATATACTTACTTACACATAGTTACCTAAGACTGCTACGAGTAACTAAATAATTTCAAAATACTTATTTTAAATGAAGTCCCGTGTCCCCTAGTGGGGTAATGGGCAGATGCATTATTCATACATCTGTTTCACTGATCGATTTTCTTTAGGGACAAGTAGGTGATCAGCCTTCTGTGTCCTGCCAGACCGAGACATTTTTTTTTCTTCGTCTCCACCGGGAATCGAACCCAGGACCCCTCGGTTCTACGCTCACGCGTCAACCACTGTACCAAGGAGGCGGTCTAATACTTATACCTAACTGTTATTAAGTATTGTAATCAACACTCTGAGCACGTTCCAATAAAAAATGACATTAAGAAAGAATAACACACATTGTCCTTTCATTACTTTACAACTAAAAATATATAAGTATTATATTAGATATTTCAAGCACTATTCCAAGATTGAAGAATCCATTTTTTCTACAGTTCAATTTACTCTGATTCGGTTTGTGTAAAAAGGGAAATTGGGTGAAAATAAGGGGTCGGCAAATTGTGGCGAGATGACCTCAGATCTAGCAAAATACAAATACCGGAGATTGGACGAATGAAACTTGAGACCGGGGACAATTTCCCATTTATACATCAATTGCGGCTGTGAAACAAGACGTCTTGGCTTTAGTTCAGAAATATATGTGGTATTTGTTTCAAAATAGTAAGTAAGTTTCAATATGTACTGTGGAATACAGAAGAAAATTGTTACAAAGTTTCGTTTAAATAATTATTAATGAATGAGTGATGAGTGAGTTCTATAATTAGGTACAAATTAATTTATTGCAATATTTTAAATAAGAGATATTATTAATTATAAATATAAAAGAGAGACAATATACTTCAGCTTTATCATATTGAAAACCTTTATTAAAATAAACTTTCACAAGTTCTGCTATTTATTAAATTTTATTCCGTCACGAGTTTTGAAGACACTTCAAGAAATCAATGATGCAAATAAATTGAACTTTTCTTGCGACAGCATAAATTCGAAGTATTACCGACATTCCCAAAAATGAAGGAGATTCTCAATTCAACTGTATTTTTTTAGGCTTAGTTTCTCGATAACGATTAATAAGACGCGCTTCGCGTCTGTTCAATCCTGCTCCGAATAGTAAAATCATATTAAAGTGAACACTCACATTGCATTAAGTATCAGACAAATTTATTGAATACATAAGCCATACATAAAATAAGCGCGATTTATTTCTCCGTCGACGTAAATAATGGCTTTACATTTATTATACCGTGGTAATAAATTGTCATACTGCATATAGAATCATGACTTCGTTAGCAACGCATTTGTACGTAGTTAATAATTCAATTAACGGAGTGCAGTCTGTCCGTGACAACGGTTTACAGTTTGAAATACTTCAGTGATTGATTTTTAATTCTCTATCGGATTTCAGCACTGTTTTATGTATGAACCGGTAGGAACACTTTTGCGGATTTGAATGTTTTATGTAGTCATATTGTTTTGTGTTCTCGTAGCAGATGTGAATGAGAGAATAAGGTTTATATTATGTGGTTGAATGAAAATCACAATAGCTGAATATCAAAACATAAAGCCAAGATTCATTTTTATCGGTTCATTCAATATGAATAGTGTTTTAGTAATAAGTAATATGTAGAAAAAGATAGGATTAAATAAACTTATTCACTGCAAATTTAATCGGCGTATTGTTAATTATGCTGGTACGTTTCTAATAGATTATGAAAAATGTGAAATGGTAGACTTTTTAACATTAAAAAACTTATGTTAGATTACAACTTACATAATATCCGCAATTTGCTAAACATTGTCGAATATCCTAAAAAAATTATACATATATTTCAAAATGGCATACAACATCAAAGGAAAGAAACTAATTACTAAAAGAAATAAGCACAAATAAGAAAATGAGAAACCTTTGTCGCATTCACCTGTGTAAAAAGCTAACACGCTGAAACTACGGCATAAATATTGACTTTAAACTTTTATGCATTACTTTTCCTCAACGGTGCGAGCTTTATTACTGCACTCACGGTTCTTGATAACTTCCAAACGTTAAAGTGCAATTAATTTTTAGAATAAAGAGATGAAACTATAAGTGCATCATAAAGAAAAAGCGTTTACTCGCGATGTTCTACAAACGAGAACTTATCTTTGTATAGATGGAGATTTAATATGATAAGAAAAGACAATTTATAGCTCATTGGTTTTTCAACGTTATAGTTTAAAGAAATAATAAATAACGTAGGTAGATATAACATTTTAAAACACTATCACATTCATATTCTAGAAACAAATACTCTACGATATATTCCCGAACTTTCCGCCGACAAATTGTATCAACTATAAAGTACACCGGTTGACTACTAAGTCAATTTATTTGACAATAAAGAAGGCAAAATTCTCTACAAAATACAGTATTTCCCTGGCCAATATCGTATCCTTGTATCGTTATAAAACAGTTCGATATGGTCGTAACTCAATGGCACGTGCCGAGCCAGATGCAATTCCAGGGACTATTTTGTTGCTAAACCTCGATACTAACTTTACAAATGTATGTAGACTTCAATTCAAGAAATTTCATTGCGCAATATATTTGTATGATAAAAGATAAATGAAGTGTTCTTTGAATGGTAATAAAATTGATAGATTTTATTCATACGTTTGTAATACTTAGGTAGACGATTAAGAAAATCGTCTTAACGCGATACGCAAACTTTCCTAAAGATACAATGAGTTGTTTAGATATTTATGTGTGTATCTTTTTACATAAGTGATGTTTTCTAAAAATATAATCATTTAAACCCAAATGTTTGACTCTATGAAAAAAAAACATTACATTGCGTAGGTATAAGATTCGATTTCGTTTCTACGCTCTATTTGGCAGACCAATTTCCAGAGATTTACTCAATTTTGCGTACGAATAATACACATGTAGCTAGTATAAACTTGTCTACCCTCCGTGAGTTGAAATTTAAATACAAAACAGCAGGTATGAAATAACGAATCCATACTAATATTATAAATTCGAAAGTAACTCTGTCTGTCTGTCTATTACTCAATCACGCCTTAAGAGGGGGCATAAAGCAAAATAACCAATCTTCTATTAGATGATACGTGTAATATTCAAGAGCAAATCTAAAAAATAAAATATATATCAAACTAGATGATATGTTCAACGATTCTGTTTAATCAAAAACATAAAATATTAAAATTTACTCGATAAAAAAAAATCACCAAGTTAGCTCTAATTTTCACACTTTTACGTTTTCTACTTGACATGGTAATACTTATTATGATTTTTTTTTCATAAACAATTATATTAAAACATTTGCAAGATATTTGTCAGAGCATTTTGTGTAATTACTTTTAGTTTTGCACGCCTCATAAGCGAAGCGTTGAGGTGGTACTACTGTCACTTCGCGCAAAACATCTGATTTTTCAAACTTAAAATGTCTTTATGTATCATACATTGCACTTGTAAGATAATACATACACACACATATTAAGAAAAAACACTATTTTTAACGTTCATGATATTTTTGATGTCATTTTTGTTATTTAAACTAGTTAAAAAACAGTTTAAAAAAGTTCTGTCTTGGACGTCCGTGTGTCTGTATGTGCGGAGGATTTTTTTGTTAACACGATAGCGACCGAAATACTTTACTAATCGAGTCTTTTTTTTTCTCTTACGCTTGAGTATGCTCAGGAATAGAACCCTTTCATTTTTCAGGGTCTGATTCGATGTGGTTTAATTGTTATTAAATAAACAAAAATAATAATTAATAAATAATTCTTAAAAAAAAATTATGAGGCGTGCACTTTTGGATTTTCCAAATTATTTATATTCACTTTTGGCGCTCTTTTTTTCTCGAGATAAACGTTTGGTTTTGTCACGATAAAAGTGTATCAAAAATATTTTATGTTTTTGATTAAACAGAATCGTTGAACATATCATCTAGTTTGATATATATTTTATTTTTTAGATTTGGTCTTGAATATTACACGTATTATCTAATAGAAGATTGGTAATTTTGCTTTATACTCCTTCTTAACTACTGAACCAATTTGCATGAAATTTGGTATAGAGAAATTTTGATACCCGAGAAAGGACATGGGATAGGTTTTATCCCGGTAATCCCACGGGAACGGGAACTATGCGGGTTTTTCTTTGACTGCGCGGGCGATGCCGCGGGTGGAAAGCTAGTACGGTATAATGGGGAACGCAAATTCAATGATGACACATATTGGATTTCCTTTTTGTTTTATTTTTCAATTAAACGGTTACCAAATAAAAACAATTTAAATATTAATATCAGGTTCAGTAGCAATCTTTTAGGTGTTAAACATATAATATTAGATATTAACATGAAATTCTTTCCTGGAAATAATGTGTATTGGTGCTCTTGAAAAGATGGCATTTGGATAAAATATTATGCAGAACAATGCAGCTTCGAATGACGCTATACTTAAAATATGAAAAAATAAAGATATCAATTATAATGACATACGAAACCTGTACATAAGTGTAGAGCTTTTGTTTTTTCAGTTTCTTTGGAGTTATTTCTTAGTGTTTTCACCTTGTAATATATATATATAAATAACAAAACATCGGCAGCTTTAATTTGATGAAAGGTTCTAATAGCCAAAAGCAATCCGCTGGAATTCTATCAACTCTTTGTCTTTCATCTTTTGAGCATACCTGCTACCAATTCTAGTTAACCGGCTTTATCATGATTTTGAAATAGAATTTACTCTTTAATGTAGAACATTAGAACGTTTTTATTTATTTAAAGATGCGAGATTTTTGTCGAGGTGTTTGAGATTTAATCAAGAAAAAGCAAAGTTATTGGTATGTGACTAAATTTAATTGAATTTAATCTATTGTAAAATATATAGCGAATTGGTTTATAGCATAAAAATCTAAATAACAGGTATTAGTATGATGTATGAATAAATTTATGATAATTTAATAGATTTTCCTTTTTATAGATTTTACGCACCACATAAAATATTATGCAGATTGCAGTCGTGTTTGTATTGAACACAAAATTAAACGAATACATGAAGAAGGCTTTGCATTTATTGAGTAAGAGGTATTAGAGATTTCCCGGTATCTCATTGACGAACTTACTATGTAGTAACCTCTTTAAATTTACCCGCTAGTTCTTAATAGGATTTGACTCTATTCATTCAAATTATATAAATAGAAATTTATAAATTGAGCTGACCTCGAATTAAGGGACAGGTCAAAGGAATAAAATATGAAATATAAATTTATAAAAAATACAGTCGAATAAAGGACCTCTTTTTTGAAGTTGGTTGAAAATAAACAATATAGGTTGTCGATTTTCAACCAACTCATTAAAAGTATCTGTATGCATATGACTGTAACGGTGCATTTACACCAAACGAGCGAATGCTCATTCTAACGCCACTTTGTCAAATTCTTTTAGTGTAAACAGGCGTAGAGCATTCTTTCGTTGTTATTAGTGAGTTCGAAAAGATTCTTTGCAATATTCCAATAGGGAACAACACTGAATACGAGTTTTCGTTTACACTAAAAGATCTCGAAAGAATGCTCTTGTCCAAGCTCTAGCCTCTAGCTCTATAAATGCACCGTAACATAGTACAGGCAATATTAATTGTATTTTCGCTGCAGTAAATATGAAAATCATTATGATATGCTGCTCTGAAACCACAAGCATATTTCCTGTCGCGCCAACAACATTCTGAGAAATTATTGTTTTAACATTTCACATAATACGAGTCTACATCCCAATTATAGTTCGCTAGTTTAGTTTATTTTAGTGTTTATAGTTGGGTTACATATTTCAGCATTTATTTATCTCTACATATTTGATAGTAAAGTTACTTTTTAATATTGACTTAAAAGTTCACAAATTACTTATTAGTTTAACATAATTTTTTTGAAAAAACTTAGTTTCAATGTGATATTTCTAGCTAATTATAATTTGTTATGAGGTAAATGTTTGTTTTTTGTTTTATATTATTCGAATGCTATTAATTATTGCAAACGAGTTTCAACAACTGGACAAAAATAGCGCAAATCTATATTGTTGTGATAAGGTTTAAATAAAACTGCTAAAACCTTTGTAAAATAATCTATTTCAATAACACTTCGTTGTACTGCTGTTTGTAGTTAATCTGTTGAGAATTTGGTGCAAATTACTTATATATGATTCAAAAAAATATCACGAGATCACCACGACCGGTTTAATTCGCGGCGTAACTTAAAGCCGACAAATAAATGGATGTAGAAGCGTCTCGCAATGAATTTTAATGAAGAAGATTCAGTAGGATGACTCTTTTCACACGGATGAATATTTAAACAGTCACAAAGGGTTGGCGTTTCGGATCAACGCTTTTGTTCTGCGGAGCAGTGGACGAACAATAGGCCTAGTTTAGTTTGTTATTCTAGTTCAAAAGTTACCTTTCATTTGTTTATGATATAATTAGGAAAGCTTGAACGCAATTTTAGGTTATGTCGTGATTTAATATGCCTAATGGCGCGATTTAAACGTAATTGAATTTGATAATGACGGTATTTAACGGATCTGTGTAATGAAATGTTATGGATGAATATGGTTCTAATGACTGTTATGAAATCACCAATTAATACCTTACCCTTCTGTAATTTGTTATAACGAAGATTTAGAGGTATCGGTTTCTTAAATTAATCATAGTATACAGAGCATTATAGGTCAAATTTATATAAATCATTATTTTCACTCAAACCTGAAACCTTATTTGAATGAGATTTTAGGGTTTGAATTTAGTCATAAAACATTAACTAATTTTGCTCATGTTTAAGGGTAGCGTATGTTTCCATCAAGTCAAAGGTTTCCTATTTTTGCTAAATAATGAAAATTTGAAGGTCTATATTTAGGAAATAACAAAAAGGTAGGATAATAAAGTTTGATATACTGTCTAGGGCTGATTTCATATAATGTACCTATTGAAAAATACATAATGCGATTGTTTTATAGGATTTATACTGATGAAGGGATAATTCTACCCTTTCTATTGACCTTTCGGTAAACGTATTCTTCCCGTGTAACCCTTTGTGGTTGACAAACTCCGTGACGGGAAGTTTTATTGCCTGGGAAAACAGCAATTGCTTATAATTGGCGTAATTTAATTCATCTTCGTTAGACTTTTTATACGACGACATAATCAACTACAGAGTGTCAGGAGAATCAATAATAAGTAGAGAAAGAGTAGATTATAATATAGTTTATTATAGTTTATTTATAATTAATTAATCGACTTCCAAAGGTGGAGGCTATTATATTAGATATTGGAATATTGTCAGGTTGGTCAGTTGCTTCTCTGTATAATGCCTACCTCTATTATTGGTGAAATATATACAATTATTAGGAGTATGTTTCACTCAAATTTCGCCATCAGTGAACATTAATTATTACTACCACCATGACTTCGATCTCTTAAAAAATAAGTCGTCGCTCAAACTGTGGCTCAAATGCTTAATACTTTCACGTACATAATAATATAAAATGTTAATTCAGGTATACATTTAAATTATATTTATAAAACTATAATCAAAATGTCCAATAAAGCCATTTTAATATCTAGTTAATAAGCTTAATATTACCTATAGCATTCATTTGAAAGGGATAATATTATGAATGCACGATGATTCCAGTAAATGTGTATGAATTTCAATGCATGAAATGAATTTATTGCAAAATTTAATTTCTGCGTATTTCTTTAAGCGTATTTCCCATAAACAATTTTTATTTTATTTTTATAATTTTTAATACGAGATTTCGTACTTGTCGTATAAATATTTTCATAAGCAATATGTTCATATAAATTTAATTTATTAACCATATTATATAACCAAATTTTTTTAAAGTATCTTTTATTAAAGAAAGTTCATTTCACTTTTACCTACTAAAAGTATCACCGACCTCGTTTGCGTAGCTAAGATTCGAAAATTCTAATATTTCTATTTTCTATTTTTAGGAGGATTGTAGTACATTAGAGTTTGAGCTTATTTTTCTGTTTTTTGAAAATCAAGTGCTTTTAATTTCTTCATTTCTCGCACAATAGTTCTCTATACTATCCATCTATCCTTATAGATCTTCATTTTCGATCTATCTGTATGTCATTATATTTGTAGACTGCAATACAGTTGTTTTATTATAGCTCCCTTTAAAGAAGTGCTCGTGCGTATCAGTAGGTATGCTAAAATTTGCCTTTCTATAATAGGATCGTTCGTAGCTTTTTGCTACATTTATTTGTAATTGTGTTTTGTTCTACAATACTAAATGTTTAATAAAAGGCTTCTTTACCAGAAACAGACAGACAAAAAAAAAACAAAACGTACCTACCTATATTCAAATGCGTACAGAAATCCACAAAACTTACCGCGCGATATGTCCATCGTTTTATTCGATACTATTATTTTAGTATTCATAACTGTACGTAACAATACAATATTGAATCCACAGATTGTTTGCAGATGCGACGATGTCGTTCGGAAATTGCATGTGAACCACACATTAGCGACGCTACCGCACATTGCGGGGCCGACTGAATGGCTATGCTGTCGTGTATTGACTATCTATAAATGCATTTTTGAATGTGTAATAGCCACAGAAAATACGATGTTATCCTGGTAATATTATAAATGCGATTATATATTATGTATTGTATGTATGATTTTTACTCTTTCACGCGAAAACCTCTGAACAGAATTATATTATGGTTCTTGGTAATGATGGTAGCTTATGTACCAGAATACCACATAAGCAAGCACGATAGAAATACTTGCTTTTGTCCGCGGGTGCAACTGTGTATTTTATAAGTTAAAATGTAGACGTAGACGTAGCGCATTATGTCTGTAATATAGTTAAAATACGAAATGTTTTTCATTTCCCGGTTCAAATTAACATTTAAATTTAAATATAACATAATTTTATTGCAGCTCAACATGGCTTTAGAGTTTTATCACATTTGACCCACATGCTTATCTTGATTCTATCTAGTTAAAGAGCTCACGAACGCTTGTATATACTCATATTATGTCTATGTGATACCCTCGTCATACATACGACGTTTTAGGACGCTCGATTTGTTATCTTAAGGACAAGGTAAGGATATGATATAAAATTACGAAAAAGTAAGCATAAAAACGAGCAAAAATGTGGTTTATTTGTCTTTACATGAAGTTAAAAATGGCAAAATAATCTTACAAAATATCTTTGAATCGAATGCTTTGATTCCTTCGTCAATTCTTGTTGTTTTATCGAGGGGTTTGCAAACGGCCATCAGACGTATCAATGTGTTCTGTACAACCCGTTGAGATCTCACTTATTCGATTATGTAAATAGGATTCAGGGATTCGGATTCCGGTCACAAGGTACGCTAGTCGACATTTGTTCCTTGATTTCTTCCAAGCAAACATAACACGAGAATGTAAATTTTGGTAAGTCTAGTATGGTAAAGCTTAATAATATTTATATTGAAATAGTCTATTTGTATGTACAAAAAACCTAGAGCCTTAAATACGACAGGAGGAAATAAGATATTTATCTGTTTTAGTTTTAAATCTAGTAGGTATTTCCAACGATTAATTTTAACGGATTCGTGGAAGTAAAATTGCAATCTTTCGTGTTATTTAGGACTGTCAAAACTACATTTCCCGTGTGTCGTTACACCGTTTACTGGGTTGAGAACTTTCTCTACAATATTTTTTATGCTTCCATAAAATATCCAGTTAAAGTTAACATCATACAAATGCAACTTTTTTTTTAGGTTTTTATTAGTCATAAGTCATAATAGTAGGGGAGGCCAAGAGGGGATTTTGGGATTTACTCGAGCGCGTCAGATTACTATAAGGGACGGTACCTTAGCTATTCATTAGTACCTCTAGTCAATATGAGCAGTTATGGTTGGTGGGTGCGCTCAGGGGCCCCGCTGGAAAATTTGAATAATCCATAATTCCCTAAGGTTGAGCTCGAATCGTCAGATTAGCGAAATGGGGACTTCTTATATTGTAATTAACCCCCCCCATATATTAATCTGACGCGCTCGAATAATATTACTTTAATTTTTTACCCTTTCTTCATAGCGATTAAATCGCCACTTAAATCGTCAGATTAACGTATACTTTTTTTCAGTGACGTCCTGGAGCATGCAAAATATCAATATCTAACGCGCTTGAGTATTTCCAAGCCAATTTTTTTCTTTTTTAAATTAAAAAAAATCAAAAAACCCTTCCCCACCGCTAAAAGTGAAAACATTATAGGACCTTTTTTTCTCGCTATGGTCTAATCTACCAATTCTAATAGGTTCCCGTGACGCTCGAGTAAATCCACATTTAGCATCCTGGGCTCCCCTACTATAAGCCATTCTAATTATTATCAGAACTCCAATTGGATAAATATTCCCAAAATAAATAGACGTTCGTGTAAACCTAAAAAAATAAATAAAAGTCAAAACCTACCACTGGTAAATAAGATTGAACAATATTTGTTCAACAAATAAGATTGATTTGATTTTGGAGGTAGTTCGTGCAACAATGTCATTATCACAAGTATTAGAAAATTATAAAAGTTAAGTTAAGTTAAGTTATAGTTAAGTCCAAATTACTATAATATGATGCGGCTCAATTCAAGTCAATTAAGCGAACAATACTCTTAGACATAACTCTTCAAAGTGCAATATAATACCTAGCTAGTGAAATATGATCTATATTGTACAGAACTAAAGCCTTAATTGAAGGTAGAGTGTTACAAACTAAGCGCATTTAGAGACCCTCGCTCGTTTAGGTACTTCTAGCACTTAACTTCAGTATTATGGCGTGGGGTACCACGGTTGCATTTACGCTTGTCTCAAGTTCTAACGTTGATAGCATTTTATTGCACGAGTTGGTTGCAAGCTGTTATCTGCTGAAGTACTAACTTGTTTGCGAATTACAGCCAACAAAATGTTTTATTACGTAACTTTTGATAACGTTTTCTCTAGTGTACACTTTTTATTTATACGCTATTGCTGGTTTGCGGTTTGCTTTTTGTTTGTGTGTTATCTCATCGTGATATCAGCTCTATACTTGCGTCTTTTATTTCATGATTTCAAGGATTTTTCTGAGAAAATAAGAAGCGGTATTCCGTCTCCAATATAGGTTGGTAGGTATACCTATATCTTGGATGAAGACTTCCAAAACTTGTGAATTCTAAATCGAGAATTATTTATTTTCGAGACTAACCATTTAAAAAAATATTGGTTGTCTGTAAAGTCGGTTTACTGACGATAGTTGAACGTGACAACGTCTTAAGGCCGATTGTGCTTCTTTGTCGCTCGTTCCGCGCTCTCGCTTGCACTTCAAGCCTTACATGGAACGCCTCAGAGCGAGGTAACGCCGCATGAGTCATGTTTTTTCGTGCGTGCAGCCGGCTCTATCAAATTATAAGACGTTGTCACGTCAAAAAATGAACTGTAAAATGATATAGATTGGTCTTCATCATATATTTTATAAAGTTAATCCGGTTAGCAATTTCAAAAATATTTCAGCTATAGAACAAAGCCAGTTTTCCACGGTTTGTAAGTCGTGTGATGTGCTACAATAGCATTTCCAAACATGTCTATATGTAAAGTGCCGTCAAATAAAACGTTATATACCAGTCGTCAAAGGGAAATAGCCTGTGACAAAACCGACTACAATATTGTAAGCGATAAAATACAGCCAATAAAGAAAAATGTGTTAGTTGCCGCTTTGTAATAACTCTTTTTACCGACAAGTTGTTTGTTCGCCACCACAATTGTGTTCGAACTGTTTTGCAATGTTTATTTCGTTTAAGGATGGCCTTTGTTGAGGAAATGAAAAGAAATTGCGCAAAAGTACGAAGTAAACTTTTCCGCAGCAGTCCGCTTATAGCTTTTGCAAGACGTTTGGTTTTTGTTTATTATGTGTTAGATGGGAAAGGAAGTTTTGGTTAATATTGCATAGAAGGCACGATGTATGTGAACATCAATGAAAAGTAACATAAAATATACGAAGTAGTAGTTTTATAAAATGGGGCCTTCTCTAGGTCTTCGTATTAAGGTACACTCCATATTCCTAAATATCCTTATTCTTCTTTACTTCGCAATACATTATTAGACATGGAGATGACGTTGGTATGTGTACTTTCTAATACAGCTATTTGTTACATGCTTTTAATTCGAGTTAGACTATTTCGTTTAGACTCTAGATTGAGTTTGCCAAACAAAAAGGCCAAAGCATATTGTATAACACAATTATTATCATTCTTTGCACTGATCTAAGCCGCATGTAATGTTTTTGTGTCCATAATACAATTCTTTGGCACCGTCCCAGTGTCGCAAAAACGAACATGCAATGTATTCATTACCATAATATGACAATGTATGAAAATGAAGTCCATTTGGCAGTATTACGCTTGCTTTTATTTATTATATGGTGTAGAAAAGAATAAGTAGCTATAGGATTATTTTTGTGAGATGTGACGCGTATGAAAGAACATTTTCTTGGAGTGAACTGGGTCATTGGGAAGTTAGGGAACAAATTTTGCATGGGAAGTGGTTTTAGTATGCTGCCTCCTTATATAAATGATTAAAAGGGTAAAATATAAGCTTACCGTTGTAATTTTTTATGCGAGGAGGCAATCTACATCACTGTAGGTAAATATTATGTTATAGCCAAAAGATGCAACGATATGTTTATTATAAATGGTAAACAAGATTAGGTGTTGACTGAACGTTGAAATATTAGCTTTTGGCTAGCACTCGAATCTGGCTTGCGTTACATATTGACCAGCTGTGAAACTGAAGTGCAATATTTCAAACGAAATTTCCATCTATCGATGAATTGGCTACATTTTGAGCCATAAATTCTGGTATAATTTATATTTTTTTAAATACTTTTCATATTATTATTTAGGTTTCCTTCTTTATTATCTTACTTAATGTTCCTTAAAATATATAACTTTAAGATTACTTGTTTAGGATAGTTAAGAAAAAAGATGGGCATGCACATTGCACATATAGATACTTATTACTTATAAACTAGGTAGAGTTCTATCTTGTTTCAAGCATTTTTATTTCATCGATAGAATGATAGAATATTATCTAACTCACTAGCTAATAAAAGCAATATAAAAATATAAAATTGAATTATCGTTCAATTAAAATCATTTTAAATACACGCTTCATTTTAATAAGTTAATATTAGTCCCTAAATGTTTGTGATTTAATAAGCCTTTATCTCTCCTTTATAAAAGATCAAACAGAAATTTATACCTTTTGGTGGATTGGGAATGGGAAATCAGTCTGTTCTTGTCGTATTTCAAACGTCAATCTGACTTATTGGGAATTTTCCCCTGTATGTAAATGTCGACATTTCATTCACGGGGAAGTGAAAAGCAAAATAAGTGGATAACCAATAATATTACAAATAATTTTATTGCAATCTGTTTTCGCAATTCTTCAGCTGTCATGGTAGAAATATATTAAAAAGCCTCTGGTGTGTGGTAGAAGAAATTTAAAGACGTAGTTAACAAACATTGTTTTTATGCATAGCATGAACCATGAGGTTAATGGTTCTCATTTTAAATATCAGAAAGACAACAATGTAGCAGTTTAAAAATACATTTCCTAAATACACACATTTTTAAACGTAAATTTATTAATATTCAATCAAAAGCCTTAAAATATAAAAGGAAGGTTGTAACACTATGTACCTAGTTAATAAAACGCTTCGAAACTGATAACTCGTTAAAAAAAAGCTGTCAATTTGTCTATATTGAGGAGCGAAGTTAGCGCAACGCATGTGTAGTGCCAATTATTTTAAAAGCCAGCTTGAAGCATGTATGCAAGCCTATTTATTGGTACATATTTTCAGTGCAAATTAATATTTTCCACCATATTTATAATTTAAAGATTATTTTAATTACGGATGTGAAAACAGAATTCTTTTTCCTCACTAATTAAAAGTTTTTGTACCTACATATTATATATTGAAAAATAACAATGCATTTTGTTTTGTAAAAATGAAATTAATAAGTAAGTATTATAAGTAGGTATTGTAGTAGTGTGTTGTATATTGTAGGTACGTGCCTCGTTTCACGTTAGCTGAAACTAACAAAGATTTCTTTTCTAAAGTCCTTCATTAGTGTTCACTCGAAAGATAAATTAACGCCTTCAACTTATTATCTCAATAATGTTTACCCACCTACTTTTTTATGCTATAGGTATTTTAGTATTTATGTTAGAAGTGTTGAAAGACCCAACATTTTATGGTTTTTTCTATGCTTTTAAAATGTATTTGACGCGAATAATATTTTCAAATATACGAGAGGCAAATAGAGGAAAAGTTATTCATGCATAACATTATTTTAAGCTAGTATATTATTTCTAGGATATTTTAGTGATACAAGCGTACGATAATATAATTATTTTAATTTAATAGAAACAAGTAAAGTTTAATACAAAAATTATTTCCTTAAAATGCAGAAATGAATTTACGAAATATCATACTATCTCGAGGAAGTCACTTAAGCAATTTAAGGATGATTCAAGAAGTTTGAAGAACTCGTCCTGATTATAGGTCAAGTGAGTGAAGCCCCATCGTGCCGCTCGGTTAGCCCTTAATGAAAGTGTCTATAAATTACGAGATTTTCATGATTTTCCGTTAAAATTCTTAGTTTTTTAGGATACGGCAATATGCTTTGTTTGTGTATTAATTTATTGATACTTACATGATGATTTGTTTTTAACATTCTAATTTAAACCGAATCTAATAATCTTTAAAAAATAAATTGAGATACTTCATATTTTTTATGATCTTTTGTTCAGTTAAACTCATTATAACGAAATATACTATAAGGTATATGCTGTTATATAACATTTAATTTAAACTTATATAATTAAATAGTAGTCCGTTCGTTTTGAGAGATTTATTAAGGCGACCCTCATTTCACTTCTGTAGTAGATATAAGCATAGTATTATGTTTATTCTCAGCTAGTCTCTTCTATAAAGTGAAGCAAATTTTAATCAAGGACAGAAGGAATTCGTTCTGAAGTCGACCATCTTCAGACGCAGCTTGACATGAATCCAAATAAAAGAAACAAATATTTTTAGAAAGCTTTTCCTTCGGAGGGTGCGTCAACACATTTCATTATTTATTGAGTATAAAAAAATACGCATTATACATAGTACACTTTTTGAAAAAGATGACACTTTTTCGCTGCATTAACAACAATTTTATATTTAATAATTTTTATATTATGTATACTACTACTCTACTACTCTACTACTCCTGTGGCGCTGAAACCCCGAAGTGGGTCTTGGCCTCCGAGACGAGAACCCTCCACCTTGCCCGGTCCTGAGCGGTCTCTTGCCAATTGTCACTGGCTTGAAGCGCACTCAGGTCCCTCTCCACTTGATCGCGCCAGCGATACTTGGGTCGACCCACCGGCCGACGGCCCGAGGGACGGCCCAAGTATGCTCTCTTCAGACCTCGTTCCTCACCCATTCGCTCTACATGACCAAGCCAACGCAGGCGATGCGCTTTTATTTCCCCAAGTATATTTGGCTCGGCCATGAGTTTTTCTAATTCGGCATTCTTCCGGATTCTCCAACTTCCATCCTCTTGTCTGATAGGACCAAAGATTTTCCTAAGAAGCTTTCGTTCTGTGACTAAAAGGTTACGCTCTTCGTTCTGGGTTAGGGTCCAGGCTTCACAACCATAAGTAAGTATTGGTCTTATAACCGTTTTGTATATCCTTTATATTATGTATACAAAATGTATTTTTATTTCCAGAATTTAATATTATATCAGTCAAGCAATCGAGTGTATAATTTCATATTTGCCGAGATGAATGCTATTAACTGCAATTACCATCGATGTTCCCGTTTGCATGATAATATTGAGATAATATCATACAAGAAATTAAAGAGCTTTTAAAATTGGAGTCATAATTTTGTTTCCTCAAATTTATTGCATACATTTTTCCATGTATTAAAATAACCGACGTGGCAGGTAGCTTGATTGTAGGGCACTTGCAAATCTTAAGTAATGAGAGATAAGAAAGAGATAGACAACGGGAATAAAGGAAAGGGTGCCTAACAGAATATACATATTATTATAAGTCTCCACTTTCTCCATCGCACAAAACACGGTAGTATTTACAAGCTACTATTTCACGCTGATCTTCTGTTGGGGTACATTCCTGCTGAAGCATGCTTGACTCCCACATTAAAGAGAGATTAACAATTAACATTATTCCAATTACGCATTGAAATAATATTATCTATACGAATAACGCGTCTATAATTAAACTGATATTATCTTATAAGATTCCACGGAGATCAATCAATAATTGTTTGATGGGTAACCGCCAAATCCGTTGATAGGTAACGAATTAATTAACTCTTGCCGCCTTTGTGCTTCACACATACCATAGTATAAAGAGAGAAGTAAGTAATCTTCGAACAAAGGTACATCATGTCGTTTGTAAGTACGCAGAGCGCTTGACCACGCTTCCCGTTCGTACGTAAGCACGCACACAACGCCACTCGGTTTGCTGCGAGCGGTGGGTGTTTGTTTATAAAATTATTTAAAATATCAATATGAAAAGTGACAACCCTGCGCCTCGCGAGATTAGGTACCGTGCGCTCCTAAAACGCCAGGAGTTGGCCTACTTCTTTCTTTATACTATGCATATACTATCCGAGATTGCTCGATAATAGATAGATTACAAATATTAATTGATGCCTCGTGACTTCAATTATATTGACGGCATATTGCTATATCTGCCACGATGAAACGGAAAATTTTGATTGATGTAGGCATATGTAAGTTCTTTGTTATAATATCTAGAATACTGTACAAATGACTTGTTAAAAGCGCAGCTTTATTATATACCTATTTTTTACGCGTAGAATTGATTACGCGTATGAAAAACACTTTATACTTTCTTGGGATTGGTAATCAAAGATTGTCAAATATTTCAGATTTTTCAAAGACACAATATAGTTACTGCTCCGGAAGAGCAATTCAAGTAGGCACAGAAGAAGAATCGAATACTCAAAAATAACCACCTTTAACGAGTCGTATTAATAGAATAATTGGGTATAATAACTAAATACATAAGTTACATAATGCATATCAAGGGCTATAATAAAACGAGTATACAAAAGAGTAATTTATTTATAGGCACTTGTTGTAGGCGTAAACATAAGCTACTAGACACGATATCAAGAACGGATTTAATAGTCGTATGTAGTTGTAAATATTGCCGCTTCGTAAGCAAATCTGCCTTGTACCCGGGAACGCTGTCAGCCCTGAACGATTTATAGAAACAGTTGACAGTTGCAGCTCTGTTTCCACTTAATTTAATTATTATTTGAAATAAGCTCTATTTGCGCCTTAAAGATAAATGTATTGAATAATTGTAAAATGATAATATTATAAACTCACAGACAGAACTTAAATACTATTACTTACTTGGATAATTATTTAGAAATTTTGTGTTTTATAAAAGATAAGCTTATTAATAATGTACAAACATATAATTTGACCTCAATTGCGTAATAACTTTACTACCGACACCGATTTAAATTTAACGCGAAAACATTTTCTAAATTGCAGATGTGTCAACAGCTTTAAAAGCCATTATAAACTGTGGCACGAACGAAAACCTTTAAGTTTCAATTGCAGATGAACTAAATATGTTAAACGAAGTTACCCGTCGTGCCAGATGCAGTTGATGAGATGGAATGGAAAATCTCCTAACGAGTTTTTTTCGTGAGCAGCATACGTTCGGAACTCGGAACGTGACGGCTCTAATAATATATTGTGTGGCTTAAAGCTATGTAGGACACATTTTCATTAAGGTGCACCAGTTCTTATCAATGTCATTTATTAGTTATTACTATAGAGTTTTATTATATACCTACGTATAATTGTAAAGTAATCGATTATAGAATACTTAACGAAATGAAGAGATTTGTGAAATTTAATTGTGGAAATGAAATTGGCAATTATATAAATCTTAGGAAACTAAAATAATCCACTACACATCATTAAGTGGAGAGTCGAAATAATAAATAGAGTTTATTTGCTAATCCTACAGCCATCAACTAAAAATCAATTTGTGCACTGTTCAAAATCTAATTAAAGTTTAATTATATTTATTTTCGTAACAATTGATATGCGGTGCCGGAACATTCGGAATTGAACATTTACACTAATTAATGTATATTGGGTATTATCCAGCCATGTAATTAATGCTTCATTTAGGAGGACGTTTATTAACTGTTAAAACGGCAATAAAATTTGTTAATATGGGAAACTAGGATATTATTTGCTAAATTAATTGCTAAATTAAATATTATTTTTGGCTTCGTTGAATTATGTAACCACTTAATTTGGGTTGGGATCGATTTCAAATTTTAGCTTTCAGCATTATCAGAATTTAATATAAGTGATAATTTGTTCCCACGTTCACCAGGAATTGTTTTCAAGGTATCAAGGTAAAATATTATTATTATCTTATATCCGTTTTCGATTTTGAAAGTTCTTTTCCTAAATATTCTAGAAATATTCTTGGAAAGTCTCATATAAATTACTTTTCATTATATTTTAATTCATAGTTAATATTTTTTACGTCTCTTCTATCTCTTTTATTTATTAAAAATAAATATGTTATTATAGCCTATCGTCCTAATTATTTTATTTTATCCATACCTTATACCAATATAGGTATACTATCTTAAAGGATTCGTATATTCATTCCTATGAATATAAGGTTGTAGGCCGGTACGGATACCTATAGCATAGTTAAGAATAAGAATAAGAATAAGAATATCTTTATTGAAAAAGTAAAATAATACATTTAAAATTTGGGGAAACTATAGCCTGTGTTAGTTGGAAACTGTGTTACAGGCTTTAGAATCCCTTCACAATTTTTGTAGATTGCCTTTTTCAACTTAAAATATAATTAAATTACAATTTAAACAAAGAAAGAAAAAGATTGCATGCATGAATGTTTGTGCGTGTGTGTGTGTGTGTGTGTTTGTGTGTGTATGTGTGTAATAAAATAATAATTTTTATTAAATATACGACCGTAATAGATTCTCTGTGGCTTCGTAATCTAACTTGTTAAGAATAATTAATAGTTCTTTTTTAAATTTATGATTCGAATATTTTTTAACTACTTTTACGTTATTACCAAATAAGCCATTATATATCTTAGGAGTAAAGAACTCTGAACTTCTACTACCGAACGCAGTATTAAACGTTGGAACAGGAACCCGCTCCAATCGTTTGTCACATTGTGAGAGTGTCGGTACAATGTATCGATGAAATTTGCAAAGGCAGCGATATAAAAACATTTTTCTCACTGTTAGTACATTACACTGTTGATATAGATCAGTTGTAGGGTGCCTGAACGGTAAACGATACATGACCTTAAGTATGGCGCGTTGTGAACGTTCCAATTGTATAAGGTTGCATTTAGGTGCACTGCCCCCAGAAGAAGGACCACGAAATAAAAGAACAGTATCGTCCGCGAACATGGTTATGTCGGTTTTATTTAAACGAAGATTACATAGTTCGTTCACGTAGACGATAAACAGCGATGGACCGAGGGTACTACCCTGCGGTATTCCGTACAAACATGAAGCGTTGCTGCTAAAGTGGCCATTTACCCTTACCCTCTGAGTTCTGCCTGACAGATAAGATCTGAACCATTCAAGAGGCATTCCCCTTACTCCCATATTTTGCATACGTGACAAAAGTATGGGAATAGAAACGGTGTCAAATGCCTTTTGAAGGTCCAGAAATACACCCATGCACTTTTCATTGTTGTCCAGGTAAGATCGTATTTTCGATGTTAAGCTGTAGACTGCATCCTCAAACTCAAACTCAAACTCAAACTCAAACATTTATTTATTCAATTAGACTTCTTCCAGAAGCACTTTTGAATCGTCATTACATTCTTTAAATTTACCACCGATTCGGAAAGCAGTATCTATGGAGAAGAACCGGCAAGAAACTCCATAGTTGCTCTTTTAAAGTCATGTCCATATACAATATAATTTTACATTACATGTTACTTACATCTAACTACATAATATTATATATTATCATAATATGCCAAAGAACTGTCCTGTTATTCTTACGCGACAACCCTCCATGGATTTTCATCTTCCATATATTCCTTAATGCTGTAGTAGGCTCTCTGAACTAATACATTTTTTAAATAAGTTTTAAATTTAACACTACTAAACTCTTTAATACTATGAGGAATTCTATTGTAAAAACGTATACCTTGGCCCATAAATGAATTTTTAACTTTAGCTAACCTATAAAATGGCATTTCAATTTTATTTCTATTCCTTGTGCCATAACAGTGTCTATCTCCTACTTTTGTGTGTAAGTCCGCGTTTTTGTGTACATGTAAAACATTATTAAATATATACTGTGATGGTACAGTGAGGATACCAATATTCTTAAAGAGATCTCTTAGTGAGTCCCGAGCACGTAAATTATATATAGAGCGTATGGCTCTTTTCTGTAATATAAATATAGTTTCTATATCTGCAGCCCTGCCCCATAGTAGAATTCCATAGGACATAATGCTATGAAAGTAACTAAAATAAACCAATCTAGCCGTATCTTCATCGGTGAGATGCCTTATTCTTCGAACTGCATATGCAGCTGAGCTGAGCTTAGCAGCGGTGGTGGCAACATGGGTCCCCCATTGTAGCTTCTCATCTAGTGTCAAACCAAGAAAAACAGTAGACTCGACAGGGTATAATACCTCCCCGTTTAAAATGATATCCCTTTTGACCTTTTTTACATTTGGAAGGATAAACTCTACACAATTTGTTTTTTTTGCATTCAATAATAAATTATTAGCATTAAACCAATTAGATATGCGTAAAAGAGCAGAGTTTACTTCGTCAACATTTGTGTCATATCTATCCACATTAAATATTAATGAGGTATCATCTGCAAACAGTACTATTTCACACATATCCTGCAAATAATAAGGTAGGTCATTAATATACACTAAGAACAAAAACGGTCCTCTGTAGACTTACCGATCCTGAACCCATATTGCAGTGAACTGAGCATCTTAAATCTAGTTAAGTATTTTATCAATCTATTGTTTACGATTTTTTCAATTATTTTAGAAAATGTTGATATAAGCGAAATTGGTCTATAGTTACAGGCTAAACTTTTGTCGCCAGATTTAAAAATAGGAGATACTATGGCTTTTTTAAAGGGGTCTGGAAAAACGGCACTTTCAAAACTAAGATTAATTAAATATGTAATAGGTTCAATGATTAGATTTTGGATTTGTTCAGTGTTACATAATATTATCTGATGTTGTAACTGAGAGACTAACGTTAAATGAATGTAGAATGCAATAATACTCTTTTCGCGACCAAACTAAGAGTAGGTATAAATAATTTAATTGGCGGACTCTAAATAGGCACGCTAAATGTAAAATCCTTGTTGTGAGTCTATTTCCTGAATACACGATTTTGTACTTAAATTTAATGACAAGATAGGAAAACTATGAGTACCATAAAAATTGAACAAAACCTTAGACACGATACATTTTAAAATACTATTCTTATATTTTTAATCAAAACTTTAGCGGCGAATAAGTTGAATATTTTGTGTACTTTAAGAGGTTTATGTCTTTTCTCGTTTAACTTTGTTGTGCAAGTTTATATTTAAATATTCTTGTGCAATCCTGTAAAACCCCATTCATTATAATTTTATGCGAAAATTTAATGTACCTTTCTAAAGTTTTACAGTTTTTACAACCTTTTTTATGAGGGACGAGCGGATAGTAGATGGTAAGTGACAGGTGTGTAATAGCTAAAATTTTGTAAATGTGTAACAAAACAACACAATTTGTTTTCATGTAAAAAGCTAAACACATCGTTATAAAGTATCATAATAAATAAATATTTAATACGCATGTCGCATACGGTATAGGTACTTGACGATGACATTTTCCAAACGATTAATATTTTATGAACGTTAATAATGCCCTAAATTTATTTAGCTCGAAATCCAAAAAGTTACATCCATATACATCAATGAATTCAAGACATTGTACCATGGACATTGATTTAACCCATTGAGCCCCGAACGGCCCGATCGGGCCACGACACAATAGATTGTGTCTGTGATTCCGGGGCCTGATAGATTAAATAAATTAAATTATTTAAAACATCGCATCGGCGAGCGAGCGTAACGAACCGTAGCACGTAGGTACTAAAATGACCTAGGTCACATCTCGGAAAATTATTCAAGTGCAAACCAATTAAACATTTTATTATAAGAGTGTATAAAATTCTTTTTCAATTTCAGAATCTTTGGACCTCAGTTCATTCATTTACTTGAATGAATAAACAAAAAAGATAGAAAGCCCATTGCAATTTAACGTTAACATAAAACATTTTTCATGCGCGATAAATGAGTTACACTAATACCGTTAAGAAAATTCGCTTCAAAAACCAAAACACTGAAGGATTTTCAGGTTTATTCACTGTTCATGAAAAATTTTTAGCTTAACAATTTTCTTTCGAGATAATGTTTTTGTAGGTCTGCTATTCAGCTATCACGCGGTCGAATTAACCTCCAGTGAAAAGAGATGAGAAAGGCTGACTGAAACCCCGCTGCAGTTGAATGGAAAAGTTTTACATCACACCATTTTTATTTTTCAATCCGAAGCTGAATATTGAAAAGTAGAGTTAATTAGAGTTTTGGTGCATTTGGAAATTGCCTTGATTTTGAACTTATTGAGGACTGAATAAAGAGCTTAAGACCTTATGGAATCCTTTAAAATGCTTTTTATAAAGCGTCGTTCTTAGTTTTGTGATTGAAGTTTTCTTCCACGGTATGTTTAAGAAAAATCATTTCAATATTATTATTGACACTAGTCCTGTGTCGTAGCACGTGTCCCTCAATATATCAGAATAAGTCCTTGGTAAATTGGTCCGTCTAATGGATCGCGGAGGCACAGTCGTCGGTAATTGCGACTCCTGAATTATTTAATGAAAGTATCAAAATTGACCTTTTCACTTCACTTCTAATGTATATTTAAAGCTGGAACTGAAATGTTTACGAAAAGCTTTTATAATACATTAGAAATACTGTCAAACGAGCTTTCGCAATTTTTAAAGATTAAAGAAACTTTTATAAAGTTACATTTTGCAATCCGTAGAGAATGATATTAAATTTTAGGGTATTGTGAAATTTCCAGACGTACTTTTCAGATTAAATCTTTGTTTCACATTTTATTTTGTATTACTGGAGAAGGGAGAAACTTATATTTAGAGTAAGTATTTTAAGAAGAACCTTATAAAATATTCATACTAATCATTTAAATAACATGTGTCCTTTGTGTAACGTAATATAAAATTGTAACAATAAATCTTATTTGTCTTGTTTATAACCTACCTTGTTAAATACTAAAAAATGAGGCCATATAATATACCTACTTTTGATAATAAACATCTAAGCTTAAGTATATTGTAACTACCTAAATTATAATTAAACTTGTACTTTCTGTCTTTATTTTGTACCTCATGAAAGTGACTTTGTCTAAGTGAGAATGTCTTTAAACCTTTATAAAAGTCAATTTTAATTGCAATTATGTGTACTTTTGAGTACGAGTCTATTCGCGGTTCAACTATTTAATATCCTTCAATTAACTTAATGAAAGAACTTCGAAACTAATTCACTACGCACTCTAAGCGTACGTTTATAAAGGTAATGATACAAAGTTTCAGTAGACACATAAATCTGTAGCAAGCGATTCTGAAAGCTTTCATGTACCTAACTTTTGTTTTGCTTCAGGCTGTATTTATGATTGAAGTTTGTTTATATCGCGCCTTTGTTTATAAAACAAAGGTTTGGCATGGGCCAGATTATATCAACATATTCAGTTTTTACTCAGCTCTGTACCCAAATGTAGCGACGTTTGTATTCTGATAAATGGACTATTGGAAGCCGGGTAATCTGTGGAGTTTGCTTTATATCACGACGCTTTTCCTATTAAAGGTAGCACCTGAGGGAACAAGGTACGGAGGATTAACATTGTTAACAGAACAGTGTTATCAGGAAAGATTTTATCTTTAGATTGAGTTTAAAATATATATCGAGTTCATTTTAATCCATTGTATAAATCTAATTTATATAATAGATAATGAACTCAATAATTATGTATTTTATTTATGAATAATGAGGCTTTAACTTGAATTTCTTGAAAATGAATCATATAATAAGGTACATTCCACAGAATATTTAAAGATAATTGGACAAAGTTTATATTGCCTCACCATCGTAATCAGAGTGTATCATTTCTGTGAAACTTTGACACTTTGTCATGTATATCTTTATTGCTATACGAAAATATATATAGACTTTCTTTAATGTATGTGGAAATTACAAAACATGATCAACAATAAACGCTTTAGCGAATAAAACCGGTTTAAAAATTATTACACATTAAAAGAATAAAACACTCTTAGGTAATAAAGCTTACAATATTTATATGCCGTAAACAACTCCGAAATATAATGTTTTCTGGAAACTTAATAATTATACATTTTAAAGAACTTTTGACGTAAATGTTTTGAAAAGCTTCTTTACTAGCGTTAACAACGGCGTGTCAAAACTTTTGCATAATAAGTAATGTTCTTAGAATAAAATATTAAAATAATACAAAGATTTCGTTCAGAAATAACAGCTAATCAAGAACATACTTGTTACTCGAGTAAGTAAAAAATAAAGGCTAATGAAGGATCTCCCGTTTTTACTTAGTTATTTGTACCAATCTTTCATTTATAAATCCTTATGTGTAATAACAAAAATAAACAATTCTATATTTATTTAAGGTTGACCATCAATCATAATATATTTTTAATTTTTACCTTCTGTTTTAATGTATTGTATCCCAAACAAAAACAAATGCCTTAGGTTAAAATAATTACGACAAACAAACAACATAACAAAGTCAGTGTAAGTGTTAATATCATTTAGACGTTCTATGTAGCAATTGGGAGTCTTGCCAAATATTATAACAATAATATTTCCAAGACTGAAATGTTTCTTCACTGCGAATGTTTAAAACGTCTTGTCTTGTTAGTCAGCAATGGTACCTAGATATCTTTATGTAAGTATGATTTTGATTTTCCATAAACTTGACGGTTGCCTCTTCATTCTTTTTATTTTTACGTCTTAATTTCTACACCAATTTTAATTTAGTTTGTTATCTCTTTTACAAAACTATTTACAATATATACTCACTTTGATTGTCATTACAAATCATAATCCATACTAATATTATAAATGCGAAAGTAACTCTGTCTGTCTGTCTGTTACTCAATCACGCCTAAACTACTGTACCAATTTGTATGAAATTTGGTATGGAGATATTTTGATACCCGAGAAAGGACATAGGCTACTTTTTATTGCGAAATATGTACCACGGGCGAAGCCGGGGCGGACCGCTAGTTATTAATAAGGTTTAAAAACATGTTAGCATCTTATATTTTTTTTAATTATTATACTTTCTAATCGTTTCAGATTTCAAAGCAAAGTTTGATGGACGTTTAAAATTTCTAACTAGAGTATTTATATAACTAACAAACTGTGGTTAGATCGAAACGGACGTTCCGACGTATTAACGAGTTTCGAAGTCATTTTCATCCTTTATTTAATGGTTACGGAAAATTTAGATGAGAGTATTAATTGGAGATTTGGATCGGGCGGCTGTTATTAATCTTTTAATTGATTGGAAAGTTATACTAGTTTTGATACTTTTGTAGATTTATTGGTCATTCTGTATGGGTAGGATTATATTAAATTGGGATATTAGATTGCATCTATCTGGTATGTTCTCAGAATTAATAAATTAAAGTAATAATTCATTATAATAATGAACTAGAAGACGTGTATGTTGTTATGATATCTACAGACATAATATAAATCACACGTATATTAGTAACTAGCTGCACTCCGCGGTCTCACCCGCGTGGTTCCGCTCCTGTTGGTCTTACCGGGAGGCTAGATGCCTATAGCCTTCCTCAAGGAAAGGGCTATCTAACACCGAAAGAATTTTTCAAATCGGACCAGTAGTTCCTGAGATTAGCGCGTTCAATAAAACAAACAAACTCATCAGCATTATAATATTAGTAAAGATTGGTTAACCTATAATATTTTATTTGTTATATTAAATTTATATATTGAACTCGATAACAAGATACTATGTTATTTTAGTAATCTGAAACAAGCATGTAAACCTATCGGTCCTTTGGCTCGGATTTCCGTCCCATCAGATTATGAGTGAAGAAATAAAAGAATCCTATCTCTTTATTTCTTGAACCCTTCGATACAATATGTGCAAGATATTTTCTGATAAATGGCTAATTTTCTTGCAATTCTCTTTTTTATTCACCATACAAAATTCCCAGTAAATAAATAATTAATTATAAGTCGATACTTTTAAGACAGCTTTAACATTAAAGAAATTTTAATTAAGTTGTTAAGTAGGTCGTTAATAGGAAAAGTATATTTATTAATAATTATTGGCCTTAAACAAACTTGGACATAATTTAATATTTAACAAGAAAACCTAGTTTTATAATAAGTCGCTAAATAATAATTAACTCATAATGTATTCAGTAAGTTTCTTGAATCTCGGTTAATTGCTACTTCGTAATAATCTTAGCTTGTATAAATAGAAAGAAAAATATGATGTCTTTTATTTTATTTACCTTCAATATTACCAGATAGCATAAATTATGTGAGTTAAAATAAAGTTGCTTTGTTCCATTTTACAAAATTAACGCATTATTTAATTTTATACAATTATTTTAAATGTTTTGTTTAATGAAAAGTTTACAGAATTATTGCAACAATAAATGCGGTTGTCAAATAATTTCACTCGCTTGCCCGAACCCACATAATTAAAAATGACAACAATATCTCACCGCAAACTATTTAATTATATATAAATTCCATATTTACTTACTTTTGTGACATAATATAATAATATTATACTTGTTCAATTAAATGAATGGCAGTATCTATTTCAAGGGTACCTAGAAATTGAGTTGTTCGAAGATTTTGTATAGGTACTTAATACTTATAGATAGCATTCCAACGTAGAAAGGCGTAGAAAGTATTATAATATGTAGTAGTTATTGTTATTTTATTTTGCTTATTAGGTAGTTACACGTCTGAATAATTTATTTTTTATTTACGGAATTTTGTTATTTTTATTTATAATTTCTTTTCTAAACTAGATTTCCGCCCGTGGCTTCGACCACGTTTTCAAGGAAAAACCCGCATAGTTCCCATGTGATTTCCGGGATAAAATTAATAGTCTTATTCTGGGTCTTCAGCTACCAACCTACCCAAATACATTTCATTGTAACCGGTTCAGTAGTATTTGCGTGAAAGATTAGCAAACATCCACCTCACAAACTTTCGCATTTATACATTATAATATTAGTAGGATTTCATAGATAACTATAGATAATTCTTGCAAATAAGTACATTTTTTTCATTTCATTTTTCATTTTCATTTCATTTTCATTTTTCATTTTCAAGAGAGATGCATAAAAAATGTACTATAATATTCATAAACTTAAAAATTTGTCATGAACACGAATATGGTGCTATATTTCGCACAACATGTACACAACGGGATTTAAAGTACGAAACGTTTTAAATTCCGCATGTCGCAGTGTAGGATCACGGAGACAAATACGAGTAAATATTCAGGATATATTCCAAGAGCATAAACCGATACAAATAGCTTAAAAACTTCAACAGCAGGTCCGCACCGATCCACAGAGAGCTTGATTTATTGAACGCCAGTCGCAATACACAATTTAAATACTAGTTTTTGCGGGAAAATAGGGTCTACACAGACCGAGAGGCTTCTCGCAGCAATTGCTTCGCTAGCTGCTCGTTCTGTGTCGACCCTATTGAGTAGAGTATAATATTGAGAAATCGCGTTACACACACATGATAATAATATATACTAGCGTTTCAAACTGGCTGATAGGAGGCCTTTGGAGGAATTCGTGAATATTCTCTCTCTAACTATGCATCCTCAAATCCAGTTAAGGTCACTTACCATGTGTAAACGTACCAACGTGTGTCATTGCTCTTTGACAACACGAGAAGGATACAGATGGCTGTATTTTGGTGTGGTTTTATTTCAGTAGGGGTTGTCTGTTAAGATATAAGCTGACGTAACTGAATTACATGTAATCCAGAAATACAGAAATCAGAATTCATAACACTCAAAACAATGTGCATAATTAAATTGAATTTCAAACAATGCATCTACTAAATTTTTCATGAAACCAGCTCCAGAACTAGTTAAACTAACCAAAAAAACCTCATTCGGATTTTTTGAAAAACTTTTTCACTCGTCCCGTAGATATGAAATTTTCTCGATTCCGCCGCTGTCTGAAGTAGGTTAAAAATGGGAGGCAGTAAACGAGGCAATTCAATAGACATAAAAGCTATCCTGTCTGAAACATGTCCTTTTCTGCTAACAAAGTTACCCGTGTGAGTGAGGATAATCACGTTCGTTACGCGGGCTGAGTCACGTAAAATCATGTATTTGTAATCGCTGTTACCAAATACTAGGTCTAATTGAAGGGATGGAAATAGGTGAGGTATTGGTTACAGATTGTGATTTAAATTACGTATAGTAGGTAGGAGGTTTTTGTATTCAGTATGTTTCGATGGAGAATATTGATCGATTTCATAGTTTAAGATTTATTATAACAATGTTATTATGGAATAAAATGCATTAATGCTAAGTGAATATTTGATAAGTAAATCTTACTTAAAACCTTTATAACAAATCATTGAGAAATATAACTAATCGACTATAATATCTGCATTACTTATTAGCAATGACACGAAAGAAAACATCCTTATGAAATCAGAATGTTTTAATATCACCGGTTAAATAACACGACGTGACTATCTACCTGCACTTGGCAAGAATGGTAGATTATTGACGGAATCCTCATGGAAGGGTGATGACTGATGATGATGATGAAATGAAAGCCTGTAAATACAGCACACATAAAATAACTTTAAATATTGAGTATAAGTAACTGTATATTGAATGTGTTGTAAATGTTATTACAAAATACGAAAAGCCAGCCTCGTACAGTGTATATGTTAGCATTAGTGTCAATATGGTACCACTTAACTCCGATCTTTTATGAGGGTTTGCTATTTTTGTCAATGTGAATTGACCCAATTCGATAAGTTTAACCGTAAGTTTGCTCGTCAAATAAACTCAAATTATTTTTTGCATGCGATAAAATTCTTTCTTCTTATTATTAAACGTAAGACCTAATATTCGATAAAGCCTAAATTTAACGGCGGGTAATCAGGCTAATCCTGTATTATTTTTCTCAATTAGGTCAGTGTTAATTAACCGAAAGCAATCAAATGCCAAAGCTTATGCCGTAGGGCAATAAAATGAATAACAATATAATTCGACGTGAATTATCATACGATCTCTAACAAGATTATCCATTATATTCAATATCACCTGTAGTTAAATAAAAGAAAATGTCGCTGTTCCATTGCTGAAGCGGACATCAAATAACCTTTTGCGACCACGAGATAGGATTCTATACGTCGTCCCATACATAGGTATCTTAATAAAATTGTGGCAAAAAGGAGATGAAAAGAAAATACAGTGAAATGAACGAAATTGTATTACATTGTATTAGGTACTGTCTAGAAAACGAATCCTTTAAGTAAAAAGGTCAAGTATTATGTGAACAAAAGGCTGTATTTAATAAATTAATGAACGTTATTTGGCAGTTGAGGCAGCTCTTGGAGGAACGGGGAACTCAAAGGGTACTTAATTTAAGGATTGTAGTTAGTTCTTGCTTCGGCCAGTTGCTTTATGGTTTCACTTTAATGGCATCTTTTAAAAATATAGAGCTGTAAGTGTAACAATGCAAATGTCTCCAGAAAAGTTAACGTATAACTTTCAAGAAAGAGAAAGAATTAATTTTCTCATAGTTATTGTTTCCATGCATACTTTTACACTTTCGTGTAGGTACTATGTTATTTTCTTGATTTGTTACCACCATTTTCATTTGTTTGATACACAGTATTGATAATTAAACGATCTTACCTTCCAAATACATTGAATTATGGTGGAGCAACAATTACCCAATCTTTCATTTATAGCATCTGTGGGCTATCTGGTTAGAAGCCATTAGTCGATGAGTCCCCACAGGCAATGTAGGGTTTATACTGAGGATGTTCCGAAGTCCATATTAATGGGCCCACCTGCCGGCTGACATAGACGAATGGCCCTCTGACCTGTGTGTTGACCCCCTATCAGTTTTGCAGTCGTTTTATTGGAATCGCTATCTAATTTATGTACGTCTCGTTGCTTTATTTACAAATATCACGAATCCACTATGAATTTCCCTCATTATATTTTTCTAAAAATAAGCATAAATTTATCGATAAAAAAGCCCTACAACGTAGATACCAATTTAATACGCATATTTATAAGGCATCATTATCAAAGCGATTTCATAGAAATATAAATAAGCCGTTAAATATTTCGCCCAATTCATAAGGCTCCATAGATTTTTATGAAAGCTTTAACGATAAAAAATATACTCAGATAGAGCTTCGCTGCTATTGTGTTCCAATTGCTCGTTCGCGAAATAATCGTAATTTGGTTTTATTCTTAAATTATGCGGAAAAGTTATTTACTTATAAAAATTATAGTTTGCACGGAAAATAAAGCGTATTATTTTTATAATCATCCAGACTTTTTTATCCTTAAAATTCGGGCATTTTTTTTGAAACAGTTAAAAAATTTGTTTGTTTACGCGCCGCGCGCTAATCTCAGGATCTACTGGTTCGAATTGAAAAAAAAATTGTGTTGAATAGTCAATTCATTCAGGAAGGCTATAAAACATCATGTACCACGTGGATGAAAAAGCGTGCTACATTGAGAGAAATACCTAGGTATGTAGGACCCTAACATAAATGCTTCATTTTTTTGTCTTAGTATAATATTCTTGAGAGCAAGCAAAAGCAGCTTAAGAATATTATGTAATAAGTAGTCAGCCAGACATAATATTATAGATTTGGTTTATCGGTTTCGATATTAAATTTATTCGGTATGAGTAAATATCGTGCAATTGTATTTCTAACATTTCGATATTATGATGTGGTTATAAGCACACTGTAGTTTTATGTAAATTGCCTTCGTAGAAACATTTATCCAATCCCCGGATTTGTGTTTTCCTAGGCTTCAATCACATTTGAGGTTATCTCTTCACAACTTTGGGGGACCTTTTATTCCGCCCTATTTACATATGGAGGAATCAAAGTAAACTAAATTTGGATATCTACTAAAACTTATATATGAATCCATACAAATGAGTAATTAAGGACATAAAGTTTGTGAATATTTGGCGGTAAAATCCGAATTTAAAACTTATTATTTATTGTTTCGTTTTGTTATTCTTAACAATAATTAGTATCTAACACACATTTCGATCGATTTAGTTAACATGCAACTGCATTCTTTTATGTATTTAAATAACTGAAACAAGTAGGCACATACCTAATTATTAAAAGTTAAAAATTAATAAGAACATTCACTAAAAATACTACTCCTATTCCATTTATATATTATACCTACATTCGATATACGATATTTTGAAAAGTAAAAATACGTCCGATTCCTATGAACATCATTTACTATTTATTATATTAATCAAGTACCACTCCACAATATGTAACATGGGATAAATAAATATACGATGAGATGTAGCGTAAACCCGCCATAACGAAGTGAAAATACAAAAGATGGAAGAGGAAAGAAAAACGTAGAACATTACTTTTCTATTTTATCTTCTAGTTAAACGAGTCACGAATTCAGAATCGGGTCAACACACGCGTCTGTCGTTCGTTACATCGGGACCGGGACTTAACGATGACAAATGTTTTATCTATTTAGCAACTGAAACATTGGAATGAGCACTTATTATGAAGTAGGTATTTGCGCTTTATGCATTGCTTTTAAATTCAATCATTTATGTTTAGCGGAAAATGTTTCGAATATTCTGTTACAGAGCTTTTACATGAATCTGTTGGATACTGGAATTTTGAAATTGCGTTTTTGAAATATGTTTTGTTTTGTTTATTAGCAAAAAATTCTTTATGCAGATAGAGAGCCACATAATGCATACTATGCAAAGTGGTGATGGGGTTGGGGAGAACAGCTAGCTCTTATTATATTATTTTTCCATTGAACAATATCTATTATACCTAAACAATAGTGTTGTAATCTCTGATTCCAATCAATGCTTCTGTTTATTAAATAAAAGCTATCGCTGGCACTCCGCTCTTCCATACAGAAATAATTTTGGAAAAAACACACATTTAGTACCCATGTTATAATAATGTTATAATCCATACTAATATTATAAATGCGAAAGTAACTCTGTCTGTCTGTCTGTTACTCAATCACGCCTAAACTACTGAATTAATTTGCATGAAATTTGGTATGGCGATATTTTGATACCCAAGACAGGACATAGGCTACCTTTTATTGCGAAATATGTACCACGGGCGAAGCCGGGGCGGACCTCTAGTTACAAATAAATATGTATTTCTGTACTGGCGTGAGTGTGTGTGTGGGAGTAAATACGTTCATAAAATATAAATAATAACGATATAGAATCGAATTTCTCGTGTTCACTGAGGTCTTTGAATGTTCCTTTATGTTATTAGTACTACACTCAAATAGTCTTCTCTTGTATGTGCTTAGTGGCAGGCAAAGCAAATGGAGAACTATTTCCATATTATTTGTTAGAATAATAATAATTATTTAAACATTATTTACATAATACACGTGAATGTTGTATCAATTGACTCATTTTGTTAATTAATACAATCAAGAAAAGTAGTATTAACATTTATTAAGTGAAAGGTCACGACACCGTGGGAAGTATAACTTCAACAATAATCTTAATCTCAATAATTTACTACGAAACAATAATAATAAGTAGGTAAGTACTTGATTCGAGGCGTAAGAATAATTATTGATATAGAGTGATAAATAACAATTTAATATTATCTATCATTTCTTAGCTCTTTGATTTTACGTGTATGTGATACTATCATACTATTACAATTTATTTTCAAATGAACGACATAGAAGAAAAACCATGATCAATTTTATGATAAGTATAGGTACTTTTTATCATGAAATAATCTGCCTGTAAACACGTTCTGCTAACTAAATTATCCAGTAGGAATTTTATCAATAGAATTCGAAAACAATACTTAATATTTCTTTCGAACTAAGCAAACCTTAGGTTAAGCATATTACTTATCACCAGCCATTTCGACATTTGGACACTTCTGACCCATTTTCAAATGTTTGAACATAATATATTCTGGTCTATAAATAAAAATGGAAAATTAGGACATAAATTTTATCAATACATGGAATTATAAATGTGAGATGGCTCGTCGCGTTCCATTACAATTTATAAAATGGAACACTTGCGTATTCCCAATTTTACACTTGGCGCTTTTTTGTAGAAACAACTCTAAAAAAGAGTTATAAATGTACAAGCTACATCCTAACATAATATTATTAAACACACAACTAAGCACACATTGAAATATAAAATTAAATCACAACATAGAATGCATTAAAGACATGGAAGAATCTAATTCACATGACTGTGTTCAAATACACAGTCGACGTTTCCTGTCCGTTGAACTGCAAGGTGAAACTCTCACAATAAACCGACAACGGCTGGAATTCTCGGCTTAAAAAGTTCTCACTAGGTCAGGAAGCATCTAGGCTATCTTGTCACAATATTGTATAAACCTTCAGGAGTTTACGACACTTCTCATTCATATAAATACGTCGAGAGTGAGATGTTTGACGTACTCTGGACAACACTTAAGTACACTGCATCGTACTTAAGAATTTATAGAACACGATCTTGTATTCAGGGGTTTTTTAATTTAGTTTTGTAAGATGTTTTTTTATTTTTTTAAATCTAAAAGTACATGTAAATAACTTTGTTTGCTGATGGTTATTATGAAAACCAAATTTTCTTTCTTTCCTTAAAATTCTGTTTTTGTTTTACGATTATTTTGAAAAATATACGTGCGTACAGTATGCGTACATGACACTAATTTAAAACAAAACCATTCGTGGAGGACACATAATCCTACTTTGTTACTTTCATATTTTTCCACATAAGCATACGTCACGGTTATACGAATAAAATACATGTCCTCCCATTTTCTCCGTCAATTTATACCCTCTTCCCCCGAATACTTCAATCCAACATAAAGTAGAATGGGAACCGTTTTATTTTGGGAACGACTGAATACTGTTTGCTCTCTACGGTTTCCAGAATAGCATCGCAAATTTACCTTTAACTTAAGCTTGTCTAATGTTAACTTTTAACGTACCTGTGCAATTTTTTAAGCCAATTACTCTCCATTTCATTTTCTGTATGGGTAACCTAAATGATAGCGAACTGAGAAAATTTAAATCGAAATATAATATTGATTTTGCCTGAACAATATTTATTTAACATGTGTTATTTTAACTATAATGTAAATAGGTTCATATAACACATATATATTGATTTATTTATACAGTCCGTTTATTATAAATTCGTTTTACAATAATCATTTGGATAATCATCATAATATATATATGTTACCGGAAATGTATGTAATCCGTCATTGTATACAATTCCTAGGAAATGTATGTAATTCCTAAAATCGCACGGAAATGTGTGAAATAAATTATTTTATACACATTTCCTAGGAAATCTATACATATCCTAAATAGCTATCGGAAATGTAAAACATTTAAGATATTGATATGTCGCAGGCAAATTGTATATAATCTGGCCGTTTACAAACGGTCGGCATTTTGTAGTACTTAACTATGCCGATAATTCGTAATCAGAAATTTTTGGTTTGGATAAGGGGGTGGGTTAGGTTAGGTTCGTGTTTTTTAAAACTACACAGAAATAGGAGCCCCACGAAGTGGGGCTCCGTCGGCTCGCGACCGTCTTTTTGTAGAATTTTGGAAAAAGACGAATTTTCGGCATATTAAAACAGCTAGCCGTAATGTAATACGGCGGATTATACAATCCGACTGCGCCAAATATACGCGGGGACAGCGGGACGAGGGGACTGATTACTTGCCAAATGAAAATTTGATTTTATGAGAATAAATATAAGTTGATTTTGTGATATTTACGTTAAAAGTTAGATAGTTGATTTTTAAAATGTTAATTAGTAAGATAATAATATGAACATAATATTATTACAATTTTACGGTATGACTGTTAACCGATTGTATCAATAAGAGCTATAATAAAAAAAAAAATAACAACGTGTTTTATTACAGAAAGCATTTACTTTACACATTTCCTAATACGATATTGGAATTGTATACAATTCCTAGGAAGATTATACATTTCCTAGGATATGCATGCATTAAATAGTTTTTTAAACAATATTTTATACATTTCCTAAATGGTATCGGAATTGTACACATTTCCTAGGATTTGTATACAATTCCTTGATTTCATACATTTCCGGTAACATATATAATATATAAACTATATATATATATAATACATAATATATAATATAAAAAAATAAAAACCATAACATTGTATATCAAAGAATAGTATGTTTTAACCTTTATTTCTTAAAGCACGGTATGTTTTCTTTTAGAGAGATCTCTTTAATAATATTTTCTGTTGCACAAATTGTAGACAGAATATCCTTTGACAGAATAATATCTATCTTAATATCTTTACCGTGAACAAAGACGGTATTATTATACTGCAGACGTATTGATATCAAAGAAGTTTTTATTTCCAAGCAATTTACAGTTTTATATAACATCATTTCACTCTCGTAAATTTCAAATTGGATTGTTCTCTATATATTCCCAAATTACAGTGAAGCAATAAGTTGATCTAGAAGTTTCAATAATACTTTTCTTTATTTCTCTGCTTAATTTTTCGTTCAGAGACATAGCAAAAGTAATCTAGTATTTATGCTTTATGTTTGATGAAAAAATGTATTATGTTACGTCATATGCAGGAGTAGGTTTACCGGTAGAAGCCGTGACAAGAGGCTTGTCTTATAATAATACTAGCTTTCCGCCCGCGGCTTCGCCCGCGTTTTCAAAGAAAACTCGCATAGTTCCCGTTCCCGTGGGATTTCCGGGATAAAACCTATCCTATGTGTTAATCCAATATGATCGATTTACATGCCCAATTTCATGCAAATACATCCAAGGAATAAAAAGTTTCATACAAACTTCTATCCCCTATTTTACCCCTTTAGGGGATGAATTTTCTAAAATCCTTTCTTAGGGGACGCCTACGTTATGACATCTACCTGCATGCCAAATTTTAGCCCGATACGTCCAGTGGTTTGGGCTGTGCGTTGATAGATCACTATATCAGTCACCTTTGAGTTTTATATCTTATATATAAAATTCTCGTGTCACAATGTTAGTCTGCATACTCCTCCGAAACGGGTGGACCGATTCTCATGAAATTTTCTGTGCATATCGGGTAAGTCTGAGAATCGGCCAACATCTATTTTTCATATGTACCACGGGCGAAGCCGGGGCGGACCGCTAGTATTATATAGATATGTGTAGTAATGATGCGGTATTGTATAGAGAAGACTGCATAATATTTGAATTTTAAAGGAAATTTCGATGTAATAGCAAGAAAGGTAAGACGCTACTAAGTTCCTGATTACTAAAGGGAGCTGAGTATACTTCTGAATGACGTAATACTCACTAAGTAAGGAGGTCATTAATTTTGTGAAACTTCGTGAAAAATATTAACATATTTTATGAAACATAATTCCATGTAGGCCAAACAATAATGGAACTTATAGAAAATAGGAGTGGGTTTATAAATTAGTCCCTAGATGCCCGTTAATTTATTTAGCCAAGCCTATTAATTTTACAAAATAATGAACGGAATAAGTAGCATTTATAATTATAAATAGTTAAAATTAAATATGAACCAAAGCTAATTTTGTTAGCATAAGTCTTTAATTACGTTTCTTGGAAGTGGATGTTAAGGGCTTTGTGTAAATTAATAATTGTACGTTTTATGGATAAACTTGATCCATAAATCCGGAGATATGCATAATGAGGTCATAGATGATCTAATTTCTTAGAAAATTGCTTTTCTTTTCTTATAACCATTAACTTCAAAAATTCACATAATGATGCAAGATGTTTGAGCCTCTTGAAGAGGATACATGCTTATTTTGGTGGTTAGGAAACTGTATTTATGTCAGTACAATATCAAATGAATACCACAAAGTTTGCTCTTTGTTAACTTATATAATTTTATTCGTAGAGTTTGCATTTGTTTATCTGTTTCGATACAAAATATAGGTAATATTAAAGTGTAAATTAGCACGTATCTTTAAAGAAAAACTAGGCTCTCGTTAAAATAGATGTAGCAATAAAGTAATCGCTGCAAAATCGAGCCAGGGGACTTATGTATTCGACTTTATTTTATGAGGAAAACACCAATACACAAACTTATTCTTTTTCTATGCAAACATTTCTAGATTTTAATAAATATTATTATCATCGTTGTTTCTATAGACTAACTTTAACACATGGCAATTATTTACATACGTATCAATTAAATCCGACTTATAATTAATTGTGGAACAAGTGACGAAGGAGTTTATTGCAAATTTTGAAAGCCACGAAAGCCACACACGAAATTAATTCGTTATGGCTGATTTAATTCACTATCGGATGAGATGTTTGTCACACTGACATCCAATTACCAAGGCACTATTCACTGCAGAAATAGAGCTGCTATAAAACCGAAATAAAACGTCCATTTATACATTTACAGTGACAAATGTTGTTTTTGAAGCGCAAGGATGAATAATGGGTTTAAGTAAAATTCGTTATGAGAAGGAATTACGTTTTATTTCCGATATTTTGATGAAAAAACCTTTTTAATACTTCAATTTTGTTTGTTTGTGATGATATTACTTACGTATTTCAAGATAAATCTGCAGTGAAAAAGTGAATACGAATAATTTATAGTTTTAAAACGCAGTAGGGTCGACGTGTGTAATATGTACCTATGTACCGTAGATACAAGTAGGTAGTAGATACAACACGTAATTTTGTTATTTACACTAAATATAAAAACATTATATTATTATTAATTATGTTCTTCTATCTAAGTTCCCCTTTCAAGTAAGCTGAACTAAAAATAAAAGAAAAACAATTCAATCTTAATGTCAGAAATACATGTTGTAGTGGTTATGTGTGATAAACTTCAATTAATATTTCTATACCTACACATTTCCTCGATAGCTAATTATCATAAAAATTATAATGAACAAAATGAAGCCTAGAATAAAAAACATAAAAGCAATGAATCCGGAACGTCGCTTGACGCTTAAGTAGATTATCATCTCACGTGCCTGAAGAGTTAATACAGTTTATTTTCCCCCGGTTGTAAATACTCTAAATGTACTTTCAACAACGGCACTTACGAGTTTGTTATATGCTTTTTTATTTATACGTTGTTTTTATCGATACGTGCAGAATGCTTTTTTATCTATATATTTCACTTAAACTGGACTTTTTCCAATATAAGTATGGTTTATTATTCGTCAGGCCGTAATTCTACAATTAATTTATTCTAATTTTTTTACAATTTATAAACTCCAAAAAAACTTTGGCATAATTGAGTCAACACAATTATTATATCTACTCCTGCCATGTAAATTGAGTGCTTATAAATAAACAGCCATTACAATATAATCCTTATTTAATATCATAGAAAATAAACGAAAGATAGACCCAAAAAATATATTCACATGGTATTATTTCCATTCCACTGCGTAATAGAATTGCCAAAGAAAATACGAAAAGGCCTGTTCTGGGTTTTTGTGAGATGACTGTTCGCGATAAGATAGCGTATGTTATTTCTACAAACAACGAACGAATTTCACCAGTTATATTAATAGTTAGCGGCCAAACTAGCTTTCCTTTATCTGATTTGCTACGAACATTATTTAAAGGAATAACCCATTATTACAATGATAAATTTCTGTATTATAGCTTCTTTATTTGAGGTTCACAATGAGAAGTTAATTTATTATAATGCTATTAATCGTATCGTTTAAAAATTTGGTGCTTCAGAAACAACAATGTATACACTGAGAAAATTTTGTTTTAGCAAAGTACCAATTTAGCTCGGTTAAAAATTTTTCTGCTGCATTCAATCAAGACATATTTAAAATGTGCATTAAAGCTTTGCTAGTATTATACAAGCAAGTATTGCTAAATATTCTTAGCTATTATTAAAAAAGTACTTATTTATTTCAAAATTACCGACTCGGTCAATATTACCTTTATCGAATTAGGTTCAAAATAGACAAACTTACGTTATTATTTAATGATAAGTAAGTTATTTAATTTTAGTCTTATCCATAGTTGGTTACTATTTGCACAGAGTTCGGTTAAAAATAAACAAGCTTATATTATCATTGAATGACAAGTAAATCATTTAAATTTAGACATGTATTATTTGGCTAGAATTAAATAACTTGCTATGATGCATATATAACCGTGTTTCTTATTTAAAAACAAACAAGTAACTTATCTATTGGGAGATAAGCACAGCTCGGCAATTAACAATGGAGAGAATACTACTTTTGACCGAGTAACTTGATAAAAATTAAACAAGGAATTGGCTGCGTAACCCGCAAGGTCAGCCATTTCTATCAAATCATAGTCTAGTGACGAACGTGTCTGTTGAAGCGCCGCCTCAGCACCTACAAGGCAGATTCAAATTTACATTAAAAACAATAACTTTTCATCATCATTATGAATTTTAATCAAACTATTATAGAAGGGCAAGATGCAGAAGACAAACTATTATGGCTCAAAAACTCCTCTGAGCCATGGACAGCCGTAGAACTAAAGTGGCAAGAAACTACAGAGACAAGGCTAATTGCTGCAAAAGAGTTACCCATAGCTCCAATACCTCAATACAATGAATATGCGGCTCGTAAAAAACCCAAAGGATACCTTCTGGTGAGTTCAGTTTTTTTTTAATTTTTTGTCTGCTTTAGTTTAATTACTTTTGTATACTTACATACGTTTTTTTTATTTGTTTACAGCTAGAAAAAGATTTTGAAAACCAAAGGACAATATACCGAAATCACTGAAAGCTTTCCCACAATCAAGCCAAAAATATTTGAATTAGTAAGTTACTTCATATCAAGCAAGATATTGTCATATACCTATTACTTTAATATGTAAATTACATTAGATACGATATAGTTCCGATATAATATCTTCACATCAAACATGTCTATAATCTCAGATGTTGACAATTTTTTGGATAAAAATCATTTCCTGGAATCAGTTGCTGGAATACTTAAAATGGCCTTGGGTGAAGGCACATTTCATTTTATCTAAAAAGTGTTTTGGGTGTGGTTTTTTTCACATTTTGTAACGAGGTTCAACCAGAACATTTTATAATAGAAAACGAACAATATCTATGTAAAGAGCTTATTGTACGTACCTACTTTAATTTTTTTTGTGCAAAAAATGTTTAAGTTTTAGCATTTATGATCATTTTCCCGACAACGAATGTGAATTATGATTCAATGAGATTAAATTCAAATGTTTAAAAAAATTATGGTTTTACTTGTTGGGTTGTAATAAAATTATTAGATCAAAAAGATTACTTATTCTATAATTTTTGCATAAACTTTTGACTTATTGTGAAAATTAAAACACAGAACACCAGTATCGTTTCTTGACATTGTAAATTGTGTACTATTTTTAAAAGTAGTATTTAAGTGTAAGTAGTAGATATATGTTACTTGAAATGATTGTATCGTGTACTGAATAAAGCTAATTTCATTAATGTGCATGTTTTTATTTCAATTTCAGTACTTGCAACAAAGTATTTTAGCTATGGTTACCTAATAAACCCGCCTAAGAATACAAAGTAACTTGGCTAAATATACCAATCTTAATGGACTAGAAAGAGTATATTTAGTTATAGTTACCCAATGAACACGATTGACAGTACCCAGTAACTTGGCTACGTATACAAATTTTTAATTGAGTAGAAGTAACAAAGTAGATTGGCTGTCCCTACCCAATAAATATGATTAACATTATCGTGTTACTTAGCTAGTTTTACAAAGCAAAATATTTGAACTCACTGAGTTACTTTGCTAAAAACAGCAGAGCACGTTGGGTATTGTTAACAGAGTAACACGATTCATTATAGTAAACAGGTTAGTTAAGTTTACTGAGTGAATAGGTTAAAAGCAACAAACCTTTAATACGTATTTTTTGACCACCTTAGTGGGTTAATATTACCAACATACGTTAACAAAGTTGACTTGTGTAATTTTAGCAACAAACTTTGCAGGCTCCCTCCGAAGCAAGTTACTTGGTTGTAAATAGCAGCAACTTGTTTATTTATAGCCGTTACGTTTTCTCAGTGTAATAGCTGACCAGAAACTGTTGTAGTTATTAAATTATAATCAATTATTTAAGCTATACATAATATGAAACATTTCAGACGACATTAGTTCGGGCTTAAAATTAATACTCAGTTGTCTTGCGTCCCTTTTCTAACATGTTACGTGTTTCAGGGTATTTAAGCTGGGTTCTTAACAGCTTAGGAAGGTACTAGGTAAGGCCTGACCCAGTGGCTTAGCAAAATGGTTTTCATTGCGACACTGAAAGGCGAATCACAAAGCCGTGCCAGCTTTGAAGCCTATTCTTACTAACCTATTTAAAATTTCAAAGGAGCCCTTTCTAAATTATTTCTGTAAGCGTATCAAACAGCTCTGTTGTTTAAAAATGATTAATGATTACACTAACAATTAGAATAGTAGTGAGACTATTTTAATTTCAATCGTAGGTCTGGTATAATATATTTTTATAGCTACACTTTTTTCCAAGCCATATTATACTTCTATATACATCTGTATATTTTCATTAATTCCTCATAAAAAAATATTGTGAAATATTTTACAGTAAATATCAATAATATATTATATATAAATAACTGTTAAAGGTAAAATAAATAGGTCTCCATATTATTATAATTTTCCACGAATATACCTGAAAAGATCATATCGCTAGAAAGATTTCATTTCAAGAGAAAATGAGAAAATTTTATCACCTCTCACCAGTTTATATAGTATGAAAGATAAATTATCATTTTCCTTAGATAAGATGGTATGGTGGTTATGGTAATTTATCATTAACTTTTTATATTGGAACGAAATTAAAAAGTAAGTGTTGAATTTAATTTTGAACGAACATATTTTCTAAGTGTTAATCTTCTAAATTGATATTTGACGTAGAAACCCGAAGATCAAGAATTTCATTTCAGACAATCTTTCAAGTTAAAGACGAAGAAACATCATCCTACTATCTATATTATATATTTCTCTTTCTAAAAACGCATTAGCTGAAGAACTTATTTTTCGGTAGCCTTTAGAAAGCTCTTATCATACTTGAACTCGTATTATAATAAATAAGCTCTGTAAGGTAATAAGAATGATTTCTACAATCTACATACAAATTATATATAATTATATATGTTGTATCTAGATAAACGATAAATATACATGTTTTACATATCAACTGCGTTATATAACAAACAACAATCTAAATATTACTCACTGAAATATGCACATCTATACTAATATTATAAAGCTGAAGAGTTTGTTTGTTTGTTTGAACGCGCTAATCTCGGGAACTACTGTTCCGATTTAAATAATTCTTTCGGTGTTAGATAACCCATTTATCGAAGAAGGTTATAAGCTATATATCATCACGCTACGACCAACAAGAGTGGAGCCACGGGGGTGAAACCGCGCGGAGCAGCTAGTTATATTATAATAATAACCCGAATCTAGTGAATTTGACATAATTCGATTTGGATGAGGTTTTTTTATTAGATAGAGTGATTCAATAGGAAGGTTTTAGTATATAATTTATTGGGTTTTAGACAAAGCGGGCGAAGGCGCGGGCGGTAAGCTAGTTGTATATATTTTCGGAATAGATAGATGACTAGCACAAATAAATGTTTCAAATTCAATGATTAACGTTAAAATATATTTCAATTTAATTGGAGCACAAAACTTTGTTCAGATGTATGTAAGCGAAAAAAGTATGAAGTTAATCCTACCTGGAAAAATATGTATTCCTGAAGAGCAGTTGAGAATTAACTACAAAATATGAAGGTTACGTTGCTCATTTTAGAACAATAATAAGAGTATGCTTGATTAGAAGTTAAAGCAGTTCTGAATGGTTAACAAAATAACAGTTGGTAGACATAACACAATTACATATAGCATTCTGGTCGAAATAACACTAACTAGGCTAGGAGTAGGTAAAGTTTGGAGTTTACATTTCATCGGTGGATACAATACTATGAGCTGGGAATCGGTTTAAATTAAGGAACATTTACTAAACCAGTAACGAACTATTTTGCAAGCGCACTGCGGATTTTGCGCACACTTGCATTTTACGCTATTCATTATTTGTTTGAATGGGTTGTATTTAACTATAAAACACCTATTAAATACCTATTTAGTAGTAATTTTTTTCTTAATTTATATCTGTAAACTGCGTGGTGTTTGAGTTAATTGTAGATAGTTTTTCACTTGTCACTATGACCGGAGGAAAAAAAAGTTTGGAAAATCCAAAAGTGCACGACTCATAATGCTCATTTAATTATGAAATATAAAAAAAAAAAACTTATTGTAGTTTTCGTTTTTTATTAATTGCAATTAAACGACACTGAATTAATTAATCATTCGCATTCAGTGACCTACAATCGTCGATTAGAATATTTAAAAAAAAAATTCAACTCAAATGATGGATTTTTTCACAAGTTATAGTGTTTTCAGGTTTCACACATGACGGACAGGAAAATTTTTTGACCTATTTCGGTGTTTTTTTCCAATTCTATTGAAGTAAATCAATTTTTAAAAAGTATGGGATTAATCTCCATTAAATTATCTCGACAATAGTATGCAAAATATCTTGATTCCGTGAACTAACAAGGCTATAATAATAAGAATAGCTGCAAAAATGAGGCGAAAAAAATTTTTCGATCGTAAAGCACTCTCTGATGCTTCGCATCATGAGTCGTGCAAAATAAAGAAAATCAAAGTAGGCCTTCAGCCTGCGTAATAGAGTCATCTCTGTAAAGGTCGAATAAATATTTACCGAAAACGGAAATAAGAGCTTCCAACTTATTTACCACTGACACCAAATTAAAAAATGAAATAAACATGAAAGCGAAGTCAGCGGGAAGTTTCAATATTCAAGTTTCAATATTGGCTACAAGAACTTGCTAAATATCGATGGAGTGAAAAATTCCTTTAACGTGAAATGCACGTAGCAACCGAGCGTAGGTATTACTTTTATATTTGCTGAAGATTTCCCATAGGTTCTGAAATTGAAGAATTTTTCACTTAATACCAATAAGGTTATGTAGCAAAGGCTATATTTAAGGCACGTAGATATTTTATCTCAAGTATGGAACACTAGTGGTATTGTTGTAAGTATTTAATTTTTGATGTAGTTTCTGTAACCATTTTAAGAGCTATTTATCAGATGATAAATTAAGTTCATTCTTCTAAATATATAGAAAATAAATAAAAACCTCTAAATAATTATTATACCTAGATCAGAAACATAATAAAGACCTAAAAATAAAGGCTGTTTTACAAAACCTGGTAAAACCTGCTAAATTTATTTGTGTTTAATTAAGAAGGTACGATGAAGTCTATTTATAGAAGAATTAATTTCGCTAGCTAGAAAACCAGGAGAATTTATTACTAAAATATAAAACCCGTATTTCCATGTTACATAGAAGATAAAGAAAAACACAGAAAATATCAGACAAAATATTCGGCTTTACATATCCTGTAAGGTTAACTAAACTACTGTGAGATTCACTGAGCTTCTCGAAATGAAATGTACAATATGAATACATTTTGGCTTGGTTATTTAAAAAATCTGACTTGCAATTTTACTTTGTCACTTTTATCTTTTATCAGAAAATGTGCGAAACCTTCTACCATTTTTTTCGACTAACGGTCGGTTCTACGAGAAGTTTTTCTATTTCAAAATAGGTAAATCTATTTGTCTGTACCGATAGATTTGATTACACTCAACTTGTGTTAGTCTAGTTTGATATAATAACTAAAAATACTAAGGAATAAAAATATTTATCTCTCATTTACCTATATGAATATTGTTTATAATAAAATGGCAACATTTATAACATTATTAGCATAAAGGGTACCATAGTAGATCGTCATAATTAAAAATAATACTATTGTACACGAAGAAATATAAATAAATATTTCGTTGATATAAACAGCAAGTTAGTAATAATAAATACCCGACACGTATACATTTAAATGTACTGGCGTGAGTACCTTCGTCAATCCGAAAACAATTTCCCGCCACCCCTTTGTTCGAGTATAAAAAGATACGGGATTTAGGGATGAAGTCGAGCGAAAGAATAGATTCCTTTATGACGCTCGAGAATTTTTTCCTGCGTATGTTTCGAAATGTGTCATATCCACTTCGTGTTTTTTCTGTTCTTTATTTTTAATTTAATCGAAACACTTCAAGAAAATTGTGTGTTAATAAAGAATATAGGTCAGTATAAATTATTATAATATACTGCTTAGATCAAAGTATGGTGAATTATAATAAACATCATATTTGATATAAACTGATTGATATAATGTTATAAACTACGGTCAATTTCCTGCTTTCTGTGACCTGTCAGTCTTCTACATAATAATGTTATATGTATTAATGGTAGTCAACATATAAAAGTGTAATAAAATATAATATATTTGAAGAATAATATTATACTCAATAGTCAACCATTTCCTTACCGGAAAATGAGTCGTGCTTTGCAAAATTGATTGCGTAAGATATTAGTGTTTTGATAAACTCTTAGTTAGTGAAAATATTCCAATAAAATAGCGCTATTACAAATCGTTCTCTCCAGGAAGCTTAGAACATGGCCAATTTGTTATCTTAAGGTAATTTTACATTAACATTACTCCTCACACATTACACATCTAAACACACACATTAGAAAAGTATCTTGCTACTACACGAAAAGTTCGGGTACCTAGCACGTGTCGTTTAAACATTTTCTGAAAGACTTGGTATCCGGTACGAACAAAGTTAAAGGAGTTCCAACACTGTGTTAACGTGATATCGTCCTGGATTTACATAATCAAGTTCCGATAAACAGCTCCAAGTATTGTCTTATCCGGTCACGACACTCGTTTGAGTTATCCTCTTACAGGAAACACGCCAAAGATCCGCTTTGCTAACGAGAATTTCTGAAATAAACAATTGAGTATTAATATCCCAGTTTATCAAGTCTACGTTTGTTGTGTATTGTGAAATTCACAGAAAAGGAATTAATTTAGCTAATTTTCTAAGTGGGTTAAGTATCAGATTTATTGCATTAAAATATACCTTAAAGAGAAGTATAAGAAGATGTACCTACTATAAGTAGTACATAAACATACTTTGATGCAACGTAAGCTTTTACGAAATTGCAGAATTCCCGATTCGGTAAGTACAACCATATTTGAATTTGTCCATTCCAAACAGGACGGTGGTATACTAAAATGAACTATATCTCAGTATTCCAGTTGTTTGATATGGTCTGAAAATTGTACTTATTTCACTTTGATATGACTTTGAGATACATCTGGCTTTGTACTTTGTATGTTAGTATCTGTTTTCTATTTTATTTTTCAAATATTTGAAAAAATTATTAAGACTAAAATGTTTACAAATATCGTTAACAGACCCTTAACATAGATTTTATTTTTGAATAGTATTAAGAATAATAAATGTCATAATACAAACATTTCATTATGTCCTTTTTGCAACTAAATCCTAAGCAGTAAAATCAAGGGTCTTTAACAAAACCTTGTAGTTTTTAAAAACCCATTTTATAATTAAAGTCTATTTATGTTTTATTACGACAAAGCAAATTGGTCTTTTATGATTCATTTGCTTTATAATTTTGTATAATTGTCATCCTGTATAATGAATTAAAGAAAAATATGAAACGAATAGAATAAAAAGCGAACTAAAGAAGGTAGTTAGGTTCAATTAGCAGCATTTCTACGAACTACAAGCTACAACTTCATAATAAAAATATATTTACAAAACCTCATTAAATAAACAATTCAAGATAAACGTTCTCTAAAGAACACAATACGTATATCATCGTTATACATCGTTAATACAAAACAAATTAATGAAAGCCATATTCGTGTAATCAAGTACCGTAAATTGCTTAATGGAAACCATCGGATTCCATTCAGTATTGAGTGTTCAGCATATCACAGTGTTTGCGATGCAATCACATCACGAAATACCAGTTCCCACCACTTTGAATCAATATTGACTTTCCAAATGAATCCCGGCGGCCTGTTATATTCACGGATGCATTCATTCCGCATCGGAGATGGCGAGATAACAGCTTCAAAGAGTCGCCAGCTGACGTGAACATGTTTTTATAGGACTAGCCTCGCTGGGATGTAATTAAAGTGAGGTTGGCAAACAGTACGGAAACCGCCGGAAAGTACATAGTAATATACAGGGTGTCCCGTAAGTAGTGGACCAACGGGTTATGGGGAGTAGAGGGACTTATTATCTAACAAAAATACTAAAATTTATTGTCCTAAGCCATAAAGTTTTTGATTTATGCTTTATTTTCAAAATTTGATAAAAATTTCATCCACGTAAGCTTAATATGAACTTTTACCATTTCTGTTTTTATTTTATTCTTATTTTTTTGTTCAAGGTTGTTGAGAATACATAAGTCTTCCTAATTAAAATGATACTCAAGCATAATTAACAATAACAACAAAATTAGACCAAAAAATAGGTAAAATTTTACGTTTTAAAAATCTACGGACTGAAGTTTGAACAAAGCTGGTGTAAAAAAAATGTATGGTGACCCTGTGAAACTTTATTTTAAAAACTTCTACATTTCATACAAATTACAAAAAGGTATAATTGTGTGGTATAAAGAATTTAAAAAAATGTTAAATTGGCGTACAACATTCAAATTAGAAATTATCAGGTAGTCAACTCATTAAGTTATTCCGAGAATTATTGCCTTTATGGGCGCGCGCTGGAATTCTTTTGTATTGTTTGTGGCCAATCATAAACGATACTTGAACCCACTATTATTTTCTTTGACTTTCAACTATTTCAGTGACTTGCTTATAGCTCGGAACTACACGCGCGTTTAGCTTGAATCCGTCATTACGATATTATTCTTTGTTGATGTGCGCTTGAATTGGACACTAATTTTGCTTATGATTTGGATGTTGTTCGACTTTGGTTTTTTGAAGGAAAATGCCTAATACATACACTCCGCGTGAATATGTAGAAAAATGTTTTTTATTTATGGACTCAGTGATGGAAATGCTCGACAAGCAGCACGTGTTTATCGTGAGCGTTATCCGAATCGGGATTGCTATCCTCATCACCGATTTTTTCTCAGAGTAAATAACCGAATGGAAATCGAATAGGAAGGCCTAGATCAGTCGATGATCGTCTAATATTGACAGAAGTAGAAGAAGATCCTTCAACTAGTACTCGCCGTATTGCTAGTGCTACGCACTGGTGTACCAAGAAGTACAGTGTATCGCATATTGAAGAGAAGTGATTTACACCCGTATCATGTACGAGTGAGCAAGCATTAATACCAGGTGATTATCAACGACGAATTAATTTTTGTCGAGAGATGCTTGATGCTTGGATCAAAATTGTTTTAACTCAATAATTTTTTTTACATTTCTGCATATTCACGTGGAGTGTGTGTATTAGGCAATTTCCTTCAAAAAACTAAAGTCGAACAACATCCAAATCACAAGCAAAATCAGTGTCCAATTCAAGCGTACTTCAACAAAGAATAATATCGTAATGACAGGATCAAGCTCAACACGCGTGTAGTTCCGAGCTATAAGATAGTCACTGAAATAGTTGAAAGTCAAAGAAAATAATAGTGGGTTCAAGTATCGTTTATGATTGGCCACAAACAATACAAAAGAATTCCAGCGCGCGCCCATAAAGGCAATAATTCTCGGAATAACTATAACAATTAATGAGTTGACTACCTGATAATTTCTAATTTGAATGTTGTACGCCAATTTAACATTTTTTTAAATACTTTATACCACACAATTATACCTTTTTGTAATTTGTATGAGATGTAGAAGTTTTTAAAATAAAGTTTCACAGGGTCACCATACATTTTTTTTACACCAGCTTTGTTCAAACTTCAGTCCGTAAATTTTTAAAACGTAAAATTTTACCTATTTTTTGGTCTAATTTTGTTGTTGTTGTTAATTATGCTTGAGTATCATTTTAATTAGGAAGACTTATGTATTCTTAATAACCTTGAACAAAAAAATAAGAATTAAATAAAAACAGAAATGGTAAAAGTTCATATTAACCTTACGTGGATGATATTTTTATCAAATTTTGAAAATAAAGCATAAATCAAAAACTTTATGGTTTAGGACAATAAATTTTAGTATTTTTGTTAGATAATAAGTCCCTCTACTCCCCATAACCCGTTGGTCCACTACTTACGGGACACCCTGTATAAACTGTTGAGTATCATAGAAAAGGTTGGGTGCGAGTTAAATTGTATTGTTCATGGTATAAAAACGATGCTTGATTATAATTTGTTTAGTATTCTAGTACACAAATGAGTCGTTAGAAATGGGAATACTATAAGGTATTATTTGTGCTTCATGGTTGATATGACTGCATAAAAATATATAAACAGTGTCCTGGTTGGCAGCAATCTAACCGATTGACAAAGCTGCGCAGCTCTATTGTAAAGAAATGCACCTGTGTTTTCTTTTTTATGTGGGTTGAATGGAATGTATGGAATCTCTCGTATCGCTTTGAATCTAAAATATAAACTGTGACTATAAAAAATATTGGTAACTCTTTTGCGTCATTGAATCATAACCAAATAATATTTTGACACTGGTTTTTCAGTAGCCTGCTTTGGAAGAGCGCAGAAGATTTCTTTTAATTATAATTCAGAAATTTTAAGCTATACACCTATACACGCTTAGTTTTTTAGTGGCTAAATATGTCAAAGATAATAATGGTAATCTTAAAAAAAAACCTTTCTGTTACTCTTTTACTCGGTTTTAAGTATGACATCTTGATAAATCACTAGGGATTGTTGCAAAAAAGAAAAGCACACGAACGAAGCCGTTCCCAGATAGATAGTATTATTATTATACAGTTATTAATTTAGCGTAGATCAAGAAAGTAATTAGCACTTATAAATACTGATACAACAGTATAATATATTATATTACTAGCGACCCGCCCCGGCTTCGCACGGGTGCAATGCTGATACTAAATACACTACAGAACTGTGAACGTTGTATATAAAAACATAGCGGCCCGCTCCGGCTTCGCACGGGTATAAAATAGATAGCCGGGCCGCGGCCGGCCGGTACCGCCGCAAACGCTACGTCCAGCAATTTTTAAATCTGTAATATATTCGAAAATATTCACTTAAATCATATGGTGTAAAGGGCCATATAAATCTATATTAAATGAACAATGTATTCAAGGTATTTAATTGGTTAAGGATTAATGCTGTATTGGTTAAAATCGCATCGAAAATTAGCCATTATTTGTCGTAAAAAGTAAATGACAAAAAAAAGTTATTGTGGGTTATCCATAAGAGATAGACATACACCATCGCGGACTTTTCTGTAGACCTTTTCAATGTGTATAATACTTAGTACATTATTTTGATAAAACTCGTAGGGTTCAGCCTGCGTTTGCAATGTAAGCGGAAAAAATGTAATTTTTTACGACATCACATTAGAAACCTCAAAAATAACAGTACTTCTCCACTATTTAATGGATGTTATTATACATATAAACCTTCCTCTTGAATCACTCTATCTATTAAAAAAAAACGCATCAAAATCAGTTGCGTAGTTTCAAAGATTTAAGTGTACAAAGGGACATAGGGACATAGGGACATAGGGACAGGGAAAGCGACTTTGTTTTATACTATGTAGTGATTACTTCATAGCATAAAAAAACCCATGTAGGTATATTGTTGATTTATAAACATGAATTTATAAGGAAATTAAATACCATGTGGATAATTATAATACATATTATGATGTTAGTCGAAAGGGTAGGGTAAAATCGATGAAAGGGTGCGCAAGATAAAAATGCTCTATCCTAGTCACGAATTTGGAGCGGTACTGATAATAATAATATTTTGTGGGTAGGACTAATGTTTTGTACAGAGCAATTTTTGGTTTACAAAAAAATATTCTGACTATTCTCTATTAATAAACTTTACCTTCAGTTTTCAGCAAATATATTTTCCTTTGTCCTAAGAAAAGATAATGGAGGAAGGGAGATCTTGAACGAATTAATAGATTTTAAACATTATTTCAATAGTCAAAAAGTAATCATGAATTGTAAACCACTTTTTTATTTCGTTCGTTATGAAAGTTGCCCCATATTATAAAACGGTCTATCTAGGGATAGAATAGAATAGGTAGATAAGGCTATTGTTTTCAAATAGTATCAGTTTACTAATGAGTTAATGACTTTAAAAGATATTTTCGAACCGTGCCTTCATCCAAAATTACGTAGAGGCTTACAAAAATGGATGTTTATCTGAAAATAACATTCGATTAATTTCCGAATTCGGACACAATTTGCGCTTCTGTTTATTTCATCGAATCCCCGTCTCACGTTAAATCAAATCAATGAGGACAAATTGAAATGCGAAATAAAATTACTTATTTAGATGCCATATTCATGTATGTTAAGGAAAGCCATTCTTGGATGAATTATTATTATTTGAAATGAAATGTTACCTGCGAATAATCATTTTTATTTTGATGGGTATTATTGAATGCCTTCTTTTTCCTTTATATTATGTTTTACGGATGGTACATTATTAGGAATAAACTAGAAGTTTATTATGAATTGTTTAACTTTTCTTGAGAAAAAAAAGCATATTTTGTAAACGATGCGCTCTGTGTTGAAAGAATAATGCAGTAATGTATATTTTTTTTCCTCTGTGGAAACGATGCTAATAGTAGTAAAAGCTTTATTCCTCTCAAGACCATCGACACGAAGCGCTGCCATTTTATAGGAAATTGCATTAATCGTAAGTCAAGAACGATACGTTTGTCCAATATTCGTTTAGAGAATAATGTTCTTTTAAAGATATTAAAATTGACGATAAAAAATTTTCATGCGAATTGCATTTTAAAATATACATTTTAAATAAATAAAGATCTAAGGCTGGGAATAAAAGATATTTAGATATTTCCTAAATATTTATTTAAAAATAACCCATAACATTTTTGGTAGAGTACCTTCTTATTTCTTTTACCATGTTTTTCTTTGTGATACGTCATACGATAATAGTATTTATGTAGCGACACCTCGCTCTGAATCGCGCAAGCGAAATGTTTTCGCTACAGAGCATATATACAACTTTCCGACATCATCCATCGGGGCCTTCACGGCCGGCCAGTCGAGTAGACTGGTCGAGGATCCTCCCTTTTTCGATGGAGGAATTCCACCTTCCATTACTCCACATTTAAAATAACCGTTTACATTTTATTATAATTCATGTTTAAATTAGCCGAAAAATTAGAATATCGCCGTCTTTTAAAACCCCAAGAAAAGGTATTGTTATAAAACGATATTACTCGGAACGTTGGTTATATTTCCTTTCTCTTTAAACCTGCAAAGGAAAAATATACGAGATTATTTTGACGGAATAAAATCGCTTTGTTGTCCGTCCATCTGTCTGTCAAAGTTCTTCTCGGTTTCAGGTATCACGTTGAAATAAATATCAGGTTTTTCTGCGGTAATGTATATTCAATTTCTGATTCAAAACAATTCTTTACCTAAACGGCTTCATTTATCTTAAAATGTACTTATGAGCAAAATAATATGTAGAGAAAAAGTGGATATTGAGTGGGAGTTAGATACCTCAAATGAAAATTATTTTAAACTAGCTGTGCTCCGCGGTTTTACCCGCAGTGCTCCGCTCCTGTTAGTCTTAGTGAGATGATATAATATAGCCTATAGCCTCCCTCGATTAATGGGCTATCTAACACCAAAAGAATTTTTCAAATCGGACCAGTAGTTCCCGAGATTAGCGCGTTCAAAAAAACAAACTCTTCAGCTTTATAATATTATAGTATAGATTAAAGTATAGACTTTGTGGTGGTAGTGGTGTAGTGGTAAGTGATTGGTTGTGGTTGGCCAAAGACATAAGTAATTATTGTTGTTAATATATAGTGTCTTTCAGTACATTTTTTAACTAACCATACCGATGATACATTTCATAAATACATTTAATTGCATACAAAGTTAATCCACCTTCTTTGATATAAAATGCAACGTAACTCAATTATTGAAATTTAATTATGTTGAGCTTAAAATATGATTAACACGGAAACCGTTTTCATTTATGCGGTCCACGCTAAAATCCAAGTCATACTCGTCTAATATAATATTATTATTACTGCATGAAAATGAATTTAATTTAAATTATTTAACTGACGAAAACATTTTGAAATTAAAAGACTATGCTTATTTGTTTCACCTATGGGGTATGGGGCAGATGCATTATGCATACCTACATCTGTTTCACTGATCGATTTTCTATGGGATCATGTAGATTATAATCAGCCTTCTGTTGAATATTTAGTCGAACAAGCCTAATATAGTTAAAACAATAAATAAATTTAGTATACAATTTACGCCTCAAAAATAAAAACATTTTAATGAATACTTCAATAATGTATAAAAATATAATCGTACACAAGTTACTAATATGAATATAAAATCTCTCAATCATAACGTATAAGGGGAAAGTAACAACACAAATTTTTCATTTTCTTCGCCGTTCTCATATTTCTTAAGAGGCACAGAATACAGACACGAAATAATAACTCTGCCCGCTATATTTACGAGTACATGACAAGAACAGATAAATATTTCGTATATTTGAGCAAGAAAACGTAATGAGGTGTTGAAGCCGGAGGGCGGACGAGTCATAAATATTTTCATCTGTGTTACGCAAAATTCTGACATGTATTTTTTTCAGCACTTTCATAAGTGTCTGCCAGAATGTTATCCGCGTGATAATGGTCTGTCATTGTTATTTTCCGATAATAATAATAATCTATTTTCAAATTTCAAAATGGCAGACGTGGTCAAATGGATTTAAAGTTCGCCAAAAATTTCCACCTGTCTTACCTGAGCGCCCGCCCCGTCCACCACTCTGGGCTTAGTGACTCCCCATCTCATGTATAGTAGGTATAGGGGAATCAATACACAAAAATCCAGGTCTGGTCAAATACATACAGGTAGCTTTGCGCTAGCTCCCTAGTTATATTTCAGATATTTAGTTATTATAAGTTCTACAACACGTGCAAGTACTGTACTCTAATAACTCCGAATGGCACATCCTTTTGTTTCAATTATATTTTAATACTGGAAATTAAATTAAACGCGAGGCAGAACCATAATAAAATATGTAAATCTCATAATAAAAGGAGTTAATAAAGCACAAGTATCCGCCGTGGTTTCACAGCTCCAAGATCCAACGCACCTTAGGGAAGAATATAGATTGTTCATGAATAATTCACCTTTCTACGTTTGTGCACTCGCTTTTTATTACAATCTTCAAGTATTACTTTTCTAATGAAACTCTGTATTACATGAATTCATTTTGGTATTCTAATGGGCACTTTAGATTCAAGTACCATATTATAGGATCTATTTAGTATTGTTTTTATAATTCAGTATATTTGGACGTTGGGTGGTATGTAGGTAATAATCGCTCGTATAAACGCATTGCAATATATTGGGAGAGTCAATCTGATATTATATTTCAATTGAAAAAAATTGTTACTACGCGTCTACTTTTATAAGTACCTAGATGATTAGTAATTGGTATAGACTGCGGATGGAACTGTCATGTTATGTTTAAAGCCACTCTCCTGTAAAGCACATTATAAAATTACAAAGATTTCGAAGAATACAACAGTTGTTTACTTTTATAACAATTTCAATTTAATCCAAGAAGCGATTTTTAGAAATGTTTGCTAAAGGCGTAATCTAGGTTTAACAATCTCCCATTATTGTTACTAGAAAGCTGCGACATAAAGCTGCAAAAAGTCTCTAAACGGTTTAACAACAGTTTGTCGGTAATCACGTCTCTAGAATGTTGATGGAGCTCTCATCGCTGCCATGCTTTGCTGTTCTTTGTAGTCGTTGCTTTCAAATATATTATGTCACAGCTGCATTGTTCATAAGACTGTTAAACGACGTTTAAGCAATGAAATGACTCGTTTGAATTTAATCCGCGGTTGATAAATTAATGTTATTGACAATTTAATTAAGGCTCTATTATAAAAAAATAAAAATCATTTATCAAACAATTTGTTGGTTAGGTACAAACAAGTCACATTTGGATCCCAAACTAGGACAGCTTCCTTAATGAAACAATTATAACATAACTATAGCATAATATTAACTTAAACAATAATTTGTTTAATCTAAGGCTACGGGAAAATACTCACTGCGTATGAATACCTATAATATGCAGATTGCAGATAATTTCTCCTTCCCTAAATAACTTAAAAATACGTTAAAGTATCGAATAGAACGTTTAATTTTTATAACAAAACAAATATAAATCATTATCTCACATTTTTCATTTATATATTTTAGCTATTATGATAAACTTATATTAGTACTAGTGGTCCGCCCCGGCTTCGCCCGTGGTACCTACATGTTTAAACTATCCTACCTCTCAAGTTGGATCGAACTGCACTTGGCGTGCGAATTTTATTATAATCGGTTAAGTGGTTTAGGAGTCCATTGAGGACAAACATTGTGACACGAGATTTATATATATCAAGATGGTACAAAGAATATTAGGTTAAAATTTTTATTCAAAATATAAAGAATATAAAACACTGTTACAAATATAAACGAGGCGTGAGCATTTTACTTTCCGTGGAAATGGACGATTCTCGCAGATAAAGTGTAGTTTTTACACGAACGTTAAAAACATCGAGATAGAATGTAAAATGAGATAAATTTTGCATATTGATGCATCAATAATTTAGATCGTGATTGACGCTGTGCCGATAATAATGATATCTGTCCAGGTGAAACGTTGTTATTTGAAATAGCTATGTTGAATTGAATGCAAATTATAATTTGACTCATATTATAGTGGATAGTTGACTGTTGTCGAATGTCATTTGTTAAAAAATTGAAATGCGTTCGCGTCATTGAAATACAAAGTTCTCTTCACGTTCCAGATTAATTTCAAATCATTATTTTATCTATAATCTATTTCATATAATTAGAGACAAAATCGAAACACCTTCTTTGAATAATATAATAGGTATTTGTATAGCGGAGTATATATTCGTTTACCTATAAAACAAAATTGCTCGTAACAGCGTCAAAGAACTGTAAACGGTTGTTAACAATTTTTTTGCCATTTAACTCCGACTGAAGCATGCGTGTTATTATTCGCTTTGTCAAAAATAATTGAATGACAACGGAGCTCAGGTTTCTAGTGTGTTTCTAGTTACTTGTTTTGTTAACAGATTGCATTTTTATGTTCAGAAATAAAATGTAAAAGCGAAGTGCAGTGCCAGTAGTAAAAGCATACGGCTTGCACTAGGAATAACTCAGAAGTACACAATCTACACATAACACTAACATTTTCGTTTTTACTTTGAACCTACACTTTTTATCTATCTAGCCCTCATAAACGAATAAACTTTTAATGTAGGTACATACCTAATATAAACACAAATAATGCAAAGAGGCTGATTGTTAGGAAATTTAAATAAAATTTTGTAATACCTAGTCCTTCAATTCATATCTATTATAAGTGTCCATTTTACAGCACAAAGGCTACCAAACGCGAATTATTTATTAAATTTCGATATCGAAAAATAACGTCGCGCAAAACGGCCTTACATGTGTTGCATTAAAATTGAATGTAATGTATTAACAAAATGCTGACGCCATACTGGATGTAATCGTTGTAGCATGAAATCCCAACAGGAAATCTGAATGAAGCTTTAATACATGTGTAGATAATTAAATTTAATGTAATTGGATAACATGGATTTGGTACACGTCGGTCATCGGATTATGCTTGTCCGAGGTTTATTTTTCGCTACGATTAACATTAATAAAGAAAAGAAATAGTTCAAATGGATTCCTATAGCTTAATATCATTAGACTATAGTTTTCGTCGGTTGTACAAGATTGATGATGATTTTAAAGGATTTCAGTTTTTTTATCACTGCTAAGTTTGCTAAGAAATGGTTACAGATAATTTAAGTATTAAAAAGCTAAGTAGTGAAAATACGCGTATTATAGGAAATACATATAATGTAGAATGTAGATTTCTAGGTTCTTATCTTGTGTCAGTGTGAATTAAATATTTCAATGGAAATGCGAAGCAATTTGTGCGCTAAATCTCTTCATACGAAAACTGTTTAACAGATATTATGCTATAATTTGACCTCTACCCGTGAACAATTTGTCGTTGTCGAGTTCAACTATATGACGTCGTCTGAGTTTCATAATAATTAAATTAACATGATATGTCATGCTGTTAATTTAGAACAAGATATCCTCCCGCGACTTCGCCAGCGTTTTCATAGAAAAACCCCCATAGTTCCTATGCCTATGTCTTATTCTGGGTCTTCAGCTACCTACATACCAAATTTCATTGTAATCGGTTCAGTAGTATTTGCGTGAAAGAGTAACAAACATCCAACATATAGATGTCCTCCTCACAAACTTACGCATTTAAAATATTAGTAGGATGTTATCAAATTTGATATTCTCTTAACAATTAAGGTCACTAGATATTGATAAATGCACATTGTGTATTCTCTCGATTTCTAGAAATGGAAACGGTCTACTATATGCTTTTCTATAAATTAAACGTTATATAGTCAGGAAAATAATTAATAGGCTAGGAAAGTGTATCAACAAAACGGCGCTGTAGAGCTCTGACATGCATGCAAGAGTCATGAAGCTTTGCAGCTGCAACTAGACAAAGGAACTCTTTGTTAGAAAATTAATTTAAACAGGAACTTTTCACTAGTTTAAATATTCTTGAAAGTATTTTGAATTTGTTATTTTTGGTAACAAATATTATTTCCATATAATTATTAATTGTAATTATTACTTATATAGAAATAATATTTACAATTAACAGCAATTAATTGTAATTAGGTCTGCATAATTGTGACAATTGATATAATAATATTATGTAAGATCGATTAGCTTCGTCCACATTAAATGGGATTTGACACCCATAACCATTTATCTATTTCTAAAATAATTAGAACATTTGCAATCTGTCTATGAACTTCTCGAAAAATCGATCCAACAATTTCGTAGACGAGGCAAAATAAACAAGAGGGTGCGAAAATGTCAATAACTATTGTATTGTTACAGCGTAGATAGCTCAAACTAAGCGAAAATAATTTTAATTGCTCCTCCACAAGCACGCTAACGATCCGTTGATAGTAATTAATTGTATTTCTGCTTGAAATATGTACAATTTTCCACTCATAGCCTCTGTTCAAAGCCTGACCAGCGTTCCCGTGAGGGCTGTCCACTGTGAGGGATTTATCGCGACTGTGACAGTAGCAGCTTTGTTCTCCGTAGTATTTATTCTTTAAACAATTGCTCTCGGTTTTCTGAAATTGCTTGCACACTATCATTTACTCGTGAATTGTATTAAGCGTATTAAAAATATAGCGTGGTATTCCCTTGAAATAGAGCTTGGTTATATAGTGGCAAAGTGTGTTTGAAATAAAATATGTTTTTTCAATTATACCAAGTGCCTTCTCTATATTTGATACACAAATTCTGAGAACCCTGAAATCAGTTTACTAGTTCCATCCTGGGAATCCATCCATGCCAGGAAACAAATAGATTGTTATTTTGTACAACACTCTTCTTCACGACATTGATCCATCTGACCGACGTTCTGGGTTTGACTCGTTTAATTAAAGATCCACGCGAATTCGTCATTTTGAAAAATTTAAATATAAACATACTTATTACTTATCCTTCTTTGTCACATTTGTATTATTAGTGGGATTATTGAGAATTCGATTTACTGTTATTTACCAATTAACCCCATTGAATATCAGTCATTTAAACTAACAATATAAATAATTAATATAATAGAGTAAATATAAATATACAGTAAGTATAAATATAATTATGTAGTCAATAGTCAGTTTTTGTTTTCTAATTCTACCTTCAAACCAATTATCTACTGCTTTCACTAATCATTTTAATTTGCTACATTTGGTACCTACTCTCGATCAATAACTCAAAAATCTAATACATTTACGACGAGAGAGACAAAGTCTCCAGAATTTAATCTCTAAAGTAAGCACCTATGTATCTTTGTATTCTGTAATCTTCGGTATTACAACTACATATTTTCATAATGTATCACATAGGTACATAAAATTTTCAATAAATATTACAATTCGTAGTCGTAGGTAAAAAGTTTCAAAATATTTATTTATGTATTGTTACTCAGTTTTGTTAAGAATCAAGGTAATCTTTACTTAGCTAAGTGTGTTTATATGCAGGCTGTCTACATGGAATGAAACCCTCGTCACTTTGATGTCGTTCTCTCCAACCCACTCGATTTATTTCTGTAATAAAACTAATAAATAACTTCCTATTTTGATATTAACAGTACAGAACATTCTAATTAGTACAAACAAATGCACATTAAAACTTTAATTACTCATGTTCTTAACAATTTTCAATCTTTAAACAACAAGAAGTAATCTTTATAAAGACAACGCAGAGACATCGATATTTTTTACAGTATGTTTCATCACATATATGACCTTTATATTGTTGTATTGAAATAATTTTCTATTCCTTATGCATTTCATTTAGTAACATAATACATTTATTGTCCAAGCCAGATATTACCAATATTGCAGTTCGTGGAAAAATATATCTCTTTTCTAAATTATTATTTTCTATCAAACCCATACTGAGAAACGAGTAATATTTCTCATCATTCACTTATTATTTACAGACAAAACAAAGTCACAATAAGTTAATCTCCATTCTACATTCCCTCAAACCGTTTTGTATACAATTCTCTTGTTTCGTTCCATTTTCTTCGTTCACGCAAATCAAATAAATTTACGCAAATCGAAATGCGAACTTTACTCGTTTATTTTAGAACTGTTTCTTGATTTATATTGCGGCTGTAAGAGTTTGTTTTCACTTGCCTTCAATAATAAAACGTTTACGTGGTTTCGAATTGCATTTGAAATTGTTTTTTTTTTTTATATTTACAGGAATTGGAAACATTATTCAGATGACACATAATCTAAATCATATAAAATAAAATGTAAAATTATACAAAATTGCTTCAATACTAACTATTAAATAACCTTTTGATTTATAATCTTAATAAACGGATAATCCATGCGTGTATACAGTATAATTATATCTATATCGTATCCTATGATTGTTATTCATGTGTATCATTGATAATTGCAAATTGATTAATAATTTCCTTTAATAATGGGTTTATACGGAAGCGGGGGGTGATAATTGCAGTCGCTCCAATATATGAAGCTGCGTTAGGCGCCAGGAATCAATCAATACACGCTACAATTAAGCTCGTTGATTAATTCCGTACACGTATGACTTAAATATTACTATAATTAATGCATCTTGAATTAGTCGTAAACTACGTTCATTGATTAATAGAATATGCACTATTACTTGGCTGGGTAGTAGGATAAAAATTTCGTTATTGCAATACTTAAGATCCGTAATATTATTATCATTTTTATATCGCACGTTATTTATATGGCGCGATCCTCACGACTTAGGTAATCTCTTGCTTGCGCTATACTAAATAAATTGGATTAGTAGGAGTATATTATGTTCCCAACGCTGTGAAAAGAATTATTGAATGTACCATATTCATAAATTTGATATCGTTAAGACTTTCAGAATAAGAGTAATAATAACGCATTATAATCGAATGGGAATATTTTAATGGAGTCGATATTACGTTGTAGGAATTGTTTCGTCCATTACCTATATAATCTGCCTATTCTAACAACGGAATTAAAAAAAATATAATTATTGCGTTCGGGCGGTTGAAATCTGCACTTGATTGTGTTGTTTCAATGTAACCGAATAATAATTAATGAACCCTTTCCAGGCACAAGTAATTAAGCAGCCGACGAGCGTCACTTCCAAACGTAGGCATCATGTTATTTTTTTGCTTGGCTTTCCACAACCCTTATTAGAAAGATTATTTGAAAAATGCTTATTTATTACATTTTTTATGTGTGATCTCTTTATATTATCATACGCGAATCTAATAAATAAAATATTTATAATAAAATTACTCCATCTTATTGCTCATTCAGTATTTATTTTTGACTAGCTGTGCCCAGCAATCTTACCCGCTCCGCTCCTGTTGGTCTGCGTGATGATATAAAGCCTATAAACTTCTTGCCGACTTCCTCGATAAAAGGGCTATCTAACGAAAGAATTTTTCAAATCAGACCAGTAGTTCCTGAGATTAGTGCGTTCAAACAAACAAATTATTCAACTTTATAATAAATTAGTACCTATAGATTGAACATCCATACCAATATAATAATACCTACACAACATTTGCTTTGTATTATACCTTGAAATATAATAAATATACATTTATACCCAAGTAAATTGAAACAGTAACAATATAATAAAGAAACTCTGAAGAGCTCTTCTAACAATGTGTACTTTTCCGGTAAGAAAACCCACCTGTGACGTTTAAAATATCATCAAGAAGACGTCGTCGTCTAGGAGATAACTTTCAACGTGAAATTTACGGGTGAAGATTAATTTAAGTGCTTTTTTTTCTACTTTTATTTTAAAATCTTTATGTTACAACTTACAAACATTTTCAGTAATTGTATTCATTTACACGGTATAAGGTACTCAAAAGTTAAATACATCATGTTGGGCTAATTATCTTTAAATTAAAATATATCAGTGGATTAGTGTTATCAATGAATTGAATATTGTTCCTTCCGTGATTCCTTCGCTTTTATAGTTGTTTTGAATGAAAGAGCCGCAGGACGAAAAGCTGTCAGAACTGGAGGGTGGTTTGGTAATAATTCACTGTCGGTAGTTCTAACAGTTTTTAATAAACCAGTCAGACTCCACACTCGTTGTTTCATTGACGTTCCATTGGCGACGAGTCGGAACTACGCGTGACGTGAGTGTTGTGAACATGCCTATAGGGAAATTGGAGCCGTTTGATGTTAACTCCAAACAATGGCCAGCATATATTCGCCGTGTGAGACAATTCTTATTGTTGAACGAAATCAGAAATGAATTGCAAGTGCCATTACTAATTACTGTTGTTGGAGAGACAACATATGCACTAATGTGCGATTTATGTTCGCCGGAGCATCCTGAATCAAAGTCGTTTGAAGAGCTCGTTGACCTCGTGAGACAACACCTAGAACCACAGCGTTCTGAGATAGCCGAGCGCCATGTTTTTCGCTTACGTCGACAACTCGTCGGCGAGCCGCTCACAGAATATTTACATAATTTAAAACATTTGGCGACTACGTGCAATTTCGGCAGCAATTTAGAAGAGAATTTACGTGACCAGTTCGTTTCTGGATTGGCGAGTGAGGCGATGCGATCGCGAATTTTTGCCGAAAAAGACATAAATTATAAACAGGCCGTGGAGCTGGCTCTGGCCTTGGAGGCGGCGGAACGACACGCTGAGGTGAGCGCAGCCCCGAGCGCAGCAGGCGTGGGCGGCGGCAGCGGGTCGGCGGCGGGCGAAGGCCTGCACCAGGCGAGCGTACGGCGCTCGCAGCTTCGCGGGGCCGCGCGCCCGCCCGCGCAGCATGGCGGCGGCGGGAGCGGCGCGGGCGGCGGGGCCGGCGGCACCGGCCGCTGCTGGCGGTGTGGGAGGCCGCACCGGCCGGATAAGTGCCGGTTTGCTAATTATAATTGTGATGAGTGTGGTGTGCGTGGCCATTTAAAAAATATGTGTAAATCAGTGAGTGGCAAAGGGCGGGCGAACGCCCGACATAATTACGTGAGTGACGATGAGCGAGACGAGGAATTTTTCAACATCCAAGTGGACGGTACAGGTGACCAACCTTATTTAGTTATGGTTAAAGTGGATGGACGTCCAATCGAGTTCGAAGTCGATACCGGCAGCCGAATTTCGACCATAAGCGAAGATTTTTTTAGGCGTAATTTTTGTAATAAAACTGTATTATCTAATAATATAAACATACGCAGTTATGTCGGTTCGACGATAAACTCGCTTGGATTTATTAATGTAAATGTAACCCTCGGTAAGGTCTCCGTGTATAATTGTAAACTTTATGTAATTAAGAACGGGGGACGTCCTTTGTTAGGCAGAGAGTGGGTACGCGCTCTTGGAGTTAAAAATATAGCCATAGATTTACCTGTATCCTTATCGGTGGGGTCCGCCCCCTAGGGCCCTGGCAAAGGGTTCATGCGGATTTTGCTGAATGTGGGGGTGTAAAATATTTTATATTAGTTGACGCTTTCTCGAAATGGATTGAGGTAATTGCAATGAAACGAACAGACACTGAATCCACGGTGTCAGTGTTGAGGTCTATCTTTGCTAGATTCGGATTACCGTCACAGCTAGTTACTGATAATGGCCCCCCGTTCTCGTCTATAGATTTTAAAACTTACTGTAATAAAAATTGTATACAACATGTAACGTCGGCACCGTACAGACCACAAGGTAATGGGGCCGCGGAGAACGCGGTTAAGACGGTAAAGAAGGTAATTAAAAGGGCTATTTATGAAGGCGAAAATATTTCTAAAGCACTGTCGAAGTTTTTATTTCAATATCGTAACGTGGAGCACGCCACGACTAAAGTTTCGCCGGCCGTAGCGCTTTTAGGCCACCGTCTGCGCGGTCGCTTAGACGCGTTACGTCCGGACGTCGCTGCAGAGGTGCGCACGGCACAGCAGCGGCAGATGGCTAACAAGGGAGGTCAGGATAGGAATTTCGAGAACGGGGATCCCGTACTTGTACGTAGTTATTCCAGTAAGTCGCCTAAATGGGTCGAGGGTAATGTGACGCAAAAGACCGGCCCTGTTTCTTATAAGGTGAAGGTTGATGACGGGGTCGAATGGCGTAGGCATCAAGATCAAATTATTTCACTGGATAGCGGGAACCGTAAAAGTCGATTCTCTTTATCCCGGCCGAATTTGAATAAATCGACTGATTGTGCCCCCGCAAGCTATGGTGCTGACGGGACATGTGCTGATGTGGCGGAGGAGGAGGAGGCGGACCAGGACGCGACCGATAAGGATACAGGTAAATCGACCGCAAATTCAGTCACGCGCTCCCCCACCCCTCCTCCTGACGGTGCATCCGCTCGAGCTGTACGAGCTTACGAGCGTTCTCGTAAGTTGTTTAGTAACGAGTAAAAAAAAAATTAAAATGTTAAGTTTGTTAAGTTCTTGTTATTTAAAGTTGTATTTTGTATTCTAATATGTATGTATTTTAAAGAGGGGAAAAATGGAGGGTGGTTTGGTAATAATTCACTGTCGGTAGTTCTAACAGTTTTTAATAAACCAGTCAGACTCCACACTCGTTGTTTCATTGACGTTCCAAGAACGAGCAAAGCAACTTCGCGATTTGCGTATTCCAATATGTCTGCTAACTTTGAATATAATGAAATAACAATATAAATTAAATAACTTCACGATAAAAACGTGGAAGTCGTATAAAACACGCGACAGTACAATTAAACAAAGCTAGAACAATGCGTGGAATTAAATGCCGTGAAAATATTATGATATTAAATAACTAGTCACGTCCCACTCGCGCGATTAATAATAGGAAAAACTTTTTAATAACTTTCCCAACAATTTTGCTTGAAAAGGTTATTAAAAATAGCGCTGCATTATAAACGCTAGAGGTGCAATGTAGGTATCGGTATTTATGTGTGGGTTTTTAAGTTTTCAACCTTTTGTTGTTACACTTCACATACAATATTCTATATTGTACAAGGACGCAGTGTACACTTTTAAGTTCAACGAACTTAAATACAATACGATAATGTGCGGTCTTTTTTTATCTCTACTTATTTGATGATGGAAAACATTTGTATGCAGAACGGCCTACGGCCTACGCTGTAAACATGTTGTCCACCAAGCTGCAGGCGGCAAGTTAATTGAAAAATAATTGATAGTACGTACTGCAATTTGAAACGAACCTTTTAGTAAATAATTAATACTTGTATAAACAGGATTGTCGTAGTATAAATACATTGTTTAACGAACAATTTCACACCTGGTTCCTGAATGCCTGCTCTCTACAGGTGCTCTTAGCTGAGGAGATGCAAATTCCAGGCAGATCTTCCCGTACTCTAGAATCTAGATAATTAAGGCATTGCATTATAATATATAAGGTACGTGAAATGTCATGCCTAGTGTTTATAACATTTAGTTCGATGATTATAATTTGATAATTATTTGTATGGAATTTTATTTGCAATTATTATTTAATTGAAACACTGCTGTTACACATATCCAATATTTATTTGAGTACCTACTAAAACAGTATTTCTAATAAACTATTTTATAAATTCAACATTCCACACCCACACTATAAGTAAATAGATTGTTTTTAAGTAAAATAAATCCAACTAACCTATATACATATATGGGTACTTTTAAATAGAGAAATAAAATAGAAACCAAAAATCCGAATATATTTATCAAAAATGCACATAAATAAAGATCAGATATCAAAGTCTTGAAAGCCGAGTGGATGTTGAGTTTTATGAGCGATCCTCGCCGGTTGAATGCGCGGCGCAATCGATATGCGGCGGCCGACAGCTGGCGAGCTGTCCTCCGCGCGAGTGCCCGGCATTATCGAGAATCGCCTGTAATAAAATGCACTTGGCTTATACTGAAATACACAATATATCTGTAGTATGTGATCCTGATATATTAGTTGATATGTATCTCTGAAGCATGGAATCTGGAGAGGACAAATCATATCGAGACGCTTGTCGTAAAATACCTACATGTCTTTTTGAAGGTTCGAGGAATGTTTGGAGGATAAATCGTACCAGTCGTTATCGAAAAACGTTTGTTATAAAATGCACTTGCTTTAAATAGAGGTTTTTTTGAAACTTAAAGGAACGTATAGGCGACTAATTGTCGAAATCGAACGAATCGAACATCGGGCAAATTAAGGTTGAACCTACGGTATGCAATATAATTAAATATTTTATAGAATAAAACTTTCGTAATCTCACTTTAATTAGTGACATTGATGATTGAACACACATACAAAAAAGTATATAAAACATTACTCCCTTTATTAATTAAAAGTATCGCAAACATAAATTCCATGAAATGCCTATAAATCATGAGCATTTAATGAAAAATTAATTGCCTTTTTGCGGGTGATGCCTTTACAGTCAGAACAGTCAAGATTAAATACACGGTATAAAATATCAATTTCGATGAAAATTTTTGGTAAACACAAGCAGATCATTTAATTATACTTTTGGCAATGAAATTCTGTCAAATGGAATTTTTGTGGTTAATTATTGCACGCTATAATATACTCGTAGAGCGTTGATCGTACGCGTAATATTTCAACAGATTTGTACTTAAGAAGCTACGGAAAAAAGTTAACTGCCTGTGTTCTATTCATTAAGACAGAAGTAATTAAAGAAAATTCAAGCCTTCGGGCGTCTGGAATAACTTTTATTTTTACTAATCAAATAAACAAAAACACAAAGATTTTTTGATCTAATCAGTTGAATCAAAATATTGTTTTTTTTAACAACTTTCACGTAAAATGTATAACTAAGTATTGAGCGTTATGTTTTATACTACATATAATCCTACGAAAAAAATAACAGCTACCTACACTGCGTATAAAAAATTACGGCATTTGAATAACATTGGAGGTGAAAATATCGAAAGAGAGAAATTTTATGCGTAGATACACAAAAGTATACCTATATTTTCGCCTCCCAATAGAATCTTCCGTTCTAATACGGGAAAATCAAAGATAGACAGAATAGACATTTTATGTGATGTAAAATAAAACAAATTTCGATGAAAATTATTTCTTTCTTTCTTTCTTTCAAATATCCGAAATTTACCAACAAAATTAAAATTCAAATCTTTTTATTTCCATTGAAATTGGAATTGTTTTCAAGTTTTTAAACATTTAAGTTAACAAATGGGTTACGTGACTCGTACGATTAAATAGGAAATTCTAGTTAAACTGGTGTCGATATATATCTGGCAATTAGACTTGGCCTTGTAGGGTTAAACAGACTTCAAAAAAGAGCGTGTGTACGCGAGCACACGTGTCAGAAGTGAAACTTCGATAAGATTCAAAGACACCAAAATCGTCGCCTTCATGACGCGACCTTAAAATTTTACCCTCAACGCTCCTAAAGAACTTTCACTTCAATATAATTAAGCAGTAACTTTTATGAAAGTAATTTGAGACTGACTGATGTTACAGCGATATACACATTAAAAGCACTCTATGTACAAAGATGTAATGCAAGGTTAGTGATGCATCAATAACGCTTACTTAGTTCACGTCGTATCAGACATTGCATTAACTTTAATGTCTCTAAATATGTATAAATTGCTATTGATGTACATAATATTATGATGTTACATAGGAACCTATATATTATGATCAGTAGGTACCTACCTATGAAAAAATATACTTAACAAACCTGCATTATATTGCGAACAATCATACGAACAATATATTTTGAGCTTGCTCTAGATTCTAGAACATTCCGACACCAAAAAGTAATTGCACCAAACAATAAGGAAAAGGATGCCTTCACGGGCCCGCTTGCGTTCAGTATAAAACTAAATCAATATGTGCTGAAGGTTTAACAATGTCAGGGCAAAGTGTCACCTTGAAGCGGGTATGACAGACATTTTTCTAAAGAGGTGTTCGGCTGCGAGCCTCAGGTCATCGTCCTGCATCAAACTGACCATCGCCTTCTCCCGCTTCTCCAATATTGCGTCACTTGAAGCAATTTCACCTTCCAACGAAATATTAACGCACTGCAAGAATTAATATTAAACTTCTAAAATGTTATCTAATATTTTAGTTTTTCTCACTATTTTTTACCCGTTATTGAAAACTTTCGCAGAAAATTGCAGCGAATAACGAAAGAAACGAGAGCGGAAAAAATCGCAACACAAGTATCTCTCTTGAACTATTTTCATTTAATTTTATCATGTTTACGATATTGGAGGTATAGCGTAGGTATGAAATTTTATATTTTTTATTGAAAACAGAATGTAGTAAAAAAGGCAGATGTGAAACGTACGGAATCATAATTTCTATAGGGAACTAGAGGTCCGCCCCGGCTTCGCCCCTGGTTTCTCGGGTATCAAAATATCTCCATACCAAATTTCATGCAAATTGGTTCAGTAGTTTAGGCGTGATTGAGTAACAGACAGACAGACAGAGTTACTTTCGCATTTATAATATTAAGTACGGATTAATTTTATATAAGGGGTTTGACATACTAGCTTATAATAAGTTATTAACATAAAGGCTTTGTTATTTTCCCATTCATATTAAAGACTGTTCATAATTAATAAGTATCAAAGCACCCCAACGAAAATTTTTATTAAAACAAAAGCGAGGCCATAGAAATATCGATAATGAGGAAAATGATACCGTATCGAAAAACGCGGCGACATCATGATACCCATAGGCTCGGGCTAATCCTGCCCCCTCGATGAGAGTGGCCCTTGTCTCTGGTCGATTATTTTGTAGCAAGTGGCAGCGTGCCAGGAGAAACGTTGTGTTGAGCAACCAAATTCGTTGATTGGAAGACCTTGCTTCTGTGTAAAATAACATATTTTTGTAAGCTTGATGTTAGGAGAAGAATTATTGCATTTAAGAGTTATTTTCATAACTTGGTTTATTCCCACTTTACAGATTCGCTCTCCCTATTACGATAAATTGTATCGTAGGTATGTATGTACCTATAGGTATCTAATATAAATATCAATAAATGTCGTATAAAAAAATTATATTAAGATCGTTATTGAATATAATCTTTAGACGAGCATCCAATTGATGAAAAACACTTGAATTTCCGTATCAAAGACGTCGTTTACGTAAACAGAACCTTTCGCCAGCGAATAGGCGTCATTATTAGCAAACCTTTGTTTCTGACGTTTTTCCTAGCCATTGATTAGGACGGTGAAGATTATTTGCCTCATATTTTCGCCATTGTATATTAATACAAATTGATTCTTCCAATCAGACTCATTCAATAGAGTTTACTGACGTGATTTACGATACAATAATTAATTTGCCCCTGATTTACCTGATATAAAAAACCGGCATATACAGGTAATACAGGCAATTAATTACTCGGTAAATATAGCTTTCTCGTGGTATATCCGTATATACACTTTACAATGTAATTTTGTATTATTATAAAAAGATTACCTGTTTGGCATTTAAGTGCGAAGAATTTGGCCCTATGAGCCTGTTTGGTATCAGCATGCAGGCGGGACAGTTCATGCAAGATATAACAACGCTCCCATGCACGCGTGCTTTGTGATAATGCACGTTCCAATGTACGCAAACGACGTCTAAAACCATGATTTATATTAGTGTAATATTTAAATACAATTCACCTAGTTCGTTATAATAAAATAATAAAAAAATAATCTATATACATTGTATTTGGTGAGTGAACAATGTATTTAATTTATACATATACAATTTTGTATAGACTTATGATTAAAGAATATAATATTTTATTGACTGTTTGTTTTCTTCGAATGAGTGATGAAGATAGGAAAGGGCAGATATTAAAATTGTCACTGCTGAGCATTGATACGCTGTAAGTGTTTTAATTTCTAAATAAGGTCGACCTTTCTGTATACGATGTTAATTTGTGTCAATCTGAGATAAAATAAATCCAGGTTATAAAGAAAAAATAACGCAAAATATTCTAGAATAAATTCTTCGGATTATCTTTTGTACTCTTTGTAGCTTTATCTATTTTAATACTAAGGTTACCAGTCTAATTATGCTAAGACAAGCTTAACTACCGCGTCTCAATTCATTCTAGAGTGAAATATAAGCTAAGATTTTTTTATTCCGGATTTCGCTCGACTTCTTGCGAACCAGTTTACAAGAAAGTTGTTATGAATAAATTTACTAATTGAATATTAATTATTGGGCTGAATTTTCGTTTTAGTTTTGGTTGAAAACATAATTTGGGTTAAAGATCTAACATAAAACAACAAAATCTTCCGACTTTAAAATATTGAATAATTCATAAAGTTTAATAATAATTTGGTTATTTTATTATTTAAAGCATTAGAAAATAATGTGTATTTTATTATATGCTCTATTTTATTTTAAAGTTAATTTTAAATTTCAGCAACATTTATAAAGAAAATTAGTAGGTACTGCAAATAGTTCGATACAATCCTCAATACAATCACTATACCTTAATCTTAATTATTGTAAATATTAACTTTAATCTTTATATATAAAATTCTCGTGTCACAATGTTAGTCTGCATACTCCTCCGAAACGGGTGGACCGATTCTCATGAAATTTTCTGTGCATATCGGGTAAGTCTGAGAATCGGCCAACATCTATTTTTCATATGTACCACGGGCGAAGCCGGGGCGGACCGCTAGTCTTATATATAAAATTCTCGTGTCACAATGTTAGTCTGCATACTCCTCCGAAACGGGTGGACCGATTCTCATGAAATTTACTGTGCATATCGGGTAAGTCTGAGAATCGGCCAACATCTATTTTTCATATGTACCACGGGCGAAGCCGGGGCGGACCGCTAGTATCATATGAAATCGTACGTTACAACACAATATTTTCTAGCATAGTGTAACGAACAACTTTTTGCATTCTTCACTATTTCGCCTGTAAAATGTAAAACGATCCAATCATTTACTTTGCATCGCGCGGTGGCGCGGGGGGGCGGACTCGCAAGATCGAATCGTGACTCGGTTCACGAGATATCGCAATCCCCAGCAGTATAAAGGCTCTTTTTTCGCGATCTGCCTCACTCATTTCTTCCCTGACACGTTTCTGTGAATAAAATATCGACATTCAGATACACGTTCGATGAAAAAACTTCAGGAAATTGGCGTGCACATCGAGACATTTGCAAATTATTCGATTCTCATTCAAACATTAATAAAGCGAAACAGGAAATGTATTTCCCATTCAGACTGCTCTTCAGTTGGAATCTGCTTTTCAGTTGGATTAAAATAATGATTCTCCTGCCTATTTTATTTTATTCCTACCTGATCAAGAAATGCATTTGCGACGATTTCTTGCAATTTTTGGATAAATTTATCTTTTCCGGGCAATAAATTCGCTGGTTTTCTTAAAATTTGTTCCAATGCAAATTCAGCTGTTTCCAGACATTTTGCAGTATTGCGTTCTTCATACACTGCTTGAGTTGCTCTGACTAGTCGTTCAGCATCAGTAATGTGCTGTTTTTGAGCATTACCAAGTCTTTCTTTTCGAGCTCTCGATAATCTTTCTCGGGCTTCGGCTTCGGCTGCCCGCGCGGCGTAAAGTGGTCTACGCTCTCGAAGAACTTCCTGGATAATAAAACATTAAATTCTTAGTACCCATCACTAATTGGTTTCACAGACTCTTGTTACTGTTTTATCAGACTATCTTTATGAATTTATACATGAAAATATGATTTTATTTAATATTAACGCCTTCATAAAATTTATTTGAAAACGTTACTAACCTAAATACAAATAACAAAGTAAGCTGTTTTTGTGTAAATATTATCTCTTATAAATATAAATAATTGTGTAGAGATACACAAAAGACAACGTACAAACATTATATTATTATCTATTTTTGGTCCCATTATGAATTTCCAACCCCTAAGTACTTCATTGTTAAACAAAATCTAGTTCCTAAAATACATATTTAGCAGGGAGATAATTAAAAGAAAAAAGTAACCTGGTAGGCAAGATTTTTGATACCAGATTCATGAAGAATATGCAGCAGGTCTATGAAAAATATTTGTCCCAACATACCTGTCGCTTTTCCACATCAGCCAAAGCTTTATTTGCTAATTCCCTTAATTTCTGTGAGCCTTGTCTATTAGCTGAATGCAGACGCTCATCCTTACATAGCTGAGTGAGAAAGTATTTGTCATGGGCCATTTGTTCCAAGTACTTAGACGCCATTAAGCGAGATATTCGTTCGGCTTTTTGCTTTTCTACACGAGACATTTCTTCAACCTTCACATTGAAACAGTAATTTTAAGATACTTATTCTTAACAATAGAAGTGGGAATCAATAAAATATTAGCAGTATTTATTCGCAAGCGATAAGCAACGAACTATAAACTTAAGAACTAAAAAGTTGTTCTAGAAATAGGTACCTAAATTTCGAAATATTTTTAAGAAACTTTTCTTGAGACTTATCTACTTCACCTCATTTATTTACTTAGAATAAGAAGATGTAGTAAAGAGGCAAGATATAACGAGTTAGTTAAAATGATTGGAACACGTTGGATACAGTAAAAGTCACATAAACTTAATAAACAAAAGTTACATACGCGTTGTGTTTGCTGTGGCTGCAATCTAAGTCTACGAGTTGGTACATTTCGCACAATGCCATCTGCTGAATCCTTCTTTAGTTCGATTTGTTTTGAATACTTTCGTACGCAAGACAAAACTTTGGTCGCACTTTTGCCTGTGCATTCTCGGACCTTAAAAAGGTATTTTATATACTGGATGATATTGTGATATTAAATATATTGATGTACCTATTATAAGGATAATTATATTTACTTCGAACGAATAGGAATCCAAAAAACTATAATATTATACTTTTCTAGGTAATGTTCATTACTTGAATAAAAATAAATGATATATCAGTAACAGAGAATATACGAATAAAAAGATTTATTTTCATGACACACCAACTACTAATTAAATGTTTGCTATTGTTGCTCACTAGCCTCGAACAAACAATGTAATGGTTAATTATTTCTACGAAATTTATTAACTTCTATTTCTCCTTATTTGGTTTTTGTGTCTATCAAATAGAATATTTAGGTATTTTGGTAGAGCTGAGTCATGTTTCAGTGGTAAAACAGCTATTAGTATAAAACTTTTTACGTGTTTTTTAATATATAGGTACTTACCTTCAACTAGCTGTGCCTCGCGGTTTTACCCGCAGTGCTCCGCTCCTAGCCTTTCTCGATAAATGGGCTATCTAACACCGGACCAGTAGTTCCTGATATGCTTATATCAGGAACTACTTCAAACAAACAAAAAAACAAACTTTTCAGCTTTATAATATTAGTATAGATAATATTTACATTATATCTAGAACAGACTTATGTATTTTTGTGTTTTTATGTTACTGAAGAAATTAGAATTACTCTATTGAAAAATTAAGGAGGGATCTTATCGGCCAGCCTATCGAGGTGACTGGTAGAGGATAGTCAACTCGATAGGCTGGCCGGTAAGACCCCGATTGATGTCGTCGAGAAGTTGTATATTTATAGCGAAACATTTCATACGCGCGATTTAGGGCAATATCTTGCTACATATGTTAGAATATATTATGATACCGTTTCTTCAGCACACTGGGTACATTCCGCGAAGTTCGGGGGATACTTCCGAAGCATTTGTCCCCTACACGCGAGGAGGAACGCCCTCTCAAATGCACACTTCTCATAATTCGTTTGCGCCCGTATCTGGAGTGCCGTCGGGTTATCTGGTTCGAGTTCTGTTAAAGTTTTATTCGAAAATTAATTACAACGTACCTTACATTCTGTGTTTTCGTTCTATTCCTTTGTCACAAACTCGGAACGATGCGTTCAGTATAATTTACTCTACGTAAGATGGCTTAACTTTCGTGAAAACATATTGCTTTAAAAATATTCATGTGTACATAAATAAGTAAAATATTTTGAATAAACAAGCACGGCCCTTTTCGATTTTAACTAAAATTGAGGTATATATTTTATTTAGCTCATGAATTGTATCAATATTTTCATATTAACCTATTTATTGTGAAAATATTGATACAAAATACGTTACAGTACATTTGTTATCTAAACATTGGCTTAATTCAACATATGGATGGAAAATTAAAATTTGTTTATTATCCATATCCATATCATAGACCAATTTCTCTAAAGTACTACTACTAATACTATATTCTATTTGTGAGGAATAAAGTATATGATCACCAGCTGCGCGGGCCGCATCAGCTAATGCATCGGCATAATGCGTCGCTTTGGCTCGGGCCAAACTCCTTCCGAGCAGAGATCGTACGTCGCCATTCTAAAACACATTGAAACGTATTAAATACACCCTATTTGTATCACTCTAGACTAGCAACCCTTTTTAAAATCTATTGACTTCTGAAACGCTACCTTTACCAAATGAAATAAAATAGTTGAGTCATGACTTTTTTACATTTTAATATCCTCTCTCCCAACTTCGACAACTGACTCCAAACCTTTATTTTTCAAACGATGAACAATATACAAAGTACAAACGGACACATTTTAATAATATGTCAAGCTATTTTAGTATTGCTCAATTTTTTTTTTATTAAACTCGCCAGGATAAATCCCCCCTTTGAGGTCTGACGAAATGAAATTTGGCATGTCTTTCCATCTGTCACCGTTCTGGTTATAGAATATAATATTGGGTTAGCTCCCGAAACAGGATGTTTCAAAATAATGCATCTGAATGCACTAGAAATAGCTTTGTATTGACAGTCTCAAAACGCAACAATGTTTTTGATAGATAATAGGCTCATATCTAACCAAATTATGTGTTTTAAATCGGTACGACCAAAAACAAAACTATTGGGGGTTTTGATGTTTAATAAAAATATGAAAATTTCAGTTATTAAGTCACCATACTTAGTAGCGCAGCTTGTTAAAATTTACGGTACAATAAATTTAAATACATCTTATTTGCAATAATAAATTCTCGGTAATATTAAGTGTACGACGTTTGACCCAGTTCATAAAAACAGCATATTATATGAATGTTACCATTAGTTCTACCCTAATAATTTCACTCGCAAACTTTTACAACAAAAAATTCAAAGTGACGAAAACTGCTGAAATCATTTATGAAGATTCCGACGTCTATTGTACTGTCCTTTAACAGTAAGTTTGAAGAAAACGTAACCCACATACTCGTAAATAATTCAACAAAGTGTACCTTTAAAGATAGAGTTGGCTTTAGCCCAGAAAAGATAATGGAATCGCTTATTCCAAACAAATTGGAGGATTGTGACTCACGTACGTAATACCTTTGTTTATACCGTCTAAGACAGAAACTAGTGTAATTTTTCATAAGGTGCTATTGGCGACGAGGAACTTATGAAATAAATTTCATCGTTCTATCATAAATGAGAGAAAAGAAAATTGAGCTTAGAACAAAATACGACGGGATATTGAAGGTAATATTTTTAATGTTTCTAATACAATGGCAGCCGGAGAATTGTGCATTCAAACTCAAACTCAAACTCAAACATTTATTTATTCAATTAGACTTCTTCTAGAAGCACTTTTGAAACGTCATTAGGTACATATTTTTAACATTTACCACCGATTCGGAAAGCAGTATCTACGGAGAAGAATCGGCAAGAAACTCCATAGTTGCTCTTTTTAATCATATCAGTTTTACAATTTTACAAATTACGTAACATCATAATAATTATATTAACATAATATGCCAAAGAACTGTCCTGTGGTTTTTACGCGACAACCCTCCATGGGTTTTTATCTTCCATATATTCCTTAATACTGTAATAGGCTCTCTGAACTAGTACATTTTTTATATAAGTTTTAAATTTAGAACTACTAAACTCTTTAATATTATGAGGAATTCTGTTGTAAAAGCGTATACCTTGACCCATAAATGAATTTTTAACTTTAGCTAGCCGGAAAAATGGCATTTCAATTTTATTTCTGTTTCTTGTGTCATAACAATGTCTATCTCCGACTTTAGTGTGTAAGTAAGCGTTATTGTGTACATATAAAATATTATTAAATATATACTGCGACGGTACAGTAAGGATACCAGTATTCTTAAAGAGATCTCTTAGTGAGTCTCGAGCACGCAAATTATATATAGAGCGTATGGCTCTTTTCTGTAATATAAATATAGTTTCTATATCTGCAGCCCTGCCCCATAGCAGAATTCCATAGGACATTATGCTATGAAAGTAGCTAAAGTAAACCAATCTAGCCGTTTCTTCATCGGTGAGATGCCTTATTCTTCTAACTGCATATGCAGCTGAGCTGAGCTTAGCAGCGGTGGTGGTAACATGGGCCCCCCATTGAAGCTTCTCATCTAATGTCAAACCAAGAAAAACAGTCGATTCCACAGGGTATAATACCTCCCCGTTTAAAATAATATTCCTTTTCACCTTTTTTACATTTGGGAGGATAAATTCTACACAATTTGTTTTTTTTGTATTTAATAGTAAATTATTAGCATTAAACCAATTGGATATGCGTAAAAGAGCAGAGTTTACTTCGTCAACATTTGTGTCATGTCTATCCACATTAAATATTAATGAGGTGTCATCTGCAAACAGTACTATTTCACACATATCCTCCAAATAATAAGGTAGGTCATTAATATACACTAAGAACAAAAACGGTCCTAAGATAGATCCCTGCGGAACACCTATGTTAATCGGCGCACCGCGAGATTTCTCTCCATTAACGACAACGGTTTGTACCCTGTTCTGAAGATATGAAGCTATGAGATCCTGAGCTAAACCTTTGATACCATAAAAATTTAGTTTCCGTAATAGAGTGGAATGTTCTACACAGTCAAAAGCCTTAGAAAGGTCACAGAATATCCCCAAAGCATTCTTTGAATTTTCCCATGCTTTGTATATATGTGACAAAAGAGCTACTCCGGCATCAGTGGTAGAGCGCCCCTTTGTGAAACCATACTGTTTGGCGTGCAGTAAACCATTTGATGCAAAATGACTACTTAATTGGTTTAAAATTAGTTTCTCGAAGACTTTGCTCAAAGTTGGTAATATGGAAATTGGCCTATAGTTATTACTGTCTTCTTGGTCACCACTTTTAAATAAAGGAATAACTTTGCTAAACTTTAGTAAATCAGGGAATATACCACAGTCGCAACACTGATTAAATATAAACGCCAGTTGATTGGCAATATTTTCTATGATATTATTTACGAAATTTACAGACATACCCCAGAGATCACATGTTTTTTTTAAATTTAATGTTTTAAAAGTTTTAACAATTTCTTCAGCAGTCACGTGTCGCAATTCAAATAATTTGTTACACTCAGCAACATGATCCCTCAATAAAGACTCTGCAAGCGCTGAAGACGAATTTAAATTCTTAGTTATACTAGCAGGGATATTACTAAAGAAATCTTCAAAAGCAAGCGCAACATCAGCACTTTTGTCAATGACCCTACCAGAATTGACAAGTTTTATGGTACTATCATTCGATTGGCTTTTGCCCAATTCACCATTAATAATTGTCCAAACCGTTTTAACTTTATTGTCAGAGTTGCGTATTTTATCTCTGACATACAAACTCTTGGCAGTGAGACAAACTTTTTTAAATGTTTTTGAATAATTTCTAACATAACTAAGAAATGACAAGTCTTTGTTATATTGTTTCATACCATATAACTCGTAAAGAACGTTCCTGCATCTGTGTATACTAGGAGTTGCCCATTGGCTGAATGGTAAATCCTTGGTAATAGTTAAAGATTTAATTTTAAATATTTTTTCATATTCACTATGAATGAACTTAAAAAGATTTGTAAACATTTCACAAGGATTTTTATGAAAGGATTGATCATTCAGGTCAGGCAGTTTATTATCAATATTATTTCTGAATGTATGAATGCCTTTCCTAGTTATAGGCCTAACATTAATTCTTTTAAATGTAGGTATGCAATCCCATTCAAAAACTACTTTCTGGCCACAGTGATCCGAAGTTAGCGTGTTGAGAATATATTTTTCTAAACATTTGCAATCACAGTATATAATATTATCAATACAAGTTGCAGAAGTCGGTGTTATTCGTGTGGGTTCATCAAAAAGTTTATACAGATTAAATGAATGAAACAAATTAACTATTCGTGTTGCCGTTTGTGTGTGTGAAAGTAAATCAATATTAAAATCACCACATACTATTACCTTCTTTTTACTCCTGCCTAAACGCTTTAATATTTCTTCCATGACTGTCTCAAACAAATTATAGTCACTGGAAGGAGGTCTGTATACGCAAACAATAATGTAACGCTCAAGCTCAACACAGGACAGTTCAATGGTGCGTTCTACAGAAAGGCTAACAATGTCAGTTCGTTCCTTGCATTTTAAACTATTGTGTACAAAAATAAGAGAACCTCCATGAATAGCATTTGTCCTAAAGTATATACTTTTTAATTTATAATTATCAATATTTATTAACAACTGACATTGTTTAAGCCAATGTTCTGTTACACAAAATATTTTAATTCTATTATGATTTAAAAATAATTCTATTTCTAATAATTTGCTAGCCAAGCCTTGAATATTTTGATGTACAATGGAAAAAGGCTGCTTAGCTGTTGTCTTACATACTAGTTTAAATCTAGCTTAGGGCTAGTTTGTCTATCAACACTTAACCTAGGTTGATGTATATAATTACTACTACATAAAATTATAGTAGATCGATGGTCTGCTACTGAACATGTATCAGACTGGTTAATAATTTTATATGCTATTAACATAGCAAGTTCTCTCTTATATCTAGATGGCAGATACACTGTATTCCTTGTCAAACAAAAAGATTTTGTACAAGAATTTATGTCAAAATATATAAATGCGTCACTATGATGATTTGTTAAGTTATATAATTTTAAGTTAATATTATAGATAAATCTATTTTGATTTTGTGTCAAACCAGGCAAATATGGTAATGTACACAACATAAATTTGCATTTTGTTTCACTACTAATTTTCAACATTTTTTGAAATCCTATATCAATGTCATGTTTTTTTAAATTAAAACTATCTCCGTATAATATAACAACAATACTATTTTCATTAAAACTAAAATTATCTAATGAATTCATGATATATGTAAATGAACTATTAGGAGTGCAAAAATTGGTTACTTTATGCCCTAAGTTGTTAAGCAAAGCGCCAAATCCCTGACCTATATTATCTGACAACACAATAATTTCCTGCGTGGAAAGATGTTTTGTTTTACTAGATGAAATTGTTGCCATTGGTTGAATACTATGTATGTCAGTGCAGTCAATGGGCTTATGGGGCGACGGTTGCTCATTGTCACTTATGGAACACTGACATATATAGTTATTGGTCATGGACTCGAAGCGATCCATATTTTCATTGCTTAACTTTATTAAGTAATCTGCCTCTTTTATGTGTTCAGTAATTTGTAACTGGGCAGCAGAATATTCTTGTTTGAGGTCATGCAATGTATCATTGCAGAAGATATTAGGTAGAATACTATATAAGATCGTTAATATATAAACAGTGTGCTCCAACCCTGGGAAATGCAAATGATTTATTATACAATGCTTGATTGCATGTATGCGGTTGCAAAATACAATTTGAATATCAGGCATTAAGAGATAGTTAGTTAGTTTCATATATATTATAATATTATACATATATAAAGTGTATTTAGAAGCGATTACAATTTAATAATAATAATAATAAGGGCGTAGGGATGTGACGACCCCATCGCCCACGGTTGGAATATCTATTGTTTATGTGACAATAGATATTCCACCCGTGCAATCAGTCAACCCGCAGGACACCTTGTGGCGGGGTGTCGGGGAGTAGCGACCCCGCGGGAACCGAGTGCTCCCGGGGGAGGCCCCTGTCTTCATCTCCGGCTCGCCTTCACCGGCCGGTCGGAGTGAAGCCTGACGAGGACAGGACCCCCACCTCTGGCTTGCCTTCACCGGCCGGCCAGAGTGGAGTCGCGAGAGCTTTTAGCTCGAAGGGTGGATGCGAAGCGTAAGTGGCGAGTGGGCACGTGATGCTGGACCCTCAGGGAGCGCGTGATCGTAGTTTAAAGTCCAGGGACGCCTCTCCACCCTTAGCTGCTCACAATATGTTGCCCCCTTGTCGCACTTTTGCAGTGACTTATTTCGGGGGCCCATAAAGTGAGAGGGCGAGTCACCACCTGCCAACATATTTTTACTTTATTTTAGTAGAAAGGCAGGTGCCATAGTTTCCAATAGTTCCCAAATACCGGCCCATTTAACATCCCACTCCATAGCCCAGTTTATTTTGTTTTCCATATCTCGAAATAGTCCTACATCGGCCGCGGACTGCCTAGGACTGTATCTCTATAGTGCAGTCATGGGCAGGCTGCGGCTGGTGTCCCACAACACAGTAAAGTTCTCTATAGGGCCTCTGCGTGTTGGATCCGTGTCCCCACGTAAGCCTTCCAAAGGACCGGGTACCTTCCTTATGATGGTACCCGAGTATTATGGATGAGATACACATAATAATAATAATAAATTCTTTATTTCAGAACAATTTAGTCCCATAATTTACATGTATACAATTTTAATAATTTTAATACAGAAAAACCAATGAAAAAAAAAACATAAAGCCATTACTTAATTATCTCATAATAATTGAGATCCAAGTTTTATACAAACTACTATTAGTTATATTTCTGTCAGCCAGACTGCGTACAATTTTATTTCTACACTTGTCAACTCTGGACATAAATGTAGCAATCCTGTGTCTCTGGATGGCATTCAAGGAGTTTACTCTAAAGTTGGTATACATCTCCGAAGCGCTGCAAAATTTGTCGAGCCCCATCAAATATCGGAATATGTTATTGTGCTCCACTCGAATGCCATCGTATGCTTTTTTGGTGTAATTAGTCCAAAGTTGACAAGTATAGAGGGACTGACAGAAAGTCTTAAATAAATGAACTTTAACGGAATTGGATGCTCTACGAAATTTCCGGATGATCATATTGCCGACGACACAGAGGGCACGTCGTTGTCGCTCAATATCGGCATCATCTTTTCTTTTGGATGTAACAATGTGGCCAAGATACTTAAAGCTATCTACTATTTTAATAGGGTGACCGTTAATGCAGATTGGCGGAATGTTATCCGGTCCCTTACCCGATCTGAATATCAACATTTCTGTTTTCTTTACATTATACTGTAGACTATGTGAAAGAGCATATCTTTCACATATGCCAACAAGTTTTCGTAGCCCTTTGATTGAGGGGCTGAGTAGGACCATATCATCAGCATAACTCAAATTATTGACATATCTGCCATCTAGTTTAAGTCCAACTTCAGTCCTACTCAGCTCCACAATCAAATCATTAATATATAAGTTAAACAGATCGGGAGAGGTTACTCCACCCTGTCTAACACCACACGGGAGAATATAGCTGTCGGACAGAGTACTGCCCCACCTAACGCTGTTCGTCTGATTATCATACCAATATGTAAAAAGACCAACAACGTCGGAAGAAACATCACTGCTGCGAACTTTTTTCCATAATATATCATGGTTCAAGGTATCAAAGGCACGACTTAAGTCTAAAAAACATGCATATACACTAGTATTCTGATTATTATAACAGTTAACAATTTCTTTTAATGTATATATAGCCATATCAGTTCCCAATTCAGGTCTAAAACCGAATTGGGCATCGTCAATAAAACCTGTTGGGAAAATACATCAAAAAAGTTATTTGAGCTAAAGTGAAACTTTCACCTAATACTTATTTATTATTTCAGCCTATAATTAATTTACCGATCGAAACGGAATCAGCTTAATTATATCTACCGTGTAGTTTACTATATTACACAGACCACCTGACATTATCACTTACTGAAATCTAACGCTTTTCAAAACTGACATAGAACCGCAGACTATGATTTATCGTTTCTGAAGCTATGGTGAAATACAACCCGTTATTAAAATTGTTTCATTGTAAAACTAAAATTACTATATATAGGTATATATGTCGATGCTATACGTGTTTAGGAGGAGATATGAATTAAGAAGTTGATTCTCTTCTATCTATCTATCTTTAGTACAAAGCCTAAGTCTTGACAGACAATAACATAATTTTATAAAGTTTTTTTGTTGGATTTGTAGAACTTTTATCCCCTACCATTATGGGATGCGAATTGAATATGTGGCTCTGAATATCAAGCGAGTTAAAATTGTAAGTCGAAAGCACCTTCTTTCAGCTTCTTCCCTATGATTGAAACGAATAAAGTTATAATTTTTTCTGTTTGAATTGTTTAATTTATTCATTTGTTTCAGGCAACAAATGTAGATCTTAATACCTATAACTTAAAACTACGGCCCATATGAACATAAAACTACTAAAAGAGTTTTATATGAAAACACCAACTTTTCAGATACCTACCTATCATAATATTATCGTCCTGTTCTATACATAAAGTCCAGACTAGAGACCAGAGATAAAACCTAGAAGGCTGTGAACGTTCGATCTTTAAGCTCAAGCAGACCTTTGAACTCGTCCTTAATGTACTCGAGACAATTAAAGAGCATTAGAAACATGTTTAAATTGTAATTACGTGGAATATGTTGTACTTACATTCCACCTTAAAGCCTCGTTGTAAGCTAGGATTGCTTTCTCAAATTGCTCCAAACGCTGCAAGTAATTCCTGCAAGATGAAATTGTACCCAAGGATTTAGTTATATCAAATTTGTTCTATGATTAAATTAATATTTAATTTGTACATGCTGCTTAAACTAGTGCTGAAATATGGCTCAAATGTATAAAGTCAAAGAGCTGAGGTACAATTGTAAGATTAAAAATAAACTGTGAAGCAATTTTGCAGTTGTATTATTTTCTATAGATAAAGATTTATAATTTAAGATCGTATAAACTAGGATAGCACATCGCCAACATGTCTTCCACTGCACGTATTGCTATGACACATACCTACATAAAACAGGCGACAAATTTTCGTTGCTGTATGAATATAACGATAGATAAATCAAAGGTGCGTAGAGGGTGCCCGAGTATGGGGTAGAGAAATTCCCTTCAAGATGGAAAGTCCCTACGCGCGTAGCTACATAAATAAATAAAAAACATGTGAAGTGCGAGCAAAAACAATATTTGAAAATATGCATATTTATGTAACTACCGTATACATTACTAAACCACAGTAAAACAATCATATTGTTTACAACTGTAGTTAATCAAAGCATCCTTCTTTAGATAAAACCTAGTGTAAAAAAGCTGAAATTATTCCCATTAACACTTGTGTCCTTAGGGATCCTCGGCGCGGGATTTAACTTTAATTATTGTGTGCTATCATTTGGAATGTCTCAGTTTGCCTTTAGTTTCAATATTTTATACGGCAATTGGTCGCCATTACATGACCCATGAATGTCAATTTAGTTTAACCTTGGCTTTTCACATTTAAAAACAACGCTCATTCGATGGAAATACACAAACTAGGTTGCCTATATAACCTACCTTATTGGCTATTTTCATGCTTTTAGGTCATGAAATATGTATACCTAAAAACATTACAAAAACTAACTAGACTTCAATAAGATAACTATTAGCATTCAAAAATTCTTAATGATTTAGTTAAACCTAATTTGTAGTACGCAAACAAGGTGAAAAATAAATTCATCAGACTCTACACTAAACGAAACGTGCACAAATGTGAGAAAAATCTATGCGAAATGATATGTTACATCCGTATCGATTGCATAGAAAAAACCGCTAAGAAAAGCAATCAAAATCAGTACCCTACTAAGCAACAGACCAACATCCTATTAAAACCAATGTGTCTCATACAAACACTGTACATATTAAGTTTACCCTCTTTCACGGTACACTGCCACAACGTTGCATATTGCTCTCTCTTCGAGAACCAATTTTTTCCTCATACCAAAATATATCGTTTTGTGACACGGATGTAAAGAACTTTATAAACAGAGCTGTTGCTTTGAAAACTAGAGGGCTAAGAACAATGATAGGTACCCCAGATACACCTAGATACCTTACCTATACATTTCTGTACTATGAAAAAATATATTTACGGTTCAGTATATAAAAAAAATATCTCAACTTGTAATATATAGACAATAAAATTTTATAAATATATGTATCATAAGAATATTATAATCGTTAAATTTGGACATGAGGATTCTAATACTTACTTTGTTAAGTCATCCTCACGTCTAAATTAGTATGTAAAATGTGGAATATACTCGTAATAAGATAATGAAGAGCCATGGAAGTTAAGATTATTCTAGTACAACATGGTACAATAAAATAAATAAAACTCAACCATAAAAAGCAATAGAAAAAGAAATATCGAGCAAGTATTAACAATACAATATGTATACAACGAGATGATTAATATAATTCAGTGCGACATTTCTTAGAACTCTATTATCGAATCAAAATGAGAAAAAATACAAGTATAAGTACGATTAGATAATAAATCAAATATTATATTATCTTTTATTTACTCAGATCTACAAAGACAGAGGAAAGGCAATGCTGTTTGAGCAATTATGAGTGAATTATTAACGTTTGCGAATAAAGGCAATCTTGATCTTTTATTTTTAATTTAGGAAGAACGTTAAACATTTTTGGAGATTGCATTTTGCTTTTTAACTTTGAATTATTCAACTAGAACTGAAGAAATGTGTTTGTTAGAGTACTGTAAAGTTGATAAAAAGAAAACGGATTATTTAAAATAAAAAAATTAGGGTATCTTATAGGAATTCTGATCTCATTTTATTTAAATAGGTAATAAAATTCGTAAATTAGTTATTAAATGAATTAACATAGAGTTTAATCATGACATTTTTAGTTTTTTTTGACAAAAAATATACGGTATCGAAAGTTTATATTCCTTCCTAATATTTATAGAAGTATTAAAAGCATTCAGCTTGTATCATGTCGATTCTAGAACGTTTTCATGCGATTACACTAGACATTAATTTAATATAGCGCCTTAGGACTGCTATATAGCGCTAACTATTAATTATTATTCTATCTATCTTCAACGTATTTAATAGCTACAAAGATATTACCACATTCATGTACACGGTACACAGCTAGCGAAGACTTAATACCTAATAATAATAATAGTTAAAAAAACGAATAATCATCCTTTAAATGACTCTTGAATATGTAACCCTACGAAAATATTGTATTGTCACTGACCCTTAACCCTAGAACCGTACCCATATTAAAATTTCATTAACGGTACCCAGGGGTACAAGTGTACCCCTATGAAAAAAACAAGATTACAAAAAGATTATTAACTTTTATTAAATGTTGACTTATTAAGGTCATCAAAACATTCATTTAGGTCCTAATAATTTAATTTATCATGGCATTTTTATATTTTTTCTACAATTTACACACACTTTACGTTGGTGATAAAAATTTATTAAAAGTTTTCACTTGGTACACTGTGTGCGGGACTGACGGACTTTTAACGTGGAAATTCACAGTTACATCTCAGATTTTGAAACAGCAGTGGTCCCTGCTGTTATTGGTAATTGTTGTCCTAAAATATCTCCATTAGGTACTTATTTGTAGAGACATTGGCAAAGTTATGTATTGAAATCGTTCTTCTAGGTGAAGTTTTTTATAAGGAAAATTTAAAATTTTTTTCGTCACGTTTATATTTGGATGCCTCGCCAAGTACCAGCTCTTCTTGTTATTCCACCTACCACAAAATATTCAAATTCATCCATCATCTGCCATCTAAAAAAGAAAATTAATAACTCAGCTATTCAAATCATGCAGCAAATCATAAATTTGTTGAAAATACAAATTCCTACAATATTTAACAATAACAGTATGTATATAACATGAATGTAAAGTAAACTTATAATTGTACATCAAATTAATCAATAAAAAATATAAAATAAAAGGACCAAAAAGCGAAAAATTAAAATAAATGAACCTTGAAATACTTACGTTCGTAGTACCCAGGGGTACTGGTGTACCCCGACAGGTTCGTACGACGTCTTCTCAATAGCTTGACCACTGATCGAATATGGTATCTACGTGTCTCCTCATCCCCGACAAATACACGGACGCGCAAAAGAAACCATTGTTTATAAAAAAAGATATAGAAGATTTTCTGTTTTTTTTTTCATTTGTACCCCAGGGTACGGTTCTAGGGTTAAAAAATGTACCAAGTTTGAATTTAATCTGTCAGTAGAGAAGTGCGAATTTAATCTGTCAGTAGAGAAGTGAGAGTGTGCTCTTAAATATTTTAGTTTGGAAGACCAAGGTGACTTGAAAATAAAGGGTGCATATTTTCCCTTTTCATAAACGTTTGTTTTTATATTTTAAACACATGTATTCACAAAATATTATTTTTATAGACATGATTCTTAAGATTGACTTCCTGTTTTCATCATATTCATATTATAGTGTGTATCGTTTTTAATAAATAAATAGATAAAAATATTTTAGATGAAACTTCAATCCTCTGCCATTAAAAGTATATTAAGTACATTTATAAATACTTTAATTTCCAATTACATGTCAAAGTACGCAGTACAAGTAGAGGAAAGTGGGTTGGATGGAGGTTAATTGCATTAATTAAAGTAAATAGATCAAAGGAGACTAAATGGGTGTTGAGTGGCTTCCTGTCGCCAAGGGATATTGCATTACTCGGTAATGGCCACTAATAATTACATCGAAGGAGACAATTAAGGCGACCACATACTTGCAATTAAATTAGAAAGCAAGAACTATCCGTATTTGTGTCTTGATTTTCAAGAGATGAAAACCTAATTAGTTACGTGTGCTTTTTTAAATTAAAGTCCGTGAAAATTCAGCCATATATACAGAAACAAATGCTATTATTTTTGTTTGTTAACTAATTCTGATTATGTATATTATGTAGTATTATTATTACATAAAGGCTAGAGAAGCTACAGGTTATATAGAAGGGCTAAAAGAAAAAGTATGGTTATAAAATTTTATTTATTATTGTGACAAAAAATACAACAAAACATTTTTACTTAACTTGAAATAAAAATAATTCTTCTTAAATTATTGAACAATTACTTAAACTATTAAAATAAAATATATTTAACGGGTTCTAATAGTATCATCTATATTAAACGAATGTCCTGTGTTGACCTCAGTATGACGCATTTCTTCTAAAACGATGCGTTGATATTCATCTTCAACCGATTTAAATAGTTCTTCCTCGTCTATTTCTTCTTTTTCTGGTTCATCAGTTTTATCTTCTATAGCTTTTAATTTAAGCGTTATTTCCTTAACACGGTTCTCTAGAATACGTTCCCTATGAGTTTCCCGTTCAAAGCTTTGTGTCATTAATTGTTTATCTCCTTCACCTGATGAGACTAATGTCTCAGATAAAGATAACATATGCAGGACTCCTTTCGCATCACCAATAGCTATCAAGCGACCATCTTCATTAGGTTTTATTTTTAATAAAGGTTCCTGAGATACTGGCATTGTAGCTATCGGCTCACGATATCTACGCAACAGATCCCAAAAACGAAATTTACCATCATCACACACTGACATATAACCTGAAAATCTATGTGGCGCCCACACAACGTCGTTAATTTGCTTTCTATGTCTTATTCCCGAAATGATTGGAGATGAAAGTAAGTCATCACTCCAAACATTAACTCTCCAATCTCCACAAGTTATAAAAAATTTAGAAGAACATGGACTCCGGTGAACAGCTTTTACTGGGCCATCATGCGCATAAAATACACCACTCATGACTTCTTGGAACGTTTTACCTTTTCTATTTACACTTATGACAAGACCAGAATCAGTGCCACATAAAAACTTGGTTGGAAATGCTTTATCATATTGTAAACAACTTACACCTTCTGAATTAGCCAAACTAATTTGTTCTCCAGGTGGGATACGAACAGACATAATAAGACTATCAATAGGGAAGGATGTATTTCTCATATCCCACCACATGCATTTTCCATCAGTAGAACCACTGAAAAATTCAATATTTAGGCGAGATGGGATGAATAATAAAGCATTAACAGGATCCCTATGAGCTACATACGCTGGACTTATAAGAATAGGATCAAATTGAACACGAGTGTCAAAAACACACACTTTTCCATCTTCGAGTCCTCCAACGAAAATATTTGGAGATGCAGGTGAACAAACAAGTTGCCAACATGCAGTTGGTGGAGACAGATATGTATATGGATCGCTGGGATTTTCAATGTCCCAAATGAAACACAGAAAATCTTTATTTACAGGCTCAAACTCTGGAAATGATCTATCGCAATACGATATGGCGAGCTTTGGTTTATCCTCATATGTCCAAGCAATACAACTTACGGGCCGTTTTTGTGGATCTTTGTAAACACTATTTATCATTATAGATGGTTTTTCAACGGGGTTTTGACTTTTCATTTCTTTAAAATAAATATTGTATGCATTCAGTCCATTATTTTGATTGATGTAGTGTTCAAATTGAGGATAAAGGTTTAAAACAGCATCAATATATGTGTCATCCCTTTCAAAACGACGACGATATCTTGCAGTCGCTTCCTCATCTGTGAAATTAATATCTTTTGGCCACCCGCCTTCATAGTGATTTACTCCAGTATCGTGCCGAATTGTTATTTTAGTATTAGCGTAGTTTTCAGATACAGATGCCGATGCCTGAACCTCTTTATCTACTGGATTGCGTAAGCAGTAATTTCGTTGTTCCTGTTTATCCGGATTAATCGAATCCAACAATACCGGTGCTACTTCACAAAACATCGGTTGTTGTCCAAAATTTTTTCTTAGCTTTATATATGAGTGAATTAAACCTGGATCCATTATTTATATTGCAGTTAATATTCTTATTAGTTTAAAAATAAATAATATTAATTTATTAATAGCTCAAATCTATTATAGTTTTTGAAAGGGATGTCAGAATTGACAACTATTTACAAACTTTTTATAAGAAATTAAAGTAAGACCTCGGGCCTGAAATATTAAAATAGGTGTTCTAAAAATTAAACGAAAATGAAATTGAACATGAACATGATTAGACCGGGAGATACTGACACAAAATTTCGAGTCATTTGTAACAGGATGGCGGTTCTACAGGGTTCTTAGTACGCAATGACAAAAAGAAAAATGATGGTGTGAACGCTGGTACCGGCGGCTTAGTCGCGTGGGCGTTAGTCGAACTCGTCGGAAAATAGCGAAAGTCAAACGATTTGTAACAGTATGGCACTTATTTTTCCTGTAAGTTTGAGGATCAACGAATATAAATACAAAATTTCAAAGATCTAGGTGTTGGAAATCTTCACTTACCTATATAAATTAATAATAAATTTATTTTTCAAGTATGACAGCACTTTTTCCCCTACTAGAAGTATGGCAAATATAATAATGGTCACATTTTATCAAATACTCTCCAAAAAGCCAAATGCAATACTGGTACAAAAAGATAGGCGAAATAAAAAAAATTTGCAGATTTTCGGCGGTATGGCGACCATTTGGAATCATCCGAAAAGTATGGCATGGCGATTTTCGTAAATGGCTGCACGACGATGGTTACCTGTGCAAAAGTTAGCTTGGTACAAATGGTTGAATAATTGTTTTTTTTAAATCAACACATTCGCGTCGGTATGGCGGGCTGTAAGTCATACCGGAAAAGTATGGCATGACACTACCGCCTACTTCTTTTTTATGGGCTATCGGTAAATTCTAAAATTTTTGTGTTACAAATCGTTTGACTTTCGCTATTTTTCCGACGAGTTCGACTAACGCCCACGCGACTAACCCACCGGTACCAGCGTTCACACCATCATTTTTCTTTTTGTCATTGCGTACTAAGACCCCTGTAGAACCGCCATCCTGTTACAAATGACTCGAAATTTTGTGTCAGTATCTCCCGGTCTAGATTATCAATTTGGCCACCATAAAAATATCGCAATTCATATTTCATATTCATATTATTTTATGTAGAATAGGATTTACACAACCTCGACATAAAATGATACAAACCATAAAATGGTACAGCCCATCATGAAAAAATGAATAAATAAAAACAATTCCATTCCGCCCCATCTTCGACCGAACACTAACAAGTTCATTCTCAACAAATAGTGGTCGTAAAAAAATCATAAATTTCATATTTCGCCTAACACTATTCACGTCACGTTCAGGCCGAGATCACGTCCGTTGTTTTTTACAAGTATATAATCCACGATTTTTTGTACAAAGCCCACACCCGGCACATATGGGCCTGATAAATTGCTGGCTTTGTGTGGAAAACATGTTTATGAAAAATTGATTCACGTTACACGTATCGATATGAGTAACGCACCCGTGTACGTATAACGTGAGATAGAACATTGTTATCTTTTAATTCAATAGTTTGTATTGTATCGACTACCTACTGTTAAGTGTTATGTATTGTTCACAACTTTTTTTTTTACATTCGGATTACTTTTTTGATCACATATTGTATTTCCCTTAGAACAAGTAGACACGTAGGTTTATTATCTACATGCTTGTTTACGAGACCGAAAAAAAAATGTAAGCATTTATATTCGTAAAAATTTTACATTTGGAAAATATATTTTTTGTCAGTATATTCATATTTATCCAAAAATAATGCATTTTAATAAGATTTTAATTCATGAGCGGCACTTAGAATAGTACAAAAACACATTAAGTCACTCATAATATTATATCTATTTAATTGTATGAAGTACGCATGCGTTTATAATATAAAAAATGCCCGTACATTATTATTATTAAATTTATGACAACACGGTTACAATTTAAACTAAAAGTTATCTACTATATTCATTATTAACCTATAAATATAAAACTGAATCCAAAGAAAGGCTGCATTTCAAGTGTATATTTCAGTCAATGATATAATAGTCTGTCGTTTACGTGTCCAATGTCGCCAGCTCAGTGAATTAACTGCAGGTGACTGCAGGCACGTCCACACACTCCGATTTATTTAGCAATTCCATGGAGCTGTGAGCAATTGCTGATAAAGTACGTCAGTATTTTTTTTAACAAGAAAACAAATTTTATATTATCAGCTGCATGTTTACAAGACCAAAATGAGAGCAATATGTGACTGTATAGGTCTACCAGAATCTGATGGCATATATTTTATATTTACGAAATAAAAGATTTTCATATGGCAATTTTATTTGACAACTATCAAATTGGTTGTCAAATTATTTGTCTTCTTTGCAATTGATGAATAATTTTTAGGATTTTGTCTAAAAAATCTTCGAAAATGTCGAAAAAGCCGCTGCGATCACAAGCAAGAGGTGTTGTTTATAATGTGTATAGAAAAACATTCGATGAAGAAGGGTCAAACACATCACAATTTTCAATTTTGAATATTTTATCGGTAAGTTGGACTTACCCGTTTTGATACTTAAAATAAAAAATATTATAAGTAGGTAACTATAATATTGTTTGTTAATTACTTACAATATAATTTTATGAAAACTTATTACAGGAGTTTCCAATACGGCTATTCGTCAAGTCCAAGCTGTCCAAGTCAATTTTATAATGTGTGTATCTTTAATACTTACGAAAATGAACATAGTTTTATTTTATTTTTATTTTATTTTATAAAAAATTATTAGCAATCTAGTTTTGATCTACATTATCTTTACATCCATATTTTTACATGGCATAATGATGATGAATGTACAAATATAGGTATGTGTAAATAATAGTATGTATTACATAGATAAAAGTAATATCTATATTATACATGTAAGTATGTACCTACATAATATTAAGTGGATATCTCATTATTAAGTACAGTAATGTTCACCTATGTAATGTGACTAATGATGTTGAGGACAAAATAAAAAATAAGCAGTATCAAGATCGTTCAGTCCATTTCCCCTAGGGTTGCACACTCAAAATTTTGATTTCCCAATTTGCCATCAGATTCTGGTTTACCTATAAGAGCCTTTGTTCGATGGTGGTTGATATAAAGATGATTCGTGATAAACAATTTTCTTGGTCGTTAATGAATTACAAAACTGTATATAAAATTAAAAATTAATTGACACGTCTTCCTTATTGGTATCTCTCGTTTTTGCTCAATTCTAAAGTTGGTATTAATTAGATACTCTTAAAACAAAATGCATCAGGAATGCCTGATGAATAAGTACTAGGCTCGTATGAATATGTCTACCTTGATGTCTACACAATTGTGAATGCTTCATGAGTCATGAGGTAGGTATAGTCTACCCAACCCATATTGGTTTGCCTACTCGATTTCCTACGTAGTAAACGAAGATATTATATCACCCTTTAATTTTTTTATGCTTACCTAAACTACCTACACCACCTATATATTGCTGTATTGTTATTATTTAGAAGAAAGGAGTGATTCTTCATTTTGTCTGTGTGTATAAACTGTGAACCGTAGCACGCGTAGCACTGCACAGTGCTACGCAGAGAAATTCGCTTATACATTTCTTAGATACTGTGTTTTTGTAATAACTTAGTGCACACAGTCTTATTATCTCGAAATATAATATTTTAGTATCATCTGAATTCATTCTTATCTCGAGCGCCAGTTTTGATGAGCTAGAACTAAGAAAAATAAAGCGGATAAATTTTACTTTTTATCCAGCAATACCGCGTTCCCTCAAGCTTAAGAAGTTTAATCTGATTTAATCCTATTGTTTTCGTTATAAGCACGTTCGTAGTATCAACAGAACGGATATTATTTTATTATCGTTTTAATATTATATTCTAAACCACAGAGGAAATTTATTATCATTTTCACAAACTGAAAATGTTGTGCATCTAAGTTAAAATGGAATTGTTTATTGTGCCCAAAAATATGTATATTCAAATAAATAATTTGGACTTTATTGGATAGAGAAATAAGACCTTTGAATATTATTATTATAGTATTAAAGTATCATTCTTCTTGTGTATACTGTATAATTACGTTATTCAAAAATTTAAATTAACGTAATCAAAATTTGCTCGTGTGATAACATTCGGTATAATCTATATATAAAAATGAAACCCGTTTCGCGTTGTCACGGCATCACGTGTGAACGGCTGAACCGATTTCGATAATTCTTTTTTTATTATATTCCTTGAAGTACAGGGATGGTTCGTATGGTGAGAAAACGTAAATACGTTCCACGGGCGAAGCCGGGGCGGACCGCTAGTTGTTTATACATTTGAAAATATCAGTTAGTTTTTCATTAAAAAAACTATCCTAAAAAAACAAGGCTACGTGACAATTCCTGCATAGCCCGATTTGTCCCAAACTAAAAGCCCAGAGGTCACTTTATATAACTCAATTACATTTACTCAACAAACCCCGACCGCAGTGCAAACAACAAAGCACTAACCGAAATTACTGAATTATCTGGTATTAGCTGTGCCTCGCGGTTTTACCCGCGTTGCTCCGCTCCTGTTGGCCTTAGCGTGATTATATATACCCTATAGCCTTCTTCGATAAATGGGCTATTTAACACTGAAAGAATTTTTCAAATCGGACTAGTAGTTCCTGAGATTAGTGCGTTCAAACAAACTCTTCAGCTTTATAATATTTCATAATATCTGGTATTAGAAAACCCAAATATTATTAGAGCATAGATAGAATTAGTTTCAATCACGCGGTCTTACGTACCGTGATTGCTATATGAAGTACGTTCCTCTTAAAGAATTTTAATTGGCAATCGCGCTACGCTGCACCCAATTTTGCTTCTGGCGTGAGTAAGCTTGTGAAAATAACTTCCTAATATATCATGTACCAGGTTATTAAAGTTGTTATAGCTATGTATTCTCGTTTGGTTTTGCTTCTATAGTATGTAGCTTATCAGTTTGTTGTGTTGTGTGAATGTAATTTTGTATAGTGTATAGTAAATTTTGAAATAAAAGAATTTACATCGAACACCAGATTTATAATTATTATAGTATTTCACTTAGAAGTATGGACTATGCTGAAATTATTGGGCAAATTCAGGCATTTTGTACATATAATATTTTTGTGTGTTTAATTTTTTACTCCAATTACACATCCACTGGAAAGTAAAAAAATAACTAGATATCTGAAAAAATAATTTGAATTCCTTTATTATTTAACTTATCTAGAAATGCTTTAATGAACAGATAAAAATGCAAAGATATTTTGAACAAATCCTTTATTATTCATTTAAACACTTTCTATTGCTATATGTAATTAAACACAATGCATAGACTCTATTGCAATTTGTATAACGCAACTGTACAACATTGTCAAGGAATTTGAGAAACAATTACATAAATAAGATATTAAGTATCAGCTTTTCTAAACTTTGTCGATGGCAGAACAAGATATACATATAAAGATGTGTTCAACGCGCAATCCTTTTCACCTACACTTAAGATTCTTAACAATCACTTCCAATCAAATTGGTCCCGTTACTTCTAATGAAAAATCCATCTGCTTTTCCATCTCCATAATATTTTTATTCCATAGTTGTCTATCTAACCGCTGTGACAGCCAAAATAATATTTCTTTTACTCTTAGGTCTATTTAATCTCACTATCCTATAAATAAACCTATGTTTTTCATGAAAGTTTATGCTCTTATTTACATTTTTATGTCCCAATTGTAGCGTATCCTTCATTTTCTTTTTCACCTTAATCCATCGATCATTTTTCCAATCATATTTCTTTCCCATAGCTAAGAGTATATCTTCAAATTTAGGCCACTTGTCGTTCGATATACTCAACACGAATTTAGCGTTGTTTGTGTTATTTTTTAATGGTACATCAATTAATTTGTGATTCTCTGATTTCTTAGGTACATTGTGAATAAATGATTTTTCGTTTTTAGTATCAGCATCGCTATCCCAATACAATTTCTCTTTTACGTCTTTTTTGTTATAATTTGAAGTGTCGTACTCATAATCAATATCTGAATAATTCGGGTATTCATTATAATAGTCGCTATATGCATAAATTTTATGGTTTTCCCAATCTGTAAGTTAAAATTAAGTTCTGTATTAAAGAATTAAACAAAATGTATATTTTTGTAATATAGAGTTTCTCCCGCTTCTATAATTATACAGTTCAGTAATCAAATCCACCCGCCATATTTGGGTGAATTCGATGACTGAACTGAAATAATATAAACCAAGCATGTTAACGACAACATCATCAAAATTTAATATCAATCCATACTAATATTATAAATGCGAAAGTAACTCTGTCTGTCGGTCTGTTACTCAATCACGCCTTAACTACTGAACCAATTTGCATGAAATTTGGTATAGAGATATTTTGATTCCCGCGAAAGGACATAGGCTACTTTTTACCCCGGGAAATAGGATAGGTTCTATCACGGAAATCCCACGGGAACGGGAACTATGCGGGTTTTTCTTTGACTGCGCTGGCGACGCTGCGGGTGGAAAGCTAGTGATAAATAAGATTTTCAATCTTCTTAGCATTGATATTGAATTTTGATGAATTACAAGATCAAAGAAAATAAAGCAGAAGAAGCAGGTAATTAAATAAATATTTAGATTACGTTAAATTAAATGGCTACAGTGAAAATATACTCTCTGTAATATACAAATATTATCGCACTATTATGAGAATAACCTCAATTTACAAAATACACATTCAAATTAGATCTTCACTGCCGTAACAAAACACAAGCAACTTAATAATCATAGCTCTATATATAATATCTACAATAAACTAACGTTAAATCTTACCAATTCTTTTCTGTAGAGAGAAATCACGTTTGTAATTGTCAATTATTTTCTTCCGACGATTGCCCTTACCTGTTAAAAAGAAACAATAAGTAAGTGGGAATAAAAATTGTATGTGACGTAAAAAAGCAGTAAAAACGTGTTTACCTGGGCAAAACGTGAGCAAAATTAAACAGGCGTGTATCACAAAACTTTTAGCCATTAGTCTAGGACACGTAGCAGGGATCTGTAAAAGGTAAAAAGGAATAAGAAAAATTACACCTACGACCGATTTAACCGTACTAACTGAGAGGCTGGCTTTAACGAGGATTTATTTGATTTCTGCTTTTCGAACACTCTCGGCTAATTTTATTACTATTGAGCTTTAGGGCAAAATGTATTTGTTTTTTAACTTTTGTTTTATGACTTTTATGTATAAGTATTTAATTCAACATTCACGTGAGACAATACGGGATTGAAAACAAGATACTTATTTAAAAGAAAAATTATGTTATAAATAATATTTTTTTAAGTAATTCCGAACCTGAGAAACATAAAAAACATGAATTAAAAAATTACCTATGTGCAATATTTCCGTGTATTATTTAAATATCAAAATAAAACAACTCAGATCTAAACAGTTCTAAACAACCTCAGATGATCAATTTCGTAAATATATTTCTACCGTTGCTACCATTTTACCGTATAAAGGATTCTCTATCCAATTTTCATTCAATGCATATAATTAAATTCATTGATTTAGACCCGGCATTGATGAATTCTTCCATCAATTAAGTATTGATGGATTAGTTCATTCACATTTATATTGGACTTTATTTCAGAACATTTATACCAACTAGGCACTAATGATATAATAATAACGTATTTCGATCTTTTGATCGTATTATAAGAACATATAATATAATAACATTCCTAATTACACATTCCTCGTAATCCACACAAATGAAAGTAGATAATAGCCGATATAAGCTTCAATTATCATATCCAACCGTTCATTAATATTGGCTTTTTCGTAATAAATAATCTTTATGGATATTCGTTAATTACACACGCAAGGTTGTATACAAAATAACTTATTATAAGTTTAATTAATTGACTAATATATAATATTATAATTTGGTGTCTGTACGTAAAGAATCCCTTTAAATTATTTAAATTTTAATGCGATGATTACTTTCATGATAATTTTTAAGAACAGTCAAAAAATGTATGTATGTATTTGTAAAGAGATATTGAAATTTTAAGAACTTATTTAATCATAATAGATTAACTTATCACACCAACGGACTATCACAATTCGATAAACCGTACAAGATAAATAAATAATAAATTACTTCCTATAATAATACTCAATAGAAAATCCAATAATGTGTTGACATTTAGAGCCTGTAATTATAGTTTACTTAAATAGTAATCATACGTCATTCCTTATGGAGTCCCAGCTAACGATATTGTTGTTCATAAAAAGAATAAAAAATATTATTTTAACGATAAAACTTACACTTGTAACTATTCGAATTGAAATTATTATTATAAACTTTGAACATTAGCAAGAGCGTTATGATCGCGAAATTATATGTCCACGACTTTTCCGAGTAACTAGCAGCACAATACAGTAGCGTCTCGCTTGAGTTTCACAACAACACTGAAAGCTCGCGATGAAATGTCTCGCTACGCTCTCAATGTAGCTTTAACTTTGAGAATATCAAGTTGGTGAGTGTAGATTGCTTCTTTAGAGTGTGTGCTCTAGTCAACGGGTTCAGAGAGCCAGCAATGTGATAGCAACATTTTATTACTTGCGGTAAAAAACAAAAAAGGTGTGTTGGTGGAGGGTTCCTTCCGCCTTGCCGCCCCTACACCCTTCACTGGCCGCGCTTGAACTTGTGTAGCATGTCTGCAGGTAGACTCCACTTTAAATACGGGAAATTCTGTAGGCCCCTACAGACCATTGAAAGGCAGAGCGTATGAAAATTAATTTTTATTCGCTCTAGTGTCTATTCAACAGAATATTAACATACGCTTCATTAGTACCGCAAATGTTTACTGACTCAATTACTCGTATGGTACCTACTTTGTTACTTTAGCATCGTCTTTTTAAGGTTTGCGGTAATGAACTTAGCTTTTTGCATTTATTTTTGTATGGAAGAGTTTATTTTAACAATTAGATATTAGAACAATTGAGCAACGATTGTTTCTGTAGTATTGTAGAACGGGAAACAATGCCATTCATAGGTCGTGTCAATTTTACTGTAAGCCGTTTCTTTTTTTAGAACTTTGATATATGGTTGGTTGCTATAAATAAAATTTATTTTGAGAATCATTCTACCAAATGACTTTAGAAATATACGCTAATTCACAATCTACTTCTACAGAATAATAAGTTTGTCATCCGTTATTTAATCTCCTTGAAAGTGTAATAATATGTAGGTACTAAATCAATATAAGTCCAAGTATTACTGTTACAAGTAAAAATAATACTCCAAAGATAGAGGTAACAAATAGGGACACTAAATCAGAATTAAATTTTTTTACGTACGAGTATCGTATTCATAAATCCAAACCACTCCACGAAAATTGCGAACAAATCCCATAAAAAGGACAAACTATCTTTCAGTTTCGAAGTAATCTGAAATTGCATGTCGTTAACGCTGCTTGCTTTTAATAGCTTCGCTAGTCTACGCCAAAGACCAAAAAATAATCACTGTGTATTGAAAACTGACCGCGTCGGCGATGAGCTGTTTAGAATGCACTTATAAAAGAGAAAAACGTAGTAAAAGTGTTAAAAAACTTTTGATAACGAAAGATTTTTAGCTCACACAACATAGATGTTTTTAATAATTAATATCGCAATGGATTAAAGCTAGTACACAATCACGTAACCCATAAATTCAAATGAAACATTATTATGTAGATTTCCCTTTAATTATAGGAAACAATATGTAGGAAATGATTTCGATTGGCTTAACTTCACAATTTGTTGACGTAAAACTTCCATCAAGCCCCATTCGTATGCAAGCAATTACTGCGGTAATTTACGAAACAATTCGTAGTTTTCATTAAATGGTTTTCACGATATTCCTACGCTAAACTTCTATAAATACAACACCAAAATGTATCGCAATGTAGGACATTTTAAACGCGATATTTTTAATCTGCAACATTCTAAACTTTCTTTGAAATTCCCGAAATTAAACCACATTTAAGAAAAATATGATATTAAGTATTTAATAACATGTTACCTTTTAATAATATAAATATCTAATATCATTTTATTCTATAATTATTGATGCATATTATCTAGATAGCTTTCGTATTCGAAGCTTTTTATGATTGCTTTCAAAAGTGTCATTACAGAAGCTATTTTAGGAATCGTTAATCAAACGGCTAAGCGTAAACTGATAGCGGCAGCTCCACGGCAATCAACTTAATTATACCTTTATAGCGATAGATACTTCACAACATTGTTGTTTAAATACTTTGAAAACAGTTTTTTGTTTTGTATTAGCAATTACAGTTGTATTATTCCGTATTTTCAATCAATTTTGTTGTATATTAAGGTTTATATTATATCCAGAATACCTATTAAGATCATAAAATATCTTCTTTTTATAGTAGTAGGATGTATACTCTACCTGTACCTATTTAGAGCTACAAGGTCCATTGAAATGTTAAATGCTTATACTTCAATTAAAACCCTCATCATAATTTGATCTTTAAAATCAAAGGAGCATCTATTTGCATGAAGTATTTACTCTTGAGTAATCCCGAACGAGCTTGAAGACCGCTAGCACAACGATTTACCACGCGCAGTTTTATTTCAGAGAACGGCACTTTTTAATTAAAACGACTCGCTGTAAAAAGTATAAGGCGACTGCAGCGGCGTCATTAAAACCCCCTCGTTCCAATCTGAATCCGATATCAGACCGAGATACAAGAAACTTTAAACAACTTCAATTCATTAAGTTTGCAATAAAGGCATTGGCAATTTAGGCGAGCGACGCTCAAAAACTCTTGTACAACTTTATTACGCAATTCATTTCCGCGATTTTGTGGACTACATTTTTTAACTGGTTTTTTATATTTTAATCACATTTAAAATTTTAGATTAGTCTGCTTGTCTACTACTAGTACTTTAATTTGAATCGTGAGTTGTGAATCGTAATTAAACTGCAATTTAAGATTAATTATTAGAAGTAAGCAAATGTTGCAATATAAATTGTTTGTTAAACATACAATAATTAGTTTTCAATCAAGTTTAGCGGAAAATTGAAAGAATGAAAACAATTCATAGCTTGTCCCTATACCTATAAACAAAGTGAGGCCTGAGGGTAGTTTAGAATGTCGATTAGAAATCGTCCGAGTTAAACACATTTGCTGTGAATGAACACTGATAGTGGGTCGTTGTAAAATTAACAACTTGTAAAGTTAAAGCTTAAGTATGTAGTTCCGAACGATTTAATATAATAAGGATATTTAAAAACATTACAACATAGTAATTTGAGTATAATTATGTATAAAATACCAGTTGAATTTTCTGTATATGGATTTTATTATTTCGACGTTGTTATAAAAAAACATACAAAAATACACAAGTCGAACAAAGGACTCTACTACTTCCTAACAAAATCGAAAGTACAAAAAGAACCCGTGAATGATTCATTTAATTCAAGCGTCTATATTAAGATAACAATGTGACACGAGTCAATAAATATTCAGGCCCCATCTTAATTAGAATTAATCCCGGACGGTCGTCAGCCTAGAAGTATCGAATTTACTTATGCTAATCTTACGTCACTCTGAGGACTATCCCTAGTTTGTAGCCATGGCTGTTGACAGCGACTATTTTGCATTTTACAAGCTAACGTTTCGGCAGTAGGTATGCTGAAATAGATAATTCAGTGTAGGCTTTTTCACTTCATATGTAAAACGTTACATCTTAATATACTAATTATCTACTATGTTATAAGTACATACCGAATTATTTATCTACACAGATGTGCCTTTTGCTTTATTATTATGTCAAAGTATTGTTGTACCAAAACAAATTACAGAAGGATTTTCAATCTGTTCAGTAACATTGTTTAGATACTGTATTGATGTCTTGTTATACCGAGCTTATTTCAAACATTTAACAATGAACAGATAGAAAATAATTATGTTCTGTAGAGGTCTTCACAATAACACTTTATTTTCTAAGATTCTCATTAAGTAATAAACAGCACTAGAGAGGGTCGAGTGATTCTTGAAACAAATCCAGTTCTTTTGTTTCAAGGAGTTTGTACTAATGAAACCCTTCTGATCGTGAAATTCTAGTTAAATGTATTTATTACTCGTATAACAACTTTAATTGATGATCCTTGTAGTGGTACGGCATGAACTCAATATGAAATGTTAAATTATAACAATACTGTTGTACGAAATGTGGTAAAGTTTCTATAAGCGGCTCTACTAGTGGCAAACAGTACGTACATTTATAATATTACTGAAAATATTTTGTTATTAATATATTATATTAGATCGTCAGACTCTTTTGTTTTATGATAATTATATTTCATATTGTTTTTATGACTAGAAGTACTCTAGTACAATAGAGATTGTGAATTACATTTCTTAAAATTGCTATTGGTAGTTTTTCCATGAAATATAATATGATCAAATATCATCAACTGAAAAGTAATATGTTATGAACGTATTCTTAAAACTTTTAATAATCTTAATTTGATTAAATTGTAATTTTATGTGTAATTTTTGTAATTGTTTATTAATGTATTTTGTGTGTAATAATTAATATAATTTGTTTAATATAATTTGACTGTATTAATTGAATGTATTAATTTGTAAATTTTTGCACGCCATTTAAAATGGCAGTATATGAACCTTATACGAGCAAATAAATATATTTGAATTTGAATTTGATTTCAATATAAATTCGTTATGAAAGGAGTAAAAAAGTTTTATTTTAATTAAATATTAGTGACTCGAGTAATCGCAAGCTCTATCATTGAAAAGTTTATCGTCTATTGAAGTTCCAAATGAGCTTCGCGAACACTAAGTAATAACTGCGAAATACTTACCTAAATTGCTTCTAAAAGCTCTTGTGAAGTTGACAATTGTGCAGAAGGAAAAACCTACAAAAATAATGCCTTTTATATAATCAAAACAGCTAAATAAGTATTATCGTGTTTATTCTTAAGTCTCCTCGTATTGTTGCCTTCACAATTCCGTTGGCATTACATTTATGTCGGCTTAAGCGACATCATAAAACACCATATTTCCAGCGTATTTAAAAAAGCATTAGCTGTGCTTGGAAATGTCTTGATATGTTTTTTTCATGTACACATTTATAAATGTGTTTCTACACTATAGATATTATACTAAAACAGATTTTTCATTTCTAAATTCGTTCACATTGTTTTAAAATAAATAAATCTGAAATTTTTATATTTTCCTAAGTTGATTATAATTAAGAGCGTTGGAGAGAAACCTTTTTTACGTTTTTTCCAGTATTAATACACAAATATACAAGTACTACATCGTATACCTAATCTTATAAATCTAGAATACGTGAATAAATAAATTGCGTATAAAAAACTAGGTACGCAATTTTCTATGAAATAGACAGACATCTCTGAAATATTGTAGAACTAATTAAATGGCTATTGATATTATTATTTAGCCGAAAATTCATATTATTATTACTCCGTACTTACTTACCTTGTTAAAAGTAAAGCAAGACGCATAATTATATTATTAGAACAGATTTTATATTCCAGAACCGTAAAATAAAAAAAGTATTTCTACGCGTTGATATTAATTCTAATCGGAATTATGTTTGCTTAAGAATTATTATGCCTTTAATAGAACTGTAGTATACCTGGATGGATGCTCGTAATAAGTTTATTAAGTGGATTACAGATTATTACACTAATTTCCAGAATGAAATATTGTTTGAAAACATTTATTTAGGAAAAATAACAAATATCCGTTGTGCCCAAAGTCACCTACTTTATTTCATATAGGTATGTACTTTTATTTTAGGTACAATAGCTTTGTACTCTGTAACTACACGTATAGGCCTCATGAGGTAATTAAAATAGGGAGACAAGTCTTTCAAAGGTAATTATTTAACTTCTGGTTTAATATCTACATTACAATTTAAAATTAATAACAACTTAGTATGCAAAAATTCTTAAAAATATCAATCATTATAACACAAGTGTTTTTAATGAAGGTTTTCAACATAACGGTATGGTAAACTTTCCGGAAGCACACTGAATACAGTACCGTTGTGAAGAGGTCTTGTCTCTGCATATTGTATGGCGCATATTTTGGAGAGCACTCCAGTCATTCAGTCTTATACCCGACGCTGAAAGCCAACCCGTCCGTTTAAAGTTATTCAACGCTGTTTGTTGTTACTTAATTTTGTTTCTGAACAATGCTGATATGTCATGGCATGTTATATTGAGATTAAAACTACAACTCATTTGTAGTAAACAAGTTAAAATATAATCGTTCAATTTCAAATTAACAAGCTGAAGTATATGTTTTCTGAATTTTGTGTCTGAACAAAGCTGATATGTCATGGAATATAAGATATAATAAATTTGTATATTTGCGATTTTTGTCGTTTCCTACACATCTTTTTTTTAGGTATGCTTCGGATCGTAGCTGGCAATCGAGCTGGCACGTCACCGGACAGAAAGCGATGATTGGCGCCGCCCATGAACATCCACAAATCCTAAAACACCATAACTATAGTTAAAATGGATTCTTTATAAATTGAAATTGATACTACCAAAAACATAAAAATATGATACTTCCATTTCAAATTAACAACCAAGTCCATATCACTTCAAATATATTTACACCGAAGCGAAGTGTGGCTGTTACATATTTATGTTATCTGTGCTATGCCGTCTATTCCCATCTTTTAATGGCATAGCCATGTCGCTTTATATTTTCACAAGTTCGCAGCATCCCGGCTGCAATCCAGTTTGTATTTTTAGCGCAACCAAAGTTGGGAAATAGATTGACGTTCAGGCAGAGATTTGGTTCAGCAATTCCGAAAACGTGGTGACGAAAAAAGTATCGAATGAATTGAACTGTAACGTACACCAGTGGATCAGTATGAACTATGAAAAGAGCATTTTTTTATGGTAGCTGATTGACCCATTTCTCTATCGAGCATTTCCTACAGACTAGACCCCACGAATTATTTTAAATTTTTAACACTACCTATTTGAACACTTGTGGATGAAATGTTTCACTTATCTCATTTTCATACATTCGTATCACATCTGCATTCATATGTAAAATAATATTCAATGAAATATACCACAAAACACATGACCTCACGTATGTATGCTATTTCTCATTAACGCCCCATTCTAACATATTCCGTTTAAAACATTAGATTACGTCGCGTTCCCGTAATCATGTGTAATTTAGGCTTAATAAACAATGCACCGTTTCAAACAAACAACAATGCTGTTTACTACCGCACAATTTAGGTATGAATATTAATATCCTACAAGAATTTTAATGAAATCGCTAACTCAGGCACGATTAAAAGCCCGGGTTAAATGCCGACGCAAGTTTTATTACATAGATAATACATAAGTAGCTTCGTTGTACTTTTATTCAAAAGGCTCTATCATTAATTAAAAGTTAGGTGATTAACTCCAAATACCCATTCAAGCTGCTCATTCTAACCGCTTTATCAACGAGCTAACGTTGAAGTTTCGTAATAAATTAATATGTTATGAATTTCATCTATTCAAAACGTTTTACATTTATGAATACAAAAACCCTGATTACTTATAGGATCACTTTAAAGATAAGTTGAGAACTACTAAAGCAAACACTTTTATATAATAAAAAACAAACTTCTTTCTAGCGATATCTATCTAATGGAAAACAAAAGATCTTTCGATAGGCACTGCGAATCGATTTATCCCGAATAATATTATTATCTGAAAATTTCTTGCGAATACCGCATCATCTGGTGAATCTAATATAAGTTACGACTTTCATGTCGCATTAAGAAGACAAGCCAGCGGAAACTATTAGACACCATCTGCCACACTGTCTTTACGAACAAAATAGTTTGAAAAGTGTTAGTTTTTATATGAGCCAGTTTCACTTTTCGTTGAGATTTTTCCTACGTTGTAATATTTTAACTTTTATGGTAGAGTTTTTAAAGCATTAAGAAACAGTAAGTACTTACTAGATTCAATACTGTATATTTCTTAATTTGTTAACAGTATAACTTACGCTACATTATACATACTTATATAATATGGAAAACTTTTGAGAGTCTGAATTACCTTATAAATTAACGAATTAAGGAAAAAGATTATCGTATCCCGAATTCGTAAATTCATTTCTCATCAGCATTCACGCATAGCCTATAAATGTACTGCTATTTAAATCGTATTATTCAATACGAATTCCCCGACGTCATTACAGAAAGAACACAATAAATAACATTTTGTGTCAGAAAGTAATGATTTATAAGGTGCGAAATTCTAGTCTCGGGGTTGCGTGATCTCCCACGGGCCAGATAGCAGTTAAATAAGGCACCAAGGGAATTCTTCAGGGACGAGTGGGTACTTAGCATATTGTATTAATGGAGGGCATTCGGGTAGAGAGAATGGCACTCATGAATTAGTGAATCCTGATAATTTACGAGATTCTCGCTTCCTACGAGTGTGTCTTGAGCCCGTAAATTACCTTTATTTTGGCCCAACTAATCACAATTGTAGAATATTAATATACTACAAAATAGAATTGTAATATCTACAAATTGCTACGAAGCAAAGTAAATACTGTAGAAGGCCAGTGGAAATTAACATTAAATTCGCAAAGCACGATGTAGATTTGAATTTTTGGTATGTTGTTTGGATCAGTTAGGGTGATGTAAATCCCAATTTGCAACTTCGAAAAAGTTGTGCTCGCTGCGCACCACGTGATAAACTGCGAAAATTTTGGACTTTTTTCACTTTTTGCTCTAAAAGTCATAAACTATGCGTTTCCGACAAGTATGATTCAGTACATAAATTAAGGTTATTAAATTTGCAACAATTTAAGCCTAACCGCAGCTCTCTAAACCTTATAACGACTAAACTGTGGCCATTCGAAGATGGTTCATTTTTCCCGAAATATTGAAATTTTTAGTTTTGCTCCCGTTTGAAGCAACATATTGGCAAAAACCGCTCGTTCCATGAGAAGTTCGTATAATAAAGTTGTAGTGCATTTAATTTTCTTTCATAAGAGCATAGAACAAAGTCTGTGAGACAAATATTTCACAAACAATATCTGAAAAACAAAAAGAAGGTAGAAATAGATTTTTAAAGAATTGAAACTGAGAGCATATAAAATCATAAAAAGAATAATACTTTTTCATTTGCTGGATAGGTAATTAACAAAATTACAAAATTTGGGAAAGTAGGAAAAAAGATTATACGCAAATAATAAACTGCGAAAATTTTGGACTTTTTTCACTTTTTGCTCTAAAAGTCATAAACTATGCGTTTCCGACAAGTATCATTCAGTACATAAATTAAGGTTATTAAATTTGCAACAATTTAAGTCTAATTAAAGCTCTCTAAATCTTATAGCGACTAAACTGTGGCCATTCGAAGATGGTTCATTTTTCCCGAAATATTGAAATTTTTAGTTTTGCTCCCGTTTGAAGCAAAATATTGGCAAAAACCGCTTGTTCTATGAGAAGGTCGTATAATAAAGTTGTAGTGCATTTAATTTTCTTTCATTAGAGCATAGAACAAAGTCTGTGAGACAAATAGTTCACTCACAATATCTGAAAAACAAAAAGAAGGTAGAAATAGATTTTTAAAGAATTGAAACTGAGGGCATATCTTAATCTTAATCTAATATATATTATAAAGGCGAAAGTTTGTAAGGATGTATGGATGTATGGATGTATGGATGTTTGTTACTCTTTCACGTAAAAACTACTGAACCGATTACAATGAAATTTAGCACACATATAGAGGGTAACTTGGATTAACACATAGGATAGTTTTTATCTTGGAAATCCCACGGGAACGGGAACTATGCGGGTTTTCCTTTGCAAACGCGAGCGAAGCCGCGGGCGGAAATCTAGTAAAATCATAAAAAGGATAATACTTTTTCATTTGCAGTATAGGTAATTAACAAAATTACAAAGCTAATTAAATTTGCAACAATTTAAGCCAAACCGCAGCTCTCTAAACCTTATAACAACTAAGCTGTGGCCTTTCAAAGATAGTCAGTTTTTCCCGAAAATTTCAAATTTTTAGTTTTGCTCCCGTTTGAACCAAAATATTGGCAAAAACCGCTCGTTCTATGAGAAAGTCGTATAATAAAGTTGTAGTGCATTTAATTTTCTTTCATTAGAGCATAGAACAAAGTCTGTGAGACAAATAGTTCACTCACAATATCTGAAAAACAAAAAGAAGGTAGAAATAGATTTTTAAAGAATTGAAACTGAGGGCATATAAAATCATAAAAAGGATACTTTTTCATTTGCAGGATAGGTAATTAACAAAATTAAATTTTCTACAACTTTATTTTATGACCTTCTCATAGAACGAGCGGTTTTGCCAATATTTTGGTTCAAACGGGAGCAAAACTAAAAATTTGAAAATTTCGGGAAAAACTGACTATCTTTGAAAGGCCGCAGCTTTTTTAGAGAGCTGCGGTTAGGCTTAAATTGTTGCAAATTTAATTATCTTTGTAATTTTGTTAATTACCTATCCTGCAAATGAAAAAAGTATTATCCTTTTTATGATTTTATATGCCCTCAGTTTCAATTCTTTAAAAATCTATTTCTACCTTCTTTTTGTTTTTCAGATATTGTGAGTGAACTATTTGTCTCACAGACTTTGTTCTATGCTCTAATGAAAGAAAATTAAATGCACTACAACTTTATTATACGACTTTCTCATAGAACGAGCGGTTTTTGCCAATATTTTGGTTCAAACGGGAGCAAAACTAAAAATTTCAATATTTCCGGAAAAATGAACCATCTTCGAATGGCCACAGTTTAGTCGTTATAAGGTTTAGAGAGCTGCGGTTAGGCTTAAATTGTTGCAAATTTAATAACCTTAATTTTTGTACTGAATTATACTTGTCGGAAACGCATAGTTTATGACTTTTAGAGCAAAAAGTGAAAAAAGTCCAAAATTTTCGCAGTTTATCACGTGGTGCGCAGCGAGCACAACTTTTTCGAAGTTGCAAATTGGGATTTACATCACCCTAACTGATCCAAACAACATACCAAAAATTCAAATCTACATCGTGCTTTGCAAATTTAGGGTTTTTTAGTGTCGATTTCTACTGGCCTTATAGTACGAATTTCATTTCTCAAGATTCGTTCATTAAATATTTATTTCAAAGTTCATCTTGTACTACAAAACGTTGAATATTATTAGACTTTATAATCCTGCTGTTTTGTGTTAAGTTTGATTAGTTTCAATATTATTAAAAGCATTGGATCAGTAACAATTAAGACTACATATCGGGTTTCCTATTATAATCATCATTATAAATTTATGATTACATGAAATAATATATTTAATCAATAAATGAATGTGCATTACGTAAATTTTATATTTAACCGTAATAATTGTATTTTTTGTAATTATCAAAAAATGACGACATAAAACTCATGTGTTTTGCTACGACGTAGCACTATGCTACGCTTAAGCTGTTTGAAAAATTATTCAACGAAAAAACAAACACTTCATTATTGTATTATGTATATAAGTATGTTTACTGCAATAATTAATGTAATATATTATCCATACATAGTTTGCAGATAAATATCGGACAGATAATCCGTTCTATAATTTCACGCCTTCGTTTTGTCTTGTAATACAGCAAAGAGGAAATACCACCACCATTAATTCCGTTATATTATGGGGAAGATAAAACATGGAAAGCGTTAGTTTATAGTGCCGTAAATATCTTGTATCGTGGTATATTCTGCGCACATGCGCTAACAGTTCATTATTTATTTTATGAATTTCAATGTAGCAATACGGAGCAGCTGATCACGTGATAATAATATATGGTGATTCACAGCTACGATATGTTTTAGAGTGACCTCAGGTATGTGAACTTAGTAAAGATAAATTGTTTGAGTAGACGTTGGGTTTGGTTGAATATAAACCATTGAATCTTAGGATGTCGAAAGTTAACTGGATTAAAATATATATCGTAGTGGAATTATTTATATATTAAATACAAATTAAATATATTATGTTATTTTGTACGTATGGATACATGTTACGTTTTATTACTTATATAAATATAGGTTTACACAAATATATTATAAGGATGCTTTATTACAAAAGTATAGTAATGTTGAACTCAACCGGGTACCAGGAAGTGTATGAAAATTTGATTACTTTTGAACCGGAATGACGGATATACAAACGAAACAACATAAAATTAAAGTTTAAACCATTTTAATGCCAGTCATTTATCTGTTATATTAAAATTTGCACGGCATACCTTAATTAATATACTGACAATTAATTTGATAAAAACGAAAATAACTTAATTCGAGACAAAGTCATTTCAAATTAATTTTTAAATTGTGCATTATTCAATTGAACCGCGTAAAAACCAATTTGCACTTAATATAAAAGTGACTTGTATGAAAAGCGCTATATTTCGCATTCATAATGCTTCATCAGACCGCATTGAGTGTGTAGTAGGTCAGCCAGAATAGGAAGTCTCATTATACAGTCATTAAAACGGTTTTCACTTGAAAAACCGTTCGAGTTCCCATTGATATAAAAATATTGCGAAAAAGAGCATTGTTTTTGCACTTCTGTTTTCTTAATACCCTCACCGCCTACAGATTGCTTTTCTTGGTAGCGCACAAATAAAATATCGCTTTCATCCGTTTGCGATACTATGCAAATACCACAGGCAAATACAAATAATCGAAATCCAAACGTTACATTCAATGTCATAAAACATTCGTTATTTTTATAAAACGTCGGCTCAAAATGAGAAGGGAAAGAACACAAAGGGTTGTAGGTTAATCTATTGAATCATAAATTAGTGAAGTCACATTGCGGTATGTCATAAACAACGGTCCTCTTCGGTTTTTTGCTCGGGGAACATGTCCCTGTGACATATGACGGCACTTATCCCTCCAAACTGCTGTAATTCCGGAGATCGAATCCATGGATTGAAATAAAAGCCTGTTGGATGTTAGTTGCCCATTCAATGGTACTATTTGGGAGGCTCCTTCATAAAGACACATTTTTAGAGATAGTGTTTCTTTCCATTTTAAGGAAACAATGTAAAGCTGTGAAAAATAATCGGCTCATTTGTCAAAATCAAAAGTATTTTTCTTTTAATAACACTTTTTTTCAATTTACTATCGCCTTATTTTACACACACTTTAGTTACAAATAGTACGCTAAATATCCTTCAATACTTTATGAAAAGTCATAATCAGTGTACAAACTTTCAAGAGTCGAAATCCATAAAACCAATACTAAATATTTATCAAAACATAATATTTATTACTATATAATATCTAATAACATCACGGTAAATAAAAAATAAATCATTCCATTTAATTGTATAATAACAATTACACCTAAAACAAAGTCATCTTGCAGCTGTTAGCAGAAACCGCACGATACAGAATATTAAGGTCCAGAAGTACCTACGTAATTACTAATCAAGCTAAAACTACAAGTTCATAGTTTCATTCAGACCATGTTCAGAGGGCGTGTTACACGCATCTGGTGCCACTTAACTCTCTGATTACAAACAATGTTACATTAATTATGTTTTTGCTTTGGAAGACACAGCTGTAATTTATGTTGCCCCGTTTTTCTCGAAAATAAATGGTCGTAATAAGTCTGGTCCGTAGTACTGTCTAACAAAATGTGTTATGATCATTGTAATACATAGTACATACACCTTTCACAGTATATGTATTATTGTTAGCTCTGTTTTCACAAGGACGCTTATGTTTACACGTTAAGTAGAAATTTCCTTTCATGTAATTTTACACTAGATACAATAGAAAATTTGATTTAAAAGTAAACAGATTAAGAAAACTTTCAATAATTATTAGTTAAATCAAATTTGAAAACTGCTAGATTATTGTTTTTACTTTAACATCGTAGTAACCAGTAACAAATCACTTGAAAATGTGGAAGTATAATATATAACTCATTTGTTTTGTTAAAACATTCTTCGATACACTTAACAACCACATTTAACTAGCACAAGCCACAACCCCATCAATTTAAAACTCGTTGTTAGTACATTTTTCTTCTGCGCGTCTTATTTAGTTCTATTCTAGAGTGGTAAATAAAACAATTCATTTAACGGTTAGTTAAGATAGACGACACATTTTGTCTCCTTCAGTTAATAGACGCATTCCCCGGTCGCTTATATCTGCAATTCAACCTAAATTGAAATGCCAATCATTCTACCAGAGATATTGTCCGATACGGAGTACGTTTTAACTTTGACTTACCACTAGCGTCTTTAATTACAATATCTTTTAAACTATGGAAAACACAACATTTTATACTGCAATAATTTAAACTATATATTTTAACTTGTTAAAAAGATCGAGAAAAATTAAATTCAATTAATTAAGCTTTTATTTAAATTACTGACTAGCTTTTTTAAATCAAATTATTTCGAAATTTAATTAGAAGACTTATTTTAGCTCTTTGGAAAAAGATTTAATAATGGAAATTTAAAGAACTTATTCTCTTAATTAACGAAGAGTATAATGTAGACTTTTATAATATATAATTACTAAAAATAAACCTATTATTAATCAAGGATTCTGTCGCCATACTGTTTTAAAATTTGTGCTATAATATATAATGTAATAATTATCTCTCTATTTCGTGGTAGCTTGAGTTAGTTTTTTTTTCAAATAACCAATATTAACCTGATCAAAATAAAGCTGTTAATAACAATCGATTTTCGCATGAATTTCGAAGAACGGCATTCCTATATCCATACTAATATTATAAATGCGAAAGTAACTCTGTTTGTCTGTCTGTTACTCAATCACGCCTGAACTACTGAACCAATTTGCATGAAATTTGGTATAGAGATATTTTGATACCCGAGAAAGGACATAGGATAGGTTTTATCCCGGAAATCCTACGGGAACGGGTTTTTCTCTGAAAACGCGGGCGAAGCCGCGGGCGGAAAGCTAGTAAATATATAAATACCAAAACCAAACATACAAAAATATTTGAGTATTAAATGAATAATACTGCTTTAGCCTAAATTACGCTCTGTCCTCAAAAACGAACTATAATCCTGTAGGATTATAGTTCCTTGTTATTCAGCGACCTACTTTTAGTTTCATCGTTTTACTTAAAGCGCTTATTACATAATTTGATCTAAGTTCGAAATCCACAGTTCAATTCAAAAGTTTCACAATTGCATGTTACTCTCTGTGGCCGCAGGGTCATGCCAAACTTATATAATTGTCCAAGTTTCTAACACTGCAATGCCATTTGCAACAAAAGTCCACTTTTTTAAAGACTTTTATAAATTATTTGCCTATAAATAACAATCCAAAAATAACCCTTCTCATTAAAATATATCCAATTCAATGCGAACGTGAAAAATATAATTCATGTAGATAAAAACATAATAAAGAGGAAAACCATATTTTCTTCTTTTTTCGTGGGTATCGCACAAATTAATGGTTGCTAGGTATATACAATTATAATATTTTCTTTTATAAAAATCAAGGTAAAAAATATTCAGGACTGATGCCATTTAAATATAATACGCTATCAAGCACAATATAATCATTTCCACACGTAGCTTTTGATAAACAACCCTTAAAAAAATTCGATAACAATGTAGGTTAAAAATAACCAATTTCATACAAGGGTTCATTAAGATATGAAAGAAGATAAGACTCAGAGGATGAAAGCTGATGGCAGACGATGATGATAATTATGAAGATGTGAAGAAATAGTAATTTATAAGTTGACCTTTTAATATTTAATTTCATAGTAGGTACGTATGGACTTAAAAGTTAAATAAACGTATATTTAAAATCCAAAAGTGATATAAGAGGTCTAGTAAAACTCCATGACTTGTTCGTTATTACATTTATTATAACGAGATAACAAGAAAACGTAAACATATTACGGAAAGCTACCTTAACACGACTTTAATTAAAGGCGGTATAATTAACAAAACCACTTCATTAGTATTACAGTCTTGAATATTGCTGACATTGACAAGATTTCTGATTACATATTCCCACAAAACGACTAACTCTCATTTTGAAATGGAGTTCTCCAATGATATTCCCCATTAGTGAAAATACGCTGTTTGCTTCAGTTATTTCATATTTTCAACTGAATAGTTTTCGGAGTCAAGCTCTTGGGTAAACTAAATCCCTGTCAGTTACTTAGTTTAATTACCCTAGTTAGTTTATAATGTATTTTCCGAATGTTTGGTGACTATTACAAAGTAAAATGGTCGCTAGTTTATGAATTAAATTTATTAATGATAATAATTTTGAATGATAAGTTCTGTTTTCGTTCATGCCACGTATGCGGTATGCTTATTTTCAAGGGAATCTAAATTAATTCATCACTTTCTCACTTATTAATCTTGAATTAACTCCATTACAAGGACATAACTATAGATTAATCTATAACAAAACAAACTTTAACTACGTAACAAATTACCCACTCATTTATAATTTAATACTGAGCAAATCTTATTGTTTACCTTTTCTCTTTACCGCATCATAATATGCACTCTTCGTTTACCCACAATATCGTGCAGTCACAGAAAGAACAGCCAGTAATAAAGCTTGTGTTGTAAACTTTTACGAGCCTCTACAATATGCAGGCGTAATATCAGCCTCGGAATTTTTCCTTGTAATTAAACCAACAATATAAGCCACTAGAATATTAGCACCGTACCGTCTTTAATAAACAGGCGCTCCAGTTTTGTTATATTCATAGAAAAATCTAATATGCTTTAGTCATTAGTATGAAAATTAAAAGTTTAGTTTTATTTCATCGTACAATTATTGAGGCCTTGCAATAACCATAGTTACCAAATTATTTAATAGACTAGCAGCTAGCTCGTTATTTTGATTCGATTAAAAATCGAATGATGGTACAGATTATTCAATTTGGTAAAGTTACAAGCATATTTTTAATGTCACAGTGGAGCAGTACCATCAATTGATGGTAAATGACGTGCATAATAACCACAACAATGAGTTGCTGTTTTGTCCCTTATATGAAAAGTATATGGTTGTGTGGATTAAGTAGGCCTATAGGATTGTTTGTTCTTGTTTCAACTGCCATGACTGCTCCATTCTTCACACTAAAATTATTTGTAGCTTTTTTATTTTGATTTTATTGATGGATTCATTGAATTTGGAAGTAAATGATCTCGATATCTATGAACTTGGTTCGCTGTTAAGCTTGAAAATGTTAGTTAGATTTACAGCATAAGTGCGGTCATTTTATGCGTTTTTTATAATAATACGGTAATCGATATAAATGATTAATATTTAAACATATATAAAAACTAACTAAAAAATAACATAATCCTTAAATTTATATCACTCAAATACTCATGTTTTTTCGTATCTAACCATGTGCCATCACAATTTTATATCTATAAAGTGGCATGGTAAATTAAAAGTAGGGTAAGGTTGCTCAAGTCGTACCACAGCGTTAGTCGTACCCCACCAATATCTCGTCTGATACCATTGAATTGGGCCATCTAGTGTTGTTAACGTGAACTATTTAGTCGAGCGAGCAAGCGTAAACAAGTGGTCAGGCGGTCGGCTTCGTGCAGCGAAAATAATTCAAAAAGTAAGTTTTTTATCACTTTTCATGTAAAATTAACGACTCATTCATAAGCTTTTTACGGCAGGAATGTTATCTTTATATTTTGTCTTTGTTTACAACGATTTTTAATGCTTATCTGTCAATCGTTTGGGCATACTCAAACAGGAGAAAATTTTTAGGTTGTGTTAGTAATTTTATTTTTCAACCTCAAAGATAAGTATGCTTAAGTCGTACCTGTTAAAAATTCTTTACTCGTACTTCTATTTAGGTCTAAGATTTTGTTATTCACTAAAATAATTACCAAATAATATGCTTAAGTTAATCTCAGACTGAATTATTTGTAATTTTAACTTACTTAAAATTGATCTCTTATTATTAAGAATTTTTCTATATAGTTTATTATATCTTCACTAAAGTGTATTTTCTAAGTACGACTTAGGCTGTATGTGGTACGAATTAGGCAACTAGGCGCCTTAATCGTACCGAAGGTATGTTTTTGAAAAACGTTAAAATATATATTTTAATATTAACATTGTAAGTTTCTGTGATTTTTTAATAATAGACAACTAAATAAAGATTCAGTAAATGTGGATTATTTTGTATTATTTCAATTGTCGTGAATATTATAGCATAATTTCCTTAGGGGGTACGACTTGAGCAACCTTACCCTACGTACTAAAACACATTTTATTTTCTAAAATAGCAATAAAAATCCCTAGGGGCCGTCCATTAATCACGTGATGTTTTTTTTGGAATTTTTTGACCCCCCCTCCCCCTTGGTGATACGTGGTGAGGTTTAAGACTACCCCTCCCCCCTATATCACGTGTATTTTTTCGTCCCTGCAAAGAATCTATTTTTTATTTATAAAAAAATACTGGTATAAGTATCATCTAATTTTATTATAGAAAATTAAAGGCTACTATAATAAACGTTCAGAGGTAGATAGAAAGATTGCAGTTTGTTTTTGAATGACATAAAAATAATGAAAGAAATGCGAAAAAGTTGTACGCGTTTGACTAAAAATAAATACATAATAATATGTAACGCCGCTTCTCGGTTGAGTATCGCGCGCTTGCCGAAAAAATAAATACACGTGATATATTACTTTACCCCCCCTCCCCCTGGTGATATTTCGTGATTTTTTGATGCACCCCCTCCCCCCCTTTTGAGCCTCACGTGATTAATGGACAGCCCCCTACTAAATTACTGCTGTGTCCATTGTCAGGACCTTAATCTCTCACAATTATAAAAGGTCACGCATTATCTTATCCCTAGATATAACGTAATTTATTCAGCGAAAATTAAAATATTCATTATTTTCCTTTGGAGAGGTGTTCTAGCATTTTATAAGTCACCAGTCTGGAGTACTATCCTTTTGTTTTTGATCCATTAATTTTAAACAAACCTCTTAAGAAAATTGATCTTATTGTTTTCGTTGATACTGTAGATAAGGGTCGATTCAAAGGCAAATTAATATTGGCGTGAAATTGCTTCCTCCGGGATGTTTTTAAACAATAAAAATAAAATGTTATATAGACACGATATTATTATTGTTTTTCTTGAATTTACTCGTTACTAAGTATCATCCAGTCTAATTCTCCTAGCTATTTCGTGGTATCATTAAAAGTAAGTAAAAACATATTATAATGAGAGTTGTTTATGTCTCTTATGTATGGGATGGTATAGGTAATATCAGCAAATAAATGAGAAAGATTATTTTAAGTATACAATACTTAATTTAAAGCAGGCTTTAATTATGTCCAAAATATTTGTGACTGAAATCAAATTAATCCACATAATAATTGGTTCCTATGGGAAACGATAAACAATGGCGCGTTCAGTAAAATTTAGTAAGCCATTTAAATTTCCCGCTATCTCCAACTCTTACAAAACTCATTAGCAAAATTGTTTGCCTACGGGAATTGTACATTTGATAAATCCCTTTACTAAAGTGCTCATGTTAATTAATTCGGACTCTTACTTAATAGCACGTACCTAAAGTTCTAGGACTACGGATGGAAAATTGTTAACGACGCTTTTACAGCCAATTTCGAACATTTGTGCTGACTTAAACCCTTGCTGATTGGAAGACCAAGACTAAAAGCTTAATTGCAGATGGGGACACATGCTATATGCCATAGTTGGAAATTCAAATCGAAATAGAAGTGAAATGGGAAAAATTTAGGTACATTTTTAAACATAACATTAGTACATAAAATGTAAGTAGAATATTAAAAACTAAAAGCTACATGTAACGTAACAAGCTATCCTAATGAAGATGTATTCGTATAATAGCAACCCATTAGCCGCCTGTGGCGCCACAAATGCTTTTACTCTTCTAATTAACTTAGCTTATTATTCTTGGGGACCTTTAATATTCCATTATACATCAGTGTGATACTTTAAATGGTGTAATATATTTTGATTTCTTTGTAAAAAAAGATGTCACATAAATGATTTAATGAAAAAATTACTAAACAGTTGAAATCCTCCAATTTACCATTAATATCATAATTGCTATTCAGATGTTTTACAAATCAAGTTTGGTGCTAGATTTCTGTGCACTCAGAAGTGAGATTAATTTCTGTTCGTCGCTTCCAGGAATCAAAACGATCATTGGCGTCCAAGTTGTAACACTAACAATTCAAGAACCGAGCAAATCCAGTTCTAATTCAATATCTATTATTTGATGTTCGAAAAACCATAGAATAATATTGGAAAATTTATCTGGTAATTAATCAAATTCATTTGATTTTGGAATAATGTCGCCTTAACGATTGAAATAGTGCAGTGAAGAATAAAAGAAAAAATGTTAGTTACGTTACTAAAATAAGGCTCTAATTACATTCATGCTAGTTATCCCAACAAATAAAAGTTTCTATACATATTTTACATTATTCTAACGCTCGCATTTCTCAAGATGGAACAAGCAACTTCGCAGTAACAAGGTTGGAGTGAGTCAGTTACTAAGTCAACAGTGCACCGGCCGTAATGAACCGAGGTCGAGACGGCTAAGTGGAGGTAAATTTTTACAGCGGAAAACATTTTATTAGTTAGATATTCTTGGAAGGTGCTGTATCGTTGTAAATTGTTGATAAATAATCAAATAGCTGAGGAATAAATATTATAAGGCAATATAATATATATTTTGATAATGAAATAGGTATTAGAATGTAGTGTTGTAAGGATCGTAATTTGAAGCGATCAACTCAAATCCAATCTTCAAAATAGGATAAGTTAACTTCGCACAGATAAAATTGTCTAAAGTATATACATATTGGATAAGTATCTAATGCGTTTTTATTTATTGTTCGCTTATGAAACATCCTACCAACTCGAAAACAAGAGGGCACTTATAATATTATGTAGGTACACAGGGGAAAAACCCATTATTCTCACAAACTGAAGTCTCCAATTTCAACTTACTTATCCATCAAACACAAAAGACAACATCAATAACGTTACGGTATACTCAAACATTAGAATTTCTATCTAATATTTAAAACCCGGTTTCAGGTTAATTGCTACTCAGAAAATGAAATAAATACTACACAATAAATCTTAGTTAATGCGGAACAAAAGAAAGCACTAAAATCGGGAAAACACTGAATTCAAGTGAAACTAAACATAATTTCATTCGGAAAGAGAATTAAATTGCAAAAATGTTTGATTTCAAAATTAGGTTACCACTTTTTATACGACATTTTGTGCTTATTTACTTAATTTCGTGTTGTCTCGCTAAATTGCGGTGGAAAAAGTTGACTTGGATTGTAAAAATAATGTTTTTAGACGGCTACAATGCGAGCGTATGTGCTGAATTCTGATGCATTAATTTGCATTCTAGGTATACGGAAACATCCTTATCTCCGCATAAAGCGTACAGGATTTAGCACTAGCAGATTATAGAACGAAATTAGCATGAAGCCTCTTAGTTAAATTGCTCTTGTCAGATATTCTAATTTCGTCGTTGGCATATATATATTTGATTTCTGAATTTATATCCGTAGTGCTGGTACTCTGAGAACAATTAATAGATAGTGTCTTGGAAAAAACACTAGGTAGGTATAATTAGGTAAGTATAACTTTATATTCGACAGTGTGCGAATACACAATCAACTACTGAAGATTTGAATGAATTAATAATTACCTATCTATACTTTATTATCCCTAAATAGCATCTTAAAGTCGTACGAATACAAAATAAACATTCTACAAAGATAAGTACTTGTTCGTTTACTTCATACAACCAAGTGAAAACATCGACAGGTAATTTTGAAGTGTTTACACTGCACATTATATTGAGCATTCAAATTAATTAAATTATATCTTGTATGGTACTAAAACATAATGGCACTGTTGGATTACTTCAACAGTCTATTACTGGAACCCCTTCATCCAATTAGTTAGTATCATAAGAGCCGCTCAACATAATTAGAGCCTCGTTATTGGCTTGCGATTCGATTTTCACTGCATATAATATTTGAAATATAATATACCTCATACAATTTGTATGTAAATGTTAGTACTTCGATCTTCGACCAATAAACATAATTATAATAAAACCGCTTGTAAGTCTGGTTGAATTAAAATCTAATAAATGATGAGTTGATTTAACCCAAAAGATGTGTAGGTACATATTTACGTTACTTATCTCCGATTAAAATTTTAAGCATGAGACATCAAAAACCGTTTAATATTAAACGCGCGTAGCACGTACTACTTTCATTAACTCCAGTACATTTTCCTTCATCGTAGGTTCCTTCTTTCCTTCGTCAAAACTTAATTACAATTCCTTCGACCCAGTAATACGAACCTCTCCAGTTTACCTTACTTATAGAGATTGTTAGAGCCCTTTCGCAACTCGTAATGCCAAAATATCTTTGTTTTATTTCCAAACAAAGACCCTTTGTAATGCCTTCTTAAGGGGGAAGTTCCCGAACTTGTTTTGTAGAACTAACACCTTGCCATCGCCAGTGCCCACTAAGCTGATTACTGCCTTCCAAACAGGGTGTTGTATTTTGTATACCTTTCGTGCAAGACTTCATTGTTATTTCTACCTAACCTAAAAAAACAAAATTGATTTTTGCATGAAAACATTGTGATGGATGAATTTTAAAGGATTAGGTATATTGTATTTTGTATTATTATGCAATTTATACTTACTTACCTACTCGTACTGCCTTATGAAATTTTTGAACAATGAGTCAGTATAAAGTTAATAACAAATTAAAGAATGACATCATATTTGACCATTAGGTACTACATTGCTTATTACTATGAACTAGATATAAAATGTGAAGTACTTACATACAGTTTTAGATAAGCATAATATTCCACCCTGAACTAAATTTTCTATTTTCACTAAGCACCTACTACTACACTACACCTAACATAGTGAAGATAAAGCGATTGTGACATACGCACTGAATTCATGGACAAGTTTTTTGTGTAGATACCTATACCAATAAGATAACCTTAGAAGTAGGTAGGTACCATAGTAGGTACCGTGCAATGCAAATGCTCATGACAAATAGGGTAATGATAATAAATTGTATATATATATCTTATCTATGACATTGCTTTATGATTTTTTTACATTATCTATATAATTGAATATTGATAGCGAAATATAATCTTATCTTCAAAGAACTACTTGACGCTAATTTGTGAAATTGATAACACGAGCCGCAAACAGTGATATTGATCCTTCAAATATCATCCTTCTGTACGAATTATATCAACTCCAAGAAACAATGTTAACACAAACTATGCCATAATAATAAGCGTACATGTATTCGGAATTCCGGAATAAAATATGTAACGAGATGTCTTACCTTCATCAAGATAAAAAGAAATATTGTTAAGTCGACAGAAAAGATTCATTGTATTCAAAAATCGTTTCGGTGCGTGCCCATAAATCACTGGATTAAAAATCGGAAATGTATCCGATAGGGTCGGCAATATATTATCGGTGAGCTCATCGGCTAGAGAAAACAGCAGTGAGTCCGGTAAATTGTCCCGTGACGCCATCTGTTGGCGCTCTGACACTAATTTATTACTTGACCGCTTTTAGGACAACTAACTTCTCGAAACAGTAGTTTTATACACTTTTTAACACTCAGCGACTACACTTTTTAACACGCTTATATTAGTTTCACCTGTATGTTTGTATTTAATCGACTCATTTAGACCCGATTTTGACCCACTTTAAACGGACAGATTTAATTCAAACTTTGTAGGTACACTTGTGAAGGATCAGGGAGAGTATAATACTTGCATCTTATTAAAGCGTATTTAAACTGTATTTATTTGTATATTTTACACACTGAGGATTAATAAATTCACAACTTTGATTTCAGGTACAACTGTCACGTATTGTCCCATCGCGTATTAGCGCGTATTTGTGGTTAACTACCCTCACTTTGGCAAAAGTTATGGGGACTAGCTGTGGTTTGTTTGCGGGTTATGTTGAGTGTACACGCTCATTATGTTCAACCTGATTTTCACCCTAGTTTCCCTTTTTATACTTTCTAACTACCTACACATAAAACAGCCTTTATTCTCTGAGGAGGTTCAAGCAGCTGTACGCATACTTTTACATGCTGAAAGTTTAATGTAGAAAAAATAGAACTGAAAAAAGGTCGCACGACTATCAATAATTAAAATTTAAGGAATATGCATTTATTGACTAAATTGATTGACTAGAAAACGTTGCGGGGTAATCGATTTTAATTATTATAACCATAACTCGTGAAAACTAATTATGCTCTGATATTGATTCGTCCGGGACTGAAAACAAAGCTTTATAATAGTTCGTATGTACGTAACAGTTATTTATACTTTCTTTCACATTAAAAATATGTGTTTCTTTCACATTTTGTTCATTTTATGTATACTCAAACTTTTTTTATTTATTTATACATTTATCTAAAGTAACTACTGTTTACGTCCACGAATGTTAAAAACACACTACGAGAACAAATCAGAATCTAAGCTACACCTCATTTAAATTAGAACAGTTATCAGACGTTCAACGGATGGGGGTATAAATTCAGGCTCAAGCGTATCAAGTTAACTTACGACTTATAATAAATATAATGTATAATAATAATCTTAAGCCATTACAATTTCGAGGGGATGAGTATTGGGCTACGGAAACTTTTTATTGCTGAACCGTAAAACAAACAGTTGGGCCGCAAATTACGCCAGTCGTAAACGGCAATACAAATAAAATTTATTTATGCGATAAACACGTCTCTCCTACTATAAAATCTTATCACTAACAGTTGTTGGTTCCATTTAGACGTTGAAGGATCTCAAAAATCCACATTTATCCTGTTTCCGGGTTTCATTTTGAAGTGAAACTACTTCAGGCGCGTTGAGAATAATATTTCAAGTTCGCGTCATGGCAATACCGTCACGTCGTGGAATAATGCGATGATTTTGGTATCTTTGAATTTTTCCAAAGAAGTTTCACTTCTCACACGTGTGCTCAGCACACACGCTCTTTTATACTTAGGAAATCTATGTACTTATTCTATGTTCAGTCATATGGTTAGGTACATCATAATGCAGAGTATCATCTCATACCTTCTCTACCGGTATACGTAAATCAATATCCCGCTACAGGCCTACTGTTTTGCACCATTCCAATGGTATTGAGGGAAATGAGAGAGAAAACTTAATTTTATTTTCCTCTAGTCTAGAAAACCTAGGTACTATGATAAAAATCTGATTCCTAAACTCCGCTCTGTATCTTTACAGTTTCTGATATATTTTATTTTGTAGTTTAGTAAATACATTACAGTCCATTACAGTAATATAAAAAACAGACATCATTTTATATTACATTTTATTGCTAAAACGCAACGTACATAAACCACAGTCTAAGTATGTATACGACCACGGATATCATTCGGCTAAAAACATAACTTTTGAGGATCCAAAAAAGTTCGCAAATCGTTTTCGTCATATTTTTTTTCGCTTTTGTCATTATAATTTAACGCTTCACATACTCTGCAATAATGAAATGACTTCGTACCGAAATATCCGTGTTCGTTCACAATTTTGAAATGATTTCTCCATCTATGGAAATTAAGTAGAGCCTCATCATTTGCGCTTAGATGAATAATATACTTCGCTAAATCTCGTGGATTATCAAAATTATTAATATGTAAGAATGAATTGGGAGGTAGGATTTTGTCGCATTCATCTGGCTTCGGGCCCATTATTACAGGAATGGCGCCCTTCTCGTAAGCATTGTTAAATGCTTTTTCTGTTAAATATTCCCGGCATTGTGAATTTTCAAGAACTAAGTAGAATAAATATTGTGACGTCACATTACAATCCGATCTAAAATGACCAGGGCAACTGAAAACAGAAAATTAGATCGGTTTAAAATTATGTTAGCCTTTGCGATTTTCCTAAGTTAAATATTAGACCAGTGTATTAATTTTCTGCCTAACCTCAATTTCCTTTATAGGATAATACAATACCTAAAGTTAATTATGTTTACGTTCAATACCAGTTTTAAACATCTGATCGCACCAGCTACCGATCATGAAAATTGAATTTGGCTAATTGGAAATTCGTTTATAAAAATTTTAGTTACAAACCTATTTTTATGGTCCTTCGAGCATTTTCCATATACGTCTAAGGGAAGATATTTTTCTAACTCAGTCAAGTATTGCATTCTTTTCGACACAGCACAGTTGGACATCAGCACAGAGGCTAGCTTATCTCGCCGCTTGGTACTCCAAAATGGGACTAATTGCTCCAAGTTCGTGGAATCAGGTAATAAGGGCTTTTCTAAAGGCACAGTTCGTCCATATGGTACAGGTACATCAGCATCACTCCTGAAAATTATAATTGTAAATGTTATTTGAGGTTAGCACAGATAAATGAGTTATGTTTGACTATAATTTGAGACGTATAGCTACGATGCCATTACCTACATACGGTACATACTTATGAATGTTTTTAATTTTACCCTGGAAAAAGTGACGCAATCGATTTATACATTTTTTTTAACTTAAAATACTTGTCTTGAAGATACCTAAGGTATTTTCCCTTAATAAAACAACATGTCTATCATTATCAATTATATCAATTTGATTTGATACAAGTATCGGGAGCAGGAGCAGTCCATCGATAAAATTGGGCAGATATTTTCATGTATAGTATATGAAGACCTTAACTGCGTACTCCTATTTTACTTGCCAACTCAATTTTCACATATCGGTGATCGCAAACATGTGCCAAATACACAACCAATGAACATAACAATTTGATATTATAGTTTATGAGCCAAAAGGTATTTCATATGTTACGTATTATGACATCAAGTAATGCCAACTTTGTATTTATTAATAAATTGAAAATTGAGTAGGTAGAGATAATTTATTTTATGACCGTATTTATCAATTTATGACAGTCTTATCATTACATTGATTCTGTGCATTGATTCTACAAAATTAAAGTTTATTTGTTGTAGATTCAAAAATTATAATATCGTTAAGTATAATGTTCAGGTACCTGTAAGTCATAGACCAATTAAAAACATTCGCCAACTCGTTAAGTTTAGGTTGAGCTCTTGTCATGGAGAATGCGTTTATTGGAGATTCATCGTTCAGGAAGATCCATCTTTGTTCGCTATTTCTACGTGTCGTGTCAGGAAATATTCCCCTTTGTATATGAATTACGACTGCATCTGCAGTATCTAAGTACTTCTCATCACCTGTGAATATGCAGTTACTAACTCTACATTCATCGAAAATATCAGGCGTCCTGTAAAACAATAAAAATGTTTATTTAAAAAACTGTCAGACTATTTATGAGAAACAGCATAAGATTTACCCAATTGTTGACATTCCATGCAAGTAATCCAAAAATGTTTAATGATTTTTTTTAAATAATCTCATGATTGCTAAGTGTAGTATTCAAGAAACATTATATAAAAACACTAGCTGTGCTCCGCGGTTTTACCCTCAGTGCTCCACTCCTGTTGGTCTCAGCGAGATGATAATATATATCCTATAGCCTTCCTCAATAAATGGGCTATCTAACACTGAAAGATTTTTTCAAATCGGACCAGTAGTTCCCGAGATTAGCGCGTTCAAACAAACAAACTCTTCAGCTTTATAATATTAAGTATAGATTTGGAATAATTTGTAGCATAATTCTTAAATCATTAATCATTCTTTACCTAAAATATATTATCATTTATCATACTAGATACGTATAATTGATATGATATTATTTCAATAACGAGCATAATTGATAAACTTATTAGCGATACAACAAAGCTTTTGCATGTATTCTTTCAGATTTGATTTGAAGATTTGCGTATTACATACGATACCGACACAGATAAGATATACTTAGTCTAGGTACATAATATTATTATCTGTATTATACACAATCTCTTTTTTTAATCGCATAATACTGTGCATTATACTTTATCAAAAAAAATCACAACAGCTGTCAACGATTTTCTTTGCGTTTTCCAGCTATTCTCAATAACCGTTGCATTGCAGTTGTAGCTTTTTTGACCTCTCTTTTGAACTTTCACAAATTACAAAATAGCTGTACATTATGAGGATTTGTAGTTTTATTGTGTAAAATAATAATTTGCTTCAGAACAAATTTCAAACAATGTAAACTGAAGCCGCGGTTTCGGGAACAGTGTGTACATAAAATGTATCGTGTAAAACCATGTACATTTAAATGTTAAATATAATATTAAAACTATTGTAGAGCCATTTTAATAGGCAACATTTGACAGTTCAACAAAATTCAACAACGTAACCTAGTAACCACGACATAGAATAACATGATATTTCGTTTTGTTGGAACTGCACATTTGTTTAACTTTTTTCAATTACGATTACATATTTATAATAATAATGACCGATAGAAGTAATTTTAGGACTTGATTTTACTGATAAACCATTCTAAACATAATGAACAATTTCTGATTTAAAGAACTGACGTCGCTACAATTTTGTGTCAATAAACCTTTTTTCTTTTTAAATACCAGAGACGTTACTCTAAAAATCGAAATCTGACATCTAGAATCGAATGCATTGATTACTTGGGAATAAAAATTATCATAAATTATTGACATGTGTTTCAAGTTCGATTGACAAATGTTTCAAGTCCGTATCGATTAATTCACTTTAATCGATGTTTTTAAGCAGGTTACCACCCTATGAAGATAAAATTGATAGACGTCAAATGTTGCCTATTAAATTGGCTCTACTATAATTTACGAACCGTTCATTGTGAAAATTGTAAATGTGACGGCTCTTTAACCAGTTCCAATGCTTCCAAATTAACACAATGAATCTTTTGTTCTCTCCATTCCTCGTAGTGTTTCCGATGTCACTTGTTTTTTGGAATTTAAATAACAATGATCCTAAATTAGAGGTTTTCCATGACTGTAACAATTTAAACAGGTGTTGTTAAACATACTTAAATACGCTAATTAAGCACAGGTGTTAATCTAATCATAAAAATATATTATGGAGAGACACATAGGTAATAATAATGTACCTAATATTATTATAGAGCGCCTAAAATCAATGCTTATAATAAAAGTTCGGGTGTATGTGTATGTTACTTCGTTTCGATTTAACAATTCTAGGATTTACATTTACTTGATTTTTATAAGTAGCTATAGCAATGCAAAAAGCCCTACGTAATATGTATGTGAAAAATAGAACGTGTTGTTCGCCAATCGACTTGCTCGCCTTTTGCGCCCCCGCGCCGCTGCGCTACCACACGTCATAGTTTTAATTTAAAATCCGTAAATGTATTATTTTGAGTGGAATTATCGACTTGAATAATTTAAATAAGTGAAGTTTGTAAGTTTTCTACGGTTGCTGAAATGATGCAACTACTGTGATGAATGATTTGTAGAGACTTTTTAATAAATAAAAAGTAAATTAATTAAAAAGCTATACTAGTACTAGTTAAGTATATCGACATTAGGCATTAATGATAATAATTAAAAATATTAATTATAATAAAATATTATATGAAGGTTAGTTACTTTTAACGGACGGTTTTCGTTTTCCAATATTAAAGTAAATAAAATTCTACGCGTACCTTTCTTTGATCCAAATATTGACTGACGATATCACCATGTTTTTCACTTTCACTGTAAAGTCCTGATGAATCTATGTTTTCACTTAACACATTATATGCATTTACATTATAAAAGTAACTTGCATATGTACCAAATAAAATTACGCTCACTAATGCTAAGATGAATAAATTAAACAATGTACTTTTTTTAACATTTATATTGAATTTATGTTTATTATAATATTGCATTTCTTTAAATTATCTTTTCACAATTCAGTTACAGATTGTACGTGTACTGTAATTGAATAGGTACGACTGTCCTAAATTAGATCATTATCATTACTGAAACAGGTTTATTTATTTATTGATTAACATAATTTTGGTACTATTAGTTAAACGCTACGCCAACGTTATACACCATTATAGCACATATTGTAATACTGTGATTATAGTGTGTTACATGAGTACATAAATTCACTTCCGATAAGCCTTCAAGCCAAGTATGTCCTCCAACGACGTCATAGGTAAAATAATTATATTGTCTTCTCTGCCTAAATTAGCCCAAATAAATATTTAAAATAACACCATTATTCTTATTCCGTGCTGAGTAACGAGTAACGAATGAGCTGAACAATTGATATTTCGATACCAGAAATAATAAAATCATGCCTATTTATTCGATTTCACACGTTTTAATAAACTATTTGTTCAATGCGTTTAAAATTATTCACATTCACAATTTAAGTGTACACTTATTTTTTATTTTATCAATAGGTATGTACCTACTTGATTAGTTCACTTGAACAACTAATAATGGTTTTGATAATGGCTTTTTTATCGGCGCAATTATTATGATACATATTACAAGTACCTACCTAATGTAGGAAATTAATTATTTCAAGCTTATATTAAACTTGCCGTGTTGGTTCGTCTTCTCGTATGTATAACTATAGAAATTAGAACTTTCCAGTGCTAAACTCAGATTTCCTATACTTGCATATGATAGATAATGCAATAATATGCCACCATGCTCTTTCGAATCAATGGGTGAGGGAAAGGCAAGGGTGGCGAAAAAACAGGAAATCCTACATGAAAGTTTGGCTCGAATGATTTTTCCCTTGAAGCACCACTCTTATACTACTACTTGTATACGTAGAATATTATTATTAGTCTGTGCTACTACCTATATTATAATCTCCAGGGTCTGAAGATTAAAGTGATAATGCTCTAAATTGATATTTAAAGTGGCAGTTTTTTTTTAATAATAATATTCTGATGGTGATAGTGGTATATGGTATTCTAGCGATGATGGTGATGGTGAGAGTTGTTCATAAGAAAGATTTATAAAAAGAGAAAAGTATTTTAGAGTTAAGTATTTTACAGTTGCATGTAATTTTAATTTCATAAGGGCCGATTTTTCAATGCTTGGATAAAACTTATCCGTCCGATAAAGTATTACACGATAATATTAAAATGTCACGTGAACTGTCAAATACGGGCAATTAGAATACCTAAAGTAACCGTCATGAGAAGCTATAAATTTTGTAAACAAGTGTTCAGGAGTTCACAACATTTGGACCAACAAAAAAAATGAATTTGTTTAAGATTTAATAAATTATTAAGTAACAAATATTAATTAACATAAATATTATTTAAGAATAATTATTCGTCAGATTCAGATGTTTCCATTTCTGTGTCAGAATCAGTGACATGTATCACGAAGCTGTCTACAGTTTTATCAATCATCTCATCGATTTTGGAATAAAAATTATCTTCTTCCTTGATAACATGCTCCACACAACGCTTCCAATTTTCCGAAGTAATCTGCTACAGTCCCTCTTGTAATAATTGTTTTACCTCGTCAAATTTAAAATTTGTATTTTTGCGAGCAACATATCCTTTTACGTTGGCCCAAATTAGCTCAATTGGATTAAGCTCACAATGATATGGCGGGAGTCTCAATACTTCCACCTTATATTTTTTTGCAAGCTCGTCCACTACATAAGTTTTAAAATTGTCTTTAACATTTTTTACTTTTAGCAGTAATTCAGTCTTAATTTCATTGTCGTCGTAAGAAATATTCTTACTTACAAGCCAATTTTGTATATCATTTTTTTTCCAGGCAGTAGTAGGAATTCTTTCAAGACGCCTTGAGTGGTATGGTGCATTGTCCATTACCACTACTGCATTTTCTCCAAGTTTTGGGAGAACGTTTTCGAACCATTGTTCAAAATGTGTTGCATCCATTGATTCATGGTAATCTCCCGTCTTCTTGCATTCAAATATATTTTCACCGCCCTCTACAAAACCGTTCTCATTGCCGATATGGGTAATTATTAATCGTTTACCTTTTGACGTTGGGTTACGTGCACCAATGCTAAGTCCTTCTAGGAAAGCCTGCTTCTTACTTTTAACTTGTTTGTCTACCCAAGTTTTATTTACGGTATGTCCTGTAAAAACAATTAAACATTTGTTAATTAGCGTCTTGCGCAGTAAAAGAGTTGAAGTACATTATTATTAATACACACTTGTGATAGCCCTTAAGAACTAATGTCTCAAGGTCGGCGGCGCGTGGGTTATATTTATTTTGCAAATAGATTTGCAGTATCATACACATCACTTCACGGTAAAGGCGACGGTATTTGCTTACAATCAGGCGAACCGTATGGTAGTCTGCCGTTTCACTGCAATAAAAAAAAACACACTAACCTGCATTCACCCATGTCTCATCCATGTAAAATATCTGGCGATTTTGTTGTCTATAGTCTTTAATAGATTTCAAATATTTTCGCCGCCATATTGTTATGTCATCTCTATCAATAAGTGCGTTATTTCGCTGTCGTTTTATATATTTAAAGTTTAAATGCTTTATTAGCCGCCTGAGAGTTGTTTCGCTAAAATTTGGCATATCTTCATCGTCATTGACTGCCTGAAGAATCTTGGGAATTGTTGGTAATTGGCCATTTAAAAAGAAACTGTGAATTTTTTTCCTAATTACGGATTTATCAAAATCGTCTACTTTCTGATAAAATTTAGGCCTGTCTTTAGACTTGATAGGTGATTTTATTCCCTCTTCTGATTTATATTCTTTTAATATATTATACACAGATGCTATGCCAATTCCCAAAATCGATGCTGTTTTTTTATTTATTTCGGTTTTGTAGGGATATTCATTCGATGGCCAATTTTCTTTCACGTACTTATATACGTTGATCACCATATTTTTCTCATTAACCGTAAAGCTCGTCACCTGTAAAAATCACCGGTAGTCACTTGTCACACGAAGCTCAAGCTATATCTCCAGGTATACCAATTAACCTAACCAATTACTTCACAATTTAAAACCTACTTCTAATATTAACCTTAAGTTTCCAAAGATTAGCGCGTTTGAACAAACAACTCTTTCTTTTTACTTATTATATATTTTAGATAAATTGTATTACGCACCTTTTGACGTTTTTTTCGTGGCGAATTTATTTCCTTAGATGTACTGGCTACTGGCTCCATTATACGTAATAACAAATAAAATTAACGCAACAATTAAAGTAACAACAATAAAAAAGTGATAACGAAACAATAACAAAATTAACAATAACAACCAGATCCGCGATATATGCAAAGCAATGAAACAACTCAAATGATGCGTTTATTTCAAAATGGCGTCCCGATAGTTCACAATCCCTGCGACGGACGCGTTCCGGTACCAAGAAACACAAACGATAGCGCTTTGCGTCGTTAAAATATGATCCGACTAAATTAAATAGGTTGTTACTTTCATATAACCCGTCTATATTTCATGTCGATTGAATATGGTCAATTTATTATTATCTCGCAGTATAAAATGTTTACTTAGTAAAAGATGTTTGTTTACATAATTTATAGCTTCTCGTGACGGGTACTTTATGTTAAGTACGTTACGTTAAACGTAGAATACATTATTCGACGAATAAGTTTTATCCAAGCATTGAAAAATCGGCCCTCAAGATGGCAGCCTTGCCAAACTAATTTCCAAGAGTAGGTAATTTTCTATGTAGGTAGGTAGCTTACCAGATTTCATAACTTTGACGAAGGTTTATGTGGAATGCGTTAAAATGCCCCAATTACCTACGGAAACAATCATATAAAGCATCACGTTAAGTTGCTTTATATTATGATTGTTTCCGTAGCTCTATTATAATTTACTAAATTACTTTAAAGTAAAGAGATTAAACGTAGAGGTATCTTTTACAAATTTGACACATTCACTCTGCCCCTCGTTAAAAAAAACACACATACACACATTAAAATAACCGCAACTTTCAAACAAACGCGCAGCGAGGCAGCTCACAAAATTAATGTTACGGTCAAGTTAGCATATTGTATTTTATGTTGCACAATTTTAGTAACCTTGACATTATTTTCCTACATAGAGGCGTCCAAGAAGGTGATGCCAAATAATACAATGCAATAAAATTTCCTATATTGCCTTGTTTAGAGTCAAATGGTGAATCGAATACGTCTAAACTCGAACATGGCGATTGGATCAGGCCAAGCGATCTATAAAATCGCTTCATTATAGGGAAGAACGAGGGTTTGAATCCTGACGATGCCTCGTGCAACTCACAATCAATAATTCTTTCTATGTACTATTTTGATTTTTCCAAATAATTTTACAAATTTAAAAATCATTTAATAATTTGTAATACATTTTTGCATGACCTCTCTATAAGCGAGGACGTCGCCAACGCCTAAAGCCTCCATTGCCTATTAAGGGCCTGTTACGTATCGATATTACATACCTACCTATTATTATGTTGCATATTTATGCTAGCCCCTAAATTCAGCTTTTTGCATGTTGGCGCGGTGAAAATATTAAAACACAAACAACAAATCAGTAAAGAAAGTTATGAGTTAGCCATTAGGAATATACATTTATAGGGTCAAAAAGAACAAACAATGACTTTTAGTCTTCTTTTAGTATTTTGTATATTATTATATAAGTATTGTGTTGGAATCACAATATTATTATCTACATTGTTGTAGCGTGTTAAATTAGCTAAGTAAGTAGGTATATACAACAAATAAAATAAAAGCCGTTTAAGGGCTTGGTCTAGTAGTGCAAACAAATGCATCCTGTCATCCTATATGTAAATAATACAAATGTACTAAGGGAAAGTTACTCCACTTAATTTTTAAAAATTAAATCATTCGTATAATTTAATATTCGTAATAAGTACCAAAAATGACAATTTGAAACAATTTTCGTGAAAATTACACCGGGTGATTTTTTTTTATCTGTACACAAAATTTGCGAATACTTTCTATTGATATCTTCAACTTCATGTTTATATAACTGATCAACTTTTACAAAGAAATTTGGACGAAATATAAAAAAAATAAGCTTTCCATACAAAATGCATAATTGCATAACTCTATACATTTTTTTCGACCTAAGTTTCTTAGTGAAAGTTGTTCAGTTTAACTAATAAAACGGATAAACAAATTTTGTATATAATAAAAAAAATGTAATGTTTGTGTTAAAAAATTATAAAATAGAAAAATACGCAAATGAAAACAAAAGATATTTATTTCTGACTAGCTTCCGCCCGCGACTCCGTCCGCGCGGATGTCAGTCTTCGCGTCTTCTACAGATTTATTATATTATGTGTAATATATAGATTTATATTGATAAACCTAATAAATCTTTTGCTAGCATTCTGATGCTTTATCGGTTGCACTGGATTTATCTCTTTTTTTTCAATCGCTTGAATGATGGATGGGTCCTTGATGGGCATCGAATGCTGAAGTCTCGAATCAATCAATTCTGACAGTAGGCAATTTATGTAAAATCTTGATAATGGTCCATCATTTTATTTTGCCTAAACGTTACATAATTTTTTATATATTCTATTTTTAACGAATGATTCACTCCAGTCCAAACAGCAAATAAGCAGACTTCTGCTTCTGTTGCAGAAGCAGAAGTCTGCTTATTTGTATTTCAAAAGTGTTATTTTTTGCATTGTATTTCAAGTATTAATTTTTTTATTTTTAACCGCATCTTCCGCATTCATGTCTTTTGCCGGAATTAGACATTTAACTTCTACTAGTCCCATTTTCCCTTTTTGATATGGGAGTGTATAAAGTAAATTTTTTAGATATTTCTCGTTATACTTTTAAAAAGTTATTATTGTCATTTTGCTCATTAGGTAAAGTAATTTCGATATCAGTTTTAAGTTTTTTGATACCTGCAATAATAACGTCATAATCGCCTGCACATACTTATCGATTACACCCTGTATACAATCCACCATCCACATTCATAATGTTTTCCTGTCCTCCTCTCCTTTACGCTGTTCACCGATACATTTTAAATGAGTAAATCTGCTACCACTGAAGGATGTTTCATTGTGATCAGCAAATTTTCACCACTGTTGTCGATGATTTGTTTTTCATTTTTAATGAGCAATTGGGAATCATCAGTTTTGTTTTTTGCAGATTGGTGATGTACCCTAACAATACGTCGAAATAGGAAAGCATCAACGAATTATCGTTTTCGTCCTCTTTTTTTATTCTTCGCGTCTCTGTTACTTCTGTTTGTTTAGTTCTCAACCCCACTGAATTTTGATGATGTGATGATAATCCATTCGTTTTAATATTGGTACTTAGAGTTTTTTGGTAGTTTTGTAGTTAGACTAAACTAGAAATGGTGGACTAAATTTGTCAGCGCGTCTGTAAGATCAGAATATAAAACCAACATCCTGTATTTAAGTTACAAAATTAATAATCAAACAACATGCCGCTACGTTGAAAATGACTAGAAGAAAAAATTAAAACACCTCGGATCAATTTTGGAGTAAACAAATCATTTTCCCCGTATGGGGATTTCCCCGGATGAACTTGGGAAGTTCAAGTTCTCAATACAAGTTTATATTATATTTCGTATTTCTCAAACGAAAAATAAACATTTTTGGAACTTCAAAAAAATTATATTATAAGAAAATTTATGAGCTTACTTTAGTTTTAAAGAAATATACATCCCTTTACTGACACCCCGTAAAATAAAGAAATTGTTGCCAATCACCTTTGCAATCTATTTGGTTTCATTAACTTTATGTTCGAAGATAATTTTTTTTCTAGTAGTTACTAGTTACACGCGTATTTTTTTCGTTTATTTTCCATATCGAAATCAAATGTTTAAAAATACGAATATTTGCACAAAACTAAGATAAAAATAATCAATTAACAAAAATATTAAATTTAATGAAGTAGAGCAACTTTCACTTCGGTATGAAGGAAAATCGAGCGTAGAGCACACGTCAGAACGCTCCGGCCCAAGGAGCGCGACTAAAGAAATTCGCTAGGATTTTTCCTTATTATTTTAAATATTTTTTTAATATTTAAAGAATTATCAAAATTAAAAAAAAAATTTTTTAAAGGATTAATACTCATTGATCTTCAACCAACTCGAATAAATTAATGGAAAAAATAACTTTTAGCATTATTTATCAATCGATTTTGTAAGGCAAAAAATGGGAAATTTAATGAATTTATAACGCTCTTATTAAGAAAATCATAAGTTTTTCGGCAATTGTATTCAGCAGTTTTTAATAACGACTATATAAGGATAATAATGCGCTGATCAGATTATGTAAATTGTAATCGGTTGCAACGTAGTGAGTGCACAAACTTAGCTCGAAATGATTTTGGGGGAAAGAGACTTATCTTGAAGGCCTGATTAAGGTAACATAAAGTAACTTTATAAATGTGAAAAAATTCACGCGCATTGCGTATATAACACTAATTGATAAACAAGAAAAAAAAATTCAGTTTATCATTTCATTAGCCGGGAAAAAATTGTCAAATAACTTGTTGAAAACGCAATTTTGCTAGACTGCAGCCTTAATTATACTGACGTGTAATTCTTAAAACAATAAACGAAGCGCCTTGACGATGTACCTAATAATTGTGAAAGTTTTCGCAACAGCTTTATTTTGCCGTCGTTTCCTTAGTGGATTATCTGCAATGCTTGTGCTCACAGAACCTAGAGCCTAATTAAAATTTAAAATAATATATTTTATTTATGGATCAATGATCATGCTAAACCACCTTGAACTAATATAATTTTCGATATGTTTAATATTTTTATTAGTTACACTAATATTATTAAGCCAGGAAATAAAAAAATATAGAGGTATTATGCGTTAACAATGAACTGTTTTGTTCAGATTATTGAGATGTTGAACTCACAACAAAAAATTGTCTGATCTGTAAATTAAACTATTTGGAACAGTACAATTATAGCATCGCTGAGCAAAATTTATCAAGCGGATATTTTATATTTTGTTGATTTACTCAGAAAAGTCGTAGGTAAAGGGTACCTACTTAACTACTTATACTTCTGCCATTTTTTTCATTATGAGGCTGCGTGAGTGTCATCTATACGAATTAGTAAAGAATTTAAATAGAAAATAACACGTCTTTATCTTATATATAAAATTCTCGTGTCACAATGTTAGTCTGCATACTCCTCCGAAACGGGTGAAATTTTCTGTGCATATCGGGTAAGTCTGAGAATCGGCCAACATCTATTTTTCATATGTACCAACTACCACGGGCGAAGCCGGGGCGGACCGCTAGTAAATCTATGAAATCACCCATTTTCAAAACTTCTGGAAAAAATTTCAACTAACTACTTAAGTAAATAAAGAGCTTTATTTTTATTATTTATTTATTATTATAATATTATGCTGTGCTCCGCGGTTTTACCCGGAGTGCTCCGCAGTCCGCTCCTGTTGGTCTTAGCGAGATGGCTATATATTATATAGCCTACTAGTGGTCCGCCCCGGCTTCGCCCGTGGTACATATTTCGCAATAAAAGGTAGCCTATGTCCTTTCTCGGGTATCAAAATATCTCCATACCAAATTTCATGCAAATTGGTTCAGTAGTTTAGGCGTGATTGAGTAACAGACAGACAGACAGAGTTACTTTCGCATTTATAATATTAGTAAGGATAGTCTTCCTCGATAAATGGGCTATCTAACACCGAAAGAATTTTTCAAATCGGAGCAGTAGTTCCCGAGATTAGCGCGTTCAAACAAACAAACAAACTCTTCAGCTTTACAATTGATTATTGTAAAGTATTGTATATTATTGTATAGTATTGATTCTATGGTAAAATCACAGAATATAATATGATAGTACTACGGTAATATGTCTTTTGACTATTCCCGTTGAAAGGGGAAATACATAAAAGTAATAATACTCCTTACTTCTATGTTGCCAGTTTAAGCCAAATACGTCTAAGGGCAAAATTGTGTGCAAAATATAACAAAAATATGAAAATAAGAAGTGAAAGAAAACCAAACAATAGCATTTCACAATATAAAATTATCAAACCCTGCTAAAAAAATGGAATGACGAACGAATATTATACGTAAACTTCTGCTATTGTAATACATATATGTTTTTATGTTCATTTAATCGTTACTGAACAAAAAAAGTAGTTTAGATATTAAAATCGATACATTATGAATATGGAAAATACGGTTCACATTGTACCTACTAACTATATTTTTTATTTTCTAATAACGTTCAATAGGGAATTATAAGTTTTGATTATTGGCAACCCACACAGTGAATACTCATCCATGCGACAAACTGTCAAAAGGCGCAAAATTCTGAAAATCAGCAAGCTGTTACAAATTTATTTTATTAAAAAATATTCCAAATATATTTATTTTCACTAGGCTTTTAATGTGTTTATTGAAATATAATGAAGTGTTTAATACTTTATGTTATAGTATAGCGTAGAAAAGTAATTATTGCGTTATAATTTTTTCTAATAAGCTGATGAAATTAACATTAAGTGATAAAAATGAGTAATGATCAAAGTTCGCTTATGCCCTCGGATGAAAACGAAAATTTAACATCGATAAAATTATCACCAGTGCAAATACAACAAGAATATTTTGAAAATCTACCAGATTGTGATTGGGTCAAGTAAGTTATTTTGAAATAATAATAACGCAACTTTTATGAAACAGGCATTCTATCTATATTATTTTATTATCCTATAAGTCTAAACGTTGTTTAGAAAGCTTTTTTTAATATTTTATTATTTTTAAAGTATCAAACAACATTCAACATTAGACTGTTTACATTTTCTATAATCATCATGTAAATAAAGTATATGACTAATACATGCATTACACAATCAAAAACTGGTTGTTAGCTCATCCATTGTTTCTATATGATAGGAAAATCCCTATCCTATTTTTTATGAGTTGAGCCAATGACATATTCTTAAAATGATTTCAAGTTAAATAAATTAAATACTTAATTTACTGAAGGTTTTAGTTATAGTTGAGTTACTGTATAAATAAATTATAACTCAGTAGGTATGAATTATAATAAAATTAATAATGCAATCAGAATATTTGGAGGTCCACATCATATGTCTTATATGTAGGTAATAATGAAATCAAGGTGAAAAAATAATACTGTAAGAACATTTGAATAAATATAATAAATGCCATATTTCTAAGAAGAAACCTTATGTCTAAGTATTCATTTTCACTTCAACCAAACCATTCCTAAGGCAAGTCTTTGTTTACTTAACTGATGGTAAATAATAATGTAAGGCAATAAATTAATTTATAATATAGTAGAATGCCGATTATCCAAATCACCAATTATCCGAATTGGTCCTAAGCGTAATATAAAAAATGATAACCTAGTAAATTACAAATTTTTGTTCTGTTTTTTTGTTACAAGTTGGAATTCACTGGAGTCCAGACATATTTCAACGGCAATTGTTGAAAGCTAGAGGCAAGACACTACTTTTTTCCTTGTTAAAGTTTATTTTATTTGCGACACTTCATTATGTCTAGTTACCCGAATTTTCGATTATCTGAATCGACCTCGGTCTCAATTAATTTGGGTATTCGGCGTTCTACTGTATTTGGGATATACGTCTTAATTTATAATATAATATGTGTATTTCAGGTATGAAATAAGTAACCGTAAACATTTGCAACAGAACATTGCTTTTGCGCTATTTGGCACACCAAGTACTGAAGGGGATTTATTAGCAGACAATGAGAACACTAATTTAGAAGGTTATACATCCAGACAGAAGGAAAATGTTATTAAAGTGTATAACAAAATTTGTGAACAGAGTAAGTGTGATAAAATAGAAATTCTTTATTTTAAATATTGTTGTTGACAGTAATAAAGTTTTACATATTCAAATTAATATTATTTTTATAATATAAATAATAATTAAGACATTTTATTGAACACAAAAAGGAGTAAATGGTAAGTTCTTTTAAAAAAATTTAATATATTAGTTATGAAACATATGTTTGTATGATAAAATAATTCCTAGAAATTTATCAACATGATTGTGAAGAATGATAATTACTATATTTTCATTTTCAGGCCAGTACTCTCAAAATGACCAAGATATCTTCCTATCAATATTACTGGTTGTATGCGCTACACCAAAGCCCCTGAAATTCTATCAGTTAGCACCATCAGACTATTGGATGGACCTTCACAAAAAAACGGATATTGATATGCAGTTCACAGCTGTGTTTAAAGTTCGGAAATGTATACCCACTACTGTTGGCGGTAAGACACTAGATTTCATACATACTTATTAACAGTTTTTTGTAACACAATGAGTTAATTGCTTGTTTATACATTGTGATTTGTGACCTATGGAACTAGTAATCGAATGGTGAAACATTGTTGATTTTAATGGCCAGATGGTATTAATTATGAGATATTCTTCGGAAACTTTTTATGTCATACAAAACCACCATTTTTAATAAATTAATATATTGTTTCACAATATGATTTTTTCAACATAAGTACATATTTATTATCTTTATTAAAATTATTATTACTTTTTAGCAAAATCATGTAGAGTGTACATAGATGACCATGCAAGAGTGTACCAAGACTGGACATCATACTTAACCAACAACACCTTACCAAAATGTGTGATTATCGCTCCCGAAAATGGAGAATATGAAGGAGTTATTACTGAGGTATTATGAATTATAATATTAATCACTAATGTTTTTGTTTTGGTCTGTTGGGATTTTTGTGACAGATAAATTGAAAAACTACTGAACTGAAATTCATTAATTAAAAATAATATGTGTGATATTCTGCACAACATACACTATTCTTCTTGCTTTTATTGTTCATGTGACTAAAGGCATGGACTAATAGAATATCTAAAGGTCACCATTAAAACTTTGTCTGGGTAAAATTATTTTTCTATTTGGTTGTGTATTTTTGAGATATCACAACAAACAAGCAATAAACCATCTTCACAACCTTAAAGTATATATTATTTTCATTACTATATTTTTCTTGCAGGGTGAACATTTCGCAGTCAAATTAACCGTAACACCGTCCCCGTCGCTCGGTCTCAAATCCCGAGTACTGAGTACAGTGGACACCGCAAGTACCGTAGCATCGTTAGGCGCGGTCGGTGTATTGGGTGTTGCTGCGTTTACGCCTGTGGGGCCGGTTGTACTTATTGGTGCTACTGTAGCGACTGTGGCTACGGGACTGTATGGGCTTGTACGATCTTCGTTGCATCTACATGACAGGCGGGTTCATGAACAGGTGATTAGCGCATAATATATCTATACTAATATTATAAAGAGGAAAGGTTTGTATGTATGTATGTATTGTTTTCACGCATAAACTACTGGACTGATTTTGATGAAATTTGGCACAGATAATCTTTAGACCCTGAGAAAGAACATAGGCTACCTTTTATTGCGAAATAAGTACCACGGGCGAAGCCGGGGCGGACCACTAGTAAATATATAATAATACTAGCGGTCCGCCCCGGCTTCGCCCATGATACCTACATGTTTAAACTATCCTATCTCTCAAGTTGGATCGAACTGCACATGGTGTGCGAATTTTATTATAATCGGTTTAGTGGTTTAGGAGTCCATTGAGGACAAACATTATGACACGAGATTTATATATATTAAGATTATGTAGTTTATGAAACATGATTTACATTAGAGGGTTATTTTTCTGAAGTATGTAATCCCATTCCTCCACAAAACTAAATGAATATTAACACAGTAACAATAAAAACTATTGTTTTCTTTAACCATAGCATACATCTTCTATTATTATTATTTGCTCTCCTACAGTTGCAAAGCAAACTAAAAATTTAAATCATTTTCAATTAATTTAAATTATTTTTGACGTGACAACGTCTTATAATTCGATAAAGCCGGCCAGCCGCACAAAAAAACATGACTCATGCGGCGTTACCTCGCTCTGAGACGTTCCATGTAAGGCTTGAAGTGCGAGCGAGAGCGCGAAACGAGCGACAAAGAAGCACAATCGGACGTTGTCACGTTCAACTATCGTCAGTAAACCGACTTTACAGACAACCAATTTTTTGTTATTATTCTTACTGCCAAATTACATAAATTCATAATAATTAATCATTATCCACAGAGTATAAGCCCCACAGACGCCGAGGCTCGTGGCTCTTGGCTGAACATAGCTGCATCTAGTGTGGGATTATCAGCAGGGGCCGCTAGCACTATGCTCGCTCGTTCTGCGGCCGCAGGCACTAACTTGACCAAGGTATTATCAGTTACATTTTAACGTGATAACGTTTTTAAAATCGTTTTAGTCGGGTGACATGTTCAGAAACTTGTGTCACACCAAAACCTCACGAGCGCGATCACAGGTATAACGAGAGAGAGACGGACCGATCTCCCGTCTCATCTCGAGCGCTGCCACCAATAAGACGTTATCACGTAAACATCTCGATCGTAAACCTACTTTACAAACAACCAATTTTTTATATTAATGACATACTTTTAAATGTTAACAGATTTCATATTACGTGTTTCACATACTCATCTATATAAAAGAAAGATGCATTTTTGTACAATAAAGAACTAAACTTACAATCATATTAAGAAATTATTATCAAAGCAAAGCTGTGACTACGCGCCGTTATTAGCCACAAGTTTCAAATGAGCGATACATCATACAATAGAATTTGAACATTACTGTCACGAAATAGATAGATAGATAGATAGATAGATAGATAGATAGATAGATAACACGTTTATTCATAGAACACAAGAAAATATACATACAAATAAGGTGCTAATTTCAATTATTCTTCTATACGACGCCGCGCTGCTTAGGTATTTATTTAGGATGACGATGGACTGTCTATTTGTTTATAGTCAATGAATAAATGTGAAAATTTAAAGTGTAGAAATTCAGTTTTATATTTTTATTTATATAATTTAGACACAAGCATTAGGTGCCGTTGGAATCTTCTTCATTTGAGCTTGATTTCATGTTAGATAGCCAAAGAATATAGTTTCTAAATGACATACCTACTTATTTTCTTTGGTATACTATAATATATGTAATGTGGGTTGAAACTCCGATATATGCTATACTAGCTTTCCGCCCGCGGCTTCGCCCGCGTTTTCAAAGAAAAACCCGTTCCCGTGGGATTTCCGGGATAAAACCTATCCTATGTGTTAATCCAAGTTACCCTCTATATGTGTGCTTAATTTCATTGTAATCGGTTCAGTAGTATTTGCGTGAAAGAGTAACAAACACCCATACATACAAACTTTCGCCTTTATAATAGTATAGGATTTTATCATAAACACAATCTACAGTTTTAGTGGGCACGTAGCTTCGTAGTCGAGATTCGACGTCATTTAAAATTATCGAATGTTGTAATATTTTTTGTTAATGACTATAGACTACAAGCCCGCATAGGGCAAAAATATGGGTCAAATGAACCACCAGGGGACATATCTAGAACGATAGCAGAGCAAAAAATAATAAGATTCATCACTATGCCGTCACTTGTAAGCTGTCCAACTGAGTGCAGATGAGAATTGAAAAGTACAGGTAGACTCGGTAAATTTTGGTCATATATTTTTGTACGGCATTCTTAACCATCGATAGATCCATTAAAAATAATAAGAAACCGCTCAGTGCCGTACAAAAATGGTGGTCCACCAAGTCGGAATTTTTATTTAATTTCCGAGAGTTACCGGGGGTAAATTTGGTCATTTGACCATGGACGGCATCTGTGTCATACTATTGCTATACTGCTTTTAATCCATTATTCCGCAACGCCGTACAAAAATCATGGGGACAAGGGGAAAAAATCGAGAGTTGCAATCCCCTCTCTTTCCCCACTCCAGGGGGTCATTTGACTAAGTACGGCTTCGGTTCCAAAACATTATCTAGCACTCAAAAGTACTATTAAAAGCAATGCCGTCAAAAAATAATTGTTCTTTTAAATGTATACCAATAATCATCTTAATTTCATCGAATTCTTAATATAAAGAGCTGTAAGGTCATTTGACCCTGTACGGGAACTTATTTTTTAACATGATATTGTAAAATTCAATTGTTGTATAGTATTGCCGTTCAAAAGAAACCGTTCTAAAAAAAGTTATAGAGAAATGCAAAACCAGAAATTTTGTTAAAGTTTAAACATCGTAGATTAATGAAATATAATAGTTTTCTACACTTTATCCGTTGTTTTAAATAGTATTAACATAGATAAATTAGGAAAAAACGAAGCCGTACATTTTTGTGCAGACCACATCTTTTAGGCTGATGAAAACGACGAAAGCTACAATTTTAAGGGTGCTTTATGGCCATTTGATACAGTACGGCATTAACATATTTTTACCCAACTACGGCAAAGCAAAAGGAGGGTTATGGTTGTTTACAGGTCATGTATGTATGTTCATCTATTCCCTCGTAACTTCTAAACTACTTATCAGAATTCGACAAATGACATATCATTAGATTAAAGGCTATATGGGGTTTCACAAAATCTAATGTGGCGCCCTCTAGCGGACAAAACATACAGAGTAAAAAATAAAAGTTAAGATAAATATGCAGTGTTTGGTATCATTTGAAAGCGCTTTACTTGTACATTTTGAATATGTATATATTACTAGCATTTGCTTGTGACTTTACCTGTATTCATGGACTGATTGCATATAATTCACATCTTTTCGTTCATAGCTTTTTTATTAGTTCATCAATTTAACGGAGTCCATTCCACCTGACTGTCAATTTCCAAGGTGATAATTAACCACCTCGAGCTTCTTAATATTAATGTATATTTATATTTTATTATAAAAATATAAAGCAAACATTTCGTTATATGGATTTTTTTCTTTTTCAGATTTTTCCCCTTTGAACCAACGAAAATGTACGGCACATGAAAAAATATTATCTATGCATAAAATACTTTAAAAATAAATTTATTTCGTGTTGTGTCAAATGACCCCCTGGAGTGGGGAAAGAGAGGGGATTACAACTCTCGATTTTTTCCCCTTGTCCCCATGATTTTTGTACGGCGTTGCGGAATAATGGATTAAAAGCAGTATAGCAATAGTATGACACAGATGCCGTACATGGTCAAATGACCAAATTTACCCCCGGTAACTCTCGGAAATTAAATAAAAATTCCGACTTGGTGGACCACCATTTTTGTACGGCACTGAGCGGTTTCTTATTATTTTTAATGGATCTATCGATGGTTAAGAATGCCGTACAAAAATATATGACCAAAATTTACCGAGTCTACCTGTACTTTTCAATTCTCATCTGCACTCAGTTGGACAGCTTACAAGTGACGGCATAGTGATGAATCTTATTATTTTTTGCTCTGCTATCGTTCTAGATATGTTCCCTGGTGGTTCATTTGACCCATATTTTTGTCCTATGCGGGCTTGTAGTCTACTAGCGCGTCACACACGGTGAAGATACTATAATATTTTATCTTAAGATACGGTTATATTTTACACTAGCTGTGCCCGCGACTTCGTCCGCGTGGAATAGTGACTGCATAGTAGTTACTACTTAACACACAATTATTGAGTAAACACGTCTTGAAACACGTACTACCATAAACAACTAAATTATAAGTACTTACAGATTATTTTACAGTTAAGAAATAAAATAAATAATAACATAAAGTAACTGTTACTGTTAGTAAAATTAAAACTAAACTGAGCTATAAAACTTTGTTACAGAAGAGTTCAAAATCTCCAGGATGTGGCTATCCTCCCGCTCCCATATCCTTCTACTTTCACAGACTTTCAACTTTTCCCTTTCACCCCTAGTAAATGGCAGAACCGATTTTGATGTAAACCATGTCTAATTGTACTTATATGTACACGACATATCACGTTTGGTGCTCCATTTGGATTATTTATCCCCACTATATCAACCCTAAGGTGCCAATATTATATGCAATAAACAGATGAACCGATTTTGATAAAACATGACTAATTGTAATTCACACGTCAATTGATATGCCGCTTGAGTATATTGTTTGACCACATTCGATTATTCATTCCCACTTTTACCGCTATAATCCAATAAATGGATGAACCGATTTTGATTAAATATGCCTCATTATACTTCTCACGTCATGTCATGCCCTTTCATTTGATAAGCCACTTGGGTATATTTAACAAAATTCATTTTTTTATTACCACTTTTATACCTATATCCAATAAATGGATGAACCAATTTCGATAAAATATTTCTTATTGTACTTCATGTCACACGTCATGTCTTTCATTAGATACTTCACTTGAGTATATTTGATAAAATTCATTTATTTATTTATTCCTACTTTTACCCCTATATCAAATAAATGGATGAACCGATTTTGATAAAATTTGACCATTTGTTTCTGACAGGTCGTCTATTTACATTTTATATATCACTTGGGTATAACCGACAACATTCGTTTTTTTCATTCCCACTTTTACCCAGGTTTTATATACAGGGTTACAGCTTAAGTCGACCTATTTTTCGTTTTCCGGGCATTTTCCCACGCTTTTTTCGGACATTTTCACGCATTTTCCGGATATTTTCCAGGCATAGACGACCTGTCAGAAACAAATGGTCAAATTTTATCAAAATCGGTTCATCCATTTATTTGATATAGGGGTAAAAGTAGGAATAAATGAATGAATTTTATCTGAGGAAAATTCGTATAAGTCCGGAAAATTTCCATACGCCAGGAAAAATTCTATACGTCGGGAAAATTTAAACAGATGAGGAAAATTCGTATAAGTCAGGAAAATTTTTCTAAGTCCGGAAAATTTCCATACGCCAGGAAAATTTCTATACGTCAGGAAAATTTCTATACGTCAGGAAAATTTATATAAGTCAGGAAAATTTCTATACGTCAGGAAAAATTTCTATAAGGTGGAAAAGGATAGGTTAGGTTAGGAAAATTTTTCTAAGTCCGGAAAATTTCCATACGCCAGGAAAATTTCTATACGTCTGGAAAATTTGTATAAGCCAGGAAAATTTCTATACGTCAGGAAAAATTTCTATAAGGTGGAAAAGGATAGTTTAGGTTAGGTTAGGTTAGGAAAATTTTTCTAAGTCTGGAAAATTTCCATACGCCAGGAAAATTTCTATACGTCAGGAAAATTTATATAAGCCAGGAAAATTTCTATACGTCAGGAAAAATTTCTATAAGGTGGAAAAGGATAGGTTAGGTTAGGTTAGGTTAGGTTAGGTTAGCTTTTTAAAACTAAATTATTTCTGGCCACGAAATTTATAATCGTAATATTATTGTTACTGATAGGTCGTTTACTTTTCATTTAATATATCAAAGTATATTCGATAACTTTAGTTATTTTCATTCCTACTTTTACCTCTATATGTATACCTAGGTATAATAAATGGATTAACCTATTTTGATACAGTTTATCTAAGAACCAGCGTCGGAAAATATGCTGCCTAACAAAAAAACCGCATCTAATTACCTGCTAGCGAGCTACGGTGGCACAAACAGATACACAGTACACACACAGACACACATAGCGGTCAAACACTTATCACCCATCTTTTTGCGTCGGGGGTTAAAAATATTATAATACGACATAACTTAAAGGACATTTTATGTATAAAATTTACCTAAAAATAAGCATAATTTTAATTTGACCCCTCCCCCCTACTACCTCAGCTTACCCCCCCACCCCCACCCCACTCTTGGGGACTTTCGATGTGATCACCTGGACATTTTATAGAAATAACTGTAGCTTATAAAAGATAACTTACGTTTTATCGTACACTGTATAATAGTAGCAAATGTTCGCCGTAAATACTTAAATGGTCATAACTTTTTTATTTATAAACCGATTGACATGAAATAAACACTAAGGGCCGATTTTTCAATCGCGAGATAAACAGTCTAATAACTACCCCTCGAATAGATTTATTCAATTATTTATCTAACTCATTACGGCTCGCCTATTTTTCAATCGTGATTTATTTGATGAATAACTATCTGACCAAATATTTCCATATTGGCAGCACTGCTCTCGGAGTAGCGAAACAAACATATTAAATTAGTCAGGTTAGAGCGGGATAGAGTCAAATCTTGCAATTTGTCAACAACCGTCATTATGACTCACGTCAGGAGTGCACTTGTCTTCTATGATTGTTGATTGTTGTTTTGATTCGAGTAAAGAGTTTGGTTAAATTTGTGTTTCAATTTATATATTTTACGATGGAAACGACATACTTAAAGGCAGCGTTCGGCAAATTTTCAATGGCATGGTCATCAGTACTATCAAAAACATCAATTTCAATATGATTTTAATTGATAATAATTATGTAGAAAGAGGTTTAATTGTTAATAATTCTACGCTCTATGTTATGACATACGAAAATATCTCAAATTTGACGCGTCAGTTGTCAACTCAAACGCCTAACAGTCGAATAGCGCGCTATCTGGCCGTTGGAGCGGCAAATAGATTTATTCCTCAAATAACGTAGTTATTCGATAGATAAGTCCTATTCGTCTATTGAAAAATTGAACATTTTGTTAACTGAAGAATAAAGTCTATCTAGCTTTTTATCTGGGCATTGAAAAATCGGCCCTAAATGTTAAATGAAGATTACCACAACATATAAGTGAAAACCGCATTTAAATCGGATAAGCCGTTTCTGAGATTAGCGTGTTCAAACATACAGACAAACAGACAAACGGACAAACAGACAAACAGACAAAAAAAATTTTAACGATAGTTTTGGGTTTGTGATCGATTTAGTAATAACCCCTGCTAATTTTTTTTTATATATTTTCATTGTACAGACACCACTGTTCTAGAATTTTATTATATGTATTGATTATAGTATCTTAAGGTATCCGGTATCAGCGTTCTGACCATCTTTTTTCTTTTTGTCATTGCGTACTAAGACCCCTATAGAACCGCCATCCTGTTACAAATGACCCACAATCAAGTTATCGAGAAAAGACAGGAATAGCAAATTGCAATATTAATTTTAATTTTAACTATAGCATGATAATTCTGTGAGTATTTAAATTCATTCATATTTATTCATAGTATTTCATTTATCACTTTAATCTTTCTTATATCCATATAGAAACATAAGCTCGATAATTTGAATATAAGTATTATGATTTTTTTTTATTTTCCTTCCAGGCTGGTCAAGCCCTAACAATTTCAGTAGAAGTACTACGACATGCAAATATTGTCACGGGTGCTGCGGGCTTGCTCAACAATTTTGTGCATATTATACTTAAGGTTTGTACTCTTTATGAATTGACTGTGTGTGTTTTATTCATCAAATAATAATTATACGTAGATCCTTTTAAAGAGGCTTCCTATTGGGTATGAATTTTTATTTTTAGTGGAACTAAAAAAAATATCGCAATACTTTTCTTTTTTTTTTGTTGAATGTATATGCAATGTTATGCATATGGCAAGGGATCTAATATAGCTGATTTTTCCCTAAAGCTTCATAATAATCTTAATATTTTATTGTTACAGTACCATAAGCACGGTGAAAAGCCAACTAGTCTGGAATTGTTTCAATTCTCGACATCACTGCTGTTTTTCTTTCAAGCGGCCGTGTCGAACCGCACTGCGCAAAATATCGTCGAAGACGCGCAAGCGAATACGATCAATGAATATCGCACTACGCTTAGAAGTAATAGACATAGGTAAGATAGAAAATTAATAAAATATACTAGTTATGAACATAATAAAGGAAAGTAATATAATACTTATCGATAGTTATATTTATTTTTTTATTTTTATAAATTTACATGATTATGGATGAAGTGTGAATATTGTATAGTTACTTGATTTTATAAAATGGAAAATACATTAATTTCTATCAACTACACTGTAAAGTTACAAAATTGTTATATAGGTATACTAGCGACCCGCCCCGGCTTCGCACGGGTGCAATGCTGATACTAAATACACTACAGAAAAACTGTGAACGTTGTATATAAAAACATTGCGGCCCGGCCGGCCGGTACCGCCGCAAACGCTACGTCCCGCAATTTTTTAATCTGTAATATCTTCGAAAATATTCACTTAAATCATACGGTGTAAAGTGCCATATAGGGTAAAGTAGTTGACCATGTACCTGTAGTTGACCGCTAATGCACATAAACCGTTATAATAAGAATTCGCGGCAATTTTAAAAACTCATTCGTTAATAAGTAGTTAGTGCTGCTATCTGGTCAAATAGGCGCGTAAATTGCGCATCCATATCTGTCAAATATAGTAAATGGTGGTCAGTTGTTTGTTGAGTGACGGACCATTATATCAATAAATTCGTTTTTGTAATAATATTCGTAGAGATTGAAAAAGTTTGAAGCTGAATACTAGGAACTTTGTCACCTTGTTGACGGTAAGTGTTTATCGTTTTTTATTCGTTTATGGTTTATTTAAATGACAGTGTAATTAAAATTTAAAGATTTGTTGACAAAATTGAGATGTGGGGGTGGTCCAATACTGATTCCGTTTGACTGCAATTTTCTAGTAATTGACCATGGTGGTCCATTACCGAATTACCGTTTGACTATGATTTTCTAGTAATTGACCATGGTGGTCAACTTTTGATTATGTTCTGTATCTTTTAAATATAGTGCATATAATAATTAATTAAAATAAACTTTTTTATTTACTTTAACAATAGATTGATTTTCTTTAGTTAGTTAGTTAGTTTTGTTTATGGTACGAATTTATGGCTATGATCTATTACTAAAACCAATTTTTATCTTGTAGATGCCTGGGAAAAGGGGCGCATTCCTAAATTATACTGAAACTGCAATGCTTGTAGCAGTGAACGATGTTCGTCTTCATAAAACACCAATACGAACGGCTGCAAAAAAGTTCGGTGTACCAAGAATAACGCTTACAAATAAAGTAAAAGGGAAGTCACCGATGGAACGAAAAATAGGTCCGACATCCATCCTTACACCAGAAGAGGAGCATAAAATATGCGACTGGGTGCAAAAAATGGCAAAAAATGGCATAAAGATGTGCTCGACTATCCCTGGGATGCAGTAGTTGCTCACATAGAGGCTCCCAAGAAGACCAGTTCTACGAGAAATGTATATGATGTTCCAGAGATACATTCCTTGATATGATAAATTTGGCAAAAAGTTTGACGTTTACGCTTTGTGTTTGACAGTGTCCTTTTGTTTTATAACCATCTTTCGGATCTTTTAGAATCTTGTTTTTATTTAAATTATAGGCTTAAAAAGGCCTAATTATTATTATATTTCAAATAAAACGTTATCTTTTCATCTTATTGCTTCTTATTTAACAAATAACCCAATTAAAATTGTAGCATCTGAGTGGTCATCTACTGATGCAAAATATGGTCATCTTCTAGTTTTTAGATGGTCAACTACTAAATTTCTAATATAAGAACATTTTTTATTTTTTTTAAGTTTATTCGACCATTGTACGTGGTGAAATGCTTGTTCATATGTTAAAACACATTTCACAGGGTTTCCAAAAAAATAAACTTACTGAATTCATATGATAATTAAAGTCTAACATTTAAAAAGAATATTCTGTCTCCTTAAGTGGTCATCTACTGATGCTTTTACCTTAGATCTATATTAAATGAACAATGTATTCAAGGTATTTAATTGGTTAAGGATTAATGCTGTATTGGTGAAAATCGCTTCGAAAATTAGCTTTTATTTGTCGTAAAAAGTTAATGACAAAAAAAATTTATTGTGGGTTATCCATAAGAGATAGACATATACCATCGCGGACTTTTCTGTAGACCTTTTCAATATGTATAATACTTAGTACATTATTTTGATAAAACTCGTAGGGTTCAGCCTGCGTTTGCAATATAAGCGGAAACAATGTAATTTTTTTACGACATCACATTAGAAACCTCAAAAATAACAGTATTTCTCCACTATTTAATGGATGTTATTATACATATAAACCTTCCTCTTGAATCACTCTATCTATTAAAAAAAACCGCATCAAAATCCGTTGCGTAGTTTCAAAGATTTAAGCGTACAAAGGGACATAGGGACATAGGGACAGGGAAAGCGACTTTGTTTTATACTATGTAGTGATCAACAGTTTAATTAAACTTTGTCAGCCTTATTTTTAAGCGAAATTCTCTAATATTACAGGAAAATATTCGACAAAATCAGCGCAGAGTCGCGCCGCGTGGCCGGCACGATCCAAGGTAACGCTGAAGTTATCAACGGGATAAAGAACATCGCGAACAAGGACCAGTACTTCTCGGACGTGCTCCGAATCAACAAGGATATAAACCAACATAAATTGCGAATTTCCATGACGTCAGATGGCCGCGTGAATTTGAACGCGGCGCATAAATTTGACCCCTCACAGCTATATGGTTTGGGCAAAGAAGGCCGGGCTCAGTTGTTCTCGACCCTTGGGCCAGCGAAACTAAACTCGCCTAATGTTTCCACAAGAGTGACGACTACCACAGCGGTACAAACGTACACTCAAGAGGAAGAAGGCGATTCAATATTGGTGGGGATAAACCCGGGTGAGGTTTTACGCATAGGTGCGTACTTAGTGCGTATAAGTACGTCCGGAACGGAGGATATATCGGCGCTTCTAGAAAATGTCAGTCGAGACGTGTACGACGCTTTGATGACCGTCGCTTTAAATCTCGTGTCCCAATTAATTCCAGCGGATATCGCGAAATTAAAGCTCCTCAGCCCCGATGAAGATTTAATACAGCAAATCGTGAAATTTGTCTTTAATTACTTGAAGCACGAACGGCCCATGGGCGACCCTTGCCGAGAAACGGATAATGGTATCATGATTGTTCTCAAAGAGTTCTTTCAAGACGGCATCGTGAGACAAGATACGATTTTGTACTTGAAAAACTGCCTCGTTCGATGGATCGACGAAGAATTGGACAAACGTCGCCAAGAATTTCCTAACAAGAAACAAGTTGTATGTGATGCCTGCCAGGGAATAAGATTTGCTTAAAGTTTATATTAAAAGATTTATGTATTTACTATTTATGTATTTAATATTATTGGGGGTTCATTGGGGAACAAGCACAAAGTGGCTACACTAATATTGTATTCCTAAAAAAACATATCAAAATTTTAGATCGAAAATTTTCACTATTTATTATATTGTATTGTATTGATGAAGCTATTTACAAAAAGTATGGATGTGGTAAATTTAAGAGCACTGTGATATATAGAGGCGTTTCTTATATTATACATATAAGAAAAAAAGAATAATCATGTCAAATTAGAAATTAATGTACTAATTAACATTTTATTGTTAAGATTTATGTTAATCTTATTATATTTTAAATATAATTGTTATTGGAATGTAAAACTCAATGTATTTTATTAATAGTTATTAAAAATAAATCATTGCATCTGAGAAATGTGTTTATTTTATAAAATTATAATTTTACAAAATATCTGCATGATAACGAGTTGCTTTACTGTGAAGTTGGTTCAATCACCACGTCTTTCTTGGGTTCGTCCGGAGTTAAAGATGGATTGTATTCAAAGAATTTTGCGATAAAAAACCTGAAATAAAAAATATCCTTATCATATAGTATCCTCAATAGATAGATAGTGATAGTGGATTTAAATCACCACAAAGGCGCCGAAGTCGAAAAACATTATGAAAGGGACTTTACAGTTTACTTAATAATATCTTTCCGTGCTGCGCTATACGACGTCTTTCCAGAGCAAAATGAAATTCATTCGATAATGCTCTTTATCACTAACATAGCTTGCCACTTATTCTACTCCTTTCCTAAGTCTAATATATTTCTATATGAACGACAGCGTTGCACACAAAAAGTAACTTTATGCCTATAATAATAGGATTTTTAATCCAACCAACCAAACCAAAATCTCCACGGTGATCAGTACGCAAGCGGCCACCGTCTGTAGTGCGATCCTCAACGGTTCGACGGATCCGCGCAACAGAGCGGCTAGTATAGCGTCGCTTGCGTCGGAAGTAGCTTCTAGCGCGGTCACGAGGAGCGCGGGCGCGGCTAACCAGCGGGCGCCTCGACGACACCATGAACGCTAGAGCATAGATAAATGATAAAAAAAGACGGGTTGCACTCCGGGAGTGCCGACAGAAGTGAAAACGGGCGTAGTAGAGAGGGGATAACTGTCTACTCTCCATTGCATCCGTCTTACGCTTTTTCGATCAGGTCACGTGTCCTGACGCGAGTTTAAGATTTTATACCCATTACAGAAAAAGTGCTCAACGCCGCTAAAGAAGTTTTCACTTCAATATAATGAATAGTTATTAACCCCTCAGCTGTCGCGGCGCGCCGCGTCAAAAAGGTGCTGTCTGTCGGAGAAATTCGAGCGGTCGGCGCTGATTTGCCGATTTTTTTCGATATTAAAATTTGTGATATAAACTTTAACCTGTGACACTCTTGTAAATTTTGATGCTAACTAGATAACCAAACTTTATATTAGTTACCTTACTTACTCCCTGGCATGTTTATTTTATTTATTAGAACCATTTTTTCCCACACATTTTGAAAAAATACGACATTGTTAAGAAAAATACTCATAATAAAATAATATCAAGGTATTTTAGATTTTTATTTTTGTATTTTCACACTAGAATAGACAATCTTTTGAGTGAATATAACAAAAACATAGGTTTATTTTATAAAAATTCGAGAAAGTTGAGTATGAATATCATCGTTTACGCTTAAAAATAAGTGGACGCGATCTCCACATATGTTCATACAAATACAGACATTACAGTCTGCTCCAAAATTAGAACATTTCAAAAATTTTTACTACTTTTTTTTAATTTTTATTTTAATCAAAACTAGATAAAAACTAACAGTAATTTTTACTTTTTTAAAATATTTAGGTTTTTATTAATGTTTAAAAATAGTCTAATTCCTAAATGACTTCATTCATATGGTGGACTTTGTTCTAACGTCTGTATGTATAACGTCTCCACATCAATTTTAATTTTAATTTATTTTTTCTTAAAATTAGCGATTAAGAAAATATTTTTTGTGGTAACAATAGCATTATGAAGAAATGCTTTTTTTTCTTTCATGCTCTTAATTATTATAATATACCTGTATATATACCTGTATATATATATCGATGGCTGTATGGAGTGATCGTAGAGAAGCATCCTGGGCATGATGGGGTTACACGCGTTTGCAGCCTCAAATGTAAGGGCCACATTATCAAACGTCCTCTGTCCAAACTAATATTTATTCCAAATTCAGAGTGATTATATACAATTGTAACTTACCTTTCATATTCGTGATTTGCCTTAAGTACTAAGTGAAAATAAACGCTGCACATTTTATTTTTTTTTTGCATTAACAAATTTAAATCTAAAAGACAAATTAACTGTAACAAATCATATTAAATAATTAAACGTAATAAATTATAGCAACAACAAAGTATTGAAATATTTTAGGCATTTATGAAATACTAGTATGTATTATGGTTTAAATTAAAATTGGCTTACTAAGTGATGCTATAGCAATGCTAAAAAATAAATTTATGTTTCTTTATAGATGTATAATAATATTGTGTTACTGGTAAAGGGTTTAATGTATTACAACACATGTATTTTAATTGTCAATCAACATTAAGTTTTGTTTTATGGACTAGGTCCATGGGGGGCGGTATGTTTAAGTTGCATAAGTAAATATGTTATAGTACTAAGTTTAACATTAGATGGCGCCACGCGCTCATTGAATGGCGCTATTGAAATTCTTTCTGCAAATTGTATAAGTGTTTTGTTGTCTTTATTAAAACGATCTTTGTGCACAATAATTTGTTTTATTTCCATTCACCTTGGTTAGAAAATTGTACAGTACCTATAAAATGAAATGTTGTCCAACTACAAATCGAAAGGCACTGTATCCATACAGAAAAATGTCTAAGCTGTACAAAAGTGAAATCTACATTTAATTATACCATAACTTAATTATAAACCGTTACATTTATACAATTTTTGATTTATACTTATAAGTATAAATCAAAAATTTCGGAAATTCGAGTTTTAAATATTTTTTATAAAATACAGCTTATGTTAAGGATAAAACCGGCCAAGTGCGAGTCGGGCTCGCGCACAAAGGGTTCCGTAGCAGCAAATATAATAAATTACAGTTAAATCAACCTATCTCAAAAACTATAAGAGATACTTTGATCAAACCAAAAATCGTTGAAAGAGTTAATTAGCATGCATCACCTCTATTTTTTTTAGAATTTTATACCCCGTAGTTATAAAAATAGAGGGGGGGGGACATACTTTTTACGACTTTGAGAGCTGATATCTCAAAAACCGTTCACTTTAAGAAAAATGTTTTTTAGAAAACTTTATATCATTTTAAAAGACCTTTCCATTGATACCCCACACGGGTATGTACATCGAAAAAAAAAATTTCATCCCTCAGTTACATGTATGGGGGGCCCCACCCCCAATTCTTTTTTTTACTATTTAGTGTCATATTTTTGTAGCGGTTCATACAACACATATTCCCATCAAATTTCATCACTGTAGTACTTATAGTTTCCGAGTAAATCGGCTGTGACAGACGGACAGACGGACAGACGGACAGACGGACATGACGAAACTATAAGGGTTCCGTTTTTGCCATTTTGGCTACGGAACCCTAAAAATCAATAAACTTAAAGATTCAAAATAAATAAACAATTATACATCTACATGTATATTTACTTAAATAAATTTTACTTAACTGACAGAAAAAAAAATTCTTATGAACCTTTTTGTGTCTGTACTATTTATATACTCATGTGGTTGTAATGTGTGGTGTTGACGCCAATATTGGCCAATAAATAGGAATATTTGCAACTTAGCATAAATAACGTTAACTTCTGTTCATTTTTTCTTATAATACATCGGACACAACGACCGCCTCAAGACGACGATTTATTACCACGAGGTTCCACTTGAATGTGATCAGGAAAGTGATGAACGCTCTCCAATCTAGTTGAAATGAAATGAAATGAAATAAATGAAATGAAATAAATTTATTTGTCCATTATATGATTTACAATTAATGTAAGACAGTGGGTCCCAAACTAAGTGAAATACTTGTGTCTTGGGACCCTGAGTTGCGCTTCTTGGTTATATACATATGTTATGGACAGTAGGAAGTTAACAAGTAGGTAAATAATCTAATGTAATGGAAGTTAATACAATTAATAAAAAAAAAGAAAAACAAAGTACATTATTTTGCGGTTTGCAGTACGCGTGTTCGTGATAGTGTGTGTGTGTTTACGTGTGTGTGTGTGTGTTTACGTGTGTGTGTGTGTTCTCGTGTGTGTGTGTGAGTGAGTGTGTGTGGTTGGGTGTGTGTGTCATTGTTTGTGAGTGAAGGCATATTGTTATAGTGTGTGTCAGCTCAGTGGTCCTTTAAGTAATTGTTCGGTTTCTTCAAAAGACAGCGTATGTAACCATTTATTTATGACCTTCTTGCATGTGTAGTTCGATAGTAGTGTTATGTTACAATGTTTGTTGACATTATTGTATATCCGAGGAAACAAAAATTTTGGACATCGTTTAGCTAAAAGGGTTGTACTTCAATACATGCAGTATTTCCAAGCATATTGTAATTAAGATATAAACTAATCGGTAAAATTGTATTAAAATCGGTTCAGTAGTTTAGGGAGTCCATAGTACACAAACAGCATGAAACTTAAAAATATTTTGATTGGAATAAAGTAAGACGTGTTATGTGTAGAATTTCATGAAGAATCCTGGTATCAGGAATTAAAAGCTGTAAATTCCCAAACACTAATCGTGTTAGTATTATTATCTGTTCATTTGACAAAATATACAGAGTTATATTTCTTGATTTCAAATACTGTTACGTCCTATTGTTAAAGTAAGCCTTGGAGTGTCTTGTCTTCCATTGCCATAAGAATCGTTGTTTGGATCCATTTGAATTCTCTTTTATTGATACTCAAATGCTTACGAATCAGAAAAGGTTATTCTATCAAATACAAATTTTTATTTTCGAAAGAAAATTAAAATATCAAGACGGAAGTTTATTTTAGGGTTACCTAACAAATAAGTTATTATTGATTATGTAGTTTAAACAGCAATGTGATATCTTCAAATAGAAAAATTGCATTCTTCTTCTGGGTAATAGAAGCAGTTATGACACCAAAAGGCAAAAATACAATAATTGTTATCGCTAGTCATTTACAAAATGAGAGGGTAGATTTATATTTGCAGGCGTACTGCAAATGATGCATTTAATTCGTTTTATTAAATAAATAATGTTCCAAGGCTATTTAAAGTCATGAATGCAAATAAAAATAATCTTCAGACAGCGATCTACATCTTTAACATTCTGCCTACGAATGTACTACATATAGTACATAAGAATAAAAAACCGGCCAAGTGAGAGTCGGACTCCCACACCGTGGGCTCCGAACAAACCATTTTTTAAAGTGAAACTTTTATTACATCGTCTCAAACTTTTTGTCTGTGTAGCGCATGTCGCGTGACGGTCGGCTGCCGAGTAGGTATAAGGCAGTGTTCGGAACCGTTCGAACAGTTTCACTTTTACCGTGGTTTCATAAAACCACACAACATTTTTATTATGTTGTAACTCCGAAATTTTATGTTTTTCGAAATTATTCTTCAATCTGCGCTATAAGACCTTATTTTACCCCAATTTCAAAACTCTACGTACACGGAAAGTACCCTATAGGTGTCGATTCCCTTGCGAATGTCGAAATTTGCAGCATAACCCATTGAGCCCCGATACAATAGATTTTCTATTGTGTCTGTGATTCCGGGGCCTGAGTTAATAAACGGCTTTATCTTTTGATTGCGTTGGTTTATAAGTTTGATTTTTTCACAGCTTCAATCGACTCAAGTAATCAATATAAATTTCAGTTTTATGTCACATCACGCGTTCCTGTGAAAATGGGTCTTGACAGACAGATGGGCAGATGGGATGAACAGACGTGATCCTATTAGGGTTCTGGACCCTTAAAAACCAAGAACCCCAAGAACATAAAATCTTTAAATTTGGTAAAAAGCAATGTTTTATAAAACAGATATAAGAATAATCGCAAATAACATGATTTTTAAATTACACTTTATATAAAAAAAATAATAATTTCAACTTACAACTAATGAACGGCTACATGTATTAACTTGATATTCACATTAAAAACTCAGATTAATAATACATTTAAGATTAAGACGCAATCAGAAGAAATAATATTCATATGCGGCATATTCTGAAAACCGCAACTACTAGTAAGGGAATCAAAACCTACGGGTCTAAAGTTAAGTGGACTTGGTTAAAAGCAAGGTTTTACAGCACAGATAAAGAAAAATTCACTAAAAACACTTAAAGTTAAAACATAATAAAAAGTAGGTTAGTTCGGAGTCCTTGAAGCGCGAATCGTATTGAGGTTCAAAACTCTAAAAAAACATTCTTCCAGTTTTAAAGAAATAACCCCAAAATATGTGTAAAAACATCTTTGGACTATCTGGGTTTCAAAAATGACAACTCCCGTGTTGTCGTTCATTTTGAAATTGTGAGACGACAGAAAAACAAAATAAAAACAGTTAATCAAACATAATATATGCCAACGCAATCAAAAGATACAACCGTTTATGCTGCAAATTTTCGTAATTTTCGACATTTGCAAGGTTATAAAAACTTACAATAGCAACGTCTTATAGCACAGATAAAGAATTCTAAAATATGAATTAAAAGATACCTACAGCATAATTAAAAAAATAAGTTTGTACGAAGCCCTCGGTGCGCGAGTCCGACTCGCACTTGGCCGGTTTTTTATTTTTTCAGAAACATATGGTTCCCCAATAAAAAATAATATGTTGCATTTGTATTAAGGTAAGAATATGTTGTACAATTATTAATGTGTTAAATTTCTTTTCCAGTTTGTCCTACACAAATTACATAGTAACATAGTCACTTTGTCCTATATATAGGTCATAGTGAAAACCATTGTTCCCGATGTAGGTTTTTTTTACTATTTTTCCAGCATATAATTTACACTTTTAACCATAATATACTAAAATTAAAGGAATTCCATAGAGGTTACGGACTATAATTTGTATAGTTGATTATATCGTATTAAACCTGAGGACAATAAATACCACAAAAACGATACCCATCAATATAAACAAAACATATGTACATTTTATATTGTATGAAATTGAAAAATTTAATTGAAGACGAACAATTAAATTTTTCAATTTCATACAATATGCGAACATACTGTACGCGAATTTTACGGGGAAATTATTGTCGGTTCTGAATTGAAAACGAAATATCTTTAAAATGGAAAACAGTATCAAATTTTGAATTATATTATAAAAATCTTCATAAAATTTCTTGTAAAATGATGTAAAAAACAAATAAAATATTAAAAATAAAATACGATTAACCAGGGGTCAAAAACTAAGCAACGTACAGTGAAATGGTAGATACATATTTGGAGCCATTATTTGTGGTATAATTATTGGTAATTTTCATTATTTCGGCACATAAACATTAGGATATATAGTGAATAATAATAAAAAGAACAATAAATACTTACCGTTTATCAACTTTCCGCAAAATTTTACATTTTTTAAAACTTTAAAATTTAAAAGTTACTCGACTAAAGTATGACATAATTACTGTTATATTTCGAATATTTATCGGTCAAATTATTAAGTGATGGGCTTTAAATATTCAGTAATTCATAAGCTATCAACTAAATAGTCGTTTAAGCAGATTTGAACTATATTTGCGTTACAATGAGCTAATTTCCAACCGGCGATGATTTGGCACAGATCTGTGCCACGACAGACAACGGGTACAAAATTTTTGGCTCAGATCTGTGTTCCGACAGACGAGGGTTTAATTATATTACTAGCTGTAGGTAAAGTATTATAGTATACTAGCTTCCGCCCACGACTTTGTACGTGCATCCCCGTTTTTGCCCGTTCCCGCAAGAATTTCGGGAAATACTTTCTTAGCGGATGCCTACGTCCTAACATCTGCCAAATTTCAGCCCGATACGTCCAGTGGTTTGGGCTGTGCGTTGATAGATCACTATATCAGTCACCTTTGAGTTTTATATATATATAGATATCTATGATAATTCTAAACGCTAAAGTAAAAATCGGTAGTTACATATCATATGAGAGCGTTAACGGATTCAACGATAGATACGTTAAACTTATAACAACCCCCCATTTTTGTCGGAAGATAAAAAGTTGTGTTAGAGCGAGCGCGCACGAGCAACTTTGTCTCCGCAACTATTTTGACTCTCCCATCAATTGTATGGGGAGTTGCGTCGCTACGTACGCGCACTTTCATACTAGCACATGGGTGGAGAGACAAAATAGTTGCGGGGACAAAATAGTTGCGGAGACAAAGTTGCTCGTGCGCGCTGGCTCTTAGACTCGCATTAAAGAAAGAAGAATATTTTGTTTCACCATAATTGTTTTCAGTTGAAGCTTAGGTATAAGCTCAATATTTTGACAAAATCGTTAATTTACCTTTGACATTACGGCAATCAGCAGCAATAGGGATGTAGCAGCGGTGACGAAGGCACTCAATTTCCCGTACCCCATGACTAATCTTATTGTTGGTTTTGTAATGCTATAAAATAATATAAAAATCTTGTTTATATGATAAGCCATATCGCATACAAGTAGCTCGATTACGCATTCAGTTAATATCTATGTTTCTATGTTAAACAGCACCTTTCATGTAGCGGCCTGAATATCAGAGATTGCTTAAATATAGTTACCTACTACGTGCGTAGGTACCGTTTGATTATTATTAGAGTAAATAATCAAAATCGTTGAGTTTAATATAAATTTGGCTGATTTTGCTGACAACTGAATAAGCTAGTTGACTGGTACAAATACAAATCGGTAACTACATCGAAATTTGAAAGTACATAGTTAGTAGGTAGGTAGTTATATGATATATTTTATTTATTTATTTATTTTATTTATTTATAATTCTTTATTGAATAAAATATGAGAAAACAATAGTATGCAAAAAGAAGTAGAAATACAAAAGCATAATTTGCCCAAAAGGCGGCCTTATTGCTAAACAGCAATCTCTACCAGGCAACCTGGCGAGAGAGGAAATGCAAGAAGATATATCATAGGAATACACAACAATAATATTTTGTATGTAGTATTATATGCGTAATATCAACGTAATGCTTTTGCAATAGGGCGGCAGTCGGTAATTATTATAAAATAATACCTAGCTCTACATACAATAAATAGTAGACACTACATACCGCCTAGCAAAGCTGACATTATTAAGCTTTTGAGCGACGTCTTCATCGTCCAGCTCCAATTCCACGGGCTGTGAGGCGAAGGCACAAGCGGACATAGACACGCCTAAAAGTGCTACTAGCAACGCTCTCAGTTTGACCCGGACACCGTCGTTGCTTTCCGTGTTTGTTGAATTTAGCTGCATTTAAACATTAAAATTAACAACGTTAAATATAAAAAGTAGGAAAGCAATTTCTCATGAGAATGACATGATTCACCGCGTGATACGTAGATATCCTATGTTGAGAATAGAGCATCTTTATTTTTTAGACATAACCAGAGGCGGCTCGCCCTAAGGAGCGCTGGTGCTAGGGTTGCCAACCGTACTATAATATATAGTATTGTACTATATTTCGGGTCTGCGTACTATATACTGTTGAAAACATATATAGTACGCAAAAATACTATATTTTCAACACCGACAAATGTTACAAACAAATCATTCATTAAAAAAATATGGCTAAGTCATATAACCTATTGCGCATATACCAGTGGCGAGAAGAAAGAAACAGAAGTAGTGTATCATTCTGTGGCAGGTATCATTAATAAAAAATGAGCTTTTGATTTATATTAATTTAAAAATTGAATGTGACAAGAAGCTTGACACTTATTTTAAACATAAAAATAACTGCGAAACAACCGACTTCAAAAATGAAAAAGTACAAAATAAAAAAGATTCGATATCATTACTACATATTATTTAGATGTGCTATATTTATTAAATAGGTTTGATGTCGGTTGTTTTTAACGCAGTTATTTTTATTTAATACTTTTTAGTGTATTTTTCAACACGAATCAAACGAGCCCAATCTCGATAAAGTTGAGTCAATATATTACTAAGTTCCTATGGCCACCTTCCGATTCCGTCATCAAATCAGCTCTCTGTCATGATAATTTTTCATCGCTATCCAATTTACATACGTATACAAAATTTCAGCTCAATCGGTCACCGGGAAGTGGATCAATTAAGTCATCGAGTACAGACAAAAATGCTCATAAAATAAAAACTACTGGGCCTATCGGAATAAAATTTTTATGGGACCAATTCGACACCATCCCGCACCGAACAAAAAAGAATCACGTAAATCGGTTAAGAAACCTCGGAGTAATCGGTGTACATACATAAAAAAAAAATTATACTGGCCGAATTGATAACCTCCTCCTTTTTTTTGAAGTCGGTTAAAAAAGCTGTTACACAGTGCAAGAAGTGCAAAAATATAGTTTTTATAAAAATAAATATGGAATGGAGACCATGGAGTGGTCGACGTAAGCCAGGCAAACCGAAAGCACGGTGGTCCGACGATATTTCTAGTACAGCGGGTAAATCTTGGATGCGTCTGGCCAAAGACCGCAAAGAGTGGAAAAAACATGAGGAGGCCTTACCCGACTATGGGTGAATTAAGGCTTAAAAGAAGAAATATATATTTGTCTATTTTTTTGTTTTTCCCATAAAATACTATATATTTTTTAAATGTACTATATTTTTTACACTTTATTTTGGAAAATACTATATTTTGATGATGAAGTGTTGGCAACCCTAGCTGGTGCAGTGAACTCCCATAAATAATTATAATAAAATCATACTCCTTAATTTAATTATTAACATTAATTATTACTATTTATATTCTATATATTAACATTAACCGTGTGGTGCCGGTTTAAGAATAGCACCTCCCCATCTCTACCCGTGGGTGTCGTAAGAGGCGACTAAGGGATACCTAACCGGGACGGGCAGCAGCGTTCCGCGACTTAACTAGACATTAATATCCACTGCGCTCGCCAACCCGCCTGCCAAGCGTGGCGAGTATGGCATCATACCCCTCATGATGAGTACACCCTCAACCAGGCCCCTAGTACCCGGCAGCCCCGCTATTCCTGGCTACGGTAGCGGCCATGGTAACGGCGGGGCAAGGGGTGCTAAGAATCACCGGATGAGATCCGGCTACCACTCCCGACGACCCCTGGCCCTGGTAACATATAATGCACGCACTTTGAGGACGGATGAAAAGATTGTTGAGCTGGAAGAGGAACTGAGCAAATTACGATGGGATGTCATAGGGTTATCTGAAGTCCGAAGACAGGGGGAGGACACGATAACGTTGACGTCTGGTAATTTGTTCTTCTACCGGGAGGGCGACCAACAGTCCCAAGGTGGAATCGGGTTTATCGTTCACAAATCTCTCGTCAACAACATCGTAAGCATCGAGAGTGTGTCGAGCAGGGTAGCGTGCCTTATACTCAGAATATCTCAAAGATATTCGTTGAAGGTCATACAGGTTTACGCACCGACCTCGGCTCACTCCGATGAAGAAGTGGAAGTTATGTATGAGGACGTAAGTAGAGCCATACATACCTCGAAAACCCACTTCAATGTTGTGATGGGAGATTTCAACGCAAAGCTGGGTAAGAGAGGCGATGATGAGTTGAGAGTGGGGCAATTTGGATTTGGGCAGCGCAACCCAAGGGGCCAGAGACTAGCGGACTTTCTGGAGAAGGAAGGTCTTTTTATGATGAACTCCTTCTTCCAGAAACCGACCCACAGGAAGTGGACCTGGCTCAGCCCCGACGGGAAGACAAAAAATGAGATAGACTTCATTATGACCACGAAAAGGCAAATATTCAAAGATGTCTCCGTGATCCATAGGGTGAAAACCGGAAGCGATCACCGAATGGTACGAGGCATCTTGAATATTAATGTCAAACGTGAAAGATCACGTCTGATGAAGTCTACGCTCCGTCCTTCTCATGCGCAAATCCAAAACCCCGAGAGCTTTCAACTCGAACTACAAAATCGCTTCGCTTGCCTCGACAGTAGCGTTTCTGTGGACGATCTAAATAACAGGCTGGTAGAAACTATCCGCGCGGTTGGGTCCCACTTTAAGACCCGGCGTAAAACAAATCCGCAAAAACTCTCCGACCAAACTCTCAAACTTATGGCAGACCGGCGCTCTATGCCACTGCGCACATCTGAAGATGCTAAGTCATATAGGCAGCTCAATAGACAGATATCGAAATCTCTGCGACACGACATACGCTCCTTTAATACTGCAAGTATTGAGGAAGCGATTAAGCGAAACCAAGGCTCGAAAGTGTTTGCAAGAGATATGTCTATTGGGCAGAGCCAGCTGACGAAGCTGAAGACAGATCGTGGCGTAGTGGTGTCGGCCAAGTCAGAGGTTTTGGGAGAGGTCGAGAGATTCTACCGGCAGCTTTACACCTCAGTTGCCAAGCCTGTTTCTGGTCCGGCGAAAGACCCAAGAGCCCGACTAACCCGACATTTCACCGAAGATATCCCGGACATCAGCCTGTACGAGATTAGGATAGCTCTGAAACAGCTTAAGAACAACAAGGCGCCGGGTGAGGATGGAATCACCTCTGAGCTTCTGAGAGCGGGTGGAAAACCAATCCTCAGAATGCTCCAGAGGCTATTTAATTCCGTTCTACTCGAGGGCACAACGCCTGAAGCATGGAGCAGGAGTGTGGTCGTTCTGTTCTTCAAGAAGGGAGACAAGACCCTACTGAAGAACTACAGACCGATATCACTTCTGAGTCATGTTTATAAGCTGTTTTCAAGGGTTATCACGAATCGTCTCGAACGCAGGTTAGATGACTTCCAGCCTCCCGAACAAGCCGGTTTCCGTAAAGGCTTTAGCACCATAGACCACATCCATACGCTGCGGCAAATTATACAGAAGACCGAGGAGTATAATTTGCCATTATGCTTAGCGTTTGTGGACTATGAAAAAGCCTTCGATTCGATCGAGACCTGGGCCGTATTAAGGTCTCTCCAGCGGTGCCGCATTGACTATCGGTATATCGAAGTATTGAGAAGTTTGTACGAACACGCCACCATGTCAGTCCGAGTACAAGAACAGTGTACAGGGGCGATTCCTTTGCAGCGCGGTGTCAGACAAGGAGACGTGATATCACCAAAACTTTTTACCGCTGCTTTGGAAGATGCCTTTAAACTCCTAGAATGGAAAGGACTTGGCATCAATATCAATGGCGAGTACATCTCTCATCTTCGATTTGCCGACGACATCGTAGTCATGGCAGAATCCCTGGAAGATCTTAATACAATGCTCGATGACCTCTACAGAGTTTCACAACAAGTGGGCCTTAGCATGAACATGGACAAGACGAAAATCATGTCAAATGTCCATGTTGTGCCCACTCCGGTCTCTGTTGGAAACTCTATTCTCGAAGTTGTTGACGAATATGTCTACCTCGGACAAACCGTCCAATTAGGCAGGTCCAACTTCGGGAAAGAGGTCAATCGTCGAATCCGACTCGGATGGGCAGCGTTCGGGAAGTTACATAACATCTTTTCGTCCAAAATCCCTCAGTGCCTGAAGACCAAAGTCTTCGAGCAATGTGTGTTGCCGGTGATGACATACGGTACAGAAACGTGGTCTCTAACCCTGGGCCTTGTGCACAAACTCAGCGTCGCTCAACGTGCTATGGAAAGGGCTATGCTCGGAGTTTCCCTACGAGATCGAATCAGAAATGAGGAGATCCGTAGGAGAACCGGTGTCACCGACATAGCTCGCCGGATTAGCACGCTGAAGTGGCAATGGGCTGGGCACATAGCCCGCAGAACCGATGGCCGTTGGGGCAGAAAGGTTCTCGAATGGAGACCACGTACTGGACGACGGAGCGTGGGACGTCCACCCACAAGATGGACAGACGACCTGGTCCGAGTGGCAGGGAGCCGCTGGATGCAGGCCGCCGGTGACCGGTCGTGGTGGAAAACCCTGAGGGAGGCCTTTGTCCAGCAGTGGACGTCCCACGGCTGACACGACGACGATTACTATTTAAAATCAATCGTAATCTTTAAAACTACTGTTAATACCAATGAATATATCCATCATTCCATCATCCCATACACCTGTATAATACCTACTGTATTATGTAACGCGCGAAGCGGTGCGCTCACGATTGCGCTCCAATGAAAAAAGATTTAGTACATTTCCTAATACGAAATCCAATAGGAGTGAAAGAGAGGGTTTTGCCAGAGCCCTGCGCGTGAAACAAAAGATTTTCTATGGAAAAGTAGCAAAATTCGGAGCGCCGCACCCGCAAACGTTGCCGGTTCGTTTTTACCGCCCGGCAGGACAGCGATTGCGACGTTGCCAGTTGCTACGTCTATAATATAAACAAACACTCGACTCTCGAGTCAACTTCAATGCACGCGCGCGATTCATGCAATTTTCTAATTAAAATTATAAAATACGTGTTGAAATAGCCTGTACTTATCAGTATTACTTGTGAGTGTTAAAATGAACAATAATTATAATGTGGCGTTCATTAAAAAGTGTGATAAAACGTTACAAATTCGGCTTGAATGTAAAGCTAAGGGCGCTTGTGCACTACAAGGAATTTTACTGTCCGGCATTCCGATTTTTTACGGTCCGGTGTGGCATGAAAAAACCGATGAATTGCTTGTGCACCTGTCCGTCTTTACTCGGATCAGTGCGGTACAGTTCAAGGAAGTTTTGCGGTATTATGCTATCATAAATGATTGTTTTTGCATTTTACAAGAAACGATTAAAAATATAGAAGGTGAAATATTATATTACTTCGTTATAATAAAAAGTAAAGTTCCGTAAGACATTTAAAATGCGTGTTTCACTTATTTATTTTAACGGTGACGAGGAGCTAAATCTATTCCCACTTGAACTTTAACTTACCAACACTTACTTAGATAATAATTATAGGTCAATGCTTGGTCAATGTATCTACACTAATATTATAAAGAGGAAAACTTTGTTTGTTTGTTTGTTTGTTTGTTTGATTGTAATGAATAGGCTCATAAACTACTGGACCGATTTTAAAAATTCTTTCACCATTCGAAAGCTACATTATCCACGAGTAACATAGGCTAGGTTTTATCCCGGAAATCCCACGGGAACGGGAACTATGCGGGTTTTTCTTTGAAAACGCGGGCGAAGCCGCAGGCGGAAAGCTAGTATAAAATAACAATACCGACTTCTCAAATCTCATTGCCAGCTAAAAGAAAGTAAAACAAGAGCTTGCTTTCAATTGGAATATGCAATAAAAAGAGTAAAATCCAAGCAAGTGGGCATTCGAAAACAATTATACCTACAGCGACTCGTAAACTCAAAAAACCATCCGGAATAGGGAAAAGTAAAATGTCGGACAGTAAAATTACGTATAGTGCACAAGCTAGTATTTGGATTAATTGCGTGCCATACCGGACCGTAAAAAATCGGAATGCCGGACCGTAAAATTCCTTGTAGTGGACAAACGCCCTAAGGGACCGCCACGGCCTGAACTTGATCTTACGCAAAAATGTACGACAAAAACGAAAACATATACGCGTGTGTTTAAATCTGAACAATATGTAAAAAAAACCGTGGTTGTGTGGTTGTGATGAAAGCAACAACAGATATTTACGAATGTCTTGTCGCTTTAAGTTATAGATATTTTTGCACACCAAAAAGAAAGACGTGTATGTAGGTATTTCCTTTATAAGTAATTTTTTTGATAAATGTACTGCTTTACACCATGTATTTTCAGTGTTTTATTTCAAGTGAACACCCATAAAATTTTGTCACGAGCCGCCTCTGGACATAACAATCATACAACCGTTCCGATGCTACGCGAAAGAAAGACAAAAACAAGAGACTAAATATTAGCAAGATTTATTATTAATTAAAGTACTTTTAATGCTTCTAACTAAAGGATCTATTTATTGATACTCACATTTGCTCGGTTTTCGTGTTTTGTTATTAACTGCTCTATAAGTGCGTTGCTCTCTGTTTCCATCATGACGCCCACAACCACGATGAAGCGGTATAGGATTTTAACTCATTTAGCATGTATTGAACTTCATTGGAATTAAATTGAGAGGTTGCTGTGTATGGGTTCTAAAAATATTACATAACGCCGTGTACGGAACTGGCATTGTCAGTCATTATGACTGTTCAATGATCTTTTGTTTTAACCATAAATAACAATATATCTGTATCGTCTTTTCTCCTAATTTTCTAGTCTATAAAAAGTTACTAGTTTATTTATTTATTAATGCTTTTATAATGATTGCGGGTGTAAGAATTTGCTAGTAAACAGATGTACAGAGTTGATCGACACCACCAAGATGCATTATAAAAGTGGGTGTATTGTCGGCCTTTAATTGAGAAAGTTCATTATTTTCTTTTGCATGGCATAATATAAAGTATGTCCTCTCACTTTAAATTAATAAGTATTCGAAGGCAAAGTCACTCTCGTTCAATTCTAAAGTACATCTCAACCACAGTAGACTGAACAAGGATAGGTACCTACATCGACAAAATATTCTGACTGTATAATTTGTATTTTATTCATAAAATTTATTCTATAAACAGTACGATAACTTAATAAAAGTGTATTTACATTGTCTTAAGTTAATAACATTACAGATCGCACACGCACAAATATTGTCTGAAAACACAAAACTCTTGAAGCCAATTGAAAGTCATAACTACAATAGATGCCACTTTATCTCGCAATTTTCCCAAAGACTTCATATTCATGTTAGCTACAAGGAGACAAACATTTATTATCTTTAAAATGACCGCCACGATTTGACCGGCAAGATGTGGCAAGAATAGGCCTGGATTCTCCTGAAAAAAGAAATACGATTCGATAAGATAAAAACACATTTAATTAACAACTGCAGGCGTAACTGTAATGCTAAGCTGTAATGTAACTGTATTATATCGATTCGAATTATCAAAATCGCTAGGTACTCGATACTATTTGTAACATAATATATTAATCTATATAATATGTATATGTATAAAACTTTTCTTTTTCAGTTCACTATCTCAGACTTCAGCCTAAGTTCACTAGTCTCAATTTATATTTAAAACTTACAGTAAAACATCCTAGTATCAGACACGCGTATTGTATTAATCCGAGTGAAGTCGCAATAATTTGGAGGTCGTGTACTAACATCGCATCTCGAGAAAAGGAAGGAACTGAAGTACCAGAAGTATCAAGCGGCATTTTCCCTAAATGAAGCTTTAAATTATGTACACTCAAGCACTGAAAATATGAATAATAAATCAAAGGATTATAATTACATTGTAAGGAATTATTATTTATTAATAAAAACTTTACCAAACCGACAACACCATAAAAATATGTGTAGAAAATGCTAGCAGAAAACGTGGGATGTTGGCAAAATAATTTAGTGTGACCGAAATATGGCTTCAGAATCGGCGATATAATTATATGGAACGGTAACTTCATCATGAACACTTGTACTAACTTATTTAATGTAGGTATAAAATAAAAATATATATCTAAAATAAGTATTCTCTGATATATTACAAAAAACCTCCAAAAAAGATATGATTTTTATACGTTTTGATCAGTAGGCATGACAGAATCCGCCAAATTTACAAACAATTTAGTTTGCCATTCCAAAGAACATAGATACACATAGGTACTTGCTAGTTAATAAATATACATTTAACAACAATCATAACAATATAATAATACCCTTGATCATATAATACCCATCATACCTATCGTGCTCATTTTATTAAAACAATACCTACTTATTTTGTGAATGTAATTCGAAACAAATATCTATATATATAAAACTCAAAGGTGACTGATATAGTGATCTATCAACGCACAGACAAACCACTGGACGTATCGGGCTGAAATTTGGCATGCAGGTAGATGTTAGGACGTATAGTCCGGGATACATCGCCCATTTTTGCAAGTGATTACTATCAAGCTAATTTTTCGTGAGTAGCTTTATTTTGATGAGATGCCCAATAATTTCATGTACGAAACTCTCGATTGTGGTAGCTAACAGAGGTAACAAAGATAAAAATTTTTGATTTGACGGTTCTCAAATATTTATTACGCAATTTGTAGGACAATATGTCTGTTGAATTATATAAGTATTAAATAAGTGAAAATAAAAAAATCAGCTGGTTAGTAATCATTTATGATGACTTCGTTATCGATACACATTGGAAAGGGGGACTCTTTGATCAAACCATAGATTTTGTAGGATTAATATTTTTTCGAATAATTTAGATAATTATCTTGAGATTGAACAAAAAAAAAAACATTCAGTTAGTAATTAATATTTGAGAACCATCAAATCAAAATATTTTATCCTTGTTTCCTCTGGTAGCTACCACAATCGAGAGTTTTGTACATTAAATTATTGGGCATCTCATCAAAATAAAGCTACTCACGAAAAATTAGCTTGATAGTAATCACTTGCAAAAATGGGCGATGTATCCCGGACTAGTAGGCATCCGCTAAGAAAGGATTTCCCGAAATTCTTCCGGGTACGGGGAAAAACGGGGATGCACGTACAAAGTCGTGGGTGGAAGCTAGTTTATGAATATAACTCCAGCTACCCATCTCCCCGGATCCAGATTAGACCCGGAATAACGGATATCAATAAAAATGTAGTTTTTGTAACTCAACAATAATAATATTATAACCACAACGTAGTTAGCTCTTGCCAGGTTCCTAGCGAACCAAAATTCAGAGATTCGTACTTCCTACAAAATATAAACTTACGAAATCGTGTCGTGTGTGAAAATGTCCTGAAATATTTGTTTATTTATTTACTCAAAATTTGATCTATTCTACAGTAACGTGTAATAAAACTTTAATTCCTGGCACGACATAATCTTGTAATTTAGATTCGTAGGTACACCAATTCAGAATTTCAAATTCCATGGCAAATAAATGAAAAACATATTGTATACATACTAAGTATATTATATATTTAACTCTAAACCACACAAACAACAATAATTTCGAAATTAAATTACAAAATATTAAAGTAAACATTAGTCGGAAAATAAGAGGAATGGAGTAATTAGAAAATGCTATTCATAATATGAATATTATCACAGTACACGTCATCTCTTATAAAGACAGAACATTGATTCATAAGAGTGTCGTCGATGGCAATCTTAGGGTTTACTCTTTTACAGCCGGTAGAAAGTAATTGTGCTAAGAATGGATGATATCGCAGAGGCGCTGCAACAAATAAACCGTCATAACTTATAGAAAGATGATTGGTCATTGGCTTACTCTGTTTCGTTAGCTTCTTGAACTCAGTAATTTTCATCGGAGGATCATTATGATTTGCTTCACTTTTTATAGGCGCAAAAGGCAATGGGTAAAGAGGATCAATGTCATCAAATACAGTAAAGTAATAAAATATCGACATTTCTGGAAATTCAGCGGACGAGTCTAATTTTTGGGCGATTGGAAGTTCATTTGTTGACTTCATCAATTCTTTTATCTTTGGGAATGAAGGGCTTGTTAAATTATTGGTATCCTCGGTATTGTTTGAAGTGCTAATATTAATTTGATTTGTAATATTTTTCGACAATATTTCCGGAAGTTCAGTAATATTGTTTCCATTGATGTTACTTCCATTCAGGTTAGAGCTTATATTCTGTACTTTCACTTCCTCTATATTTCGTTTATTTCTATGAGTTCTGATAAATGGTGTATAGTCTACGAGTTTGACCTCCGGTGTAATATCTGTATCAAAAAATAAACTTGTCTGATTAAGTACACGGTTTATCAAATTTATGATCGAAGAAAACATTTTACTTTCATCTTCCACATCCATTGAATTCAATATGCTTATGTATTTGTCTGTTTCTATACCATCATTGTGTTGTTTTAAAATCGCTTTAATCTTTGGATTAACTTCTTGATGATTGTTATAGATATGATTAAAAGTAGATAAATCAAAAGCGATACCTCCATTTTGCCAAATGGAAAAAATTCGCGCGTAAAATGGCAAGTAGGACAAAGGTATAGTTCTCCATACGTATCGAAGTGGGGTTTTTGTCATATATTTACTGAGATTCATTATCGTTATATTTATGTTTTGATATCTTCTCTGAAAATCCCGAATCTCTCGTTTGGTACTTTGTTCTAATATCATGTTAAGTGTTCTAGGGAATGCAGGAACGAGTTTCTTGAAGAATCTTGTACGATTTCCGCTCTGCAACGTCGCAGGTAGCGAGTCGTCAATGAGAAAATAAACATTGAAACGCAGATTAGGATATTGCATGGCCATGGATGAGAGATATTGTGAGAACCTCGGTAAGAAACTCTGAGATCTTGATATAATGCTATGAAAATATACATCGCTAGCTGGCTTCGAATTGTTGCACTTGAAAACGACAACTGGTTGGCGTCGATAGGCACTCATACCTAAAGCGTAAAATACGAGAAATGATATTGCCAATAATATAAGGGTCATCCAGCAGGCAGACATGAACTCTGAAAATAATAATAAGAAATTTAGTTCATACATTGATAGCCTACAATATAGTAGGTATAATAAGAGTCTTTGTAATTGCTTTACCTGGCCATCTGTCAAACCAGGACTGTTTTGGTGTACAAGTAACATTCCACCCTGTCGTCACAATAGTTGGAACCGCTTGTGATGGAGGCTTACTGTCTCCCCCGCCGTCAGCATTTTCTACTTTAAGCAACGGATATTGTTCATCTCGTTTCGTTGTTTGAATATTATGCTCCATTAAAATCGCTTCTCTGTAAAATATATATCATATTATAGATATTCTATATGAGTTATATTGCATCATATCCCTTATATCCTCTTACCTTTCTTTAAATTTATTATAACGAACTTATTGAAAAATTTAAAAGCGCTTTTATTTTGACATCAAATTTTGTTTCGTATTTCAAACGTTTTAATTTTTTTTATAGCGACGCTTCCGTGTTTCAGTTTTGTCTTTGGATATCATATTTAACAAGTATTTAACAATAAGGTTTGATACAAGCGTTGTATACAGGGTTTACACCCTGCAATAGTTACGGAATAATCGCCTGTGCACACTTAACAATTACTCGTTAAGTGTGCACAGGCGATTATTCCGTAACTATCGCAGATATCAAAAAACTTTAAACTGATATCGAAAGCCCTTTACCTAATGAGTAAAATGACAATAATAACTTTTTAAAAATAAAACGGGAAATATCCAAAAATTTTACACCAAACACTCCCATACATTTAGTATGAAATATGACTATCCTAAACATGTAATATGAAAAATTTTGGTTCTTTTTTTAATTTGTGCTTAAATTACTTCGCAAATTTTAATAAAAATTCATTAAGAAACTGTAAATAGTGCTCGATGTGGAATACAATGGTATTCCAAAACGAGAACTTCACTTCGAACATCTGCTTTGAACACAAAATATATGGAAAATTCAATGTATGGGAGTGTTTAATGTAACTTTTTTGGATATTTCCCGTTTTATTTTTAAAAAGTTATTATTGTCATTTTACTCATTAGGTAAAGGGCTTTCGATATCAGTTTCAAGTTTTTTGATATCTGCAATAGTTACGGAATAATCGCCTGTGCACACTTAACGATTACACCCTGTATACATATTTTACAAAAATTTAAACCAATGCTCTACAAATTCTCTACTCCTTCCAGGTGCTCAACAGACAAGTTTCCTACCACATAAAATAATGGAAAATATACGAATATAAAATGTTATGACGTCATAATATACTTATAGCACCTTGAACTAATTTAATATAGTATTGAATTTAATATATTATTTTATTATGTTTTAGGAACACGTCAATACGTGAGTCGAATGCATTGTTGAATCAACAAAATTACGGCGTAAAGTATAAACGTGCCGTATTAAAAATGACTAATGAAAAAGAAATTGATGGCCAATCCACGACTCCAGTCGTATTGGTTTATTATTATTATAGTGAACATTTAGTACGGAACATTGTTTAAAGTGATAAATTTATATTCATTGGTACGTATAATATATTTCAATTAATTATTTTGTACCTCCAATCATCCAGCAGGGTTCATTGAAATGATTTATACATATATTTGTATCTTTTTTTAAGGTGGCTTTTGCGGTTTTTTTTTATTATTATTTTATATGTTGATATTTAATGTGATATTATTTGATACCTGCATGTTATTATTTCGTCATGTAAGTGAAAGATTTTATAAAGTTTACTGGGAGGAAAAGTTACTTTATGGGAATAAAAAGTCTCCGAAAATAATGCATTTTTCTTCTTTATAATATTATTATTATAGTTTTTATTTTCAAGAAAGAAACAATAATTAATTATTTGCAATCGACTGTACGAAGTGATCTTCAATATTGCAATTGGAAAAAAATATTTTTATGAACCCAAAAGAAAAAAATTGCATTCACATGCCAACTGCGCAAACATAACTTCACCTTTATTAAAAAAAATATCTGAAAGTATATTTTTTGTCACATGGAAATTTTTATTGCATTCTCCATTTAGTTCAAATTTATAATCAAACATTCATTTAAAAATATGACACTAGCTGTGCCCCGCGATTTTACCCGCAGTGCTCCGCTCCTGTTGGTCTTTGCGTGATGATATAATATACATTATAGCTAGCCTTCCTCGATAAATGGGCTATCTAATACCGAAAGAATTTTTCAAATCGGATCAGTAGTTTCTGAGATGAGCACGTTCAAACAAACAACAAACTCTTCAGCTTTATAATATTAGTATAGATTATTATTAGTATCGTTTCTATGCATGTATATTTTAATGTTTATTGCTATGGTTTATTGAACTGGTATCGTTTAATTTAGAATTATCAAAGAAAGATTAAATCTGCCTTATAAGTTATTGTTATAATTGTTTCGTTATAGTGCGTTTATGCGTGCATTGTAACCGTATTAGTTCAAAACATAATAGCATGTTATTTATGAACTTATATTTTTAAAATTTGCACATATCTGGCCTATTTAAAAAATAGAGCCAAAGCCCATTTTCTTAATTTAATAGTGACCGTTACAGTGCTCTACAGTGAAAATCGAAAGTTGGCAAGCTAAATATAATATTTTAATATAATATAATTTTGTTTTGGTTATCGCAATATTTTCACGCAACTTGAAATCCCTAAATAAATCGAATTATAAATAATACAAATTAGGGTGAAGATTTATCGTATATCTATTACAGTGTTTAAAAAACCTCTTTACGTATACTCTCTGTAGTTTATGCATACTAATGTTTAAAAAAAAACACCAACAAGTCCATATTGACATTAAATTTTAGTGACAAAAATTTTATACCATAGTGTCAAGACGAAAAGGTAATAATTCTTTAACAATCCATACTAATATTATAAATGCGAAAGTAACTCTGTCTGTCTGTCTGTTACTCAATCACGCCTAAACTACTGAACCAATTTGCATAAAATTTGGTATGGAGATATTTTGATACCCGAGAAAGGACATAGGCTACCTTTTATTGCGAAATATGTACCACGTGCGAAGCCGGGGCGGACCTCTAGTATATTATATACATTGGGTAGGTAGAATATATATTTTTTACGTTTTAAAGATAAAATATAATGTAATTGGAGGCCGCCCATTATACCTACTACTAATGATACGTTTCAAAATTTCGTAAAATATGAGTAGATGAGTTATAGTAGGTAATAGTTGAAAGAGATCGAGCCTTGTTTAGAAAAATATAAAAATAAATAAAGTGGTATTACATTTTTTTATCTACGTTCATGTGTGGTAAGCATGTGATATTTATAAAAAATTAAAATATGTTTATCAATACCCTAAGGCCTAAACGAGAAAGTACCTACCTATGTACCTAAATTTTAAATATTTATTTTTAGAAATATATTCCTTGCCAGTTTTATTCAACTTTTTCTTTCATATACTACAAGATAGAAAACCTATCACAAATTATAGATACGATTTTTTTTCTTTACAGTATCCAAATGGCTAGTTATGAATGACCCGAAAAAAGAACATCTTCCACTGCTCTGCGATGATTTGTCTGACGACGAATATCAGATTCACGCCAGCAACCAAATATATAAGCGACGAGCAATATCTTCGGGCAACGGAAGAGCGAAATATCACGTCAAAGGCGCAGCAGAGATTATCAAGCGTTGGCCAGGTGGGATTAAAAAATGACACCTTTTGCGTATTTATATGTTCATACATCCCTATGTTATACCAAGCAAGTTATTGGTAGTCTGGGAATATTTTTTCTATGGCTTCATGTATAGTGAAGGCAGTGGTTTGTCGAATTGACAACGGTTTCAATATTTAACAAATTTTGCCATCGTTAGCTTAAAATACAACATTGATCGATTGTATCCTGTTACGCAAATAAACTGACCTGAGGAGGCTAGCAATAACAATGTAGAAATTCTCTAACCTGATGAAAATCTTTCACGGTATAATTACCTATATTATAGTCTCGTTATTTAGAAAAGAATGTGGTTTTAGCAGACTCATGTCATTTGGTCCTGGTCAATTATGCATAGCAGCAACATAGGAATCAATCATGTTCTAAATATAATTGTAGGCACCAAAACCAATAGCTGTGAAAATTTATAACAGTCCTCATAACAAACCTGTATGCCTTATAATTAATATATTCTAATGAATTGATTTTTTATTTTAGATCATATATCATCACTTCTTACATACTGGTGGATGGGATTAACAATGATTGCACTGACAGTTTTTATAATTTATAACAGCGTTCTGGCACTCGCTAAAATGCCTCCTCAATCAAGACTGATTAAAATGCAACCACCTTTAAAATTAGATAGTAAGGCTATTGAGTACTCCGCTTCTTATAAGACTATTTACATGCATGTTATTAACGATAATCATACTATGGATCTAAATGACTATATGCCATATATTGAAATTGTAGCGAAAAACTATCCTACATTTAAATACAATTTTGTTATACTCTTCAATGATACGTTAGACAACGTAGACGACAATGTGAACGATTTTCAGAAAAATGAAATTGCACTGAGATCACTTCTAAAGGAAAAGACTAAAGATTATAAAATAGCAACTCGTGACAATATTTTCATACAACGAAAATCTCTGACGTCATTTATGAATGGGTCACCGTTAAAAAAGTATTGGAGACATTTACCACAGAAATTCATGAGTTTCCTGATAAGATGCATATCAATATGGAATAAAGGTGGCATATCTATCAACCCTTTGTTATTTACCCCTAAATCACCGCATCCCGATTATATGGATGAAATTAAAAACATACTGAAAAACATTGAAAACTCAAAAACAGTTAAAAAGGAATTTTATAAGGAACTGACACCAACAGTGAAAATTAAGAAAAGAGTTAATAACATTCGTGATATTATTAACGAGTTAGAAAATAATAATTCAGCATTTGACGATTCTAACGATAAGCTTATAAGTTTAGCTGAAGAAGAAACTAAAAATATTCCCTCTAAAGTAACCAAAAATGCTTCTCAGATTGAATCTTTAACTAATGTAATAGAAACTAATAGTGGTTCATTAAAAAATGTCAGAAAGAAACATATTTTACATAAACAATTAACAGGTAAAAATGATTTCAGCGATTCTGTAAAACTAAATGCTCCAAATTTCAATGCTACATCAAATAATATTTATGAAAAAAGGAATAAATTTTCTAATAAGAATGAGACAACAGATAAAAAGCTTTTCCCTATGTTTTTAAAATATTTATTTTCACCCTCTACAAACGCCTATAATTCTGCGAGTAACGATCCTCTAAGTGAGAATATTATTATGACAAAGGTTAGTGATGAAAGTTTGCCACATAAGAACGACGAATATGTTATCAATAATTATGCTCTTCCTTTGAAACCTGTGTCTCGGGAAATGAATAATTTAATTTCGTCAGATACAGATCAGTTTCTGGATTTGAACTTAGACTTAAAGGGAAATATAGTTGCTACAAAAACCCCTTGTCACGCATTTCTAGGAACAATATTTAATAATGCCATACATCACGTAAAAGATGAAACGGTTACCGATTTTATCATTGCCGAATTGTCAATCTTTTGTAAAGGAACCTGGACATCTTGTAAAGGCGTTAATGTTATATTATTATAGTTGTTATTTGTGATATGTATTTATTATAATATAATTAGTAATAAAATTAATTGTTCTTTTCCATCTGCCATTTTTTTCTTAATCGATACCTATGCTTCGTTGCTTATCTACATATCTATCGTAATAATAAGGGGTTCTGTTTATAATATTGGTGTATAGCCAATGAAATAAATACAATAATAATGTTTTCACCACATTTATTTTCATTTATACTTGTACATTCTAAGTGCTAATCCAATCGTGATCAAAATAATGTATGTATTCAAAAGTAACACAATCTTGATCACAAGTAATGTAATTAATTAAAATGACAGAGTCACATTCTTATTTTTCTATTGTTAATGAAGACTAGATTCATGTACTATTTCACTGGCAAATAAAATGTACGTATGCCATTAATTAAATCAGTGCTTATTCTAACGTTTCCATCTCAAACAACCTATTAAGTATCAAATTAAGTAACTATTTATTCTTTGTATATTTTCAAGGTGCAACATTTCGAATTTCCGTAGGTATATCATGTCTGTTATTCCATGGATAAACGCTTCTGTTACAATCCCTCACTCTTGTCATTCTTTCACATCTTTTACTGACTGTCCAGAAAATGTAATCCTTTGGGCATTTAAAAACTAGACCCTTATATTTATTGGTTCTTGAACTTTGACATTTAAGGAATGCCGGAGAACACTCCTGATTGGCTTCAAACGGAAAATATCCTGTTCCTGGACATGCGTAACTTTTTGTAGTAGCCATCATCTGTAAAAATAAATTGAATTATTACATATAAAATATAAAGAGCAACACAAAAAAACGGAAATAAAATTAGTAAAACTGAAACTTAAACAATAATTATTCATTCAACTAGTTTTCCCTAAGAGTTTTCCTTCAGAAACGGTTTTAAATCGTTAAAATACATAATTTAATATCTCTATTCGTTTATATTGTTGGGTAATACCTTAATTTGTATTTTATATTATCACATAATGTTAATATTTAACATAACCATAATCTATACAAATAATACAAATGCCAAAGCTTGAAAGTTTGAACGGATATTCGTTACTCAATCACGCTAAAACAACTCAACGGATTTTGATGAAATTTGGCTCAATAACAAGAAAATAATCTTCAGATGTGTTAGTAGCTCAACCTGGGCTGAGCCTGGATTAACGTTTAGCAATAGACAAAAGATACCCCTTACCGGCTCAATATGGTCACCACTTAATCTTTTTATTCGATGAGTTCGTGACATGGTACCTTCACATTTCTTTTCGGATTTGCTTTCATTAAGGCATTGCGTTTTACTTTCATCATAAATTGTGCCATTAGGACAATGGAATAATGCTATCTTCAAATCATGACTGTCATCTTCTTCAGTACATTGATAGAATATATTGCAATATTTTGGATGCCTTCTAAATGATGTAGGACATACATAAGCATGCTGATCATCATCCATATCAGGACATTTATTGTTAGTTGAGTTACTTTCTGTTGGTTTCGATGATTCCGTGGTTGTTTTATCATTTTCTGTTGTTGAAGTATCCGTTGTAGATGTAGATTGTTGCTCTGTAGTAGAAGTCTGAGTTGTTGATTCACTTGTTGAAGATTCTTCAGTTGCTTTTTCTGTTTGTGTAGTTTGATCAGTAGCGGTGGTAGAACGTTCTGTCGTAGTTGTATCTTGTGAGGAAGAAGTTGTTTTATCGGTTGTTGAAATGGTAGATTGTGTTGTTGTTGTATCCTGTGACGAAGCAGTTGAAGAAGTTGATTGTTCAGTAGTCGAACTAGTGGACTGTGTTGTTGTATCTGGTGAAGTCGCGGTTGAAGACGTCGATTGATCAGTTGTTGTAATGGTAGATTGCGTTGTCGTGTTTTCTGCAGATGTTGTTTGTTGGCTGGTTGTCGTAGTACTGTCCGTAGTAGAAGATTGTTGTGTCGTAGTACTTTCTGTACTTGTGATTGACGGTGTTGTGCTTTGCATACTGGTCGTCATTTGCTGTGTTGTTGTTTTTGGTTCTTCTGTACTTGTTAAGGTACTATCAGATGTTGTTGAT